>NC_134706.1:23476013-24154763 GCF_043290135.1 Rhipicephalus microplus | reverse complement strand
GCGTCGAGGTGCTATTTCCTAATCTGTCCTCGTTTGGCGTCCACCTTGGTGGACCAGTCACTATAGGGTGCTCAGCTGCTGACCCTAATGCCACGGATTTGATTGTGGCCGCGATAGTCACATCTATATGGAGGCGAAAATGTAGATGCCTGTGTACGTGGGGTGTCCGCGCACGTCAAAGAACACCAGATAGTCGAAATTTGTGGAGACCTCCACTACGGCACCCTGATATTCATACCCTGGTTTTTTACGCAAAACCACACCTACTTCTACTGCTATTACTACTATTTACTACTACTAGTAGAACTACTACTACTATGGCTACTGCTACCACTACTACCCGATTTCGCTGGCGTTTGTTTTCTCCTCGTTCCTGCATCGTGTCTTCGCCAACCCTGACACCGCTTAGCTTGTGTTTGGTGCATCGTCATTGACCGCATTTTGAGTGGGGTGACGTGGTGCACCGCGGTCACAATACATTATCCTTGCAAGCTTGTTTTAAAGTACACGCACTAACTGATCCATCCCACAGAAACTGGTAATGCACAACAGAGAACGCCGAAACGACGCAACATCGATGGCATACGTGCACGAACTAGGCTTGGGCACGTCATGTGCGCGTGCGTGACCTTGCTTACGAATGTTTTCCTTGGTGCGTATGCGTCATGTGATTCTCAAGCTCCAATACCGAAGAGAACAGGGAAGGAATGAGGCTCGCGATGGCTACGTGGGACGAAAGGCAAGGGATTCAAGCTTGCTTCTTCGCATCATATTTTGGTGGCTTGTTGCGCAACAATTTAAAAAAAAAGGCCATGGTGAACCGCTTTTTATTGGGCACGCAAGAACTTCTAACTACAACTTATTATGTCACCTAGACAGGAATGCCTAAAAAAGAAAGTACAAACAAAACAAAAGTCGCATGCACATCACATTTTTTTTACCCGAAGGCGCTGCAGCAGATGAGATACAACGTCAAAGATAACACTCCTTGATTGGCACAACACACTTGTTCTCTTTATAACCTATTTTAGATTGTCATAAAACGAACACAAATGAAATATTAGAAATATTATAACTGATACGCCATTAAGAATTCTTAATTAGCATGACGCGAAGGGGACTGCTTAGACCAGAAAAAGCTTGACAAGAAGCTTTACCCAAAGTTTAATTCGATGCGATGCTAGTATAATTGCCATCCTACTTTGTTTTTCATATTGTTAGAGCTGTCATTTTTGAGTAATGGCTCAGGACAAACCTTGAAGCCCTGTTCTGTCTTTTTTCATGTTTGTCACTTAAAGACAAATGACAAAGGATCTCATACGGAACAAGCGTATTCAGGCATACGGTGAATGTATGCTAAATACAAAGTTGATTGTAAACATGCCGGCACCTGTCTCAGGCTTCGCTGTATAAAGTATAACAATTTGGTGACTTTCGCCACCACTGAATCAACAAGAGCATTCCACGAGTGGCCCTCCATGGTTTCTCATTTGTTCTCTAGCTACCCGCAGCTGCGCAGAAAAAACCTGCTCTTCCTTTCCTACCTTAACATGCAGGGTTTCAAGGCGGTTCCTCAGTTACATAAGGGCACTGGAGAGCTGCCTGTAGAAGGTGGTCGCCGCGTCAGTTCTATTTCTTTTCCCCATCTTTAATTCTTGCTTCTCTTTTCATTGCAGACGATGAGACCTTCTTGCAGTTATGGTTGCAGAAATAGCTGAAATAGCGTCTTTTGCACTCCTCATGCTTCTCCTCCACTCGCTGGCCCAGCTTTGTTTTTGTTGAACCTATAGTGTTTGAAAATATCAATGTTGGCTTCTTTACATGAATAACGATTTCACAACATGCTTGAGAACAAAATTTGGGCCTGAATAGCGCTCATATAGGCGCTTATTTGTAAAATAGGCATTTAGAGGCACTTCTAGGCATTCAGCCACGAACACCCAAAATAGGCATTCAGAGGCACTATAAAAACACCATGAAAGCCATTCTTAACCTCTAATTCATGCTCTTATATCAAAATGGCATGGTAGGGCCACAAGGAACAAAATAGGCATTTGCCAATAATCCAGTCTCCACTGATAATCTGTGTGCCCCTCGGGGAGGAATGTACGTGACCTGCTCCTGGTGTTGCACCTGAAGCTTCTGTCTGTGTTGCGCGATCATGCGCTTCTTCATCACTTCGTGTGTCAGGTCGTCAAGAGCATGGCTCACGGGTGCATGTGAGCTGGATGAAGACTTCGGGATCGAAAACAATTGTTTTTCGCTCGATGAGAACAACGCTGAAGCATCCTGGTTCCGTCGCGTGGTGACCTCGCAAAAGACGGAAATCTCCACAGCGTTCGAAGGCAGCGGAGATTCATCCACGTGCTCTGTTGCCGGTAGCAGATTTTCGGCGTCCGTTTCGGCTTCCCGAACAATAGTGCACATCAAGCTGGTGTTTTTGGGTGCATGAGTCCGATGAATGGCGCCGTTTTTGGAGACATCGCTGCGAAAATCTCCCGACGTCTTGTTGATTACTGTGTCTGCCGCTTCACAAGAGTCCTCGTGTGCGCCGGATCCCTGCATGATGCGCATGGCGTAGTGCTGGAGCTGGGCGGTGTGGCGCAGGTACATCCAGTGCAGGTCTTTGGCGTCAGGCGCCATCTTCTTGTGATGTTCGGTGGCGTCGTGGATTGTCATGGGGTCCATGTTATTTGTTGATTGTGGCTCATAGTAGCAGTGCTGCTCACCGTACCAATAGTTGACTAAATTGGGATCTAAGAAAAGTAAACCGTACAACCTACCGACAGGATCGGCATTGAGGTGCATGTAGACGACAAGTAGGGCTCCGCGTGTTGTTCTCCATGAGGCAAGTCCCGAGGGTACGTGGTGCAGCACGACAGATAGTACATGCGTTTGTCCTCTTCGTCTAGGAAGTAGGACTGCGTTCGCCAGATGTCGTTAAGAATGTGAGAAACCAGGTCCTTGTAGTCGATGTGCTTGGCGCGCCGACAGTATCCCTTGCCTATCAAGCATTCCATGGTGTACCTTGCGGACGCGACTGCCCAATAAAGTGCTGTGGATCGCCTGGGAAGCGACGGGTTTTTCGGTATGTACCCAAAATTTGTTGAATTTGTAGTTGGCGTTGAAGTCGAGAGACCACTCGAAGACGACGTCCGCTCTTGCTGCAACGTCTGTGCGATAAGTCTTGAGGGTGGCCGAAAGCAATGTCGTCGCTAGGTGCGACCTCGGGGTAAAAGACGTCGAGAGGTTGGTCGAAGGCGAACTCGCGGTGGACTGCGATTTAGAGGCGAAATGAGTCAAGAGGCCAGTTGAGGGCGACGTGGCGCCTCGTGTCATGAAGGCGGTAGAAAGTGAAGTCACAGCCCAGTGCGACGTTGGTACGAGAGGAGTCGTGAGCGTCGTCCAAAGAGAAACACGACCCGACAAAAGGGTGGTGGTGGACCCTGGTGCGTGATCTTGTCGTACCGAGGCATTGTTAGTAGGCTGTGAGCAGTTCGTTAAGTTGTTGATGTCACACAGCGAACTTAAATGTCGTCTCATGCATTGGCAGCAATGCAAAGTTCTGGCGATGCGGCATTTAGTGGCGAAATATTTGCGTTTGGAGCAGCGAAATCATAGTTTCTCTGCGTGAAGCCTATTCCGCATCTCTGCCAGAGGAAGACATTTGGAGCAATCCTGGACAGTGTCACCGAAAGAGCTGCACGGGACGCAGGGGTGTGAGTATGGAGATCAAAGTACTGCTGATAAAAGGGCTCTGAAGGAGCAGCGTTTTGCAGGACCCAACAAAGTACTTTGTCTGTGTCTCTGTCTGATATAAGCACCGCGGAGGGAAAGGGGGGATATCGGGCAGGTATGTCTCGTTGCGGAAGGCTTGGAGATGATATTGGTTCCTGGAGACCACTTTCCTCCGGTTTCTCCACTTGTATTTTCACGAAGCTCAGGAGGTATTTCACTTGTGACTGGGCTTCCTGGGATGCTGAGACGTTCTCGATTAGCTTGATTTCCTGCTGCCGTTGGCGATAGAAGATGCTGAGGTTCGTAGGTAGTGCCGTTAAGAGGATCTGCCGCTGCGTAGTGCAACGTTCTCCTGGAGACACTCCGAGACATTCTAGAGCGTTGGTGGGGAAGGTAGCTTCATCATATAGATTTCATAGCTTGGTCGCGTCGGCGGAACTTCGGAGTGGGGCGACCGATAGCAAATTGTCGAGATGGTCCTCGACCGGCATGTCGCCACGGCTGAAACGGTCCGGCAGGATTTGAAAGGCGACGTCATAGTTCGTTTCGGTGACGCGAATAACTCTAATGGCTAAGTCTGCGGTTCCAGTCAAGTATGTTAATACCTATTCAGATTTAACAATTTTCAGGATTCAGCTGTTGTTGTGGATACTGGCTTAAAATTGGTCCCTGAACCCTCGCCCGTCACGTCGTTCACCGGATAAACTCGAGATATGCAGCTTGGGAAGTGCGACACGAAAAGACGTCATGACATTCGGAAGGCAACGTTCCTGCGTGGAGTGAATGCAACGGTGACAGACGCCGGTGAGGTTGATGGCCGTGGTGCGAGTACACGACGAACCCTCGCTTGAGCGTAGATGAGTCGATCTTCGTATTCGTTGGTGGTGGTCAAGTGTGCCTCCCAGTCCTCCCCGTGTAGCGCATATTGAATCTCCCTGTATAAAACGATGAGGTCAGCATATTTCTACACAACGATGTCGGTGACCTTCTGGAGTCTCTGAACTGGGGTCATCAAGTCGGCCAGTAGGGTGTCGAGCGTCGAAATCGCCTTGGTGATAGTGGTCCGGTAGAAGCCGCGCTGTTCTCGAAGGTGGTACATTGTCAAAAGTGGTGGCTAGACGACCGGGTGGGTTTCGGCACGACAACAAAGTGTGAAAAAGAAAGAGACCTGGATTCGGACGTTTGGCTACATCCAAGGTGAACGAAACAACTGGACAAGCCAGCGCCCGCGGCTCATGCTCGTTCCCTCCGCCCCTTCTTCCACCTTTATTTGTAACAAGGAAGTCTTTTTCACCGAGAGAGAAAGTTCTTCCAACGAAACAGATCAGAGCTATAGATACAGTTGCTTCAAGATCGGGAAGAGAGTGCGATGGCAACGGCCTGCTGCAACCGCCTCTCAGCGATTGCACCAAAAAGTAAGCACCAGCTACAATGAGAAAGCAGGCAAATTGGCCTCGAGAACAACGCCTAGATGAAACGAAGTGGTTTACTCCAAGACCTCAAAATTCAGCATGTACGGGCTTTCCAGAAAACACGAGCGTAACGCATTGCCTCAGAACATCTTGATTTGTTTCCCCTAGGAACCATTACGGGCATGTTGCTGACTGGACCATTCTCCCCCTTTCGAGGCGGTCATGGGTAAGAATCACATCGCACTCCAGCCACGACATGAAGTTTCGGAGGTGGTCAGGCAGAAAAGATGTCTTCAGCACGTTCAAAAAGACACGATTGGAGTGAGTGCTACAGGCCGGAGGAATTAACGGTAGCAACAAAGCAGCTGTTCTGTCACCAATATGATTGTTCAGCACATGTAACCCAAGCATTTCTAAGCGCTCTCTTTTTTAGACGTGAACCAGCAATGTTTTCACGCGTCTAGTGCCGATGCAAAGTTCCACCAGAAGCAGCATTTTTGGTTTAGGTTTATGTCTAATGTACATCAATATATCTAGTTTTGGCATGCCCATCAATGTTTAACTTTTTTTGTGACAGTGCTTTTTTACACGTAATCGGTCTTCGTAATAGTTTGGTTGCATTTCACGAATTTTTCTTTTTAGAATTGAAATTGCATAAACATCGACAGAAGACTTCTTGCATTAAAATAGGTTGTTCTTTTAGACAAGAGAAAAACACCCCTGATTTTTGCCACACTATATGAAGAGTATATAGTAGTAAATATAAAGAAATGTTGTGTTAGCTCCAACCTACGACGTCAGATGTGAGCACAACGCAAAGTATCTAACTTCGACCACACACAAAAAAAGTTGTTCTTTCAACGCTACAGCGTCAAATAGCTCGTTTTGCAGAAGCTTTGGCGTCGGTGTGGGTGTCGACGTTGGCATCAGTGGGGGCGTCGTTGGTTGGGAGCGAATGATTATGATGTTGGGTATGAGGAAAGAATTGGGAGAGATGCAAATAATAAAGTAATAAATACTTCCTCGTCGGAGTGAAGAATAAAAACGAAACCAAGCCATTTACGTAGAAAGCAACGCTCTACCACACTTCCAGGTGTCTGCTTGAAAATACAATGAAGATAACTTTAATTTTTACTGAGAAGGGCAACGACAACAGCGTGCACGTTTTACAAACCCCCATTTTCCTGTATGCAGGCTTGTCAATAGTGACGTATATTCACCGTAGTATGGCGTGGTACAAGGTGGTACAAGTGTACGTTGCCATATCGCATTCGAGTATGTTGTTATCACAGGGACATCGTGATTCGAAGCAGGCCAGCCATTACAAAAGGCACACACATCACTGCACCTATTACCTTAGGACCACGTAGTTGGCGCATACCAAGTTCGAACAGACTTCACACGCATAATTGCTTGTTGCTTAAAGCAATCTGCCCATTACACAGACGCAGCAATACGGAAAAGCGTCAGTAACACGAGCTGGTTTCAAATTTATCTATTACGTTGTGGAAATCGACAGTTTAAACTTCTCGCTTAAGAACATGTAGTAAACAGCGTGCATTGAGTGGTGGAAGTGCGCAATAGAGAAAGGTATTTCGGTACCGCGCTCGCCTCTGAAGGGTAAAGTTTAAAGTACTCTACTTTTCAATAAACATTTCACGATAACGTCTATTTAGCGCAATATTACGAGCGTATCAATGTTTCGTAACATTTACAGTGATTGACACTAGCGTTCTTTTGTTTTGTTCTACTAAAAAAACCTCATTACCATACTAGAAGGAGCCATGAGGCAATACTACAGTTATAGATATGAACACTCACCCACAGCCACAATGCAGTAAACTGTTGTCATTCTTTAAAGGGCCACTCACCAGGTTTGACAATTTATAGCTGACAAGCTCAACACGTCGATGAGGCGTTCATGATCACTTCTGCCAGAATTTGCAACGCTACACGCCGCGGAAGCGGGTCAAATTTCAAGATGTATGCTGCTCCATCTTCCTTTTCCGGGCGCGTGCCCAGAGAATGTGGGCGCGACGTTTGCGTATGAATGGCCCTACGTACACGGCAATGCGATGGCGTTGGCCGTCAACGCAGACGACTATGCTCTGACGTTGCCGAAAGTGGTACGTGACAGGGCGAAAATGATTTAACACAATACACGTAGTTTATGTACTCGCTGCTTGAAGAGCTTGATAAATCTGTAAATAAGTTATGAGACGCATTAAAGGAATGTGAGCGTTCTTTTTTCTTAATTTTTTACCGTGAATTGCAAGGAGATAAGGGGCTAATAGGCCGGTGTTTCGCATGCGTTCGTGCCCCCGCGGCCGCGGTCAGCGTATCGAGCAGACGACAGCTGTGGAATACTCCTACGCGTTGGCACACTCATTCCGCTCATTTATTCTGCCATGTCTAAGCCAGCGCTTCCAAACCATCCCATAGAAACAGGCAGTAAATCTCAAAACAACGCTAGTCAAAAGCAAAAGAAAAAGTGGCCCGAATTAACATGTTACACTGTAAATGTCGTCGAAAGACGATGGAGAGAGTGAACAAAACGTTTACGAATGGTATTCTGGAGGCGCGGCGTTAGTGCCTCGAGCGTGTGGCGGAGGCGAACTACCGCATCTAGACACGTTAGACACAAGTGCCATCTGGCAGTTGTCTTCGAAAACAAAGGCATGCAGCCCACGGAGAAGGATGCGTTCCAGTCTCGAAGGTCATATGATGTAGAATGCAAATCGACGGGCAGGTGCCACCACCATGACGTCGTAGCAAAGCATTGAAATCACCCTTTTGGGCATCATGTTGCACTGTCAGCACAGTGCGATTAAACGCTACATTCCTTAGAGTTACTAAGGAATTTTAGCTAAGCTTGTAGCGACATGCCATCGCCGACCAAAGCTTCGACTGTGACTTATCAGCTAGAGTGCAGTACCATAAATGGGAAGCTGCTTTGGTTTCCATGGCCCTCGACACTACTAAAGATGATAGTCTTTTTTGCGGACTTTCAACGCCAAAATTTTGGTCTGTTTGTACAATTATCTGTTTGTCCGCGATAACATACCCCAAACAGCCTCAAGCGATACCTCAAACGGCCAACCCCCCCCCTGCAGCGCTCACCAATACTGCTCGAGCTGCAGTGTTCATACTTGTGAGATTGTGAATTAAAAAGCAACAATTGTGCATGTTTGAGGCGCCCTAACAACACGTCGATGCTTTGTACGCATGCCTTTATACCAGAGAAGGAGCAAACAAGTAATTCTAAGGACCGTAGCGTTTATCAGGCTGCGCTGACGATGCGACGCTATACTCCAAAAGACAAGTGTTTCCAATGCTTTGCTAAGATGACACGGTGGTGGCCCCTGCCCGTCGCTTTGCGTTCTACGCCTTATCGCCTCCGAGACAGGCGAGGCGCGCATGTTTCTCCGCGCGCGCGCATGCCATCCATCGTTTTCAAAGATAACTGCCAGATAGCGCTCGTGTCTAACGCGCCTCGGTGCACTTGTTCGCCTTCGCTGCGCGGATCGAGACTCTCTAACGAAGCGCTTCCAGAATACGATTCACAGATGTTCTCGCGCAGAACATCAAATAAACGTTTTGTTCCCTCTCTCCACACGCAAGACTATCGTCTTTCGTCGACATTTGCAGCGAAACATGCAGATACGGGGCCAATTTTTTTATGTAGGATTTCTAAGAAACAAAGTACAGCACTGAAAGAGAGGTCTATAGAGGAGAGAAATCTTCGCTACGCTATAGGTATTGCACGCAGTGCAACTCCAGCTATGCGTTAAACATGCAGCATGGGGATTCTTCAACGAGGAGGGGAATTCTCGGTTCTCTAAAGTTTAGTCGCTCACTCGCGCGCGCGCGCTTAACTCGCGATTCAGGCTCTCTGTACCTTTTGTGTTCCCAACGCGAGTTTGTGTTGAACTTGCCTTAAAAACAAGCCGTCACGTGCTTGTTTGCCCTAAACAATCAAAAAATGAGGTCCATTAGCGGTCAAGTGTCCAAAAAGCATAAAGTGCTTGCTTCAGTTTTATTTCTCAGAATAAGTGCGCAGAAACAACTTGAGCTTTTCTAACATCCTATATATAATAAATGGTACTCCATAATGCTTTGCGAAAATGCTGGAATGTTGTTATTGCTCATTTCACCGAAAGGTATCGCTTATTTACGAGAAAGTTCATTTATTGCATGATTGTTGAAATCTTTTGTTCCACCAGCTGTCGGGAAGGACACTCACGGCATACAATTCCCAGACACAATTCAGTACTTTGAATGAAATGACCGACGGCATTAGTCGTATTTCACCTAATCAGTTAATAAATTTTTCTTTTTGCATATCATGACTAAATTCTCTTGCAGCAAGCTAGATGTGCTTGTTAGTTTGTAGAACAAGAGAAGTGACTTGTGGTGTTCTCTTCTATATGCAATATTTAGAGATTATATCAAAAACTACGTTGCCTCTTCTGCTCAGCAATGTGCAAGTTGTTAGGGCGGGCTCAGAAGACAATGAGAAATCGAATGTCGCTATTAAACAAGTAAAACAAATATGCGTGACAAAAAATAAAGGCTGCCTCTTCATTACTCACCCAAATGTCGACAAAAGATTTATGTCTTCTTATGACGCGCAGGCGAGCTATTTTTTTCTAGTAAATATGGTGCATATTTTACAGTGGTATGAACAGTGATAGCACTTAAATCTGCAATGTTAAACAATAGTGTAACGGTTCCCATTCCTGACTGACTCATACTTTTCAGCGATGCTGAGAAATTATCACACCCCCACATGGTGTTCAACAGCAAACATAGGAAGCCACATGGCATCATCAACTACTCATATTTATTTAGGTAATTTTGTTAAGCGGCGCAGAGAATTTCCAATGATAGAACTAAGTTATGAATTGTTCCAGTTTTATGTCTAGATAGCACAGTCACGTATGCCTGTGTCACATATTTTGGTCTCTTTTTGAGCAATGAAGGCAATATTGTGTCTCCCACTGCGCCTCCCTAGCAATATAGCAAGTAGATATTCTCTTCGAGAAGTTGCAATGCAGATAATAAGGCAATGTAACATCTGTGATTGTCTGCATAATATTATTGATGTTGTTTTTTTATTTGCAATGTTTAGTGGTTATGGGTTTACCTTCGCAAATCACTTCAGTTAATCAATTGAATCTTGATTATAGTAGAATACGCAGTAAATTTACCAAACATTTACAGTGTATGACTGACAGAATTGGAATGATGCTGTGGACCAATATTTCTGCAACCTAAGGCATGTGGGCATAAATAATGTGCTATGAGGCTTGTAAGCAATGTTAAAACACACGCTCGCAACCAGCAAAATTTACCCGACTAAGATATATTCTTTAGGAAAAAAAGGTGTTTTCCATGTTATTTTTTAATCAAAGTGGAACTAAACTCGGTGAAATATAAAAAATAAAACCGTAATTGCTCCTATGGGAAGCGAGCGAAACACCTGTACGTTTACCTTGAATGAACTATGTGTGTCACTTTTGTGTTTTTGTTTCATCATTGAACAAACCAAAATACCATTGCTTCTTCTCTAGAGAGCGGCAATGTGTAAAATATTATAAAAATTAAATCATAATCACTCCCTAGGCAAGCGAGGTAAACCCCTGCACGTTTACGTGAAATGAGCTATCAGTGTGTCACCTTTGTGTTTTTTTATCATTAATAACCTAAATATCATTGCTTCTCTGAAGAGTGGCAATCTTTTCATATGTCCCAGTTCCAGCAAAGACCAGTTCTGTTTTACATATTTTGCGATAATATGAGCACACCCTACTCTTCGAAGTGACCACTCCAAAGTGATAGTCCCATCATCATCATCGTCATCATCATAATCATCATCATAACCTTCATCAGCCTGACTACGTCCACTGCAGGATAAAGGCCTCTCCCATGTTCCGCCAGTTAACCCGGTCCTGTGCGTGCTGCTGCCAATTTATACCCACAAACTTCTTAATCTCATCTGCCCACCTAACCTTCTGTCTCCCCCTAACCTGCTTGCTTTCTCTGAAAATCCAGCTAGTTAACCCTAATGACCAGCGGTTATCCTGTCTAAACGCTACATGCCCGGTCCATGTCCATTTCCTCTTCTTGATTTCAACTATGATATCCTTAACCCCCGATTGTTCCCTAATCCACTCTGCTCTCTTCTGGTCTCTTAAGGTTACACCTACCATTTTTCTTTCCATTGATCGCTGCGTCGTCCTCGATTTAAGCTGAACCTTCTTAGTAAGTCTCCAGGTTTCTGCTCCGTAGCTAAGTACCGGCAAGATACAGAGCTGTTGTATACCTTCCTCTTGAGAGATAGTGGCAATCTACCTGTCATAATTTGAGAGTGCTTGCCAAATGTGCTCCACACTATTCTTATTCTTCTAGTTACTTCAATCTCGTGGTTTGGCTCCGCGGTTATTACCTGCCCTAAATAGACATAGTCTTTTACAACTTGAAGTGCACTATTACCTATCTCGAAGAGCTGCTCTTTTCCGAGGTTGTTGTACATTACTTTCGTTTTCTGCAGATTAATTTTATGACCCACCTTTCTGCTCTCCTTGTCTAACTCCGTCATCATCAGTTGCCATTCGTCCCCTGAGTTACTCAGCAATGCAAATGTCATCGGCGAAGCGCAGGTTACTAAGGTACTCTCCATTAACTATTATCCTTAACTGTTCCCATACTAGGCTTCTGAAAACATCCTGTAAGCACGCGGTAAATAGCATTGGGGAGATTGTGTCCCCCTGCCTCACACCGTTCGTGATTGGTATTCTGTTGCTTTCTTTGTGAAGCACTATGGTAGCAGTCGATTCCTTGTAGATTTCTTCCAGGATGTTCATATATACTTCACAAACACCCTGATTCCGCAGTGTCTGCATGACGGCTGATATTTCTACTTTATCAAACGCTTTCTCGTAATCTATAAAGGCTATGTATAGTGGTTGGTTATATTCTGAGCATTTCTATATTACCCGCTTGATTGTATGAATGTGGTCGATGGTAAAGTAGCCTGTTCGGAATGCTACCTGTTCCTTTGGTTGATTGAAATCTAATGTTTTCTTTAGTCTGCGAGCAATTACCTTTGTAAATAGCTTGTATAATACAGAGAGCAAGCTATTCGGCCTGTAATTATTCAAGTCCTAGTCATATCTTTTCTTACGTATTAAGATGACGTTAGCGTTCTTCCAAGACTCTGGTACTCTTCCCGTCAGGAGACTCCTCGTAATTAGGGTGGCTACTTTTTCTAGCACAATCTGCCTTCCATCTTTCAGCAGATCTGACGTTACCTGATCCTCACCAGCAGCTTTGCCTCTTCGCATGTTCTCCAGAGCTTTTCTGACTTCTTCTATCAATACTGGTGGGGTGTCATCTGGGTTACTGCTAGTTCTCATAGTATTAAAGTCGTGGTTGTCCCGGCTACTGTACAGATCTCTGCAAAACTCCTCCGCTATTTCAACTATCCTATACAGATTGGTAGTTATTTTGCCTTCTTTGTCCCTTGGTGCATGCATACGATGTTTGCCTATCCCAAGTTTTCTCTTCACTGCTTTAACGCTTCCTTCGTTTTTCAGAACGTGTTCAATTGTCTTCATGTTATACTTTCTTACATCGCATACCTTACGCCTAATAATCAACTTTGAAAGCTCTGCCAGTTCTATTTTCTGTTGTACTTGACACTTTCATGATTTGACGCTTCCTAATAAGATTCTTTGTTTCCTTGAAAAGCTTGCCAGTGTCCTGTCTTACTACCCTGCCTCCAACTTCCACGGCCCGCTCCGTAATAATACTCGTCAGATTATCATTCATTGTATCTACGCTAAGGTTGGTTTCCTCACTACGAGCCGAATACCTGTTCTGAAGCGAGACTCTGAATACTTCTACTTTCCCTCTCAGTGCTAGCTTATCGATTGGCTTCTTGCGTATCAGTTTCTGTCGTTACTTCTACAAGTCTCAGCGAATTCGAGACCGTACCATTCTATGGTCCCTGCATCGTACCTTGCCAACGACTTCCACATCCTGCACGATGCCTGGGTGTGCACTCATTATAAAGTCTAATTCGTTTGTCATTTCGCCATTAGAGCTCCTACATGCCCACTTGCGGTTTCCTTGTTTTTGGTAGAAGGTATTAAAAATCCGTAAATTATTGCGTTTTGCGAATTCTACTAGTAGCCCTCCTCTGGCGTTTACAGTACCGATGCCATAATCTCCTACTGCTTGGTCTCCAGCCTGCTTCTTCCCTACTTTTGCAATAAGGTCTCCCATCAGTATAGTATACTGAGTTTTTACCTTACTCTTTGCCGATTCCACGTTTTCATAGAAGCTTTCAACTGGAGCGTCATCATGGCTGGATGCAGGCACGTAAGCCTGTACCACCTTCATCTTGTATCTTTTATTCAGTCTAATTACGGTAACTACCACCCTTTTATTATTGTTATAGCATTACTCTATGTTGCCAGCTATGTTTCTGTGAATTAAGAACCCCCCTCCCAGTTCTCGTCTTTAAGCCATGCCCCGACAGCAAAGGACGTGTCAATTCTGTAGCACCGTATAGGCCTCATGTGTCCTCCTAACGTCAGTGAGCCCTATTATATCACATTTACCACACTCTAGCTCCTCGAATAGTACAGCTAGACTTCCCTCACTAGATAAGGTTCTAGCGTTAAACGTTGCCAAGTTCAGGTTCCAATGGCCGCCTGTCCGGATCCAGAGATTCTTAGCACCCTCTGCTGCGTTGCAGAACTGACCGCCGCCGTGCTCAGTTGCTTCGCAGCTGCTGGGGACTGAGGGCCATGAGTTATTTGACGAATGCATGTGGGAGCTAGTGGCCAGATACTGCACCAGGGCGGCCAATCCTTCTATGGCGAGGGAGTGCGTTCCCGGCGGTGGTTGCCGGTGAGGCCGCACCCCAGGCCTCTTAATGCAGTTCCATCCCCAAGCGGATTTTTTTTATCCGATTGCGAACTGCCTGGCAATGGGATTTGAGCCACGGACCTTTTGCATGCGAGACGGATGTTCTAACCACTAGGTCATCGCTGAACTTCCGATAGTCCGAACTACTCTCCAAATGTAGGCTACGTCGTGTGAAAGTTTTTTTTTCTTTATGGCATACTTTTGCTTCCAAATCTATGCTCAATGCGGCTGCAAACGCGAATTTTGCAGTGTGGTTGGCGTCATTGTTTATTGATATGTGGGGTTTAACGTTCTAAAATCACCATATGAATATGAGAGATGCCGTAGTGGAGGACTTCGGAAATTTCGACTACTTAGGGTTCTTAAACGTGCACACAAATCTGAGCCCACGGGCCTAAAACAATTCCGCCTCCGTCGGAATTGCAGCCACTGCAGCTGGGATTCGATCCCATGAAGTGTGAGTCAGCAAGCGGGTAGCTTATTCACTACACCACCACGGCGTGGAAGTGGGATTGAAGTAGCCGAGAAATAATTTCTAATGTAACTAATGGCCCCGAAAATGGAGTCCTGAAGTATAGCATTCTTGTACGCATGTAATTCCATTACATCTGAACGAAGCAACATTAGCATATACTCGATGGTGAATCGACTTTTAGTTACACCTCGGGAATGTGGTAATCTCAGAGAAAGAATCCCGAGTTCTGCTTTGTGCGTTTTGTGATGTTTATTTCAATTAAATGTTTTCTCAGGAATACACTGCTTACTTAGAGGTGTGGAAGCTTGGGCTAGTTGGTATGACATGACTATAGTTATAGCGCAAGAACAGAACGACGACAAAGAGACAAGAAGGACATGAAGGACGGGAACGTTAACTTCCAACTGAGTTTATTGCGGAAAGCGCGAAAGCACATACAGGAGACAGTTAACCATGTGGCAAAAACCATGAGGCACAAAGAGCAATACATGAGTAAGGAAAAAAAACAAAAGCACAGAAAAAGGCAAATAAAAGTCTATTAAAAAAGCGAAACAGAGAAGTAAAAGTAATATAACTACTTGCGCGCACCGAAACCTTCGAGGAACCTAAGTTCCTTCTGGGACAGAGACACGGAGGCATCACATCTGTTCACGTGCAATCTGCGTGGCCTCGACGATGACTCAGGTGCGCTCATCCCTGTGCTTGAAAAGCGCCACTGTGTCCTTGAAAAGGGACACACAGTAGCCCACAGTGCAGTGCTGAGCAAGAAAAGTCGATCATTCAGACACCTTCCGGTTGTTCCAACATATGAAGCACCGCATGAAAGGGGGTCCTATAGACATCTTTCCGGGAGCATGCCACATACCTGTTTCTACGCTGAACTCCACATTCAGTTGATGAGGGCGTTTCCAGGGGGTTTGTAGATTTGGTGAGGCTGATTATTTCCATACAAACACCAGATATCACATAGACTAAAGAAAATGGCAAAAGGTGGGGGAGTTCGTTTTCTGTTCTCTGCACCGTTCAAATTCTTCAGACATGTGGAAAAAAGCCGTGTGATATACCGCGAGCCCACTGCTATAAGCTTTCTTTACAACGCAGAAAAAAAAACAGCGCTAGACGTGTCGTACAAAAAACAATTTTCTGGGTGGTTTCTGGAAGTGTTCTACATCTCAGTGTTCAGATTTTGGGTTTCCAGGCCATATTTAAAAAGAATTATTTATAAATGATTAATTATTTAGTATGGGGAGAAATAAAAAACAACCTGAGTACCTGCAGCTAGTGCGAGTAGTACGAGTTTGGTTCGATTCGCCACTGATTTGTCTTTCATTTTAAAATTCTTGGCTCAACAAGTTATTTGGGACACCCTTTACACACACACACAGATAAATATATATATATTTGTATGAATATATATATATATATATATATATATATATATATATATATATATATATATATATCTGTATATATATATATACATCCATATATATATATAAATATAAATATATATATATATATATATATATATATATATATATATATATATATATATATATATATGTATGTATATATATGTGTGTGTGTGTGTGTGTGTGTGTTGGTCACATTGTGGAGGCCTTCTGGTGTTCATCCCTCAAAAAAACGCCACTTGCACTGAGAATTCATGCCTGGCCGTGACTATCGCTATTACGTGGATCACTGAGTGCCGCCTAATAAACATCCTAACTAGTTGGTCGAGGCGCTGTGGTCCCATTTGATGCCCTTGGAGCCTAAATCTTGTACCCTGTCATATACCATGCCCCAAGACGCTGCGCACCAAACGGCTCCCCCCATGCAGCTTACTTTCTGTGGTGTTCCACGCATCCGTGATCCACCCATATTCACTCGCGCCGATGGCACCGACTTGAAGGACTATTGCTCTCAATATACGAGTGCGTGAATGTACCCGGCAAATTGGACGATGACTGCAAGTTGGCTGGCTTGGTATTCTATTTTGTGGGAAAGCGAGTTTGTTGTTCAACAAGGACGCGTCCGGCTTTGCGACTTGGCTCGATTTCGAGACCGCCGTCATCAACGTTTTTCAGCACCCTGCTGGTGAGTCATTCAGCAGTTATATCGAAAATGCCCTCTGCATGTGTATGAAAGCTAACGGAACCATGTTCAAGTGTATCAAGAGCCGGCGCGTCATAAAAGAAATTGACGACAATGCCTTCCTTATGCTGCTCGCCCCCCCCCCCCCCCCGCAAAAAAATATAGCGGCCCGCAATTTCCCGTTTGGAAAACTGGCAAATAACTGCGTCGCAGAGGTAGGAGAGTATCGCAAAAATGTTGGGTAATTTGGTGTGATTTGGGAATGCTCAATTTTTATTTCGTCTTTAAGGATCCTATTTATTGAATGAAGGTGAAGCATCGTGTTCAATATCAAGTGAAAGTGCAATGTAGACGCCCTTTACTGAATTCCGAATGCGCCAATTAGTATATGTAGCCAGTGAACGGTTGTGCAGCGCGAGCAGTCCTTTTTTCTTACTTTCAGACGTTGCCTGCGTCAGCCTTACGAGGCGAAAGAGGGGTGGGGAGCGACAGTATTGCGGTGTTTTCCTGCGCTGGTACGAGATTCTGCACGCGAAGCGAGCCGCTATCATGCAAAGTAAGCGTGTGGAAGGCACTGACGCCGACGCCTAAGCATTACATCGTGCGACTATGAAGGACTTCACATTTAAAACCCTGGCTCAGTGGCCGAGGTCAACGTTGTGCCAAAGCTACGCGGAAATCCGCCAACAGCGTTCGGTGACCCATCAATCTTTTTCACGCGATGCAGAGCTGGCTGGCTTGGTGACCAAGTGGCGTGGCCGGCAGAACTCGAGGCATTCGTCCTTGAAGAAATCGTACGTCAGTTTTCTCTCCTGTTTTCTGCTGACCCACCAGCCATTCAACAATCGGTCAACACCCTTATTCCTCCCCTCCACGGGGTGACACAGCAAGAAACTGCGGAGGCCATGCCTGCGCACCAACAACAACCTCGGGCTCCTGCACCCCCCGGGGTTACGCTTTAGTGGTCGCAGGGCTGCCTAAAGTTCTTCCGGTGGCCGGTTACGCAGAAGCCGCCACCACGCCCACACTCTGTCCACTGAGATGGATGTGCCGGCTACGTATGTGAACGTCTTCCCTAGGCGTCGACTACAGCCCATCATGCAGCCATTCCAGCCACCGTTTCATCCGTTGGGTCTTGCGACACAGTGGGACCAACTGTGGCGAACCGATGAGACACCACCGACAACCGGCCGATCTGCTTTGCATCCGGTTACGCTGGTCACATAGCACCTTATTGCCACCACGTGCAGCCACCTCTTGGGCCGCCACCTGCCGATGGCCAATCGAACCGTCCCTTTTCTGTTTCACAGCGTATATGTCACTGACGTTTCCCCCTTCGTCATCTCTTCGTATGTCCCGTCTCCACAACATCGATGCCTGCCAGTCTTGCGGCCACATATGGCCATTCAGCCTACTGTCTTTTAAGTTTTATTTCTATTACACCGAACGACAACATAACGCTGAAGCGAAGTTCTGCCTCGAGTTCTGCTGCCAACGCCACCTGTTTCATTTCTAATACAACAGGCTCTTTCCTGACTTTTTCGCTTCAGCCTTATGTTGTAGTTCAGTGCTCTGTCTCGTCTCTTCTATCCGCTCCTGTCATTTGCGCTGTTAAGCGCACTTCATCAGGAAAACTAGTCACCGCAGTGCATGAGGCACATAGATGCGACGCTATCGAACTGTGAAAGCCCTCGGAGAAGTCCATAGAATGCCTTTGACCATTTTGTGGATGGTGTTCGCATATCTGCCCTTATCGACACTGATGCTTCCGCTTCGGTTATGGATGCAAAACTTTGCCGCTTACGTCACATGGTGACGCCGCCACATTATAGGATGTCTCTCCGCACCGCTAGCTCGAAAAGTATTCATCCGAAACCAATGGCCACTACTCGCTTCACCTTTCAGGACGTTCTGTCTGTCGCCGAAGAATTCATGATGATGCTCTCACAACGTCATTTTCGGATAGGATTTTCTTTCCAAACACGACCCCGGCATTGATAGTGCATCTGCCGAAATTGAACTCTCACTGTGCTCACATTTGACGCCAGTCGACAATTCCCCGAAATTGAGCAAGGTCTTAGTCAAAGAGGATACGAAAGCGCCTCCAAGCGTATACTCGTACCTTTCCTGACCGTGCAAGTGGCGCAGGGCGTACCACTATTTTTGTAACCAACCCATTCCTGTAAATTTTTATGTTGGTTCGAGGAGAATGTCTCGACAGAGCGGAACCCATGAATGACGTGCAAGTCCTGGACGTACCCGATGGGTCGCACTGTCCCAGTTACCATACCATCAGTGCTGTGCCCACGAGTAATCCTCCATCGGCTGAAGCATTTGGTCCCTTATTGATGTATACGACCTTATACGTCGGTACTGCAATCCCAGATTCTGGGCCTGTTTCAGAAATTTTGTTCTTTTTTTAATGTCGCACTACCTCCTCTCGGTCACACGTCCACTTTTACGCATCGCATCAACACTGGCGCCCTGCCACCATTACGGCAATGCCCAAATTGCGTATCACCTGCCAAACGTCGGGTAACAAATGAGCAAGTAGATAATGTGGTCCGACGTGACATAATTCGCCCCTCGAGCAGCCCCTGTTCTCGTTGCGAAGAACGACTGTTCTGTGTGTACTACCCACGGCTCAGCAAGGTAACTCGCAAGGTTGTTTTCCACAGCCGTGCATTGATGACTCAATTTTAGAGGTGTTCTAGCAGTTCATCTCTAAAAAGGACATCACTGGCTCTGAGAGTCCGTGCCTAGCCGTGAACGTCACCATTACATGTAGTCGCTCAGTGCCGGTTAACAAACAACTAAACAATACAGATAAAGTTATCACTGGCTGCACAATTGATCTTGAGCGTTTAGTCAGAGTTAATAGTGGCCTAGCCAAGAAATAAAACAGTCTCGTGTTTAGGGCTCTCAAGATATGTTTGTGTTGAAGACTCTCAGAAACCTTTACACCTCATTTATGCTTTATTCAGAGATTACCCTTCTGCGCAGCTCTTCCAGACCACTGCCATTCCAAAAGTATTTATTCTTTATAAATTATGCCTAGCTCTCCGACATAAACATGAACTAAAATGAAAAATATTGATGCTTAACGAAATGGCAGAACTAATCGAATACGTTCTTATATACGCTTTAAGGCTTATGGAAAAACTTAAGGTGAAGTCCTCTCGTACAACGTATGGTGCTGAAATGTTAATAATTACTCTACCCTCTATTTTAACTAGTTTAGCACGAAGTGATGTTGATATTGATGTATGTTGTAAGTCTCAGCTTCTAGCATTTTTCTAATGAATTCTGTATATGTCCTTTCAAATGTGATGTGGCATTTCATGAAGTATTCCGAGTATTTCGTTTGTTTCAAATGCTGGTTACTCTCTGCGTGTAATGAATGTGTTTCATTTCTTTTTATTCTGCAAAATGTGTGTACTGCGACTGCGGGACGCTGGACTGTGACCGGCTGGGAAGTCTAGTTAAGCTCTGTCGAGCTTTTTCTTCGCATGCCCTCTGCTCTGTGAAGTAGCAAACAAATGAAATGAAATGAAATGAAATAAAATGAAACATATTGTTACCACATGTGTAATTTAGGTATGTGCACCTGTGTAGCGGGGAACATGGTGGTAGCACAGGAAGAGGACGTTCGGTTGGTGGCAAGAGCTCGCTGCTTCGCGTTCACTGCGGTATACCGCCGAGTCGACCGTTACGTCTGCTTCGAATAAACCCCTCGTAGACGTAACAGAGAGGTGGAGGTGCGGGGTACGACACGTCGACGTACCACGGAGCCACAGCTGTTCGGAGTTCGCCGGAGCCGTCGTCTTGCCGGTCTGCCGCCGACAACAGTCGTCATGGCCCAGAGCGCAGGTCAGGAATCAACCGCCTCGACTTCGCACCAATCCACACTGGCTACACCTAGGCATCACTACATGGAACCCCGCTCGTTCGCGGGAATGGCAGGAGAAGATGTGGACGCGTGGCTAACGCACTACAAAAGGGTGAGCCGGTACAACCATTGGAACTCTATCGATCAGCTAGAAAACGTCGCGCTGTTTCTCACGGACACTGCACTCATGTGGTATGAAAACCACGAAGAGTCCTTGACAGCATGGGCACTTTTTGCTCAAAAACTCAAGAAGTGTTTTGGTGACTCCGACTCAAAAACGAAAAGCGCGGAGCGGACTCTTGCTGGAAGAGCCCAGACTCCTGGAGAAACCTGCACTGCTTATATAGAGGACGTCCTTAAGCTTTGCAAGATTATAAACCCGCAGATGTCTGAAGAAGACAGGGTTGGACACCTATTGAAAGGCATAGCGGAAGACGTTTACAATTTTCTGATAGGCAGAGATGACCTCACCTCTGCCGCCGACGTCCAACATCACTGCCGCACGTTTTAAAAATTGAAGACTCGTCGCATCGCCCCAAAATTTCGTAGGCTGGCAAATGTGACAACGGTTGCCAGTGTCGACGTGAGCCCGCCCACCGACCTTGCGGCTACTATTCGGACAATTGTGCGTGAAGAGCTGCAGCTACAAGGTGGTAGGGTTGACGAAACCATTCCTCATCCACCTACCTATCCATTCTACTACACGGCGGCACCATCAGCTCCTTTGCCACCATCGGTATGTGTGGCAGACATCAGCGAAACTGGAAATCCGAGGCCACGTCGTGACTCATTCGCGGCCGACCAGCGATATGGCCAACGCCTTCGGCACGGCCCCGCCACACAGCGGTGGACAGCCCTGCTCACCAAGCTCGTCACCAACCCTTCACAGCTGAGCGGTCTCAGCATTGGCTCAGCGAGCGTCTTCTACCAGTCTGCTACAACTGTGGCTTCGAAGGACACATTGCCAGGTATTGCGACTACCGGCAACCACCAAGGTACGACCGATCACCGAGATTTAACCGTTCTAGCGTTACCCGAGCACCGACATTCCCGGGAAGCGCGTCTTACGAGATCCCAGGACCGCTACGAAACCAATCTCCGGCCTCTGACCGCAGTCTGACACCACCACCTGCCCCTCGCGCCATCCGATCACCGTCTCCTCGGCGCCGCCCCTTCTCGCCTCCTACGGAAAACTAGCCGGCGCGACCGTTGGAGGTGAGGTCGCCGGACAGTCTTCGATTTCAACAGATATACCTCCGTTAGCTTCCATGTTTAGAAATAAGGTTCGAGTGATTATCGATGGTGTACCGACGATGGCGTTGGTGGACACAGGTGCAAGCGTGTCAGTGATGAGTTCAGTTTTCACCCGCCTTCTTGGACGAAAGGTTATGTTTCGTTGGGACCGTCCTGATACGTTTCGTGGAGTGAGCGGAGAGGTGTTACAACCTGTTGGTGTCTGCACTGTGACTGTTAGTTTGGCATGGCAAAACTTTGTCGCAGAGTTTGCTGTTCTCCCTCATACTACGCATGACGTCATTCTGGGACTCGATTTCTTGAAGCTATGTGGTGCTACTGTTGATTGCCGCACAGGACAAATTACAGTAGATTCTGACTTCCCAGTTTCGTTTATGGAAAACTCGCCCTCTCAAGAAAGTGCTCTTTACGTGTCTGTGGACACAACTGTGCCGCCGTTGTCTGCAAAATGTGTCCCTGTTGCCTGTTCACCTGCAAGCGAGAAAACATTTGACGCAACTGTGGAGCCCGTGCATCTCAGTTGCATAAAGAAGACAGTTTTAATACCCTACTGTACATTATCGGGTGTGCAAGGGCGTACTGGTTTATGGGCGATTAACTGCTCTAATGAACCTACAGTGCTGCCGAAGGGTCTGAAACTTGCAGAGATTCGTGAACACCAAGTCTTCTCGCTTGCCATTCTCGCAGAAAGCAAGGATTCCCCGGATAAGAACCGTTGCGATAATGTGCACGCCAGGGACACCACCATTATGGCTATGATTGATAAGTCACTCAGCACCAAGGAACGTAATGAACTGGCGAGTATTCTGCGCAAACATGCCGGTATTTTTCATTTCGCTCAGCATGATTCACCGTCATTCCCTGCTTCTCGTATAAAGCACCAAATCGACACGACATCTCACAGACCTCTCCAACAGAAACCATATCGTGTATTGCCTTCGGAACGCGCAGTGATCAACGAACAGGTTTGCGAGATGCTCAAGCCAAATGTAATTCAAGAATCATGTAGTCCGTGGGCCGCTCCAGAAATTCTAGTGAAGAAGAAGGATGGGATATGGCGATTTTGTGTGGACTACCGCCGTCTCAACGCCATCACTAAAAAAGACGTATACCCACTCCCGCGGATTGATGATGCTATCGACTGTCTATCATCGGCATCTTACTTTTCGTCTGTGGATCTGAGATCAGGCTACTGGCAGATTCCAATGCACGAGGAAGACAAGGAGAAAACGGCATTTGTTACAACAGATGCACTATTTGAATTCAATGTGATGCCGTTCGGACTCTGCAACGCGCCCGCAACTTTTGAGCGATTTATCAACAACATTCTGCGTGGATTGAAGTGGGAAGTGTGTATGTGTTACTTGGACGACGTTGTAATTTTTGGGCGCATTTTTTGGGTGCACAACACACGCCTTGACCTCGTACTGGACTGCCTAAGCAAAGCACGCTTGGTGCTCAACTAAAAGAAATGCCGTTTTGCAGAGCGCCAAACACTTGTCCTTGGACACTTAGTAAACAAAGAAGGCATACGACCTGATCCCGCCAAGACGGCCGCAGTGGAGGCATTTAAGCAGCCAAGCTCGGTGAAAGAACTGCGCAGCTTTTTGGGGCTTTGTTCATACTTTCGCCGATTCATTCCTGGCTTTGCCAATATCGCATACCCGCTCACGTGTCTGCTTCAGAAAGGGGCAAAGTTTGACTGGACCCCGGAATGCGAGTCTGCTTTTTCGGAGTTGAAGTTTCTTTTGACGTCCCATCTGATTCTTCGACACTTCAA
This sequence comes from Rhipicephalus microplus, assembly GCF_043290135.1. NCBI lineage: Eukaryota > Metazoa > Arthropoda > Arachnida > Ixodida > Ixodidae > Rhipicephalus > Rhipicephalus microplus. The sequence continues at coordinate 24,131,184 of NC_134706.1, read as the reverse complement.
TCCTCTCGCTCCCACTGAGATTCACACAGACGCCAGCGGTATTGGCGTAGGTGCTGTCCTGGTTCAACGCTTGGATAATCAAGAACACGTCGTAGCGTATGCAAGTCGCTCACTCAGCAAGTCCGAGCGTAACTACACTGTCACAGAGCAAGAATGCTAGCAGTAGTCTTCGCAGTGCAGCGCTTCCGGTCCTACCTGTACGGACGCCCCTTTACCGTCGTGACAGACCATCATTCTCTCTGCTGGTTGGTGAACCTGCGTGACCCATCTGGTCAGCTGGTGCGCTGGGCACTTCGTCTACAAGAATATGACTTCACGGTTTCCTAAAAAACTGCCGACGTCACGCTGACGCAGATTGTCTTTCGCGACTACCGCTTCTAACGATGGAATGTGACGCGGACACCTTCGATACCTACATTTCATCAGTCGAACAACCTTTTCCCAATAACAAGACCTTTAAGAATGAGCAACAAAGGGACAGCACCACACAACAGCTTCTTGCTACCAAACCAAAATCATCGCCTACGCACTTCTGCATCCGAGACGGGCTAGTTTACAAAAAGAACTACACCAACACCGGCTCACGATATCTTCTGGTTGTTCCGAAGAGTCTTAGCGTTTATGTTTTGCAGGCTATGCATGATGACCCAATATCCGGTCATCTATGCACAGCGAAAACTCTGTGCCGTCTTCAAGAAAGATTCTACTGGCCCAAAATGCGCCAGACGACGGAACAGTACGTGTCTAGCTGTAACGAGTGCCAACGTCATAAGCGCCCAACAAGTAATCCTTTAGGGCGATTACATCCGGTGCCACCCCCTAGAACTCTATTCGAGCAAGTCGGGATTGACCTCCTTGGACCCTTTCTCCGCTCTTCTGATGGAAATCGCTGGATAGTCGTTTGCACCGACCATTTAACACGGTACTGCGAGACAGCTGCCATACCATCGGCAACAGCAGCCAATGTGTCTTCCTTCATGCTACGTTTTGTAATTCGACATGGACCTCCCAAAATCGTAATCAGTGACCGTGGCCGACAATTCACAGCAGACGTGATGGAAGAGATGCTTCGTGTCTGTGCTTCAAGGTTTCGGCACTCTACGCCACACCATCCCCAAACGAACGGTCTAACTGAACAAACGAACAGAACTCTCTCGAACATGCTCTCTATGTATGGTGCATCCGATCACAAGGACTGGGATAGTAATCTACCCTTTATCACATATGCATTCAACACCGCTCAGCATGAAACTACCGGCTACAGTCCTTTCGTTCTTCTATATGCTCGACCACCTCGTCATACCCTGAATACCATCTTCCCGTGTTTGGACCACCATGATTCCTGCATATCCGAGATCATCTGTCGGGCAGAAGAAGCTAGACGCCTTGCTTATTTGCGCACTCTTGCTTCGCAAGATCGCTCGAAGGCACATTTTGACCGCCGACGCCGACACGTGACGTACAATTGCGGCGACCTAGTGTTGCTGTGGACACCAACTAGAAAACGTGGTTTGAGCGAGAAACTGCTAGCGCACTATGCAAGACCTTTCTTGTTGTAGACCGTATTAGTGATTTAGTTTACCGCATAGCGCGTCTCCATTCAAACGGCCGACGGTCTGCAAAAACTGAACTTGTCCATGTAGCACGTTTGAAGCGCTTTATTCCTCCAGAGACTGTTTGACTCGCTCAGCGGGCTTCGTCTGCGCGGAGGGAAGTGTTACCACATGTGTAGTTTAGGTATGTGCACCTGTGTAGCGGGGAACATGGTGGTGGCAGAGGAAGAGGACGTTCGGTTGGTGGCAAGAGCTCGCTGCTTCGCGTTCACTGCGGTATACCGCCGAGTCGACCGTTACGTCTGCTTCGAATAAACCCCTCGTAGACGTAACAATATGATACCAGGTAGAGGTGTTAATGGGCTCAGGGTGAAATGAAACTCCAGCCCGGCTCTGTCCTTGCACAGGGCTTGAGTAGGCCACTGTCTTTTCATATCAGGCTTTTTTTTCGGCTCACATTTTTTCGGCATGGTTTTCGTTTGATTCGATAGGCTGGGCAAAGTACGGCCCTGAATCAAAGCAAAGAAGGTATGTTGACGTTGGGCTGGCATTGTTTTTGAGCACGTAGCCCTGGCAGAGCGTAAGATTGTGCCATACCATTCTGGCTTTACGACTTACGTGGTACTATTCTGGGTGCACTATGGAATACCGAAGAAAAGAGCGGCTTTCATCGGACGGTGGTATCGTGTTAACAATATCTTCTGCCAGTCTAATTTGATTAAAAACAAAAGAGACAAACGTCCACCACTCCAACAAGCGAAATTGGGTGGTTTTGGGAGAGAAGCCCCACCCCTAAAACCAACCTCATGCAACGACCCCCAAAACGGATAGACAATACCTAGATTTCTTTGTGGCTCCTTTTAGATATAAACACACAGCTGTGTTCTCCGTCGATAGCTGGAGAAAAAGCCTAAAAGTGCGGGAACACGCACATCATTTTCTGAAAGCAAATGGTGCCTCGCAGTGTGTAACCCAGTGCGGCAACATTTTACTGCCGTCCATTTGGGCACTTGAGAAAGCTGGCTACAGAAGAACACCAACAAGTGCATGTGTGAGAAAGACAGGTCAATTACTTGTATTCGCGCGTGTTCAAAATGCTGAGAAAGATACTGCGACAGAAAACAAAGCAATCCTTAAAATACTTAGCTGACCTACAGTGCTAAGAATGTACCTGTCACTCTGAATCAATTTTGTGATCGGCGGCCCATAGAACCACCCCCTTCTTTATCAACTCAGGATCTAAAATTTCTGAAAGAACAAGCAGTCTGAATACTCCAAGCTTTCCATTCTTGCAGAATTATGTTGGCGAGTGTGGCTGCCAGGGAAAGCAGGGAAGAGTACTTAATTTCAGTGGGATGTGTCATGTAGGAACTCCGCCCTTCATTGGATCCCGAATTATCGGTTAGCTTAAGATTTCTACACAACATTTGGTTATCTGTCTATTTACTATCTCTCGAGCCGTTTGTTTATAATTAAGTATGATATTCTGAATAAAATGTCACAATATTGTAAAACCATATCTTTTCTGCACAGCAAAGGGTCATAAATCCAAAATGGAGCCAGACGGCGCCTGCAGGTTTATGTTTCCGCATGGTGGCCTAGGCCGGGTGGGCTCGCAGTATTTTAGCACTGGACTTGGCGGCTGTTTGACGCTGTCAGCATGTCTAGTCCAGATTCCGGTTCGGAAGTTATCAACTTGCATGTGTTGGATGGAATTGCTAGTAAAATGTGTTATTTGATTGTACTTGATAACAGAAGGATATCAATAAGAATCTCAAACTTCTCTGCACATGATGCTTGCAGCAGTTGTGAGCACTAAAAAAACCTTCCGCCTTGCTTGGGGCATGCTCGACGATCAGAAATTTCGGGCCCTGCTGGTGACTTTCTTCAGGGTTTTTCGACAAATAGTTACCTGCTTTGCGCCGGCCCGAACGCAACGAAAGAAAACTCGTTGCTTCAGACGGCACGAGCAGCCGAGTAATAAATCTCGGTATTGGGGTGTTTCAGCGCAGCACTTGGTGCGGTGACAATGGACGCTAACACCATGGTTTAATATTGCGCGTGGGTGAAAATTTCTATACAGTCTTTTGGCCACACTAGATAGTCTTGCAGGAGCAAGGCCTCATTAGTCTACCTGATTTTGCAGATACGAAATAAGAGTCCGTGCCGATGTGAGCGCAATACATCCAATTGAAAGAAAGTAAACACAACAGTGCCAACAAAATGTCTTTCGGTATTATTGTATTTACTTCAATGATAAACCATGAATTATTATTTATTTTCAGGAATTCCATACTGTTTTCACTTGCGATGATGATGGCTTCCCTGTTCGAGATCAATTTTAGTCCCCATTTTCGATTTGTTGCTAAATGAACAGATTATATGGATGAAACCTAATTCATATTTTTTGTATTCCCTATTGTAATATATCTGCGTTTTCTGTTCTCCTGCTTCGTTTTCACATTTTGAGATGCCTTTCTCTCGTAACTGAACCTTACTATGTGAATTCTCTTGTGTTTTTTATTGTACATTCAGCCCCCAATTATATTCGGTGAGTCACCACTTTGAATGTTTTTCTCGTGTGTTGTATTTAATCATGCTAATCGTAACAAAAGAAAGTGTGCATCAATCTTGGTTCTTTCCTTTCACCGCAAGAACATATTTGTAGCTAGGGGGTACCACGTTCGTAGAAGTCCATCTTGCGCAACCATAGTTGTTTTTTTCTCAGCTATCTCTACTGGCTCGGTGTTCGCTGGCTCATGTTTCTTCAATTCTTCCATCATGAAAGGAAATATAACTCATCGTTGAAATTTAGAGCTTGTTTCGTGTGTATCGGTCTTCTGTTCGGTCGATTCAGTGTGCCGTACAAGCTACATTTGTAATATTTCGCATAAGTATAGGCAACATAACTTAGTTGTTTTATTTTAGTGTTACCGCTGTCCCCGTGGTCTAGCGGTCACTGTTCTGCAACCACTGACAAGCCAGTCGACTCATCAAAGTAATCTCTGTAGCACTAATTATTATTCAGAATTAAATCAGTGATAAATTAAAAATATAGTATATAACTTAGGACCAATGCAAATGAGCTTCGTTTTGGAAAGTGATGAGCCACATGTCTGCTTCGTAATGATGGACAAAATTGATGAGAGTTCCTAATTGTTTTAGTGCTATTCACAGCTTCGAATAACGTTAACTGGCTACAACGACGGGGTCGTGACAGCTGATTGAGCCCTGCACATAGAGCAGATTTTAGGTATAAAAATGAAACGTTGATTTTCAATATTGAAAAAGGTAAACAAAGTGCCCCGTAAAAGCGGCAACAACTGCATTTTTGTTAGTGACAATAAAATAGCAAAAAGAATGTCTATCTTTGTCTCATGTGTCAGATAGCATTACACGCCATTATTTTTAGGAAATTAAAATACATCATAAAGTGGAACAAAGCGCGGCAGTTCTTAGAATTGTGTTATTGGAGAGTTTAAGATGAGTGCAAATTCTCGGATGACTCAAGTTAGTCAGCGATACAGCAGCCAGGCGATACATAACCTGGAATGCAAGAGTAATTTAGGAAGCCGTATGATGTCGTCGACGTCTTTCACTTATTTAAATTTTTCGGTTAGGACCCGCCATTACTTTTGAAGAATATGAGTCACTGAAAAGCTTTCCTTACACCACGCCGGAATGTTTAAGCTAAATTTAAACGCTTCAGCCTTTGATTAGATACATCGATATTTCTCATATAGCCATCACACAATTTCATCGCTTGTGTGGCAAGGAAATTAATTTAGTCATCTTTGCTGTGTTTCTGCATGGTGTAGCTTGGAGAGTACAGTGTGCGCACTTTATTGCAGCAGTAGCAAAACAGACGATGAATCAGGCGAACTGTTTTGTTCATATTTTCGGGGCTTGGCATTATAGAAATAAAAAAAAGTTGGCACATCTGACGTACAGTGGGAACCGATGATATGCAACGCACGAATGAGAAAGGTTGATACCCCTATTGAAAATTCTGGTTTGGTGGAAGTTGGACTCATTGGTGGATATGGTGAAAATATTAGTAGATAAGGTGGAAACTGTAATGGGCATAATGGCTGATGACGGCGAGAGTGGAAGAAAGTGATGACAGATGGTGGTGGTGGTAGCAAGCCAATGGTGGTCACGGTGTAAAACGCCGGCTGATGAAGGCTAGAGAGAAAAAATGGTGGCAGATGGTGGTTGTGGTAGTGAACCAATGGTGGTGATAGTGGAAAATGCCAGCTGATGATGGCGAGGCAAAACGTGTTTGGTGGAAGGCTTGGTGAGCAAGGTGGATGACGGTGGCGTAATGGAAGCTTGGTGGATGATAGTGGCATGATGAAAAAGCACATGACAGTAAGTGAAATCACTTATTTCTACTGTTTAATTCTTGTGTGTGCAGAGATATATGTTTATAGTCAAACGAAACCAACGCTGCTTATTACGCTTTCTAGCACATTTATTTTTTTATTCCAGTGGTGTCAAGAACGCTTCACTTTTTGTGCAGCATATAATATGCGGTCGTGAATATGTTTACATATCAATCACGTTATTACATAAGTTTGACATGTGCGATGTGTTTCTTTGTTGTGATGTTTAGAAAACTAGAGGAGCACAGTGAACAGTGACAATAAATGTTTTACGTCGGCGCGCAGCTACAAGAAATAGGTGAGATCCATTTCGCACTTGCACTTTGAATGTTCGAGCAGAACACCGCGGTCACTTGACGTCAGCATGCTAGAAAAGCAACCCTGCCAATTCTTGCACTCTCTACTGCTTGAGCCGTACTTTTATGTTAACAAGTGCGTGCGAATATACATAAACTTCCACTTTCGACATGCGTCGAGACGAGCCCCCGCGAATTTGACTTTCACCCTTCTGTTCTACCACCGTGATTTTCACCAAAGGTTAATCTTACCGACCGAGCCCGTACAAGTGTTACCGGTGCTTCGAAGTTTCAGAATGCACAATTTTGACGAGTAAAATTGACAATACAGCACATATGTGGCATCATTTAATTTAAATGAAGCCTTTTATTGTGTACGTTGACTGCGCAAGAAGATACAAATGTCAATGCGACCAGCCTGCAGCACTTCCACCGAATGTACGCCTCCTCTCACCGACAGCCAACGGTCGCACTAGCTGACACTTCACTGGCTCTTATGCGAGAACACAGACCCGTCAATTCGTATGCTTACTGAGCCCATAGGATAGCATAATGTTTCTGGTGCACTGCATTTGTTTTGGCCAAACCTTTATGTATAGTTGTTCCAAACGACAGAGCCAAAACGGTGCGCTGGCACGACTGTGCTGTGCGTTGCGCGAAAAACATGAGAAGAAATTGTGGGGACGTATCTATCGAATGAGCGTAGAAGCGTCATAAGGACTGAACGGATATCACCCTTTGGGAGGAGCGAGAAATGGTTATTATACTTGGCAGTAACCGCCGATAAACTCTACCTGCTCCTCAGTCACCTGAGTTGTTTTTTTTTCCTTGCGGTTGTAAATGGTAACAAAAGCATAGCGCTGTTGCCATTATCGCAGTGACAATCGTTACAGGCAAAACTTGTTTGTGTTTATCAAATGTGCAAATGTTAGTAGCAGGTGCAGTTCCCATCCATCTCGAATAAGCAAGAAACAAAACTGAAGTTGAACAGTGAGTTGGTGTGTTGACTACTTCTTTAACACCATGACTGCCATCTGTCGGTGTGGTGCAGTGGTTAGTGTGCTCAATTACAAATCCATAGGTCGCTGGTTCGATTCCGCGCTGTCATTCTAACTTTTGCGGGTGCTTTCTACATCGTTTTTATTAAATTATTTTTATTATTTCTTTAGTGGCAGCTCGTCACGGTGGTTTTGACGCTGCTTCACGCTCCAGCACTGCCGAATGGAGCACACCGTCGACCATCCACTCCACCATACGCCACCATACACCATGTGCCACCAACATTTTTACCGCCATAATCCACAAAAATGGTGGATAATGGAATCCACTATTTCTTTGGTGGACGTTTTTTTCAATATGAATATGTCACTTTAAAATCAGCACAACGTTACGAGGTGGAGGTAAATGATGCCGCACTTGACTTTCATGTCATGATTATTGTGTATAGATATGTCGCTTACATTCTTCATGTATTCAAGTCACATGACACCAAATTTAGTATATGGGGAGCCAGCGAAACAGCTGCGAGCACGCCATGAGCGTGGTATGTTGCCATGTTCTTACATAAAACGCGTGTCAGGATTATGATGTTTGCACCAGTCATATATTTCGTCATTCACTGACGTCACGTAACACCAAATTTGGTTTATGTGGAGCTAGCAAAATGTGGTGTGTTTGGTTCAGCTAATTATAGCGGGGGCACGCTTTTGGGAACTTAAACTCCACAAATCAATCAATTATTCAATCAATTATACGCACCCGGCTTGTATAAAGCAGAGAATTAATAGAGCTGGCGAAAGGCGTTGTGGACGCAGCTTTCTGGCGCATCAGTGCCTGTGAAATCATGACTACATTGACGTCAGTGCCGTATCTAAACTGAAGCACTTGACCTCGTCGTCGTAAGAAAGACATGGCCGAAGCATTACGGATGACTGATCCTGAACAATGTTAGGACCTGGGTAGAATGTAGTCATAGCCCTGTCGTAACGTCAAGGTCCTATCTTTGCGAAGTTTTCGAATTGAATTACGGCTGCTTGAAAGACGCTGGTGTAAGCTCTGTATAGATGACATCACGAACAACACCACTGGTTTCAGGTGTATGGGCTTTGTGATTGATTGATATGTGGGGTTTAACGTCCCAAAACCACCATTTGATTATGAGAGACGCCGTAGTGGAGGGCTCCGGAAATTTCGACCACCTGGGGTTCTTTAACGTGCGCCCAAATCTGAGCACACGGGCCTACAACATTTCTGCCTCCATCGGAAATGCAGCCGCCGCAGCCGGGATTCGAACCCGCGACCTGCGGGTCAGCAGCCGAGTACCTTAGCCACTAGACCACCACGGCGGGGCAGGGGGCTTTGTGAATGCTAAATTATGTTTAGTAAGCATGTGTACAATGAAGCCTGCACAAATGCATGCGAAAGGAACGGCTATCCCACTGTGGTTCATCGTGAATGTTAGCCAATGATGTGGCTTTAAATGACATTTACTGTAACAGCGATAAACGGAACGCCCCACAATCAGTGTCTTAGAAGGATGTCAACAGCTCTATTTTAGTAACTTAACGTAGACACAACAAAACTTGCAGGCAAAATTCTTGCGCGAAAGTGAAATTTATGCTCGACCTGGCAATATACCGTAAAAAGTGAAGTCTCAGCAGGTAGTACTTTTACGACCTACTGTACCCTACACTATTGTACCAACGGAAATAAATTCCAGATACACTCTGCGGCCACTATTTCTGATAGTAAAGGTGAAACATTTTTTAGCGTACTGAAAGCACTTCTATCTATCTATCTATCTATCTATCTATCTATCTATCTATCTATCTATCTATCTATCTATCTATCTATCTATCTATCTATCTATCTATCTATCTATCTATCTATCTATCTATCTATCTATCTATCTATCTATCTATCTAACTATCTTTCTATCTATCTATCTATTTATCTATCTATCTATCTATCTATCTATCTATCTATCTATCTATCTATCTATCTATCTATCTATCTATCTATCTAACTATCTTTCTATCTATCTATCTATTTATCTATCTATCTATCTATCTATCTATCTATCTATATATCTATCCGCTTACGTTTCGGTGTTCTCTTGGTCGCCCCTCTAACTTGGCATGAACTGAAATTAGCGTGGGAGGGTAAGATGGTTTGATGAATATGACGCGCTAATCAAGACACGAATAATGTCCGCATATTGTCACGTACATCGTGAAACACTTCCCGTCAAACAATGGCACATATCCTCGGGGGGCGGGGGGGGGGGCTATGTGCCACTGGTCTGCGGGTATGTGTACAGGTGATTGACACTTAGTATCTACCCAAGAACGACGAGAACACATATGGGCAAATACAGCGAGCGAGCGTCAAGAAATAGCCGACCTCGGTAATGTCTACGGGACGAATGCAAAGAATAAATTTCAAGGTCCCAGCTGGAATCAAACCCAGGTATTTTGCGTGGCTATGAGATATTTTACCACAAAGCTACGCCAGGCCTCGTAATTACTTTTCGAACAGACGCTGAACTTCGTGAAAGGTCAATAGTGGTTGCAGTGCTCCCTACCGAATGTTATAAACATTACATATGCACTCCTTTGATATAGCCGTCACGTCGGGTTAACGTAAAATGTGGTAAGTTTTCATGCGCTGAAGTTGATTTATGCAGCAGTGTCCAGGGCCAGCATGCTCACGAGCATCAGCGCTTCATATCAGCTTCTGGTGTTTCTATTACGCATGTACGAGTTGGCATCGTGGCGCAAGAGCAAACAACTGCTCATATAAACATCTGCAATTCTTCAACATATGTTTGTGCGCGCAACATTTGTACATATATTTAGTCTCATTTCGTGGCGGGTCGCTTATTTCAAAATTGTAACAAGGTCACCTTCCCTCCGCATGCTTCGCATAACGTCGATTTCCAGGTACGTGGGACCTGCCGAGTTTTTTATCGTTGCCTGCTATTGTTCCATCAATTTTTTATAAATAAAACTTTTAAAATTGTTTGGAACTGCGTAAATATATGCTTTAGCGTAGTGGTAATAAAACTATTTTCTTATAAGTCAGCAATGTTGTTTCTGTTCACCTTTTTTGGCTCCATTTTTCGCGCTGTTCGCCTACCCGAGCCCATTTGTTTAAAACTTGACTGAGTCCACCAAAAAAGTAAAGATGCCGTAGACTTCTTATGTTGTGTGTGACTATCGTTAGGGCCGCCGTGCAGCGGTTTTAAAGTGAAGTAAAGATTACTTGCCTGTCTTCAACAGACCACATTTTTATTTCTTCTCTGCATGTGAATGACAGTAAAGAAACATAAATCACGCTCTAACATTTGCCTGTTAACAACAATACGATGTCTTCGGCTTCACAGCTTTTTTTTGCTTGATTTATTTACCTGTTTTCCCTTACCGCTCATTAGAGCCTACAGTACTCTATAAGGAACGATAATGATTCCGGGTGACTTACATGACCTAGATCAAGCAATATCATTCTAACGCCTACTGCGCTTTGGTTTCGGTGTTGAGCTGGCAGTCCCAAGCGGCATTGGTGAATATAAGCACATGCTAAAAACTTTTTGATGTTTTTCCGCGCGTTGGTTCTGTTGGAATGTGTATATAAAGTCTTCGCTGCTGTGCTGATCACTAAGCGTTTCTGGTGCAGAAACCATGGCAAAAGTTTCGTGCTGGAGTGCGCTGGCCATATTGGCCGCATTCATCTTTCTTCTGTCATTGGTGCTGAATGACGGCAAGTCGTGCGCCACTGCAGCCCCAACTGCCCCACCACGCCAAGATCTTCCAGGGGCCGCAGGAGGTGGTCCACCAGCCCGTCTAGATTGGCGCATGCCACTACGTCGCTGGGGCCTTGTTTTACCTGGCGGAGGCCACGGAGCATTACCTGGTCCACCTCAAATGCCCGCACGTATGAATGCACACATCTTCACATCGAATCATGAAAAACTTTATATCATACGAACAGTTTTAATTAATAGCGGAATGACACTCTAATGTTTGAAAGCAAGTGATAGAGCGCAGCGCTACTAGAGAGAAAATGTTTGTTTCCAAAACCAGACTGCTTATAAAGCACCCCGCCAAGCAGAGAGTGGCAAGCAGCCACTGTGCCTAGGCGAAATGACGAGAAGATAAAGCCGAAGGCCACCCTTTCCGCTCGTAGCTTAGCCTGTTAAAGAAAAATGATATAGGGGGCTTCCTAATCACATGTCATTAAATGCTTGGAATAGTGCGACTTCAACCATCTCCGCACACTGGAGTCAACCACCACATATGACATATCTTTGTTTAGTGGCGAAGCTCCTAAAGGAGCAGTTATACTGTGATTTGTTCGTGACCACGTATTTTACGGACAACTCAGCAGGGGGCGCTAGTGTTTTTGTGGTTTGTGGAGGCTGTGATTTGTAAATGGTGGTGCTGCTTACATTGCTTGGCACGAAAATGCGGTCAAGGTCGAGCAGGTCGGTTGGTGCAGAAGCAGCATGCAACAAAAGATAAGTTTTCCTTTATTTTTTGTGTTTGTCGAAACCATTAGTATTTTTTCTCTCTTAATCGATAACTTGCGTTTCGAGTACTGCAGATGTGGGACACGGGCAACGTTGCAGTGACGTTGACCACGGGAACGGGGTAGGCGGCTGTTTTGAAAACGTTCGAGGTGGCAGATAAGTGGTTAAATAGCTAGAGCCGAACACGAAGGGGACCTAGTGAGAGCCTACTAGCGAAAGTGAACACGTGCGTTTACGGTGTAGGCGGTAGCTTCTAACAGTTGTTGAGGTAGGTGAGTTAGCGGAGGCGGCTGTATAGCGGAATCAGGGTTGAGCTTAGGGCGTTTGGGCACTTGGTCCGATGGTCGGGCGGGCGATGGCTAAGGAGGCTAGGAAATTACGGGCGAGAGTGAGCTGGTGCAGTGCGAGGAATGCAAGCGCTGGTGCTACTTGGATGAGACAGAATTCTCGAGTTGGGCCGACACGCAGAAGGCGAGCATCGTGTGCAGGCTGTGCGAGGCACTGAAGGCGGCTGTGCAGCGCATGGAGGCTATGATCGAGGGGCTTCAGGGGGAGCTTAGGGCGGCACGGGAGCAGAGGATAGAACTCCACAGACGGCTGGGAGCTTCGCGTGAGTGGGAGGAGGCTACCACCAATCTATTAGAGCAAATAAAAGGCGACCTTCGAAAAGAACGGTAAGGGTGGACCGAGCTCGAGAAGCGGGTAAAAGAGCTAATGGCGCTTTGCCCCGGCCCCGAGCGGTGTGAAACGGAAGGCGTGGGTAGCGGAGAAGGCGACAGGCGGGAAGGAACAGGCGAGAAGGGAGGTCAGGAGGCCGCAGTGTCTGACCACAGCACGGAGACTCCGAGAAGATAGAGATCGGTGGCGCGGCAGTTTTCGAGCAGGGCAGAAACACAGGACTGACAGCAGAGAGAGCAACAGGTGGAGCAAACAGCGGCACCATCACAAGCAGGAAGCCAGCAATTGGAGCGTAGAAGGGTCCTAGTGGTGGGGGACTCTAACGTGGCAAGGGTTAGGGATGACGTCTTCACGACAGTGAAGAAAGATGGAGAGTGAGGGTGGAGGCCCAGTCAGGAAAGAGAATGGTGCATGCACTGGCCAAAGCTCAGGAGGTTGTAGAGGACAGCAGGGAGGGCGAAAATTTCGTCATTATTCATACTGGGCTCAATGATGTGTTGAAGGGCAAGGATCAGAACCTTAAAAGACAGTTAGAGGGTGGGATGCGTAAGCTCCGAGAAGCCTTTGAGAGCGTGCATGTGACCATATGCACAGTCCCAGAGGTCTGGGGGCAGTCTCGCGGAGGCCAACTCTGTGATCTAGGGAATGAGCCGGCAGCTCGGAAACAGCGTAATGGAAGTAAACCAAGACGTGTACGAGCCCGGCGCTAGCTCCTTTGCACAGGATGGCATTAACTACAGTGGTGTGACGGGCAGGAGGGTCGGTAATAGAATGGGTCGTCAAGCCACAGCTTTTTTAGGGAGACCCAAAGCTTTGAAGCTCACAGTGTAGCCAAGGACGGTTCTAAAGGGGCACAAATATTCAAGCCACACGGAGTCCGTGGGAGAAGAAATCGACGTAAGCACAAGGGCCGAGCTAAGTCAGACGTAGGCTATATTAACATGCAGCGTGGCAGGAATAGGTTAAAGTGGGGAGAGATAGAAGAGCAGTTGAGGCAGGAAGAGCTGATGGTATATGGGGTTGTGGAGACACATCTTCGGGACATGAAGCAACCACCTTGCAATCCAGACTACGTATGGGAATATTGCAATAGAACAGAAGGCAGCAAAAAAGGGAGGTGGAATTGGTGCAATAATACATAAAAGTATGGGTTGGCAAAGAGTCAAGCAGGACTGCATGGAGCATTTATAGTTAAGAGGGAAAGTAGCTGGGCAGATGACACTTCTTGGTTTGCTGTACTTTGTGGACGGGAGTAAAGGCCAGAGAGGAAAACCAGGCAATGGTGGAGTGTATGTGAAAGAACATCAAGGAATTAGGAGAAGAGTGCGAGATCAATAAACTAGGAGACATGAATGCGCACGTAGAAGGTGTAGATGGGTATACTGACCCAACAGCCAAATTGATCATGGCTATGTGTGAAAGGCATGATTTGATCATTTGCAATAGTACTGAGAAGTGTGAAGGGCAAATAATATGAGAGGTAGGAAGGCTGCAGTCGACGCTAGACTATGCACTGTTGTCACATAGGATGTATGATAGGCTCAGGGCAATGCACATAGATGAATGTGGTTCCAGAAGTCTGGGTACTGATCACAAACGTATCAAGCTAAGTTTTGGAAGAGAAGTGAAAGTGGAAAGGAGACAAGATCAGCAACTGCAGGAAAAGTTTCTATTCAGAAAAGCGAATCGAAATAGCTACTAAACAAATTGAGAAAGCAATCACTGAGAATAATAACGCAGTGTGGACATACAAGAATTTATTTGAACTGTTTGAGCAAGAACTCGCTAAGGCATGTGACAAGTCACCGCGGAAAAGAAGACACAAACCAAAGATTTGGTGGGATGAGGAAGTTGAGAGAGCCATAGCAAAACGTCAGGAAGCCGCTGGGGAACACGGACATGTTAAGCAGCGGGGTTAATTGACAGATGATGATTAAAGAAAATGGGACATCTTTCTAAGCTGTAGAAAGGAAGCATTCCTTCCAATCAATGATAAGATTAGAAGAAAGGGGGCTCAGTGGCTGGCAGAAGTACATAAAAAGGATAGAAAGGCAGCTGCGAAATTTCAAAACCATCTAAACTACATAAGAAATGAGACAAGCCTAGAACAAAGGTTTATACCTACAGCTCAAGGTGCTAGGCTAGAAGGGGGCGAAGATATTGAATATATAAGAGCAAGGGTGACAAAAAAACTTCAACAAAAAGTGCCTTATGCACCACAATAGACAAAGATGCATCAAGTAACACAATGGCCCCATTTACACAACGAGAGTGGGAAAGGGCTGAGAAGAGGGTTCTTAGTAGTAAATCAACAGGCCCAGATAGAATTTCAATTATGCTGATAAATACATTGGGTCCAAAGTCTAAACAGACTTTGAGAGAGGCAGTTAGCAAATCAATAATCGATGGTGAAGTCCCCGATAGATGGAAGCTTAGCAGGATGAGCATAATCTATAAAGGAAAGGGGGACAAAACTTACATAAACAACTAACGTCCTATAACAGTGACATCAGTGGTTTACAGGGTGGGAATGCAGATTATAAAGGAAAGACTGCAGGCATAGATAGAGGATGAGGGGGTGCAGGGGAAGTGCAGAATGGGTTACGGAAACACAGGAGGTTGGAAGACAATCTGTTCTCACTGAAGCTGTGCATCTAAATAGCAGAAAAGGAACACAGGCCCCTGTGGCTAGCATTTTTGGATATCAAGGGAGCATACGATAACGTGGTTCAAGATGACTTGTGGGGAATACTGGACATACTAGGGGTGGAAGACGGAGTCACTAATGTTTTAAAGAATATCTATAAAAGTAACAAGGTAAGTTATAAAGTGGGAAAAACAGGTATCCAAGCCCATAGAGGTAAAACGGGGGCTTAGGCAGGGGTGTCCTCTGTCACCTTTGTTATTCATGATGTACCTACAAGGATTAGAGGCCAAATTAGAAAGAAGTGGACTTGGCTTTAACCTCTCTTTAGTCAAACAAGGAAAACTCATTGATCAGGCACTACCAGCATTGATGAACACTAATGATATAGTGCTAATGGCCGACAACAAGGAAGATTTGCAAAGATTGGTGGACATCTGCGGTAATGACAGAGATAGGTTAGATTTTAGATTCAGTGAGAACAATCAGCAGTCATGATTTTTAATGATAATGAAGGCAGTGAGCTCAGGATACAGAAGGTCACGCTAGAGACAACAGATAAATAGAAATATCTGGGCGCAATGGAACCGAGTATTTAAGGGAACACAAAATATACGTAACGACTAAAGGTAACAGGAACGCAGCAGTGAAGAAAAATAGGGCACTGTGGAATACAATAGGTATGATGTGAGAGGAATATGAAAAGGGGTCATGGTACCAGGTCTGACGTTCGGCAATACGGTCTTGTGCATGAGATCAGAAGTTCGAGCAAGATTAGAAATTAGGTAACGTGGAATATGTAGGCTTGCTTGAGGAGCTCATGGGAATACACAAAATCAGGGAGTGCAAAGTAATATGGGATGGACATCATTTGAGGGCAGGAAAGTTAGCAGCAAGATAAAATTTGAGAAGTGATTGAGAGAAATGAGGGAGGAGCGTTGGGCTAGAAAGGTTTTCAGCTACTTGTGCATGAAGAATGTCGATACAAAATGGAGGAAGAGAACCAGAAAATTGGCGGGTGAATACTTGGAAAACAGCAGGGGGCAACCAAAAAGAACTATCGGTTGAGAAGAAGACGAAGGAAACGAAGACCGGCATGTAGAAAATTGGCATGATGAAAAAGTTCGCACTGGAGATCTATCGAACTTTTAAGCAGGAAATTACCAGGGAAAAGATTTATGATAATAGTCGGGGTAGTTCTTTACTATTTGAGACCCGCACGGGAATATTGCGAACCGAGACTTATCGTGCCAAACACGAAGGGGTAGACACGGTATGCAGTGCATGTGTGGAACAGGAAACTGCCGAACACTTGATAATGTTCTGTAAAGGGCTTCAGCCTATAGTTCAGGAAGATGGCGCAGAGTTTTTCAAAGCACTGGGGTTTAGAGACAGGAAGGGCAAAATAGACATTAAGCGGGTAGAATGAACTAGAAGGAGGTTATCTTATTGGTTGCTAAAGTCAAGGCACGAGTGAAAATTAAACCATTCATTGCAAAGTACGTGTCCTATATTTCACTATCTAAAGGAAAAAAAATGATAAGTCTAGTTGGTGGTTCACTAAGTATTACGGCTAGGTGGCGTTGGCCGCCGCCCGATCTGAAGGGTACAGCCACATTAGTCAATCCATCCATCCATGCAACAGACAAACATGCAGACAGACAGACGGATGGACTTATGGGGCAGACAGATAGAAGGACGGATGAATTCACGGTTTACAAATAAAACCCCGTGGATCTTCGCCCCTCTCAGCTTCACTCACTCCGCGGATATGTTGTTAATATTTTTATATCAAAACGTTCTTCGCCGAGCATAAGCAAGCCAGCCCCACCAAAATGGACATCATTCTGGCGAGTCAAATTACTGTATATTGACCAGGAATAACAAAAGGCCGAAAATCACTTCGCACGAGAGCTCACTGCAAGAAGCACTGCCTATGCCGGGCGGTTTGTTTAATTTTTAATAGTGTTCTGTCAATCGCTCACCTAGTTATGCACTCACTTAGCACTGTGTGATGTTGCGAATCGATTGTTCGCCATATAAAGAACGAACGATGTGAATTTGTCCGTAAGAGTTTTAGAACCCCCCTGTTTTTGTGCGCCATCACCCACTGAATGCGCGGTTTTTGGGGTAAGTTTTTTGGGGAAGCATCATAGCGCCCGGCCTCATCTTGGGCGCCTATGACCGCGGTGCTCAGCGCGGGGGAGTACGTGGATGTGAGGCGCGAAGAAGCTTCAACAGACTGAATCCAATCATATTTGTTACAGAACAAGATAACACCCAGAAGCAAAACCTCTTTGATACTAGTCTGTCACTTCAGTGTTTATAATATAGATAATCAGGCCTATACCTTTGTCACCAACTCTGATTGTCAACTGTCAAGGTATATGAAAAATTGTCGCTATAGCCGAAACATATGTATGTGCATGTGAATAAAAATATTTGCCATGAATAAACAACAATCCAAGTTGTGACAGAACAATACGAAGCACCTCCAAGCCCAATTCATTTCCACTAGTCAGTGACTGCAACGTAGACGTTATGCACCTTAGGACATATTCGACTCCTTCCGTCACCTTATGTCACTCAATTTACGTGACAAGAGGGAAAGCTCGGGCAATGTAGGGCTACTCAGCCATACGAGGGCCAGTACTTGACCCAGGCGTCACGGCTCGCGCTTTTTTGTCTCAATAATGTCACAAACATGCCTACTCTTTCACAAATGAACTTTAAAATTAAATTATAAAAGCTATTCATGCAATGTAAAGAGTGGTTTAGGTTTTCTCTTACGAACAGTCAAGGCGTAAGCAAACAACGCCATAATAAAGAATAAAAGATCTCTCATATCTGATACATTTACGGGTCACTCATGAAGAGATTTGGTGCCAGGATTCAAACGTGTGCATACCAAGGTTTAAAATAACTGAAACCTTGACATCTATTCTCAAATAAAGCCTTGATGTTTCACAAATGTGTATGGACCATTTGCGACCACAGGAGACACCTCACAAAAGCAATGCTTTAGACCCATCTTGCTTGTGACGCTCAGGAACGTACGTATTCAGTATATATATATATATATTTACGTGGTGAAGACAGTTATATGCGGCCTGCGAGTGACAGGCTCACAGTCCCGGTCTTTGAGGCGCCTGCCCTAGAGCACAAGAGGTGAAAACAGATAGTCATGAAAATAAGCGTCCCTCAACGTAGCGACGCAATAACACCATTTTCAATCTGAAGCGAAATTCGAGTGACGGCGGCCCCACCATGGTGGTTTAGTGGCTAAGGTACTCGGCTGCTGACCCGCAGGTCGCGGGTTCGAAACCCGGCTGTGGCGGCTGCATTTCAGGCTCGTGTGCTCAGATTCGGGTGCACGTTAAAAAGCCCCAGGTGGTTGAAATTTCCGGAGCCCTCCACTACGGCGTCACTCATAATCACATGGTGGTTTTGGGACGTTAAACCCCACATATCAATCATCAATCGAGTGACGTCGTTGGCTGCTATGACTACGTCACAGCAGTGTTAGTTTAGCGGGATAACGTTAATTGTTAGGTAGACACGCAACTGCAAACCTGTTTGATGGCGCGTCTTATCGTCAATATTAAGTCCATGTTCAGTGAAAGTGTTGCGTCACAATTTACCCATGGGTTCTGAGCGAGCCTCCGAGCGGTAGACAAAGAAGCGGTGGACGACCGGTTTCAAACGACTCTGGTCATTAGGACTCCTCATCTTCCTCCTCCTCCGTTCCAGGGCAGTTAGGCTGCCGCCCCCGTCTAAGCAGGAATAAGTTTTAACCGGTCGAGGTTGCCTATGCCTTTTCACTACCGTTCCAGGAGTACGTGTATGGGACGACGACAACTCCGGACATAACAGCGGTGACGAGGAAGTGGATTTGGACCTGATACGCAACGCTTTGGCAAGCGAATCATGGCTACGCAAGGGCTTCAGAATCGACTACCCGAATTCATCAGCTCATTATGGTCATCGTGATTTGAACGCCTGCAATTTTACTTCGGGGCTAACAACATCACTGATGCAGCAATGAAAAGAGCCAACCTGCTAACGCTGTGTGGGGAGCAAACATTTGACACAGTCTGTGCCCTGATTCAGCCACGCACTCCAGCAACTGTGTGCTACCACGACATCGTAGCAGCGCTACAAAATCACTATGATTCAAGGCCATCGTAGGTCTACAGCCAAACCCGCTTCCAAAGGTGAGACCAAGTGGAAGACGAAGAAGTGTGCGATTACGTGGCGGCTCTTAAACAACTCGCTGTTGATTGCAATTTCGGGATGCCGACCTGAGGAACTTCAGGTACTGCGCAGGAGGGATGATCGACTACCACGCCTGCTAACACCACTATATATGCTCCCCTTGGACGTTATGTTGAGGGATCGTTTTGGGTGCGCACTGCATGACGTAGGACTGCAACAATGCCTGTTCGCAGGGACGGGTTTCACATTCTGCAAAGCGTAAGGCATCGCGCTGTGAGCGGAGAGCGCCGGTCACCAGCACAGGGATATTCGACGGAACATTGAGTTAGTGCACCACACCAGTCAGCAGCGAGGGCATTCTGCTACCACGGCAAACTCAAGAGAAAAAACACAGTGATGTTAGCGGTGCGATGACATGCACGATCCCCAAGTATGTCGATTCAAGACAACTACGTGCAGTTTTTGCTAAACACGGGGACACATCAAAAAGGCATGCATATCCAAGCGCAAACAGCCCAGGCCGAAGGGTTCAGCACAACGTAATCACAACGTTAACGCTAAAGGGGGCCAGACAGAAGTTAGTAGAGCCGGAACATCTCTTACGTGAGCGGCTCTATACGACTTAACCACCGTTGTGAATCTCGGCGTGAGGCCCAAGGTAATTGCAGGAATTGTAGTACACCATCGCCCCATCAAGTTCGAGGTGGATTCTGGGGCAGCATGCACGTTAATCAGTGAGGATACTTTTCGAGCTACTTGGAGTGAGAACACGCCCACTAGCTCTCCAGCAAGATGACCCGCAGCTGAGAACGCGGTCAGGACATTGCCTTCAACTAGTGGGTTGTCCCAACGTAGAGTTCTACTACAATTGCCAGACCCACCATCTTCCATTGCATGTCGTCCACGGCTCCGGATCAAGCCTTTTAGAAAGAAATTGCTTCTTCCCTCTTGGAGTAGTCGTTGGCAAAGTTAACCATGCATCCAGCCAACCGTCAGTTGAGGAGCTCCAAGAGAAGTACTAGCGGTTTTTTCCGAAAAAAATACCAGGAAACAACGGAACTCCAGTCACACTGGAGCTGCGAGAAGATGCAGCGCCAAAAACTTTGAAAGCTAGGTCGGTACCTTTTGGTCTACAAACGTCAGTCGAGAATGAGCTTGACAGACTACCGGAGCCAGGGATGATTGTAATGACGCAACATTAAGAATGGTCTACACCACTCAATGTCATCTGAAACAAGGACGGTACCCTAGGCCTCTGCGGAGACTACCAGAGCACAATCAACCTCACTACAGACATCATCCTACCCCTGCCGACACCAAAACGGGATTTTAGCACGCTTCAGGGCGAAAAAATTTTCAGCACTTTAAATTTGACACAAGTCTATAAGCAACTTAAGGTGAGCGAATTAACATGTTTACGGCTCACGATAAGCATTAGTGAAAAGGCAAGCATTCGGCATAGCTGCATCACGAGCAATCTTTCAGAATTTTATGGAGTCTACACTTAGCAGGATCCCTGGAGTTAGCGTCTCTTTAGATGGTGTTATAATCGGGGGCGCCTCCAATGGAGCGAACACAGAACGCTTGGAGCTTATTCTTCAAAGGCTATCAAATGCTAATTTGCGCATGAGCAAGGAAAAATGTGTTTTTGTGGTGCCTGAAGGGAAGTTTCATGGACATCAGATTGACGCGGAGGGTATTTACCCCACTGAGGACAAAGTGCGGGCAATCACAATCGCGCACTAACAAAGAAGAATCACAGTAGTTTTTAGCGCTTTTGACGTTCTAGGACTGGTACTTAGAACATCGAGCTACAGTGGCCAACAATCTAGCTTCTGCAGAAAGAAGTCCCATGAATTTCGTCGCCACACCATGAAGTCATTTGTTGCCCTAAAGGAACTGCTACGGAAGTCAACTGTTCTGCGACATTACGACAAAATGTCACCTATACTGCTAGCCTGTGACACATCACCATACGGAGTGGGAGCAGTCCTCTCCAAAGCTGACGACCAGTGACGGGAAGCCCTGATAGCTTTCGCATCGTGCACCCTATCACCGGCAGAGAAGAATTATTCCCAGCTATAAAAAGAGGGACTTAATTGCCATCATCTACGTAGCCGACTACTTTCGACAGTGTATTACTGGCAGAAAAGTGACCTTCATAACCAATCATCGGCCCTTATTTTGTCATCATAGCTCCCAGAAACAATGCCGCAGACACCCTCGTGATTGATACCATGGTGTTTCAAGATGTCAGCGTACTATTATGAACTCGTACATCGTACTGGCAAGAAACACCAGAACGCCGATGCACTAAGCTGCCTGCCGCAATACACCACAACAGACAAACCACCTTCGCCAAGTGATACGCTCAAGTTCGAAGCGCTGCCGAACTCTCCGCTAATGGCTGACACGGTAGCGGCATCACCGCAGGAGTGGATGGTCTTGAAGGAAATCTACACAGCTCTACAGGAAGGCAATCTGTACAAGCTCAAGGGTAAACACTTCAACGATTACCGCAAGCGAGCTATGTAGTTGAGCACTCATCGTGGCTGCGTCACCTAGCAATCAAAGGTGGTGATTCCTGCAGCACTTCGTGAACAGGCCATGCCGCTGCTCCACGGAGCTATCGAGATATTGTTGCCATAAAGAAGTGCGCCAGAAGGTATTTGTGATGGCTGGGTATCGACTGTGACATTGAATCAACAGTTCATGATTGCCAGCCTTGCCAATGCAACCACAGAGCCTCACCAAGAGCTTTTATATTAAAATGGGAAAGACCATAAACATCTTGGAACAGCCTGAACATTGACTTTGCTAGACCTATCGAAGGATCTTCATTCCTGGTGGTTGTTGACGCACACACCAAATGGCTTGAGGTAAAACAAATGGCCACAAAGACATCGGCGGCAGTTATCGACACTGTGCGGTCGTTGCTTGCAACGTTCGGACAACCGCGCATGGTTGTCTCAGACAACGGCACTTCGTTTGTGTCCACGAAGATTCTCAAGTTTCATGAGACAATTGCGTCGTCTTTTACGTCAGCTCCATACCACCCGGCGACCAACAGGCAAGCCGAGCTCTACGGGGCAGAGCTCAAACGTGCCCTCGCTAAAGATCAGACCGGGACAATGCAACGCCGCGTCACACGCTTTCCTTAAAACAGCACAACACTATTCGAAACTCCACAAAAAAACGCCAGAAAAACTGATGTTTGGCTGAGAAATGTGAACCCAGCTGACAGTAACTGTCCCGGAGCTTTCGGCGAAGACATTGCTCAAGGAAAAAAGCTCCCGAATAGCAGGAGAATCGAAAGTGGGCACCGCATATATTCCCGCCAATTTAACAGAGGGCCTGGCTGTGTTGATACAAGGGTGCTCAAACGCACAGGTTTGCAGCCATGGCTCGTGGACATCGGCGGGAAGGCCATATGCCACCACCTTAATCAGCTACGTCATCCAGGTAGTTTGGATGAGAATTTTTCATTCAAGCAGGCACCCCGACAGCAGCTTCGTTGCACTCAGCGTGGCATCTCGCACCGGATGAACCGGTGCCGCCACCGACCCGCACTGAATACAAGGGAAATAACACATAGTGAGCCGAGGCTCCTTTTCCGCCTAGAGCGTCTACGTGACAAAGATGGCCCCCAGATTACTCCCAAGCGACAATCTTAAGAAGGGAGGAGTTGTGTTCAAAACCACCCCTGGGTTCGGAGCGAGCCTCCATGCGGTACACAATGAAGCGGTTGACGACCGGTTGCGAACGACTTCGGTCAATTAGGACTCCTCTTCCTCCTCCTCTGTCCCCCGCTCAACACAACGACCCGCCGCTCGCTTACCCATGCCAGTTCGGCTGCCGCCCCTGTCTGAGCAGGAACAAACGAGTTTTAATCGTTCGAGATTGTCTATGCCTTTGCACTAACTTTCCAGGAATACGTGTACGGAATGACGAACACCCTGGACATAAAAAAAGTGAACATTGTGCTCGTATGCAACTTACCAATACATCGTATGTATTCTAGTTTTAAAGCTACAATGCGTGCAATAAATGCTTGTCGACACTCATAGAAGATATTCATCATATATTTGCTCTTATTTTGTATAAAACTAAGGTTTAAGTAATCTTCATGAGGCACACTGTGTGTATAACTACACAGCATACCTCAGCTTGCAATATTCCTATCATACAATAAGCCACTGCTTACTGCCCCTTTTCAGAGAAATGTTGGCGTCGGAAGATGACACAGCGTGTATTTAATGCCCTGTGTTAGGTTACTCGTAGCTCTTATTCTAACGTGCTATCAAATGAAACTACGAATTTACACCCGTTCAGAAAAAAAGCTCCGAATCTCATATATATATATACATATATTAATATATATATATATATATATATATATATAAATATATATATATATATATGTATATATATATATATTTATATGTATATGTAACGCTATGATGAATGGCAGACGTGGCCCGGCTCATACTCCATGTTAATTCTATTCTGCACTTCTTCCTCCTCTGCCTCTACTACTAACTCCTAACCATCGCTACCTTACGTTACAGGATTCCCCCTCCCCCCGAAAGAATGCTCGCGTTACATATTACAATACATGATGAACAAGCAAACGTGGAACACAAAAAATGTCTAATTGGGCTGTAGTTCCACATCACATTGAAGTTCAGTAAGATCGCACAGACTTCACAGGAGAGGGCAGCAATCCAGGGTTATCAAGTACGGCTCTGGTGGGCGAGGCTGGCTGTTACGCTCTGGACAACATAAGCATGCTTTGGGCATGGAAACCGACGGAAACGCAGCCAGTGTTCTTTCGAGGAATGAACGAGGCTGGAATGCCTTGCAAAATCGACAGTTTCGTTGGCGTCGCATTTTTCGTCGTGAGTGACACAAATGCGGTGCATGCAGTTTGCATGCCCGTTGATCGTGGCTGATTGGGTGCTGCTTGTGTTCCTGCTGATCACAAGCGGTTGCTTTGTGGCTTTTGGGGAGTTTTTTATGGTGATGACGCAGATGTTCAGACCGAAGGCGCAATCTTGAACGCTGGTGCGGAAGAGTTCCTTGGCTTTTCTTTCTGCGAAGATAGCTCAGACGGGGAATCAGTCTTTTCTTTAGTGTATGTTGATCATGACACTCTTCAGGCCGCAAGTATCCTTGCGATGTAGTTTTAGTTGTTCGTTGCCGATGTTGGTGTGGGCGTTTTAGCTGTTGTGGTTCCTTTTGTTGCTTTTGTTGGCATTGCTGATGTTGCACTGTCTGACGAGGTGGACTTCCTTTGGAATCATGAGCCCGCTTTTCTTTGTAGGTTGACGTGACCAGTAAATAGTTGATACTTGTTAGGGCGTCGCGATTTGTGTCAGGCAATAAAGATAGTGCGCCAGAATTGGCAGACACAAATCTGCTGAGGCTCTTGCAACGCCATTCTTGATGGATGTTTCTGGCATAGGGAAGTTCTTGATAGTTGATCCTTCCGAGCCTCCTGCGTGGGTTGGGCTCTCAGGTGGCTGGGAATTCGAGGGCGACACTGCGAAAGGATCGGTTTGGTCATATTGTAATTGTGAATGACTGTCTTTCTGTGGAACGAACGATGCGGGCTCTTCTGACGCATGAAACTGAACTGTAGGTGACGGGCTTGACTGAGTGTCCTCGGGGCTTCTCCGCTCTATTCCGACCATAGTGAACGCGTGAGACGCGAGGTGGGCGTTGTGCGCGCCCGAAGATCCACGCGACGGAAAAACAGGAGATTGGTCAATGCGTGAAGGCTGCTTTTGACTGTGAAGACCGAGTGCGGTCGTCTTTGGATGGTTTGAAGTTTTCGTTCGTCGTCGTTTTTTCTTGGTGTGGTGATGGCACTGAGAAAATTGCGGGTAGTCATCGCCGTTGAAGGGGGAGACGGTGTCGGTAGTCCTAGCGTTATTTACGAGTGCATTGCAAGCATCATTCGTGTCAAGGGAAGCAGTAGATACATTTTCGTTTTTATCAACGAGACTTGCATTCAATGGTGACTCTGTACTTTTTCGACTTTGGGTTGGTCCAGTTCCCGAGGATGACATCGCCGCAAACATGGCTTGACGTGGTCCCGATTCCGTATATTTGTTTCTTTGCGGGAGAATTGAGCTACGCGTTCCTGAAGTACAACGGCTTTCTGAATGGCAGTGGCTTGACAAGGTGTTTTCCCGAGGCGCCAGGTCTTCTACCATGAATAGGGAGTCCTTATAAGGCAAGTGGTGAGTATTAGGGGTGCTTGAAGAACCGCGTGATGAAAACCCAGATGGTGGACCACGTGTGCGAGACGAACAGTGAAGGACATCAGGTGGTTGAGCAACGTCTCGTGTCATATGCTGAAGCGATGACTTCGGAAATGTCGTGTTTCACGCAGAAGGGAGGCGCGCTTGGCGGTTGGGTTTTTCCCAATATACGCATGGCCTTCTGCAAGTAAACTAAAGTGCCCCTTCGTCTTGAGGCAGTTGTCGATGCGCGCTGGGCTTTCGAATGGTAGAGGACTGCTTAGGAAATCGACGATAGTGTGCGGTTGTCTCTAGATCATTTAAATCCTCACCGGTGACGTAGTCACTGAAGTTCGTAATCATCTCCCGTTCCGGCCAAGATGCAGCGGTAGCGTGGAACTCGAACAGGTCGAACCAGTCCTGTACAGGTCCATCGTCCGCTGCTCCGGTGTACTTGGGGATAGGAAGGTCGTCTGATGCTGCTGTCATGATGCTTGGTGGTCTTGGTGGTCCGCTATCGGTCACTGGGTCTCGCTGAGGTCTTCGATGATGATGGCCGGGCGATGAAGTGGTTGCGAGGTCTTCATCCTGTCGACTTGTGTAACGCTATGATGAATGGCAGACGTGGCCCGGCTCATACTCCATGTTTATTCTATTCCGCACTTCTTCCTCCTCTGCCTCTACTACTAACTCCTAACCATCGCTACCTTACGTTACACAGCTCTTATTCTAACATGCTACCAAATGAAACTACGAATTTACCCATTCAGAAAAAAAGCTCCGAATCTCATATATATATATAAATAAATAAATATATATATATATATATATATATATATATATATATATATATATATATATATATATATATATATATATATATATACATATATTTATAACGTCTCAGCTACAGCTTTTGATAAACAGATTGGTCTGCTTTTTTGCAGCGGGCGGCGGATACCGACAACGCGCAAATGCCATAGTTATACGTAGATACAAGAATCATGGCAAATAGACGTCGCGGGCCATTGCACTTGCACCTTCGAGGATTTCTTCCTTCCTGCGTTCAATAAAAATATTCATAAGCAGCACAAAGACAAAGTCTACTGTCTTTTTTATTTAGGTGTGATGAGCCACTGATATTCAGTACGCCACACTGGTACTCGATGCAAGACTGCAGCTGCTTGACACGCGCATTGCGGACCTGAACTGTGAAGGCACCTGTGAAGGGACGAGATCATTTTTATACCCAATGTTTACTTTCGTCTATGCTCCGTCACAGTTGCTGATTCTCCTGCATGAAGAGCGCGTATTGAACAGGAAGCAGCGATGGACTGCAGCAGCGTGACTTCCTGACACGTGCCAGCGAAATGCATATACACAGTTTCGGCCGGGGTTCGGCCTTTGTCAGGGTATAACAGGGCATATATATATATATATATATATATATATATATATATATATATATATATATATATATATATATATATATATATATGACGTAAGAAGTCAGGGATAGTTAGGAGAAGATGAGGAAGTAGTGCTTATGGAATAAACGTTGGGTATGAGCCAGGCCACGCCATCTATTCATCACAGCGTCACGCGAGTCAACATGATGAAGACCTCCCAACCACTTCATCAGTGTCACATCATCCACGCAGTTCTCCACAAGACGCCCTGACCATACATCAACTACGAAATCATCTCCTGGCCGCACACAGCGATCAGCACCATGCCAGAATCATCGACTGCCCTTCCCATTCCCAAGGACACCGGAGCAGCGGATGATGGACCTGTACAGAACTGGTTCGACCTGTTCGAGCTCCATGCAACCGCTGCATCATGGTCGGAACGGGAGATGATCATCAACTTTACCGACTACGTCTCCGTTGAGGCTTTCAAATTCTACCTCACCCACATATTTCAAAGCGACGAGTCATGGTAAAAGATAAAAGAAAAAATGATCGTTCGGTTTAAAAATTATAATGATGACTATGACGAAGATTCGCTTATAACCGACCATCCACAGACAACCGCGCTTGGTCGCCACAGCCAAAAGCACAGCTCACGCATTGGGACACCACAAATGAATCGGTCTTTGAAACAAGAGCAATTGAAGCACCCTCTCAATGAAAAGCAGCCAGGTCTGTTTGAAGGATGAGTGTACCCTCCAACGCACCGCGTTTTGCAACTGTCTGATCGAAAACCAACCTTTACGTCATCACTGCACCGTAGCACTCCCATTACGGAGCCACCTTGTGCACAGTACTTTCCGTCTCGCGCACTTCGACCACCTCCTACTTTTCCGTCGCTTAACTCTTCAGTTGCTCACAGCGCTCACCTCGCATCTCACATGCTTACTACGGTTGATATGGAGGTGAGGAACCCTGAAGATACTCAGCCAGGCTCTGGCCCTTCTGTGCAGATGCATGCATCAGAACAGCTTTACTCGTTAGTTACACAGAAAGAAAAACATTTCCGACTAAAATCGGACCGAACTACGCCTGCTGCGGTGTCACCATCCAGTGCATGGACACTTGGGAGTCTTAACAACACAGGAGGCTCGGAAGCATCAAATCTCACACGTTTCCGAGAGCCAGAAGCGTCCATTAGGAACAGCGTCACAAGAGCCTCCTAAGAGTCTCCAGCAAATTCGAGCGCACAACCTTCATTACCCGAAATGCAGCATAACAGTCCACTGACTACCATCTGCCTGCTGGACACCACATCATGTTGCCCAGAAAATCAGTGCCCTGGTCAAAAACGGCTGCCACCTCAGCTCGTTCCACATGAACACCATCAATGTCAGAAGTGGGTTTGGGTTTATTTCCAACACGAAAAGTTAGGTGTTCACCAGGCAAAAAAGCTGTTGAAAAACAGCTTGGAGGAACCTGGGGGACCGTACAGGCAGCAGCGAATAAAAAGTATAACTAACGCGACATGATACAAATAACACGACATGAGCAGAAACAAGCCCAAGAACAACAGAGTCTCCATGGGCTACACCAGCAAGGACAACTACGAAATGGAAAATCTTTGGAAGAACATTCGAGGAATAAACCAAGGCGTCTACAAGCGGGTCATGTGAAGCGCAGACAAATTAATAATATCGTGCTTAAGGCAAACAAGTCTTCTATTTCAAGACATTTTCGCAAAAAGGAACATCGCACAAGTTTCCTCCAGAAGAGATCAAGATTCACTCTACAAACAAAGCTGTTCAGACAGCAGGACACAAAGCGACGAAGAAGGCACAAAACCACACCCTGTATTACGGAAGGACGCAGAAAGTACTGCATCAGTCTTGCCCAAAACACACAGACGGGTGGCATTGCATGTGCACCAATGAAGGCAAAGAGCACAACGCCTACACAAATCACGCTGCTGGTTCTCCACAGCCTTCGCACCACGTTCATCCTTTGCAAGTATACAATCAGTTTCATCATCTGCAGTTTCAACGTTCAAGGTGTACTTGTGTTTTTCAGTACGCAACAGTCAGCCTCGCCCACCAGAACTAAAGCACTTGCCGGACTGCTGCACTCTCATGTGAAGCTAAAGTGTGTTTACGGAAACTTCCTGGGACATGAAACAATCTTCCCTTTTTTGACTGTGTTCACCTTAAGTCCGGCATGTTCAGTTTATAATTTCTGTTCGTCTGACGCTACTTCTTTCGGGGGGAGGAGGAATCCTGTGACGTAAGAAGGCAGGGAAGGTTAGGAGAAGATAAGGAACAAGTGCTTATGGAATAAACATCCTGTATGAGCCAGGCCACGTCACTTATGCATCATAGCGTCAAATATATATATATATATATATATATATATATATATATATATATATATATATATATATAAGGGGAAGAGGTGTGTCCTTAAGGGATTGTTTTTCTGTGTTTAGACACAATATTATGAGATCTAACAGAAAATAATGCCAAGGAATGTATAGAAGAATTTATTGAAACGAAGGTATTGTAAATAAGAAGGAAGAAAAGAGGGTGCAAAAATAACTTGAAGTGAGTAGGAATTGAAGCTAGGACGTTCCAATAACGCGTTCGATGCTCTAACCACTGAGCTATCACGGCGAGAGTCTTGAACTGGCTTTAACGAGGGTCTCGTAATGGCAGACTTGGAGCCGTTAGGGACTATTGCCGTTAGGGAATACGAGAGACTATTGCTCAGCTGCCCACTCGTAATAAGTTCACGTGCTACGTGACGCAACACAGGCTCTTAAGAGGGTATTCCACAGTCGCCGATAAGGCTACAGAAGGCGCTGACTGACACTTCCACGTTTAAATTCACATATAAACCAATAAAGTGGCTGGAGGGATAGCTGCAGTGATAGCTCAGTGGTTATAGCATCGAACACGTTATTCGAAAGTTGTAGGTTCGATTCTTGCTCACGGCAAATTATTTTTCACACACTTTTTTCCTTCTTTCTTCCTATGTACAATACATTGGTTCTAATAGCTTTCCCTATAAAATCCTTGGCATTATTTTCTGTTAGATTTCTTGATATATATATATATATATATATATATATATATATATATATATATATATATATATATATATATATATATATATATATATATATATATATATATATATATATATATATATATAGGAGAGACAAGTGTATACTTAGGGGCTAGTTTTTTGTGTTTACACAATATTAATGAGATCTAACAGACGATAATGCCAAGGAAAGTGTCGGGGAAGTTATTAGGCCAATTGTATAGCAAATGAGAAGAAAAAAAAGTGGGTGAAAAAATAACTTGCCGTGGGCAGGATCCGAACCTGCGACCTTCGAATGACGCGTTCGATGCTCCACCCCTGAGCTACCACGACAGCTATCCCCCAGCCAATTTATTGGGTATCTCTGTCAATTTAAACATAGGATTGTCAATCAGCGCTATTAGTAGCCATTTGGCGAGTGTGGCACGCTCTTCATGAGCCTGTTAGGTGTCATGTAGCACTTGAACTTATTACTAACTGCCAGCTGACCAATGGTCCCTCGTATACAACCTAAAGGCACCAAGTCTGCCAGTATGAGACTCTCGTTAATGAATAGGAGAAACAAGTGTATACTTAAGGGCTCGTTTTTTCGTGTTCACACAATATTATAGAGATTTAACAGACAATAATGCCAAGGAATGTATAGGGGAAGCTATTAAGCCAATTGTAATGTAAATGAGAAGAAAGAAAAGTGGGCGAAAATATAATTTGCCGTGGACAGGATCCGAACCTGCGACCTTTTAAGAACGCGTTCAATGCTCTACAACTGAGCTACCACGACAGCCATCCCCCCAGTCACTTTATTGGGTATCTATGTATATATAAACGTAGGAGTGTCAGCGCCACTAGTAGCCATGGCGGCGAGTGTAACACACTCTTTATGAGCCTGTTAGGCGTCACGTAGCACGTGAACTAATTACTAACTGGCAGCTGACCGATCGTCCCTCATATACAACCTAAAGGCACCCAGTATCCCAGTATGAGACCCTCGTCAATGAATAGGAGAAACAAGTGTATACTTAAGGGCTCGTTTTTCGTGTTTACACAATATCGATGAGATCTAACAGACAGACAATAATGCCAAGGAAAGTGTAGGGGAAGTTATTAGGCCAATTGTATAGCAAATGAGAAGAAAGAAAAGTGGGTGAAAAAATAACTTGCCGTGGGCAGGATCCGAACCTGCGACCTTCGAATGACGCGTTCGATGCTCCACCACTGAGCTACCACGACAGCTATCCCCCAGCCAATTTATTGGGTATCTATGTCAATTTAAACGTAGGAGTGTCAGTCAGCGCCACTAGTAGCCATGGTAGCGAGTGTGGCACGCTCTTCATGAGCCTGTTAGGCGTCACGTAGCACGTGAACTTAATACTAACTGGCAGCTGACCAATAGTCCCTCGTATACAACCTAAAGGCACCAAGTCTGCCATTACGAGACCCTCGTTAGTGAACAGGAGAAACAAGTGTATACTTAAGGGCTCGTTTTTTGTGTTTAGACATTATTATTGAGATCTAACAGTCAATTATGCCAAGGAAAGTATAGGGGAAGTTATTAGGCCAATTGTAATGTAAATGAAAAGAAAGGAAAGTGGGCGAAAATATAAATTTCCGTGAGCAGGATCCGAACCTGCGACCTTCGAATATCGTGTTTGATGCTCTACCACTGAGCTACCATGACAGCTATCGCCCCAGCCACTTTATTGGGTATTTACGTCAATTTAAACGTTGGGTGGATGGATGGATGGATTGATATAGCTGTACCCTTTAGATCGGGTGGTAGCTAGCGGCACCAAGCCGTAATACTTATTGAACCAAAAGCTAGATTTATTTTTTCTTTAAAAAGTGAGTTTGAGGATTCGTGCTTTGCAGTGAAGGGTTTAATTTTCACTCGTGCCTTGACTTAAGCCACCAATCAGATAACCTCCTTCTAGTTAAGTCTACCCGCTTAAAGTCGAATTTACCCTCCCTGTCCCTAAACCCCTGTGCTTTGAAAAACTCTGCGCCATCATCCTGAACAATAGGGTGAAGCCCTTTACAGAACATTATCAAATGTTCGGCAGTTTCTTTTTCCCCTCCACACATACTGCATACTGTGTCTACCTCTTCGTATTCGGCCCGATATGTCTTGGTTCGCAGTACTCCCGTCCTGGCCTCAAACAGTAGAGAACTACCCCGAGTATTATCATGGATTCTTCCCTTGGCGATTTCCTGCTTAAAAGTTCGATAGATCTCTAGTGCGGACTTCTTAATCATGCCCATTTTCCACATGTTAGTCTCCGTTTCATTCACTTTATCTTAACTGATAGTTCTCTTTGGTTTGGCCACCTGCTGTTTTCTAAGTATTTACCAGTCAATTTCCAGGTTCGCTTCCTCCATTTTGTATCGACATTCTTCAAGTAAGAGTAGCTAAAAACCTTCCTAGCCCAACACTCCTCCCCCATTTCTCTCAATTACTTCTTAAGTTTTATCTTGATGCTAGCTTTCCTGCCCTAAAATTATGTCCATCCTATATCACCTTGTACTCCCTGATGTGGTGTATTCCCGTGAGCTCCTAAAGCAAGCGTACATATTCCACGTTGCTTTATTTCTAATCTTGCTTGAACTTCTGACCTCATGCACAAGACTGCAGTGCCGAACGTCAGCCCAGGAACCATGACCCCTTTCCATATTTCTCTCACAACATCATATCTAATGGAAAGACGAAAAACGAGCCCTTAAGTATACACTTGTTTCTCCCATTCATTACCGAGGGTCTCGTACTGGCAGACTTGGTGCCTTTTGGTTATATACGAGAGACTGTTGGTCAGCAGCTAGTTAGTAATAAGTTCACGTGCTACGTGACACCTAACAGGCTCATAAAGAGTGTGCCACACTCGCCGCCATGACTACTAGTAGCACTGACTGACACTCCTACGTTTAAATTGGCATAGATACCCAATA
This sequence comes from Rhipicephalus microplus, assembly GCF_043290135.1. Lineage (NCBI taxonomy): Eukaryota > Metazoa > Arthropoda > Arachnida > Ixodida > Ixodidae > Rhipicephalus > Rhipicephalus microplus. The sequence continues at coordinate 24,098,190 of NC_134706.1, read as the reverse complement.
AATTGGCTGGGGGGATAGCTGTCGGGGTAGCTCAATGGTAGAGCATCAAACGCGTCATTTGAAGGTCGCAGATTCGGATTCTGCCCCCGGCAAGTTATCTTTTCACCCAGTTTCTTTCTTCTCATTAACATTACAATTTGCCTAAGAACATCCCCAATACTTTAATTGGCATTATTGTCTGTTAGATCTCATTAATAACGTGTAAACACGAAAAACGAGCCCTTAAGTATACACTTGTTCTTCCTATTCATTAACGAGGGTCTGGTACTGGCAGACTTGGTGCCTTTAGGTTGTATATGAGGAACTGTTGGTCAGCTGCCATTTAGTAGTAAGTTCACGTGCTACGTGACGCCTAACAGGCTCATAAAAAGTGTGCCACACTCGCTACCATGGCTACTAGTGGCGCTGACTGACACTCCTACGTTTAAATTGACATAGATACCCAATAAAGTTGCTGGGGAGATAGCTGTCGAGGTAGCTCAGTGGTGGAGCATCGAACGCGTTATTCGAAGGTTGCAGGTTCGGATCCTGCCCACGGCAAGTTATTTTGTAACCCACTTTTCTTTCTTCTCAATTACACAACAATTGGCCTAATAACTTTCCCTATAGTTTCCTTGGCAGTATAGATATTATATTGATATTGATATATGACATTGTTAAATATATATATATATATATATATATATATATGTATATAACTTGCGTTATTGAAGGTTGCAGGTTTGGTTCCTGCCCACGGCAAGTTATCTTTTTACCTGCTTTTCTTTGTTCACGTTTACATAATCATTCGGTCTCATAGCTCTGCCTATACTTTCCTTGACATTGATTGATAGATATGTAGGGTTTAACGTCCCCAACGTTCCAAAACTACCCTATGATTATGAGAGATGCCATAGTGGAGGGCTCCGGAAATTTCGACCACCTCGGGTTCTTTAACGTGCAACTTTTCCGCCTCCATCCGAAATGCAGCCGCCGCAGCCGGGATTCGATCCCGCGACCTGCGGGTCAGCAGCCGAGTACCTTAGCTACTAGACCACCATGGCGGGGACTTTCCATGACATCATTGTCTATTAGATGTCATTAATATTCAGTCGAAACACAGGAAAATTGATCCGTTAAGTAGATACTTCTTTCTCTGTATATATATATATATATATATATATATATATATATATATATATATATATATATATATATATACACGTCAAGGAAGTTTATGGTGACTGGTGAATGAATAAGAGTGGGAAAGGAGATGGTGGATGGTTCTACTTTGTTGAAGTCTGCAATGAAAGATTGCAATGCCGCTTCACCATGGTGCCAAATTAAGAAAATGTAGACTTTCATTGCAGACTGCAACAAAACAGAACCATCCATTTCCTTTTTCCACTCTTATTCACCAATCACCATAAACTTTCTTGACGGCAATGTAGCTTTGAGCAATGGTAAACTAATGACAAACCTATACAGGAAGCCCACTGACCGACAAAAATATCTTCATTTCAAAAGTAGCCATGTCAAACACTGCAAAACAAGTATCCATTATAGCCAAGCTATCTGTTTTAAAAGAATTTGTTCGGACAACAGGGATTTCACTCGCAACTGTGACCAGCTCGGTAAAGCTTTAACCGAACAACAATATCCTTCACAAATAATTGATGACGCTCTCCAACGTGCCAAATGCCTCGATCGGGAAGAGCTCATCAGTAAGGACAAGCGATTAGCGCCACCTTCCAAACCAACCTAATTTTAACGCATTATGCATCTATTCCTGACGTGTCGCATTTACTCAGAAAACATTACAACTTACTGAGACAGAGCGATCGGCTTAAGGACATCTTCTTTGAATCACAATGGGTTGTATATCGGAGATCAAGAAACTTGTGCGACATGGTAACTTCTTCCAAGACTAGATTCATTGCTCCAGTTGGTTGTCACCCCTGTAAAAAAAACGCGATGTAAAGTTTGTGCGCACATGACCACTGCTACTGTTGCTAAAAGCACGCCATCTAACTTTTCAATTAGGATTAAAGGGGACTTAAACTGCGATAGCAGCCACATCATTTACTTTCTTGAATGCTAAATCTGCCACATGCAATACATCAGTCAAACCAAGACGTCTTTTCGCATCTGTTTCAACAACCACAAATCGCACGTAAGCAGTTTGTTTGCCACATCTTCCATTGTCCAAGCATTTTCATCTACCAGGTCATTCGTTTGACAAGATTATGGTGATACTATTAGAATCGGGCTTTAAATCGCACCATGATCACGAAATTCGAAAATCGTTCTTGATTCACAAGTTCAACAGTCTGTCATCCAGCATTAACGAATGCGTAGGCAAAGTGTCATGCCTTTCCACGATGCCCTGACGTCCACAATTTTGAGAAATATTTAAAGAAGCATTCCTAACGTATTCTATACTTCCTAAAGGTTATCACATATTTATTTAATTTAGTTTTTCATGCGAGAGCCTCGTCGTCATTGGTGAATGTTACAAATGCCTTTTACATGCCCACAATCTTGTCTATTGTATTACATTTTTAATGGTTTTTTAGTGTAGTCACGGCTGCTTCGAAAAATTTTTGTGACACTCACATGCTGATCGCACGTGTTTTGTACTGACGTGTTCATGCCTGCCCATAAAAGCGGCCACATATTCGTATTTCTGTTAATCCTGACGAAGGCCATGCCACGGCCGAAACGTAGAGTAAACAACTATCGAATTTTCGTAGGTGTGCTCCTTTATTCCTAATTATATTTGCATCGGACCGACACAATATCTTTTTTGAATCATTATATATATAAATATATATATATATATATATATATATATATATATGGTGACTTCCGTCTTTTATTTTGCGCAGCAGAATAGCAGTTATCATCATTATTGAACCTCCTTACGAGCTGACGCTTGGCCTCGTGGCAGCGCCGGCTCACCCTTGGCTTTTTCTTTCTTCTTTAGTTCCATTAGAGCCTTTTATCTGGCAAGGCATGTTTTTGCTTGATGTGAGTCGCGCCGCAGCAGAAACGCTGAGAAGTCCATCATATTGTGCCGAAAACCCGGTACTTTCGACGACGCCAACATCATCGACATTAGGAGCCGCAACACCTCCGAAGACGGCGCCTGCGATCTTGGCGAGATAGATCGACTGCGGGCGGCAGAATGAAACGATATCTCAGACGACGCCACAGCCTGCGGTCCCAACTGGATGTCCTGTTGTCCGAGGCGGAAGACCACTTGCGAGGAAATCAAGCCGCATGACAGCAGCAGTAAGTGTATTCCTCGACCGAATAAGCTTATTTTATGGTCAGATAAAGAAACTGGATGAGGAAATTACTGAGAAGATGCCAGACGACCTCTTGAACAGCGAGACGTTAGATGCTGGAGAATACCTCGACAAGGTTGTTACTCTCACAGCGAATCTACGAGTCAAGCTGAATGAAAGTTTGGCTTCTCCAGCCCCACTTTTTAGAAACGTTCACTCGTTATCATCTAGCAAAAGCAAGCTTGCCTAACTAAAACTCGTAAAATTTGATGGTAACCGCAGACTATGGCCAAGATTTCGGACGCAGTTTATATCAGCAGTCCACAACAACAGCGAGTTAAGCACAGCAGACAAGTTCAACTACTTGAACAGTTTGGTTACCAGAGCGGCCGCATCAGCCATATCGGGATTACAAGCTACAGAAGAGTGCTATAAGGACGCTATTGAAATTTTAAAGAAGCGTTTCGGAGATGAACAGATCATAGTGCACGACCATTTGCAAAGTTTGCTGGATCTAAAGCCGGTGTCGTTGTCAGCAGACGTTCGTAAGCTCTGTCAACTTCACTACAAGGTACAGGTCCATATTCGAAGCCTCAAGGCACTTGGCACAAACTCGACAACCTATTGCTCCATGCTTCGGGAAATCATGCTAAGAGTTCTACTGACAGGCATGGTGCGGCGTTTTCACGAGATGCACGAGGCATCCTCGTCGGCTGCATCCTCTTCGAATACGCAAGGCATTTCAAACCGTGTAACGGTTCCTGAAGATAACGATCTTAGAATGCTTCTGGAGTTCTTCGAGCTTCAACTCACTTGTCGGGAAGCCGTTGCTGAACAAGACGTAACAGAAACTCGTTGAGCCCCAGATAAGAAATGACTAAAACACAGTCATCCACGTGACGTTTCCACGACAACTGTTCTACGAAGCTCAACAAAAATTGCACAACAATGCCTGTTCCGCCAGTCTTGATTGATTGATATGTGGGGTTTAACGTCCCGAAACCACCTTATGATTATGAGAGACGCCGTAGTGGAGGGCTCCGGAAATTTCGACCACCTGGGGTTCTTTAACGTGCACCCAAATCTGAGCACACGGGCCTACAACATTTCCGCCTCCATCGGAAACGCAGCCGCCGCAGCCGGGATTCGAACCTGCAACCTGCGGGTCAGCAGCCGAGTACCTTAGCCACTAGACTACTGCGGCGGGGCCTGTTCCGCCAGTCTGAAAAGGATTCTGCTGAAGTCTGTTATACGAAAGATATGGACTTCTTAAACAAAAGGGAGATGCTCATCAAAGCTGGACGATGCTTTCGTTGCCTAAAGCAGGATCACATGACAAAAGATTGCAGAAGCTGGTTAAAATGCGGCTAGTGCGCAAGAAGGCACGCCACATCTGTTAGCGCATCCGACGACATCAAAAAGGACAAAAAGATGATATCTGCATCGGTAAATCTGGTGTCCAAGCAGGCAGGGTCAGTCGTAATGCTGCAGCGCCTGACAGCCACCGTATTGGGCACCAAATCATCCGGTCGCTACCGAGTCCTTTTTAATGGCGGAAGTCAGCAAAGCTTCATTACAACCAAAACCTATTCAAGACTCGAATGCGAACTAATAGAAGAGGAAACGTTAGCCATGGGTGTGTTCGAGGTGCATAACATACAAAAAACCATAAAGAAGGTACGTGTATTGATTCTCCCTGTGAACCAGAAGCTTCCGATTTCAATAGAGGCGCTGGTGGTGGACACGATATGCACTGAATGCATTCCGATACCAGAAGAAAGCGTTATAAGTTAAATGAACAAGATGCACTTGGATACGCGAGCTCTCTCTTTACAAAGAGTAGAAAACAAACAGATGGCGGTCCTTAATTGAGCAGACTATTATTGGGATATAGTAACGTGGTACCGTGAAGCCTGTGTTTGAAAAGCTAAAGCTGTCAAGACAAAGCTGAGATGGACTATGCAAGGAACATTGTCTACTGCAGCCGATGTTACACAATGTGCCAGTATTGCAGTCCTACGATCCACAGTGACCGAGCAAATTGTCTCGAAACTTTTGACTCGTTTCTGTTATATAGAAAGCAGCGGTATCGAGGCCAAAAATGAAGAAACGACAGTAGCTGACACCTGTTCTACAGAGCTCAACTAAAATTGCACAACAATGCCTGTTCCGCCAGTCTGAAAAGCATTCTGCTGAAGTCTGTTATACGAAGGTTATGGACTTCTTAAACAAAAGGGAGATGCTCATCAAAGCTGAACGATGCTTTCGTTGCCTAAAGCAGGATCACATGACAAAAGATTGCAGAATGGAGCAGACTATTATTGGGATATAGTAACGTGGTACCGTGAAGCCTGTGTTCTAAAAGTTAAAATCTGTCAAGACGAAGCTGAGATGAACTATGCAAGGAACATTGTCTACTGCAGCCGATGTTACACAGTGTGCCAGTATTGCAGTCCTACGATCCACAGTGACCGAGCAAATTATCTCGAAACTTTTGACTTGTTTCTGTGATATAGAAAGCACCGGTATCGAGGCCAAAAATGAAGAAACGACAGTCGCTGAACCAGTGCTGCCAAAATTTGAGAACAACATCAATAAAAAAAACAATCGATATGAAGTGGCACTACCATGGAAGGAAAGGGTTGCTCTGGGTGAAAAATACGCAGTTGCACTCAAACATCTGCACAGTTTAACGAAGAAGCTTAACAAAGACAATGAGCTCTTAAAATAATACGAAGCAAGCATTCGAATGTACCTCGAAGAGGGATATGCTGAAAAAGTACCTTCAAAAGAAGGATAGGACCCCAGTATTATACCAATAGGACCCCAGTATTATATGCCACACCGAGCCGTCATACGTGAGGACCGATCTAGTACGAAGGTACGCATTGTGTTGGACGCTTCGTATCACGAATCCGGGATGAAGTCCTTAAACGACAATCTAGAAGCCGGCCCAAATCTGAATTCTGACGTAGTAACGCTACTGCTTCGTTTCCGACGCTACAAGATAGCAATGAATTCTGATGTTTGAAAGGCGTTCCTTCAAATTGGTCTGCAAGAACATGACAGAGATGCGCTTCACTTCTTGTGGTTCAAGACTTCACCTGAAGTGGACAGTCCACTGCGGAAACAGAAGTTTGGAAAATGACGAGAGTGCCCCCTGGAGCTACTTCAAGTTCTTTCCTATTGACTGCTACCTTAAAGCACCACTTCAGGTCCGAAGAAAATCGCTTTCCTTCAACAGCCCGGCTATTGCAAGACTCCGTATATATGGATGATCTTCTTATTGGTGCTGACACCATTGAACAAGCTATTCAAATGCATAAAGAGGTAATTGAAATCTTCAAAGATGCTTCAATGAACATTCGTAAATGAGCCAGCAAGGACCCAGTTGTATCTGCCGTCATCGTACAAGAAATCACTTCTTCCGAAAAATCACTTTGCTCACCTTCTGGACCTCTGAGAGCCTTGAAAATTTATTGGTACAAACAGACGGATACCTTTTCGTTTAGGCCCCAGGATATTCTACAGTTTATGGAGGAGCATCGAATTACCAAACGCTTTTTGCTCCAAGCTGTTGCAAGGATCTACGATCCTTTGGGGTTTCTGTCACCCTTTACAGTAAGGGCGATTATCTTCCTAGAAGATCTGTGGAGGGGAAACCTCGGCTGAGATGACATCATGCCAACGAAACTGTCAGCTCTCTGGAAAAAATGAAGCAAGAAGGTAACCATGCTACATAAGATCAATATTCCCAGGTTCCTCGCAGTGGGCAGCAAAGGCGCTTATCAAAAGGCCGAACTGCACATCTTTTCCGACGCTAGTGAGTCAGCATACGATGCTGTAGCCTACCTTCGTACCGTCGACTCAAGGGGTACCGTGCACACTATACTAATAATTGCAAAGACAAGATATGCGCCGTTAAAGACGGTAACCTTGGCGAGGCTGCAATTGATGTCAGCTTTGCTTGCACCCTGCTTATATGCATACATCATCAAGAACTGTGACCTGAGCATTGGTGAAGTAACATTTTGGTCAGATTCCCAGATTACCCTTTGCTGAATTTACAAGGACCCCATTTCTTGGAAGGAAATTGTATGGAACAGGACGAAGGAGATCAAAAATTTGACAGAATATTCTCGACGGTGATTTTTTCCCGGAAAAGAAAATCCTGCAGATATTCTCACACGAGGCTTGACTGTACACAAACTGAGTAAATCACAGTTCTGGTTGTATGGACCTGGATGGCTTGCCATGTCTCATCCATTCTGACCTGAATTCAGGGGAAACCTCCACAACGGAAAACTACAAACAGCTAAGACAGGGCCAGAAGTCAATATCCACTCTGTTAACACGAGAACATCGATGCCATTGCTGATTGATAACGAACGATTTAGCAGCCTCACAAAACTTGTAAGAGTAATGGCATGGGTTTTCCGTTATGTTAAAAAGTTGAAGAAGGAAAGCGATAGGTTCAAAAAGCTGTCTTCTGAAGAAATTCAACAGGCGGAGTGCTACTTAATTCGCGTAGAACAGATAGCTCACTTTGGTAACGAAGGCAACTGCATCCAATTGGACAATTAAGATTGTTCCTTGACAACAATGGGCTGCTTCGGATACAAGGAAAAGTTCAGATTACGGACGACTCGTATGGTTCTCGCCATCGAATCCTCCTACCGAAAGACTGTCACCTCGCTACTTTAATCATCAATCATGCTGACGAAAAAGTCTTCCACGGAAGAGTACGAGACACACTGACTCAAATAATGGAACAATACTGAATTCCACAATCACGACCGCTGGTGAAAAAAATAATACGACAGTGTGTCATCTGCCAACGCCTACAGTCTAAACCAGATGAACAAGTTTCACATTGTATGTCCCAGGATAGTGGTAATCAAACCCCTCCGTTTCCTGTAAAGGAAGTAGATTTTGAGGGTCCATTTTACATCGAAGGGCATCTTCACCAGCGCTCTTGCATCGCTCTTTTTACTTGTGCTGTAACAAGAGCTGTTCACTTGAAACTTGTTGAAGATTTGACAACAGTGGCTTTCCTTTTGTGCACTTCGGTGATTCGTATCACGTCGAGGCCTCTGTCATACAATGTACAGCGACAATGCCCGAACCTTCGTCAAAACGTTCAAATATCTACAGAAGCTCTGGCGAACCATTCGGCATCCCGACGTACTTGCACATTTCTTTTCCTCGAAGATTCAGTGGAAATTCATTTGCCCGAGTGCTCCTTGGTGGATCGGATTTTACGAGAGACTCGTACATTCTGTGAACACCTGCTTGAAGAAGATGCTTGGTCGATATTTGGTAAATCAGACAGAGTTGGTCACTTTACTAACGGAAGTGGAAGCAGTAATAAATTCTCGGCCTTTAACATATGTGTACAATGACGTGGATGAGCCCTGCCCCCTATCTTCAGCGGATTTTCTCGTTGAAAGAAGACTGACAACGCTACCACCTTACACCCTCAAAATCCAAACCGAGTCGACCAACAACCAACTGAAGAAACTTTCGGAAGAGGATCTGCAAACTTTTTTGTCTCGTTGGTTAAATGAGTACCTCTATGAACTCGAGAATTACACATTCAACCAAGCAAAAAAGAAATCACATATTGAAGGAAGGCAATGTAGTTGTACTCAGAGAAAAACATTGTCACTGGCAACTGTGGACCTTGGTTCGCATAAAAAAACTGATTGGTGGACGTGACGGCATCGTGAAGACTTGCTTTTTACGCTTGCCTGACGGCATTGTTGTGAAGCTTCCTGTGCAGCTACTGTACCCAATGGAAGTCTACTAGCGTCATCTGTCGGCGCGGGAGACTATTGTGACTCCTTTATTCATCTCTCGCAGCAGAATAGCAGTCATTATCATTATTGAGCCTCCTCACGAGCTGACGCATGGCCTCGTGGCAGCGCCGGCTCACCCTTGGCTTTTTCTTTCTTCTTTAGTTCCATTAAAGCCTTTCATCTGGTAAGATATTCTTTTTGCTTGATGTGAGCCGCGGCGCAGCAGAAAGACTCGGAGGTCCAACAATATATATATATATATATATATATATATATATATATATATATATATATATATATATATATATATATATATATATATATATATATATATATATATAACTTCGGTTGCCGCAAGGTTATAAATATGAAAGTAGATGCGCTTTCACATAACAACTGTTTTTTTCACATAACAAACAGTTGTTATGTGAAAGCGCATCTACTTTCATATTTATATATATATATATATATATATATATATATATATAACAGAGCACGCATACACACAGTGGTGATAGTGGTGACACCCAATGAAGAGGAGGATAGAGACCCAGACGGATATATATATATATATATATATATATATATATATATATATATATATATATATATATATATATATATATATATATATATATATATATATATATATATATATAACTTCGGTTGCCGCAAGGTTATAAATATGAAAGTAGATGCGCTTTCACATAACAACTGTTTTTTTCACATAACAAACAGTTGTTATGTGAAAGCGCATCTACTTTCATATTTATATATATATATATATATATATATATATATATATATATATATATATATATATAACAGAGCACGCATACACGCAGTGGTGATAGTGGTGACACCCAATGAAGAGGAGGATAGAGACCCAGACGGATGGTGATGATTATGATAAAGCATATATGAAAAGAAGCGCACAACGAATGCCCACACTGATTCCCCCCACATGAAAGTGATTGATGGATATGTGTGGTTTAACGTCCGAAAACCACCATATGTTTATGAGAGACGCCATAGTAGAGGGCTCTGGAAATTTCGACCACGTGAGGTTCTTTAACGTGCGCCCAAATCTGAGCACACGGGCCTACAGCATTTCCGCCTCCATCAGAAACGCAGCCGCCGCAGCCGGGATTCGATACCGCGACCTGCGGGTCAGCAGTCGGGTACTTTAGCCGCTAGACCACCACTGTGGTGCCCCGTCATTGAAGTGGCCAACCTGGCCGTAGCAACTCAGTGTGACAGATAACGTCGCCTGAAAGGCCTCATGCGAGTTGCGTGCACGATCTCTGTATTGCGGTGACGGTGGTCTGTTGGGACAAGTGGAGCCACACGATAATCAACCGGCGAGGTCTGCTCGATAGCTATGTAGGGCCTAACGCATCGTGGCTGAAACTTGTCACACAGACCAGGTGTACAAAGAGGTGTGAACAGGAGCACCTCGTTACCAGGTTGAAAAAATAGAAGGTGCTTTGATGCGTTATAAAGGACTTTTCGATCTAGCTGTTGCACTTCCATGTTGATGCGAGCATAATTGCGACACCGGGCTAGTCTTGAAACGTATTCCTCGCTAGAAGACAGAGACGAGTTGACGTCGGTGTTGAAATAGAAAAAGGTTGAGAAAGAAAGTAAAAAAAAACGTCCTTAAATGAGGTAGAACGGTGAATATCCGGTGGTGTGCTGAACAGCCGTGTTGTAGGCAAAGGTGAGGAAAGGGAAAAGGGTATCCCAATTTTTGTGGTCTTGACTGATGTAGATGGCTGTCATATCAGCAAGAGTACGGCGAAATCTCTCGGTGAGAGCGTTAGTCTGAGGGCGGTAGCTTGAGGCTGTTTTCTGCGTTTTTCCAGAAGCACGCAATACTTCATTTAGCACTTCTGACAGGAACGCCCTTCCATGGTCAATCAGCAATATACGAGGGGCGCCGCGGCGCAGAATGATGGCGTGCAGAACGAAAATAAGTGGGCAACTTCCGAAGCAAAGGCATTTGACATAGATGTTGTCTCTGAGTAGCGTGTCAGGTGGTCTACGGTGGTCACTATTCATCGTTTGCCACCAGTAGATGAGACAGGAAGAGGGTTGATACCTACAACCTCAAATAGCGTTGTGGGCGACAGAATTGGCTGCAGAGGGCCGGCCGGAGCAGATGTCTGCATTTTACGACGCCTGCATGAGACACGAAGACCAATCTGGGGCGCGATGCTAGCAGAAATACCAGGTCAGTAGAAGCGAGTTCGGATGTGATCATGAGTTTTTCAAAACCCAAGATGGCCAGCAATCGAGTCGTCGTGGAAGGCTTTAAACACGTCAAGTCGCAGAAAGTGTGGCAGTACGGGATACCAGCATTGACCACCAGGGTGGTGGTTGTGACGGTAAAGAACTGCATTTTCCAGCTTAAATGGCAACAGTTGGCGACAGTCTCGCGCGTTAGGTGAATGGGAAGCTCCTGAGAGCTGGTCCATAATACGCCTACAGTACGGATCAGACAACTGGCAGGAGTCAAGTGTGCACTTGTCGTCCGAGAATAGATGGTCTATTGAGGCGAGTGCGGGTGCTGCGGTTGAATTGACAGCTGAATTTTGACCAATGCTGAGCTAAGTATGTGGTAGCGGGCAGCGCGAAAAGGCGTCGGCGTCTTGGTTTTTTCTACCAGAATTGTAAATGATATCCAAGTCATACTTTTGTAAATGTTGAATCTACCGACTCAAGCGTCCAGAGAAGATATTCAGTGTGTAAAGCCAGCATAAGGCGTGGTGGTCCGTAACGATCGTGACATAATGGCCATGGATATAGGGACGTGACTTTTGCACTGACCAGACCACTGCCAAGCGCTCCTGCTCAGTTGTGGTATAGTTTTTCTCGGTCGTGGTTAGTGCTCTATTGACATATGCAACTAGTCTCTCTTGTGAAGAGGTGTCGCGTTGGAGCAGAACAGTACCTATACCACGGTCACTAGCGTCCGCATGTAGAATGGTCGGTGCGGCCTCATCAAAGTGGCGGAGTACAGGTTCGGTCGTGAGAGCACATTTTAACAAGTCGAATGCCGTTTAACATTCTTCCAACCACAGAAAGGGCACGTTGGAAGCAAGAAGCTGGTGCAGTGGAGCCGCTATTGATGCGAAGTTTCGTATAAAACGGCAAATATAGCAGGCGAGATCAAGAAAACTCCGCAACTCCTTCGGCCTTTCGGGCCGCGGAAAGCGAAGCACCGCAGAAACTTTTTCCGACTCCGGGCAAATTTCGTCTTTGCTCACGACGTGGCCCAAAACTTAAACTTTGATAGCTTTTGTGGCAAAACGGCGTTTTTGGTGTTAAGTTGGAGACCAGCAGCGAAAAGGCCTGTCAGAACATCATCCGAACGTTGCACGTGCTGAAAAAACGTCGAAAAAATAACAACGTCGTCCAAGTAGCAGAGCAAGGTCTGCAATTTGAGGCCGTGCAGCACGGTAATAATTATGCGCTCAAAACTAGCGGGCGCGTGGCAGAGCCCGAAAGAGGCGTAACGTGGAATTCGCATAGGCTGTCGGGGTCGCAAACGCCATCTTCTCTTTACCCTCTTCGTGAATAAAAACTTGACAGTGTCCGGAACGCAGGTCGAGGCTGCAAAAGTATTTCGCTCCTTGTAGAGAATTAAGGGCGTCGTCAATGCGTGGCACTGGGTACAGATTCTTGCGAGTGACCTTGTTGAGCGTCCTATAATCGCCGGAAAAGCACACGGAGCCATCCTTCTTGTGAACCTGAACCACAGGCAACAACCAAGGGCTAAATCAGGTGTGAACTGCCTCTCGTATAAACATGTCAGCTACGTTTTCTCCGATAATTTTTCTCTCACTAAGAGACACACGATAGGGCCGGTGGCGTATAACAGATGTTATGACTGTGTGGATTCAATGCGTTGTAATAATAGTGCGGCCCAACGTCGAGGAGTAAACATAGAACTTGCGTGTTTCTTTAACAAAGCAAGCGGCTGTTGCGTTTGTGAAGGTGTCAAGTCGTCACTAGTGGCTGCAGCAAAGGCGGAAGAAGATACAGACTCACCACTAGGGTGGTCGTTGGAGGAGACGGCGCCAAGTGGAACGACACGCACCGGCTTAGGATCAGTCACGAAGGTTACCGCGATGTTCTAGGAAGTAGAATACTTTCAGATGTTGTATTCACGGCGGAGACAAGTGCGGAACCGTCGAGAAAACGAACTACACCTTAAGCGAAAACGATGCCTTTACCGGCGCAACTAACTGATGGTGAGGCCAAGACTTCGCCATGGTAGATGGCTTTGAAGATAATAGTTACAATTAGCTCTCGACCTGGGGGTAATTCGGTATCCTGCACAGCTGTCAAACGAAGTGGTCTCCGGCTGTCGTCGTTGAGCGTGCAGGCCATGTCAGTGAGGTGAATGACGTGTTGGCCACAGCAAATAGCCGCAGGGGCAGATGAAAGAAATCCCATCCCAAAATTAATTGATGCGAGTAGTCAGTCATCACGGCGAAATGAATGTGATAGCGGATACAATCAATAAAAACATGGGCTGTACAGAAAGCGGAAGAGCAAATAGTATACCCCTGTGCCGCAACCATCGTGGGCCCATTGTAAAGGGTCATCACTTTTTTCAGACGTTGGCCAAAATCAACGCGCATAGCGGAAAATGCTGCACCCGTGTCTACCGGAGCATCGACACGCACCCCTTTTCATTTCAACAGAAACCATGGTACACGGGCCTGATGGTAGAATTTCAGTTTCAACTTAGAATGCAGTTTCTCCTCCACAAACTGCATCATTTAGTTTTCCGAATGACAATTAGAGAAGAGTGAGGCGGGCCGAAGTGGAGAAGAGAAATGGCGGAAGGGCGAAGGCGAGCGGCGTCTAGTGTTTCGGCTGTTCCGCGGAGCATTCGATGCCGGTGGAGAGGGAGACTCGTGCCATGGAGACGAATAACGCTGACGCTAATAAGAGGTCCCGGTGGACAAATCCCGTTCCCGCATGTCTTAACCCCTGCGCTCATCTTGCTAGTGCTTTTGGCAGAAACGAGATATGTGGCCGCGATAGCCACTGTAATAGCAGACAGGGTGGGAGAAGCGCCAGGGTGAGGAGTAGACGGCGTTAGGGGCTCCTGGAGAAAGTGCGGTCAGGTGACATTGAACAGTAGTAGACTGGGGGAGCGGCAGCAACCGACACATGGGATGGTTACGGCGATTTCACGTGTACGTTGCTCGGAGGCACGGCAGCGACTTGAGCGTAGGTTGACTTAGGGCTAGAAAGAGGTGGCTGTAAGACCAGGGCCGGTCAGGGATGTAAGTTCATTCCTAATGAAGTTAGCAAAGGAACGCGGTGAAGGAGATGTGAAGACCATAAAGCGCAATTCTTTGTATATAATGTCCCGGATGAGGTCACACAGATGGCCGTGAGACGTGGAGTGGTGGTTGCCAATGTCCGGTTGGAGACGAATGGAGTCTAGCGAATCAAGGCGCTGGCATGTCGCGACGACGTCAGCAATGGTAGCTGAATTTTGCGCAGCGAGGGCATTAAAAGCAACAGGTCCAATACCTTTTATATGTGGCGCACTTTGTCCGATTCCGGCGTAGATGAATTGACATGCCAGAACAATGAAAGGACATCCTCAAGGTATGAAGTGTAAGAATCGCCAGGATGCCGTCGGCGAGTATCAAGGGTTCTTTTCACGACGGTGCAACGAATGGCTGGTGTTCCAAAAACATGTCGCAGCTCATGCCGGAAAGTCACCCAGTCGGGTAAGACAATGACGTGTCTGAAATACTAGGTATTCACCACACCGGTCAAGTAGAAAGAAACGTAACAGAGCTTGGTGCTATCGTCCCATTGATTAGCAGCACTCACGTGGCTGTACTCATTGATCCAGTCCCCGCGAAAACCGGCGAAGAGAGGGGGATCACGCTGGTGGCTGTGTACGTAAACAGGAGTCGCTGCTGAAGACGGCGGGGGAGAGATGGCAGCAGCGCTGGCAAATTGTCTTGTGGGATACTGCCAGACAGTAGGGGAAAGCGGCCGCCCGAAAGAAGCTCCAGTGAGTCGAGCGAGGTGGCAGGTGGTACTGAGGTGGTACTGAGCGAGGTGGTACTGGAATCGATACCCAGCACCTCCACAATGTATGACGTCTGGGTTGAGACAGCGTGTATTCAGCCCCTGGGCTCAGCAGCGAACGGGCAGTCTGGGACAGAGCGCGCACACACACGATGTTGATTGTGGCGACACCTAATAAAGATGAGGATGATTACTATAATGAATATATGAGAAGAAGCGCATAACGAATGGCCTATATATTTATCTATAATGAATATATGAGAAGACGCGCATAACGAATGGCCAATATATATATATATATATATATATATATATATATATATATATATATATATATATATATATATATATATATATATATATATATATATATATATTTATATATATATATATATATTGTCAAGAAATAAAGGAGCATAGTTACGGAAATTGGATACTTTTTACTCTTCGTTTCAGCCATGGCACGACCTACGTCAGGATATATGTATATATATATACATATATTTATTTATATATATATAATTCGTCAGCGAATATTTATGTCACAATGTTTGGCATTACGAGATGCATCTGCAACTATTTAGTATTTGCGCAATTGTCTTGAACGAGGAACACTAGCTCCACAGGTGCTGTCCTACGTACCACGTGCACCTATGTGCCACAGGCTTTTTTTATGAAAACTAATTTTAAGCAGAATATATTGGCGTGTTCCTGCGTCCTTTGTGGAAAAGCAACTTTGGAGTACCAACTGTAGAGCAACAGAATGGCATAAGTTGGAATTTTCTGCTACATTAAAAAATGAATACTACGGAACCGTACACTTTGTCACGTTGAATCTGCTGCAAAGTGGCTTATGATGTTCTCAATTGGCAGCGTTAGAGGCGGACTTTAGAGTATAATTCTTTTTCATTTTAGCTTTTCTCTTTCGCTATTTTTTGTATTTTCTCTCTATCCTTCTCTCTAACCTATTTACTATCAACTTTTATCCTCCTCACCCTTTTCCACAGCACAGGGTAGCCAGCTGGTCTAAGAACTGGCTAATCTCCCTGTCCTTCCGCTGAAACTTTCCTCCTCCTCCTTCTTAATAGGCACTTTCTCTCTCCAGAATCGGTTATCAGACGTTGATCACCCGTAGTGTGTACGCGCATATCATGTGTCTTGATTTAGGGCATGCACCACACGTGACAATCAAACCATGCGACGGTCCTGAAGCTGTAGACGACGGCGCCAATTCACCAGTTTGATAACGGTCATATCACGTTTTCACAGTGCAACCTAAGGTTATTACAATGCAGTTCAATATACACAAAATGGCGTTAATCGACTTTCACAAAGTGTTTGAGCATCGCGTTCGGTTCCTGTTAAAAAAATGTTAGTGAGAGTGTTCTGGATGTATTACCAGCGCTCATGTAAGCTCGACATTTTTTCAGGAATTCGGATGCCCTTGAACGTTTAAAGATGTCGAGATTTTTTCAGTGTTAGATTTGCATTCGGAGTACTGACAAGTACCAGAACAAATGACGGACGTCAAACGACAGCCTCGTAACACTTCATTGGAATTGATTGATTGATATGTGGGGTTTAACGTCCCAAAACCACCATATGATTATGAGATACGCCGTAGTGGAGGGCTTCGGAAATTTCGACCACCTGGGGTTCTTTAACGTGCGCCCAAATCTGAGCACACGGGCCTACAACGTTTCCGCCTCCATCGGAAAAGCAGCCGCCGCAGCCGGGATTTGATCCCGCAACCTGCGGGTCAGCAGCCGAGTACCTTAGCCACTAGACCACCGCGGTGGGGCAACACTTCATTGTGAATGAATTCAGTGTAATGCCTTTCAGTCTCTGCAGAGCACCCGTCACTTCTGAGCGCATGATTTGTTTGGTTCTGCGGTGTGTGAACCAGAAAGTAGGTATCCGCTGCCTTGACTCTATTATTGTTTTGTAGTTAAAGAAATATGATTTGATTTATATGTGCGGTTTAACGTCCGAAAACTACCATATGATTATGAGAGACGCCGTAGTGGACAACTCCGGAAATTTCGACCACCTGGGGTTCTTAAACGTGCGGCGAAATTTGAGCACACAGGCCTACAGCATTTCTGCCTCCATCAAAAATGCAGCCGCCGCAGCCGGGATTCAATCCCGCGACCTGCGAGTAAGTAGTCGAGTACCTTAGCCACTGGACCACCGCGGCGGGGATTTCACGAGATATCGCAACAAATTTTGGCATGCCTCAAACAAGTCCTAACATTTCTGAAGAACGGTCACCTTCAAATGAATCTCATGCAAGGCGGCCTCGCTTTCTTAAAGCACTCAATTCTAACGCGCGTCGTGTATAACGGTGGTGTGTGTTCCAACTCATCTAGGCTACGCGCTGTCACAGGCTTCCCTGAACCAACAACTGGGGCTAGCTATAGAACATCATTGAACTATGCTACCATTGTGGTCACTATGTGCGTAAATTCACTTGTGTAAGTGTGCCCTTAACCTATCGTTAAGGAACCGCCATCGATGTCGTGTCATTCTAGCCGGGTGTGATCAAGCACTCCCCACTTTTTGCCGGCTCTTGACATGACCACCTATATTGCGCCACCTTGCGCCGCCAAGTCCCTACTGCTCTAAGCGTGGTTCTCACAGACGCTAGTGTCGGCGTTTCTCTCGCGCAACGAAAGCCTGGGTTCTCTATCTATGCGGTTACATACGCGGGGTGAATGGCCATCAAGGTTGAGTGAAACTATGTGGTGGTAGGAAAGAAAGGCTTGATCATAATTCAGACCCTTTTCCATTGAAAGCGATTACGAGATCACAACTCGAGTCACACGCAGTTGCATGTTGTCCGCTGCCACCGCTGGTGTCCTTAATCACATCGCGAGATGTTAGAAAAAAAACCTTGCACCAATGACACAGTGGGGCTAGAACCCGCATCTTCTGGGTGCCAGCCCATTATTCTACCACTGAGTTACGCCGGTGCTTGTAACTTGTTGTCAAACTTGCCTTAGGCAGGCATGAACTAGCACAAATGGCACAGTGGAGCTCGAGCCCGTGTCCCCAGGGTGCCGGTCCAGCATTTTACCACTGAGCTACTCCGGTGCTTGGGACTTCATGTCAAACTTGCCTTAGGCAGCCTTGATGTCGGGAAAGCAATCGCGTTAATAAGACCTATAATGTGTTTTACAACAGCGTAAAAACAACCAGTCGTTGCACAGTGCAAATAGCGTAACAAGTAGGCCATCCAATGCTCCAACCAATTACAAAAGCTTGTTCTTATTTCCCTATTATGTTTGGTGCATACCCGCTTCAGGCATAATTCCTCATTATCGTAAGCCACTGCATGGACTTCATTATTATCATCATCATCATCATCATCATCATCCTAATTAACATCAGCACCATCATCATCATCATTATCAGCCTGACTACGTACACTCCAGGACAAAGGCCTCTCCCATGTTGCGTCAGTTAACTCGGTACTGTGCTTGCTGCTGCCAATTTACACCCGCAAAAACTTCTTGATCTCATCTGCTCACCTAACCTTCTGTCTCCCCCTAACCCACTTGCCTTCTCTGGGAATCCAGTTAGTTACCCTTAATGACGAGCGGTTATCCTGTCTACGCGCTACATGCCCGGCCCATGCCAATTTCCTCTTCTTGATTTCAACTCTGATATCCTTAACCCGCGTTTGTTCCCTAATCTACTCTGCCCTCTTCTTGTCTCTTAAGGTTACACCTACTATTTTTCTTTCCATTGCGTGCGGCGTCGTCATAAAATTAAGCTGAACCCTCTTTGTAAGTCTCCAGGTTTCTGCTCTGTAGCTAAGTACCAGCAAGATACAGCTGTTGTATACCTTCCTCTTGAGGGATAGTGAAAATCTACCTGTCATATTTTGACAGTGCTTGCCAAATGTGCTCTACTCCATGCTTATTTGTCTAGTAACATCAATCCCGTGGTTCGGCTCCGCGGTGATTAGCTGTCCTAAGTAGACATAGTCTTTTCCAACTTGAAGTGCACTATTGCCTATCTTGAAGCACTGCTCACTTTCAAGATTGTTGTACATTACCTTAGTTTTCTGCAGATTTATTTTAGGACTCACCCATCTGAAGGCTACGTATAGTGATTGGCTGTCTTCTGAGCACTTCTCTCTTACCTGATTGATGGTATGAATGTGATCGATTGTTTGGTAACCTGTTCGACATCCTGCTTGTTCATTTGCTTGATTTAATTCTAATGTTTCCTTAACTCTGTTAGCTTGTCTTTTTAAATAACTTGTGTACTACGCAAAGCAAGCTGATCGGCCTGTAATTTTTCAAGTCGTCATCTCCTTGCTGATGTATTATGATGATGTTAGCGTTGTTCCAAGACTCTAATACTCTTCCCGTCAGGAGACACCTCGTAAACAGGGTGGCTAGTTTTTCTAACACAATCTGCCCTCCATCTTTCAGCAGATATGACGTTACCTGATTCTCACCAGCAGCTTTGCCTCTTTGCATGCTCTTTAAAGCTTTTCTGACTTCTTCTATCATTACTGGTGGGGTGTCATCTGGGTTACTGCTAGTTCTCATAGTATTAAAGTCATGGTTGTCCCGGCTACTGTACAGATCTTTGTTAAACTCCTCCGCTATTTTAACTATCCTATACATATTGCTAGGTATTTTGCCTTCTTTGTCCCTTAGTGCATGCATACGATTTTTGCCTATCCCAAGTTTTCTCTTCACTGCTTTGACACTTCCTCCGTTTTTCAGAACGTGTTCAATTCTCTCCATGTTATACTTTCTTACATCGCATGCCTTACGCTTATTAATCAACTTTGAAAGCTCTGGCAGTTTTATTTTGTCGGTTGTACTTGAGAATTTCATGATTTGACGCTTCTTAATGAGATTCTTTGTTTCCTGGGAATGCTTGCCAGTGTCCTGTCTTAATATCCTGCCTCCAACTTCCACTGCCCACTCCGTATTGATGCTCGTCTGATTATCACTTATTGTATCTACGCTAAGGTTGGTTTCATCACTAAGAGCCGAGTACCTGTTCTGAAGCGAGACTCTGAATTCCTCTACTTTCCCTCTCAGTGCTAGATCATCGATTGGCTTCTTGTGTATCAGTTTCTGTCGTTCCTTCTTCAAGTCTAGGCGAATTCGAGACCGTACCATTCTATGATCCATAGATCGTTCCTTGCCAACGACTTCCACTTCCTGCACGATGCCTGGGTGTGCACTCATTATAAAGTCTAATTTGTTCTTATTTTCGCCATTAGGGCTCCTCCATGTCCACTTGCGGTTTCCTCGTTTTCGGTAGAAGGTATTCAAAATCGGTAATTTATTGCGTTCTGCGAATTGTACTACTACCTCTTCTCTGGCGTTTCCAGTACCGATGTCATAATCTCCTACTGCCTGGTCTCCAGCCTGCTTCTTCCCTACCTTTGCATTAAATTCTCCCATCAGTATAGTATACTGTGTTTTTATCTTACTCTTTGCCGATTCCACGTCTTCATAGAAGCTTTCAACTGGAGCGTCATCATGGCTGGATGCAGGCGCGTAAGCCTGTACCACCTTCATCTTGTATCTTTTATTCAGTTCAATTACGGTAACTACCACCCTTTCATTAATGCTATAGTATTCCTCTATGTTGCCAGCTATGTTTCTGTGAATTAAGAACCCCACTCTCAGTTCTTTTCTGCCAGCCAAGCCCCGATAGGAAAGGACATGCCAATTCTGTAGCACCGTATAGGCCTCATGCGTCCTCCTAACCTCACTGAGCCCTATTATATCCCAGTTAACACCCTCTAGCTCCTCGAATAGTACAGCTACACTTCCCTCACTTGATAAGGTTCTAGCGTTAAACGTTGCCAAGTTCAGGTTCCAATGGTGGCCTGTCCGGATCCAGAGATTCTTAACACCCACTGCTGCGTTGCAGGTCTGACCGCCGCCCTGGTCAGTTGCTTCGCAGCTCCTGGGGATTGAGGGGCGTGAGTTATTTGACGTATGCATGTGGGAGGTAGTGGCCAGATAGTGCACCAGGGTGGCCAATCCTTCTCTGGTGAGTGAGTGTGTTCCCGGCGGTGGTTACCGGTGAGGCCGCATTCCAGGCCTCTTAATGCAGTTCTATCACCACGCGGATTTTTTTATCCGATTGGGAAGTGCTCGGTACCGGGATTTAAGCCACAGACCTTTTGCATGCGAGGCGGAGGCTCTAACCACTACGTCATCGCTGAACTTCCGATAGTCCCAACTACTCTTCAAATGTAGGCTACGTCATGTAAAAGTTTTTTTTCTTTACGGCATACTTGTGCTTCCTAATCTATGCTCAATGCGGCTGCAAACGCGAATTTCGCAGTGTGATTGGCGTCATTATTTATTGATGTGTGGGGTTTAACGTTCCAAAATCACCATATGAATATAGAGATGCCGTAGTGGAAGAATTCGGAAATTTCGACCACCTGGGGTTCTTTAACGTGCATCCAAATCTGAGCCCACGGGCCTAAAACATTTCCGCCTCCATCGGAAATGCTGCCGCCGCAGCTGGCATTTGATCCCATGACGTGCGAGTCAGCAGCCGGGTAGCTTAGTCACTAGACCACCGCGGCTGGGCAGTGTGATTGGTGTAGCCGAGAAATATTTTCTAATGTAAATAATGACCCCAAAAATGTAGTCCTGAAGTATAGCATTCTGGTACGCTTGTAATTTCATGACATCTGTACAAACCAACATTAGCATATACTCGGTGGTGAATCGATTCTTAGTTACACCCCCCGAATGTGGTAATCTCAGAGAATGAATGCCGAGTTCTGCTTTGTGCGTTTTGTGATTTTTGTTGCAAATAAATGTTTCCTCAAAAATACACTGCCTACTTATAGGCGTGGCATCTTGGGCTAGTTGGTATGACATGACTATAGTTATAGCGCAAGAACAGAACGGCAACAAAGAGACAAGAAGGACATGAAGCGCGGGAACGTTAACTTCCAACCGAGTTTATTGCGCAAAGCGCGAAAGCACATAGAGGAGACAGTAAAACATGTGACAAAAACCATGAGGCACAAAGAGCCATACATGATTAAGGAAAAAAACAAATGCACAGAAAAAGGCAAAGAAAAGTCTATAAGGAAGCGAAACACAAAAGTAAAAGTAAGATTACTTGCGCGCACCGACATCTTCGAGGAACCTAAGTTCCTTCTCGGACAGAGACATGGAGGGTTTGCTGATGCATGACACCTGTTCACGTGCCATCTGCGTGGCCTCGACGATGACCCAGGTGCGCTCATCCCTGTGCTTGAACAGCGTCCCTGTGTCCTTGAAAAGGGGCACACAGTTGCCCACAGTGCAGCGCTGAGGAAGAAAAGTCGATCATTCAGACACCTTCCGGTTGTTCCGACATAAGAAGCACCGCATGAAAGGAGGTCCTATAGACATCTTCGTGGGAGCATGCCACATACCTGTTTCTATGCTAAACTCAACATTCAGTTGATGAGAGCGTTTTCAGGGGGTTTGTAGATTTGGTGAGGCTGATTATTTCCATACACACACCAGATATCACATAGACTCAAGAGAATCGCAAAACGTGTGGGAGTTCGTTTTCTGTTCTCTGCACCGTCCAAATTCTTCAGAAACGTGGAAAGAAGTCGTGTGATGGACCGCGAGCCCACTGCTATAAGCTTTCTTTACAACGCAGAAAAAATAACAGCGCTAGATGTCTCGTACAGGAAACAATTTTGTCGGTGGTTTCTGGGACTGTTCTACATCTCAGTGTTCAGATTTTGGGTTTCCGGGCCATAATTAAAAAGAATTATTTAAAAATTATTTTTTATTAGAATGGGGAGAAATAAAAAAAAATAGCCTGAGTACCTACAGCTAGTGCTAGTAGTACGCGTTTGATTCAATTCGCCACTGATTTGTCTTTCATTCTTTTATTTTCAAATTCTTGGCTCAAGAAGTTATGTGGGACACCCTTTACACCTATATATATATATATATATATATATATATATATATATATATATATATATATATATATATATATATATATATAAATATATATATATATATATATGTGTGTGTGTGTGTGTGTGTGTGTTGGTCACATTGTGGAGGCCTTCTGGAGTTCATCCTTAAAGAAACGCAACTTGCACTGAGAATTCATGCCTGGTCGTGACTATCGCCGTTACGCGTTATCACTGAGTGCCGCCTAATAAACATCATAACTAATTGGTCGAGGCGCTGTGGTCCCATTTGATGCCCTTGGAGCCTAAATCTTCTACCCTGTCATATACCATGCCCCAAGACGCTGCGCACTAAACGGCTCCCCCCGTGCAGCTTACTTTCTGTGGTGTTCCACGCATCCGTGATCCACCCATGTTCACTCGCGCCGATGGAACCGACGTAAAAGACTATAGCTCTCAATTTACGAGTGCGTGAATGTACCCGACAAATGGGACGATGAGTGCAAGTTGGCTGACTTGGTATTCTACCTTGTGGGAGAGCGAGTTTGTGGTTCAACAAGGACGCGCCCGATTTTGCGACTTGGCTCGATTTCGAGACCGCCATCATCAACGTTTTTCAGCACCCTGCTGGTGAGTCATTCAGCAGTTATATCGAAGACTTCTCTGCTTGTGTATGAAAGCTAAGGAAACCATGTTTAAGTGTCACAAGAGCCGGCGCGTCATAAAAGGAATTGACGACGATGCCTTCATCATGCTGCTCGCAAAAAAATATAGCCACTCGCATTTTTCCCGTTTGGGAAACTGGCAAGTAAATGCGTCGCAGAGGTAGGAGGGTATCGCATAAATGTTGGGTGATTCGCTGTGATTTGGGAATGCTCAATCGTTATTTCGTCTTTAGTGGTCTTTTTTATTGAATGAAGGTGGAGAATTGTCTTCAACATTAAGTGAAAGCGCAATGTAGACGCCCTTTACTGAATTCCAAACGCACCAATAAGTATATTTAGCCAGTGAACGGTTGTGCAGCGCGAGCAGTCCTTTTTTTCACTATCAGATGTTGCCTGCGCCAGCCTTACGAGGCGAGAGAGGGGTGGGGAGCGACAGTATTACGGAGTCTTTCTAGGCTGGCACGAGATTGTGCACGCTACGCGAGACGCTATCATGCACAGTAAGGGTGTGGAAGGCGCCGACGCCGACGCCTAAGCACGACATCGTGCGACTACGCAATGCTTCACATTTAAAACCCTGGCACAGTGGCCAAGGTCAACGTTGTGCCTAAGCTACGAGGAGGTCCGCCAGCAGCGTTCGGTGACCCATCAATCTCCTTCACGAGATGCAGAGCTTGCCGGCTTGGTGACCAGGTGGCGTTCACGGCAGAACTCGAGGCATTCGTCCTTGAAGAAATCGCACGCCAGTTTTCTCTCCTGTTTTCTGCTGACCCACCAGCCGTTTAAAAATCGGTGACCACCCTTCTTCCTCCCCTCCACCGGGTGATTCAGCACGAAACTGCGGAGGCCATGCCTGCGCATCAACAACCTCAGGCTCCTGCGCCCCCGTGGTTACGCTCAATTTGTCGCAGGGCTGCCTCAAGTTCTTCTGGTGGCCGGTTACGTCGAAGCCACCGCCCACACTCTGTCCACTGAGGTGGATGTGCTGGCTACGTATGCGAACGTCTTCCCTAGGCGTCGACTACAGCCCATCACGCAGTCATTCCAGCTACCGTTTCATCCGCTAGGTCTTGCGACACGGTGGGACTGACTGTGGCGAACCGATGGCACACATCTGACAACTGGCCGATCTGCTTGGCATCCGGTTACGCTGGACACATAGCACCTCATTGCCGCCGCGTGCAGCCGCCTCTTGTCACGCCACCTGCCGATGGCCAATTGAGCCGTCCCTTCTCTGTTTCACATCGTATATGTCACTGACGTTTCCCCCATCGTCATCTGCTCGTGGGGCCCCGTCTCCACAACGTCAATGCCTGCCACTCTTGCGGCAACATTTGGCCATTAAAGAGTAGGCCATTAAGCCTAATGCCTCTTAAGTTTCCTTTCTAATAGAACGGGCTCTTTCCTGACTTTTTCGCTTCCGCCTTATGTTGTTGTTCAGCGCTCTTTCTCGTCTCTTCTATCCGCTCCTGTCGTTTGCGCTGTTAGGCGCGCTTCATCAGGAAGACTAGTCGCCGCCGTCCACGAGGCAGGAGATGCGACGCTATCGAACTGTGAAAGCCCTCGGAGAAGTGCATCGAATGCCTTTGACGTGTTTGTGGGTGGTGTTTGCACGTCTGCCCTTATCGACCCTGGTGCTTCAGCTTTGGTTATGGATGCAAAACTTTGCCGCTTACTCCACAAGGTGACGACGCCACATTTTAGGGTGTCCCTCCGCACCACTAACTCACAAAGTATTCATCCAACACCATTGGGCACTGCTCGCTTCACTTTCCAGGACGTTCTGTATGTCATCGAATTCATGATGATGCTCTCGCAACGTCATTTTGGGATAGGATTTGCTCTCCCACTACGAACCCGGCATTGATAGTGCTTTCACCGAAATTGAACTTTCACTGTGCTCACATATGACGCCAGTCGACGATTCCCCGATATTGAGCAAGGTCTCAGTCAAAGAGGATACGACAGTGCCTCCAAGCGTATACTCGTACTTTTCGTGAGCGTGCAAGTCACGCAGGGCGTACCGATATTTTTGTGACCAACCCAGTCTCGTTTATTTTTACGTTGGTTAGAGGAGAATGTCTCGACAGAGCGGAACCCATCAATGATTCATAGGTCCTGGACGTACCCGATGGATCGCACTGTCCCAATTACCATAATATCAGTGCTGTGCCCACGAGCAATCCTCCATCGGTTGAAGCTTTTGGTCTCTTCATTGTGTACACAACCTTACGTCGGTACAGCAATCCTAGCTTCTGGGCCTGTTGCAGGAATTTTGTTCTTTTTTCAATGTCGGACAACCATCTCTCGGTCACGCGTCCGCTGTCACGCATCGCATCGACACTGGCGCCCAGCCACCATTGCGGCCAACGCCTATATTGCGTATCACCTGCCGTACGTCGGGTAACAAATGAGCAAGTAGATAATATGCTCAGACGTGACGCCATTCGGCCCTCGAGTAGCGCCTGTTGTTCTCGTTGGAAAGAACGATGGTTCTGTGTGAACTATCCACTGCTCAGCAAGGTAACTCGCAAGGTTGTTTTTCCACTGCCGTGCATTGACGACTCAATTCTGGAGGTTTTCT
Organism: Rhipicephalus microplus; assembly: GCF_043290135.1. Classification (NCBI taxonomy): domain Eukaryota; kingdom Metazoa; phylum Arthropoda; class Arachnida; order Ixodida; family Ixodidae; genus Rhipicephalus; species Rhipicephalus microplus. The sequence goes on along the minus strand of NC_134706.1, from coordinate 24,071,875 downwards.
AGTGGTTCATCTCCAAAAGAGCCACCGCTCGCGCTTAGAGTGCGCACCTGGCCGTGAATATCCCCATTACATGTAATCGCTCAGTGCCGGTTAACAAATAACTTAACGATATATATAGATAAAGTCATCGCTTTCTATACAATTGGGCTTGAACGTTTAGCCAGAGTTTACAGTAGCCTAACCAGGAAATAAAACAATCTTGTTTTTAGGAATCTCAAGATATGTTTGTGTTTATTACTCTCAAAAAGCTTTACGCCTCATTTACGCTTTACCCAGAGATTACCCTTCTGCGCAGCTCTTCCAGACCACTGCTATTCTAAAAAGTAATTAGTCTTTATAAATTACGCCTTGCTCTCCGATGTAAACATGAAATAAAACAAATTATATCAATGCTTAACAAATTGGCAGAATTAGCGGAATACGTTCCTATATACTCTTCGATTCTGATGGGAAAGTTTAAGGTGAAGCCCGCTCGCACGAAGCACGGTGCCCAAATGTTAAAAATTACTTAAACCTCTGTTTTCAATGTTTTAGAACGAAGTGATGTTGAGATAAATGTATGTTTTAGGTCTGAGCTTCTAGTGGTTTTCTAATAAATCCTGTATCTGGTCGTTGAAACGGAAGTGGCCTTTCAGGAAGTATTCCGAGTGCTTCTTTTGTTTCAAAAGCTGATGGCTCTCTGAATGTAATAAATGTTTGTAATTTCTTTTTGTTCAGTAAAATGTGTGCACTGCGACTGCGTGACGCTGGACTGTGACTGGCCGGAAGCCTGTAGCTAAGCTCTGTCGAGCTTTTTCTTCCCTTGCCCTCGGCTCTGTGTAGTAGTAAATAAATAAAATGAAATAAGATGAAATAAAATTAAATATTTGATGCCAGGTAGAGCTGTGAATGAGCTCAGGGTGGCATGAAAGCCCTAGCCCGGCTCGGTTCGTGCGCAGGGCTTGAGTAGGCCGCTGTCTTTTCATTTCTGGCTTTTTTTAAGGCTCACCCTGTGTTGTTTTAGTTTGATTGGATGGTCTGGGCAAAGTACGGCCCCGAATAAAAGCGAAAAAGATGTGTTGATGTTGGGCCGGCACTGTTTTCGAGCACGTAGCCCTGGCAGAGCTTAAGATTGGGCCGTACGGTTTACGCTTTATGATTTACGTGATACTAATTTGCGTGTACTCTGGCATACCGAAAAAATAGCGGCTTTCGTTGGACGGTGGTATCGTATTAACAACATATTCAGCCAGTCTAACTTGATAAAAAAAGAAGGCAAATGTCCACCACTCGAACAAGCCAAATTTGGTGGTCTTGTGAGAGAAGCCCCATCCCTACAACCGACGTTATGCAACGAGCACCACAACGGATAGACAACCCCTGGATTTCTTTGTGGCTCTTTTTAGATATAGATACATAGCTGCGTTCTCCGTCGACAGTTGGAGAAAAAGCCTAAATGTGCGGGAACATTCGCCACACTTTCTGAAAGCAAATCGTGCCTCACAGTGTTTAACCCAGTGCGGCAACATTTTGCTGCCATTCAGTTAGGCACTTGAGAAAGCTGGCTGCCGAAGAATACCAATAAGTGTATCTGCGAGGAAGACAGCTTAATTCCTTGTATTTGCACGCAAAATGTTGAGAAGGAGACTGCGACATGAAACAAAGCAATACTTAAAATACATAGCTGACCTACAGTGCAAAGATTCTACCTGTCACTCTGGATGAGGTTTGTGATCAGCCGCCCATAGAAGCACCCCTTCTTCATCATCTCAGGATCTAAAATCTTCGAGAGAAGAAGCACTCTGAATATCCCAAGCTTGTGATTCTCGCAGAAACATATTGGTGAGTGCGGCTGGCAGAGAAAGCAGGGAACAGCACTTCATTTCAGTGGGATGTGTCATGTAGCAGCACCGCGCTTTATTGGATCCCGATTTATTGGTTAGCTTGTCATTTCTACACGACATTTTGTTATCTATCTATTTACTAGCTCTGGTGCCATTTGCTTATAATTATGTGCGATATGCTGAATAAAATCTCACAATATTGTAAAATCATAGCGTTTCTGCGCAGCAAAGGGTCATACTGACTGAACGCAGCTGGACGGCCCAGCTTTATGCTTCCCCATGGTGGCCCAGGCCGTGGGTGGGCTCGCAGTATTTTAGCACTGGACTTGGCAGCTTTTTGACGCTGTCAGCAGGTCCAGGCCAGATTCGGGTTCAAAAATTTTCCACTTGCATGTGTCTGACAGAATTCCTAATAAAATGTGTTATTCAGTTGTACATGAAAACAGGAGGATATCAATAAAGAACTAAAACTTCTCTGCACATGATGCTCAATTTCAGCAGTTGTGAGTGATAAAAAACCTTTCGCCATGCCTGCGCCATGCCTGGGGCATTCTTAAGTTCTGTTGGTGACTTTCTTCAGGGTTCTTTGACAAATAGTTACCTGCTTTTCGCCGTCCCAAATGCAACAAAATAAAACTCGTAGCTTCAAACGTTACGAGCAGCCGAGTATAAAGCTCTGTATTGGGAAGTTTCAGCGCGGCTCTTGGTGCGGTGACAACGGACGCTAACACCAAGGTTTATTATTGCACCTGGGTGAAAATTTCTCGACAGTCTTCATGCCACACTAGATGGTCTTGCATGAGCAGGACTTCATTAGTCTACCTGATTTTGCAGATACGAAAAAAGAGTCCACGCCGATGTGAGCGCAATACATCGCACTGGTAAAGTATACAGAACACTGCCAACGCCTTTCGGTATTATGATATTCACTTCAATTAAAAACCATGAATTATTAGTTCATTTCAAGAATTCTGTACTGTTTTCACTTTCGATGATGATGGCTTTCGTGTTTGAGAGACATTTTCGTCCACATTTTTGATGTGTTGTAAATTATCAGATTATATGTATGACACAAAATTCACATTTTTTGTATTGTCTATATGTATTATATCTGCGTTTTCGATTCTCCTGCTTCGTTTTCACATTTAGAGATGCTTCTTTTTCGTAACTTAGCCTCAATATTTGATCTCTCTAGTGTTTTTATCTGTGCATTCAGCCCTCAAATATATAGATCAATTTTGGTCCCCATTTTCGATTTGTTGCTAAATGAACAGATTATATGGATGAAATTTAATTCACATTTTTTTGTATTGCCAATTGTATTATATCTGCGTTTTCTGTTTTCCTGCTTTGTTTTCACATTTTGAGATCCCTTTTTCTCGGAACTGAACCTCAATATGTGAATTCTCTTGTGTTTTTTATTGTACATTCAGCCCTCAATCATATTTGGTGAGTCACCACTTTGAATGTTTTTCCCGTGTGTTGTATTTGACCATGCTAACTGTAACAAAAAAGTGTACATCAATCTTCGTTCGTTCATTTCAACACAGGAACATTTTTGTAGCTAGGTGGTACCAGGTTCGTAGAAGTCCATTTTGCACAATTATAGTTGTTTTTTTTCTCGGCTATATTCACTGGTTCGATGTTCGCTAGCTCATGTTTCTTCATTTATTTCGCTATAAAAGGAAATAAAACTTATCGCCCAAAGTAACCGCTTACTTTGTGTGTATCTGCCTTATGTATGTCCGGTCGATTCAGTATGCCGTACAAGCTACATTTGCATAAGTATAGACAAAATAAGTTTATTGTTCTATTTTAGCATTGCTGCCGTCCCCATGGTCTAGCGGTTGCGGTTCGGCAACTGTTAACGAGCCAGTCGACTCGTCACAGTAGGTTCTGTAGCACTAAATAATAATTTACTTATAATTACCTAACAAATTAAAAAAATAGTGGATAACAAAAAGCCAATGCAAACGAGCTTGCTTTTCAAAGTAATGAGCCACATGTCTTCTTTATAATAATGGACAAAATAAATGAGAAATTCTTATTGTTTTAGTACTATTCAAAGTTTGAGGTAACGGTAACTGGCCCCACCGACAGTGTCTTGACAGCTGATTGGGCACTGCACCGCCATATGGAGAGAGGAGATTTTGAGTAGAAAAACTAAACGTTTTCAATATTCAGAAAGGTAAATAAAGTGCCCGGTGAATGTGGTGGAACCTGCAACTTTATTAGTGACAATAAAATAGCAAAATGTTCTATCTTTGTCTCATGTGTCAGATAGCATGACACGCCATGTTTTTTAGGAAACTAAAATACGTCATAAAGTGGATTGAAGTATGGCAGTTCTTAGAATTGTGTTATTGGAGAGCTTAAGGTGGGTGCGAATTCACGCATGACTCAAATTACTAAGTGCTTCAGCTTCCAGGCGTTGCATAACCTGGAATGCAAGAGTTATTTAGGAAGCCATATGATGTCGTGGACGTCTTCCACTTATTTAAATTTTTCATTTGGGACCCGCAATTACAATGGAAGAAAATGAGTCACTGAAAAATGTTTTCTTACATTGCGCTGGAATATTTCAGCTAAATTTAAGTGCTTCAGCTTTTGATTAGATACATCATTATTTCTCATCTAGCCATCACACAATTTCTTCGCGTGTCTGGCAAAGAAATCAATTTAGTCATCTTGCAGTGCTTCTGCATGGTGGAGCGTGGAAAGTACAGAGTATGCATTTTGATGTAAAAGTAGCAAGACAGACGATGAAGCAGGCGAACAGATTTGTTCATAATTTCAGAAGTTGGCATTATAGAGATAAAAAAAGTTGGCACATCCCACATGCAGCGGGAATCGACGATATGCGAAGCACGAATGAGAAAGTTGAATATGTCACTTTATAATCAGCACAACATTACGAGGTGAAGGTAAATGATGCCGTACTTCACTGCCATGTCATGAATATCATGTATAGATGTGTCGTTTACCTTTGTCATCTGTTCACGTCCCGTGATACCAAGTTTAGTATATGGGGAGTTAGCGAAACAGCCGTGAGCACGCTAAGAGCGTGGTATGCTGCCATGTTCTTACATGATACGCTTGTCAGGATTATCGTGTTTGCACTAGTCATATACTTCCGTCAACCATTGAGGTCACGTAACACCAAAATTGGTATAAGTGGAGCTAGCAAAACGGCCGCTAGCGCATCATGAAGGGCTTCAATGTAGCGTTGACACGCGCGAACGCTAAGCCCAGCGACGCTACGTTAGCAAAACGCGCGCACTTATTTGTTTGACGCTGCAGGCGCGACAGGCACGACTCGCGTCCGTCAGCGAGACCCTACGGCAACTGCTGCGAAATGCGACATGCTACATTTCGCGCATATGCGTTGCCCAGAGAACACTGCGTCTCCCTCTTCGTGACGGAGGGACGCCGGATTGCGTTGAAACGAGCATGCGTCAAAGCAACGCAGCGCGGCACACGCCTGCGAGTATATGACAAGACCGGCGCCTGCCGTGCAACACCGGCGTGACGCGACGAAATGAACGCCGGCGAGCACGCGCACCGTGTCACGTCGAAATGCACTGGCGCCTTGACTGTGGCATGTAGTCATGTTCTGACAAGACACACAACTCATGATTATCATGTTTGCACCAGTCACACACCTTTGTCACCTATTGACGTCACGTAATGCCTAATTTGACACATGTGAAGCTAAAGGAACGGCCGCGAGGGCATCACGAGCGTAGCATGGAGTCATGTCGTTTCATGACACACATCTCATGTTTATCATCTTGGCACCAGTATCATACTTTCGTCTTCCATTCACGTCCCGTAATAACAAATTTCATATAAGTGAATCTAGCAAAACCGCCGCCAGTGCAGGATGAGCGTGGCATGTAGTCATGATGTCACATGACAAGAATCTGATGATTATCATGTTTTAACCAGCCACATGCTGTCGTCGTTCATTCACGTACCGTAATACCAAACTTGGTATATGTGACGCTGGCGAAACGGCCGTGAGCCCATCATGAGCGTGCCATGCAGTCATGTTGTTGCATGACACGCACGTTTTGATTTTCTTGTTAGGGCGTGTTTGTTGTGTTCGCCGTGCAATCATGTCAAACGATAAAAAATTCGCAACATGCCATGTAAACGGAACCAGCGCATGAGCTGCAGGACCGTGAAGTGTAAATCCTGAGATTCTTGAAACAGATGTCACAATTTTCATGTTATGACTAGTCAAACATGGGCTTCATACAGTCATGTTATGTCAGGCCAAATTTGGTATCAATACCATTATCGAAACGGCCAGGAAAGCTGAAAGTAGAAGCGGCTATATAGATAGATAGATAGATAGATAGATAGATAGATAGATAGATAGATAGATAGATAGATAGATAGATAGATAGATAGATAGATAGATAGATAGATAAATTGATAGATAGTTAGATAGATAGATAGATAGATAGATAGATAGATAGATAGATAGATAGATAGATAGATAGATAAATGCGCTTAAGGTTACCGAAGTTCGCTTAGATGCTTCGCATAAAATTAATATTCACACAATACAGAGACTGAGCTAGGAGCAGCTGCTGTCCAAATGCTGGTACAGCGGCAACACGAGCTTTCTATCATTCGTTGTGTTCGTCGTCTTTCACAAGCAATCTTGTTGCTGATGACTTGTAACATATATTATCCCCACCCCTGATAGTGCCGTCTCGGTATTTAAGAAAGAGTGCAATTCTGCAAATTCTGTGCAGAGAATGATGAGTTCAGACAGGAGACGTAAATGATAGGCCGTATTGAGGATGACTAACTACTCCGCAGTTGAGCGGTCTTGTATGTAACTTCGATAAGCTGGCGTAATACCTCTTAAGCACCGAAGGAACTAGAGAGAAGATTCGACGACATGCCAATATGGCGACAAGGGGTTCAAAGCACGGCAAATAAGGCTGGGTAATAGAAAATGACTCTATTATGGCTATCATGGCAGGCTTTCTGCAAAAGACGGGAAGCAAAAAGACAATCCTGTAAGATCTATCAGCAGCTTGAGGACGAGGACTCACATTTCGGGTGGGATCGTGTAGATGATGAGCATTAGATGGTTGCAGAGTCTCTAGGGGTAACGTGGGATGACGACCTGAAACTGGAGGTGGAAAGGGTACGTGATGAATTGCAGGTGAACGTGACGTCAGGCGGAATGCTATTCCAATAAACACGTTCTGCGGAAACGTAAAGCCATTAGCACGGTTAATACGAATGGTCCAAAGCGTGGCCTCTCCTCGCTTCTGCGGACGTCAGCTATATACACCAAATGTTGGATGTGGTATGTTTGGTTACACTAATGATAGATTGAGGGCGCGTTCATTCCTCTAGTATATATTAATTTGATTTCGGCCTGACCGGCTGGTCGAATACAAAGCGCTTGTTGGTACGTTCTCGCCTTCATTTCTGTTCAGGCTACGCTCTCTCACGCGCTCATTGAAAACGTTATCGTATACGTATCTTGCATATGAACCATGGCGTCCGACATCGGCAGCAGCTGTCGAGATTGAAATTACAGCTTCGACTCGAAAGAAATCATCTCAATCAGGGCGGATGCAGCAGATGTCACACGTGACAGTTCATTGCAGAGAAAACCACACGACAACGACTTTAAATGAGGGAGCGCGTGAGCGTATAGCCACGACACAAGCGCGGCAAAAACGGAGCAGCCAAGTGGATTTTATCGCCTCATCACTGAGGCTGAAATGAAACAAAGAGTAGACGTGCGCTGCAACTACCATTAGTTCCAACGAACATATCGCGTCCAACGTTTGGCGGCGCTGACGTCAGTTGAAGTGAGGAGAGGCCAGGCGTCGGACTGTTCATGTTAACGTGCTGATGGCTAGAAATATGTTCCTGCTGAATAGATGGATGGATGAATGGATGGATGGATAGACGGACGGATGGACGGACGGACGGACGGACGGACGGATGGACGGACGGACGGAAGGATGGTTGGATGGATGGATGGATGGACGGATGGATGGATGGACGGACGGACACATGGATGAATGGATGGATGGATGGACGGACGGACGAACGGACAGAAGAATGGTTGGATGGATGGATGGATGGATGGATGGATGGATGGATGGATGGATGGAAGGACGGATGAATGGACGGACGGACGGACGGATGAATGGATGGATAGATAGATAGGTAGATGGATGGATGGATGGATGGATGGATGGATGGATGGATGGATGGATGGATGGATGGATGGATGGATGGATGGATGGATGGATGGATGGATGGATGGATGGATGGATGGATGGATGGACGGATGGATGGATGGATGAATATTCGGTCCTTCAGAACGCACTTTAGACGTTGCGGGCCGCTCCCACGTCGGAACAGGAAGACGAAGTCTCTCTGCTGCGTCGCGGGCCCGTTGGACTGGCCATAACTGTTCTTCGAGTCTGGAGCTTGTAATAGCACTCTCCAGTTTCGACGGCGTGATGACTGCCCATAGCATAACGCAGGCCACCACCACCAGACGCATATCTTACAAGTTAGCTATACCATTGTAGAAGGAACATGTATTGGTTTGCTGTATTTTGAGATAAATATTATTCAATAGCAGTAAGTTAGGGTGCGCCGAGACATGAAGAAGCCTGAGTGTCAGAGCCTGAAGTGTGCTTAATTTTCAGTGTGGTGGAGGGTACTGTCTCTGCGCCAGGTAAAAATATGCTGTTATTTCGTTTTACGAAATGGGAGGGTCTCGGTTCTTCAAAACGTCAGTGCAGCCTCCCCCTCCCCTATAGCTGCGCAGTTTACTAGTCTTCGCGCAGCTATGTGGGCTGACTCGTTGATATTGTGCGGGGCTCCATCAGTGCGTCCCGTTTGAGCTGGGAACCAAACGAGTTTGTGTGGCTTGATGTCCTTGTCCCGACGAATTCGCAAAGCTGGTTCTGATATTGTTCCCTTGGGAAAGGCTCGGACCGCCGATCTTGAGTTCCTGTAAATTGTGGACCTCCTGTTATCCAGCAATGCCAACGCTATCGCCACTTGCTCTGCTTGTTCAGCCACCGTCGTCGGGACTGTTGTCCAGCGGGTGACACCGCCCTCGTGCTTGATGCTCACTGCACATGGCTTGCAAAAATATAATAAATACTTCTGTATCTCATTCAGTGTCAGCCGTCGTGAGATATATTGTGCCTGTGACTGTGGGTTCACTTTGGCATATTTATTTTATTAAGCAGCTCCTCCAAGACGAACCAAGACCATGAAATATACAGCAAAAGTGTTTGCAGCTATGTGATATTTGGGGCATATATTTCTGCAAACTCATGCACGTCTGCACAGTTTTTCACATAGCAGCCTTCTAGAGAAAGTAGAAACTCACGCTGTGAACGAGTGAAGCTGATGCGATATCTTGGGTCCACAAGTTGAAAAGCATTCATTTTGTACTTTGAAAGAGCGTTGAACATTCTGAATGTGGCGTGCACAATCTGATTGTGGCATATGTTAGTGACATGTTATGTTTCCTTTGGCAGTGAGTTGAACAGCTCACATGGCTGTATATTTGTCAACCATGATTCGTGTTTCATTCTAATGTACCTGCCAACATTTTGATTACGTGTTATTGAAAATACTGATTTCTTAATAAACTTGAGAACCTATGACGCACACAATATAGCAGCCTGTGAAAGCACATGCTACCGCACGAAACGAATACTCTGAGTGCAAATTCACACTTACTTAACATGAAAATCTTTGATGCAAGTCTCCAATAAATTGTCAGCACGGTATTTGCGTAACAGTTAGGACGTTGATAAAACGAGAGCTAAAGAATAAAAAAGAGAAAAAAACCAACAAAAGTATCACCACGGGTAAACCTGCGACTTCTTGGACTGCGATATAAGGTGCCCGGCGCTTTATAGACTGACGTACCGAAGCGCATACAACATGTCTCCCAAAATATTGATGGGAGCCGATAGTGGAAACAACGTAGTGGGATAGTGAAGCTTTTTCACAAACTACATGCTCATGTCAAAACCACCAGCAACCAGACACAATGCACATAGACGCAACCAAAGCTACTACCGAATTTTTCCACGCAAACGCACACCCGCTTACCAGCAGACGCACAGACTCAAACAGAAACAGGCATTCATTTATTTGCGTGACCTGATACGCGAAATTGTGCAAGAAGAAGTGAAGAAGCTCGCCGCCACACCGAATGACTGCGCGATTGCGTCTGTCACAGAAGTTGTTCGCCAAGAAATAAGGCAAGCGCTTTCACTTCCCGAGCCGAACACTGAACTAGTTAGGCCAACATATGCAGATATTCTCCGTCGACAGCCTAGATCTAACGTGCCGCCACCTCAGCAGTACCATTAGCAACAGCCGCCGACAGTGCCTTGGTACTATAGGGAAACGATGGATATGATAGATAGATATGTGGGGTTTAACGTCCCAAAACCACTATATGATTATGAGAGACGCCGTAGTGCAGGGCTCCGGAAATTTAGACCACCTGGGGTTCTTTAACGTGCACCCAAATCTGAGCACACGGGCCTACAACATTTCCGCCTCCATCGGAAATGCAGCCGCCGCAGCCGGGATTCGAACCTGCGCCCTGCGGGTCAGCAGCCGAGTACCTTAGCCACTAGACCACCGCGGCGGGGCACTATAGGGAAACGTCGACGCCGATGCGACCCCCACTCCGCAAGACCGACATATGGCGTACCCCTGACTACAGGCCCCTGTGCTTCCATTGTGGGGAAGCAGGCCACATAGGGCGGTATTGTCCTCATCGCGTTGCCGGGTATCAAGGATTTCCGTCCACTACCCCTCGGCGTTATTTCGACGGAAGACGCAACGTTGAAACGAGCACGACGATCCCGCGGGACGTTTTTCCTGGGTTCCGGTCACGCTCGCCCTCCCCAGGTCATTTTCCCCAATATAATAGAGTTAGCACCACGGACATGGCGAGAGGAAGATCTCCCAGTCCACGCCGGGGAAACTAAAAGCAGCGACCTTAGGGGAAAAGGTTGCGAATTGCCAAAGATTTGAAAATCCCCCATTACCACCACACGAAGTGCCGCACATTTCGAATGAACCGACGAAAGACGAGATTGTCACCGCCGACATTACACTTTCAATTGACGGTCACGACGTGACCGCGCTGGTCGACACTGGTGCGGACTTTTCAATAATGAGTGCGAATCTGGCCGACAAACACAAGAAGGTAAAAATGGAATGGACGGGGCCGCAAATTAGAGGAGCCAGAGGCAAGCTGCTGACGCCTACCGGAAAGTGCACCGCACGAATCAAGATCGGGGATTCATCATTCGTGGCAACCTTTGTTATTCTTTCTGAGTGTTGTAAACATGCCATCTTGGGTATGGATTTCTTGCGGGAGTACGGTGCCATCATAAATATACCGGACCGTGTACTGACCTTCTGAGCGGACCATGTGCGTGATTGACGACGTGACCATGCCACCGTTGTCATGCCACCTCGTCTCTGTCACGTGTAACACGCAGCATACTGGAGAAGGTGTCGCGGAACAAATATCGACGCTTTTACTCTCTCGAGGAATCGCTATTGCCAGAAGTCTCGTCAGCGTAGCGTCTGGGCAAGCAGAGGTCCTGTTGACAAACTTCAGCAACGCGCGTCGACACATTACAGAGTGTACCACAGTTGCATACTTCAAAGAAATTGTAGAATTCCGCGAGTGCTTCGCAGTACAACAGGTAGAGACGCCAGCCGCTTCAACACCACTGCCTGTCGACGTGAGCACAGATTTATCGCCAGCACAGAGGCAGAGTCTTCTAGATATTCTCGGCCAGTTTGAAGATTGCTTTTCGTCAACCTCGAGGGCAAATTAAACGCCACTGACAAAGCACCGACTTATAACGGAAGAGACGGCAAGACCAATTCGACAAAACCCATACCTCGTGGCACCGAAAGAACGCGAAGCAATCCAAGAACAAGTCCAGAAAATGCTCCATGATGACATCATTCAGCCGTCAAGAAGTCCTTGGGCCTCACCGGTAGTGCTAGTTAAGAAGAAAGACGGCAGCTTACGCTTCTGTGTAGACTACCGCAAGCTGAACCGCGTGACAAAGAAAGACGTATACCCACTACCGCGTATTGACGATTCACTTGACAGGCTGAGGCATGCACGCTTCTTCTCGTCGATGGACCTGAAAAGCGGTTATTGGCAAATCAAGGTCGATGAGCGGGACAGAGAAAAGACTGCTTTTGTTACGCCTGACGGGCTTTACGAGTTTAAAGTCTTGCCCTTCGGATTGTGCTCAGCCCCAGCAACATTTCAGAGACTGATGGATACCGTCCCATCAGGCCTTAAGGGGCAGACGTGTCTGGTATACCTCGACGACATCATTGTTTTCTTACCAACATTCGAGGAACATCTAAGACGGCTGCTATTATTATTTCGAGCAATACGGTCCGCTGGCTTATCGCTGAAACCTGAGAAATACAATTTCGTTTTCAAGGAACTCCGATTCTTAGGACGTGTGGTGAGCCATGAAGGTGTTCGTCCGGACCCCGACAAGATCGACGCCGTCAGAAAATTTCCGGTGCCAACAGAAAAGAAGGCCGTAAGACGTTTTCTTGACCTTTGCGCCTACTGCCGCAGGTTTATCGCCAATTTCTCGCACATAGCGTCGCCCTTAACACGCATAACGAGAGACGATGTTCAATTTTTATGGGGCGAAGAGGAACAAGCAGCATTTGACGTTCTACGACAGCGCCTGCAGACATCACCTGTGCTTGCTCGCTTTGACGAGGACGCTCCAGCCATGATCCACACTGATGCCAGCAACGTAGGTTTAGGCGCTGTACTCGTCCAGTGGCAAGACTCAGCCGAGAGAGTGATTTCATATGCAAGTAGGACGCTTTCCCGTGCCGAGTCCCATTATTCCACAACGGAAAATCAATGTCTTGCTGTAGTATGGGCAGTTCTGAAGTTTCGCCCATACCTCTACGGCCGTCCCTTCCATGTAGTCAGCGACCACCACTCCCTTTGCTGGCTGACCAACTTGAAAGACCCATCTGGTCGGCTAGCGCGCTAGAGCTTATGCCTACAAGAATTCGATATGATGGTCATCTATAAGTCGGGACGGCATCCCTCTGATGCTGATTGCTTATCCAGGTCGCCTATAAAGCAAGATGATGTCTCAGAAGATGATGACATGGCATTTTTAGGAGTGGTCGACACAGTCACCATTTCGTCTAAGCAGAAAGAAGACCGTGAGTTGCTCCCTCTCATTAATTTTCTTAACGGCCAGCCTACAAGCGTTCCCAAGATATTTGCAAGGAGCCTGCCATCATTCTGCTTGCGCAGTGGTGTCCTATACAAGAAGAACTTTTCCCCCAGCGGAAATGCCCACTTACTTGTCGTCCCGACATTCATTCGCGATGAGATCCTGAGCGCTTGCCACGATGAGCCAACCTCCGGCCACCTCGGATACACGCGCACATTGGCCAGAATCCAACAGAAGTACTACTAGCGGAAGCTTCAAGGCACTGTAAAGCATTACGTCCGCACGTGCCTTGATTGTCAACGACGAAAATCGCCACCTTTAAAACCAGTCGGATTGTTGCAACCAGTTCAAGTGCCCACCATGCCTTTTGCACAACTCGGAATGGATCTCCTTGGAGCATTTCAGACTTTGCATACTGAAAACAAGTGGGTAATTGTCGCTACGGATTATCTTACTCGCTACGCAGAAACAAAGGCTTTATCAAGTGGAACCGTAGTAGAAGCGGCACGATTTTTCATTAAATATATCGTTCTGAGGCATGGTGCTCCTAGAATTATAATAACAGACAGAGGTACCACTTTCACGGCCCTGCCCCTCAAGTCAGTGCTTGAGTTGAGTGGAACAGCGCATCAAAAACTACCTTTTACCACCCACAAATCAACGGCCGAACAGAACACCTCAACAAGACAATTGCTGATATGCTCAGTATGTACATCGACGTGGATCATAAAAATTGGGACGACGATCTACCATACGTGACGTTTGCCTATAATACGGCGCAGCAGGAAACTACACGGAGCACGCCATTTAGTCTTCTTTATGGCCGTGAAGTGACGGCAGTGCTTGATGCCATGCTGCTGCACAACTGCGAGGATACAGACACGGATGTTCAAGCCTTTACCCAACGAGCTGAAGAGGCACGGCAGCTAGCACGCGTGCGAATCGCCCGACAGCAGAGTTACGACGCACAACGTTATAACCTGCGACACCGATACGTCACTTATTAACCAGGCGAGAAAGTGTGGGTCTGGAGCCCTATTCGCCGACGCGGCCTTTCTGAAAAGTTACTGAAGAAGTACTTTGGTCCCTACAATGTTAGACGGCGCCTAAATGACGTGAGTTATGAGGTCATCCCTGACAGTTCCTCGCGAGCTCAAAAATCTGAAATCGTACACGTTGTGCGGAAGAAGCCATATTAAAGTGAACCAGTTGCGTAATACGTCAACTACATACACCACGTATTCTGTAGCCGAGCATCGGGTCGATGCTTCCTGGAGGGAGGCAAATGCCGCATTCAACCTGCAGAGGAGAGCTCGCACAGCCAGAGAGGAAGACGAAGTTCTTGCCCGGTCCTCTTTACGAGCGCCTTTCATTCTTAATTAAAAGTGAGCTCTTCTATATCGGACTCCTGCTGTGTCTGCGTTGTGGCAATATAAAGGAAACACAAGTCCCAGCAGCTTCCAAACCGCAACACGGGGTCACACGCCAGTCCACACGCAGAAAAACAAACAAGTGACCAACAGTGGAAGTTGAGGCTTCCCAGACACACTGAATCAAATTTTTAAAAGCTAGGAATCTTACCCGGAAGCTCATTAACCATACCATATTAGAGCACATAATTTACACAAACGTCACCACATTTTTGGAAACACATTCTTTCTTTTCAGAAGCGCAACAAGGTTTCCTCAAAAATTGATCTTGCGAAACATAACTGGCATCCTTCATTCACAAACATCATGTTGCTTTAGACCGTAGGTCGCCAACTGATTCTATTCCTCTAAGGCTTAGAATAAAGTAAGTTATAAATTACTGCTCTTAAAGCTCAAACAACTAAACCTTGATAATAGCGTCATCAGACGGATAGAGCATTTCCTACTTAACCGCACGCAGTTTGTAACTGCCAACGGGTGTTGTTCTTCATCTCGCGCCGTTCACCCTGGAGTACTACAGGGTTCCTCCTTAGGACACCTTTTATTTGTAGTTTACATATTGATTTGCCTTTATGTGTTTCTTTTAACATAAAACTGTTTGCAGATGACTGTGTTGTATTTTGCGAAATTAAAAGCCTAAATGACGTCACTGCCCTTAAAAATTACGTTGCTTCTAACTTTAACTGGTGCACGACTTGGCAAATGAAACAAAATATTTCTAAAATCGCGCATTTCCCGAATATCATCTTGTCCAGCTACTTACTCACTTAACAGCTCACTTAACTTACTCCCTTAACACTCGAATCAGTCACCTCTTACCGTTATCTGGGCATACACATCGCCACTTCTTTAAGCTGGTCACTCATATATCTGCTCAATTATTAATAAAACAAACCGCATGGATCGGTACATTCGTCGGAACTTCTCTGCCGCACCTGTCTCACTTAAACTACTAATGTACAAGACGCTGATTCGTAGCAAGATAGAATACGCCGCTGCTGTATTGGATCAGAGTTCAATTAATTTAATCAGTGCTCTTGAACTAAGTCAAAACAATTTTGTTCGCTTTACTCTTGGCAACAACAGTCATCACGCTAGTTTTTCTGCCATGAAAAATTCACTCGAACTGCCGTGTCTTGCCTCTCGTCATATGCTCTTCCACCTCTGGCTATTTCACAAAATTTATCATCATATTCCAACTCTTCGCGAGGCACCTATTTTTCAGCCTTCGTACGTATCATCTAGAATCGATCAGCCTAATAAAGTTGGTGTTATGTCATGTCTAACCAAAACATGCAGCGATTCATATATTCCCAGAACATGAGTGGACGCGAACCACCTTCGCGGATCTGTGACCATCTTGACCAGTCATTACTTGTTTCGTTCTGCGCTAACTAGCATTGAATGATGCCCACACTTACTTGTTCAGTTTGTAGGTATTGATTATATTTAGTTCTTTTTATTTATTTTTTTATTTTTTCTCATTAGATGACATGTATGAGTCAAAAATTGTGTTTCACCCCCCTCCATAATGTCATTGGCGTGGAGGGTATTACGAAATAAATAAATAAATATGAAAAGGTGAAGCAACTCAGACTGGCTAGCCGACGTTTAGATAGGAGGACATATCTTTTTCAAAGGTTCGGTGTCATACTTGGCGTGTTAGTTTTAATGGGGCTAGTAGTGACGTCATCTAATGGTGGTGACGGATCTCCCTGTTGATGATCGCCGTCTGAAAAGCAAAATACTATAAAGCAAAGGAGTGCAGCCCTCGCTTCACTTCAAGCCTGGCACCAACTACGCCTTAACCACCGAGGAGTTGAAGTAGTCTCAGAGCGCATTAAACAGCTGATAAAAGGAAAGCCTAATGCAAAAACTAAACATCCCTCAGAAGGCCCCTCCACCATCCCTAGCTTTACTAGTGTGACACGCACTACAAGCACACCTACTAATATAACAATCCTCAGTACGCAAACAACACAAAGCTACTCCGCTCGGAAAACACTCTCGTCTGCGAGAAAAACTGAGGCAAACGACACAAACAAGAAGCCAACAAGTGAATCTTACACTAAAACCACATGCTCACGTCGAAACCACCACAAACCAGACACAACAAACATAGACGCAACCAAAGCTACAACCGAATTTTTTCACGCAAACGCCTACCCGCTTACCAGCACACGCACAGAATCAAACACAAACAGCCATCAAAATAAACAAAAAACAAGTCCCAGCAGCTTCCAAACCACAACGCTGGGCCACACGCCGGTCCACAGGCAGAAAAACAAACAACTGACCAACACTGGGAGTTAGCCCTTCCCAAATACACCGAATCGAATTCTCGAAAGCTAGGAAACTTACCCAAATGCCCACTCACAACAACTTCCACCTCGCCACATACAATCATTGCGTAAATAACAATATATACTCCAAAGGACTTAAATAAAAAGCGACACCTGCTCTACGCATGCTATCCTCGCAATACGAAGCAAACTGGCAAACAACACTTAACAAAGCTTACTTTTCTCTCTTAAACATACCGAAGAAACAATGCATCGATCGTATTGAACAATCTTTTAAAAAGATACATAATATGATCCTAACAACCGATAAAAAAAGATCTGCAACAATTCGAAGCAAAAAAAGAGAAAAATTTGAAGCAGAAGCCGAATAAGAAATTGATTTCAGATCGGGGAGCCCTCCACCGAGAATCCACTCTCGTCACACAAACAACTGACCACACGAACAGACAAGTACCAAACACAGCTGACACATCCGTACAAATCGAAAAGCAGTCCAATGTCATAGACATTTAGGGTCACTAAGTCGTGGAAGCGAGGTGTTAACCACTGATATACCCCGGCTTAGTGGTTTACGCCTAGTTTGCACGACTTAATGACCCTACCTCAGTTTACCTGGACCCATGTCCTAGAGCAAGCAATTAAATTTGCCCTATATATTAAAGCAATCACTATAGAAATAATAAAGCAATCGAAAACTGCTGAGAAACCTAAGAAATCGATCGCTTTAAAAAGCCGCATTATTGCTAACCTCAAGTCACGTGAAGACATTATAATAGAGGCGGCTGATAAGGGTGAAAGCATAGTGATCTGGCCGGATAGAGAAGTAAAAGCACGAAGCTTATACTCTAAGGCGAAATTGCCCGAAAAAGGAGTAACGGAGCCCAATAGGCGCGCGCGATGAACGGATAGACCGTTGAGGAGCAACCACAGAGGGAAGCGTACCGCGCGCAACCCACTGACTCCAAACACGCCACATAGGGATGAACCGCCCAGTAATTGCAGGTAGCGCGAAAAGCATTGCCAAGGTGACTAGCCGTCCTTCCCCTTCTCTGCTGGCTCAGTCTTTCCCCGTATTTTGCTGGCGACAGTTCGCGTTGCAACGTGCTCTGAGCGCTCGACCAAGGCCCCCTGGATTCGAAGATTTAGGAATTACGGCGTGGTGCTTGTGTGTACGCTGGGATGAGCGTGGGCTGCTGCTTTTACGTTTCGCTGCACCCATGAAGTCCTGAGCAAGTCTCTACACACTACTTCTCCGCGCTGTATATCTCTGGCTTCAACATAGTCACGACCAACGCACGACAGCAACAGTTGGGAAGGCCAATATGGCGGCCGAGAAAACAGCAGGCCTATCGGATATATACTTCAGTCCGACTCAGGGAAGAAATCAGTGCTGGATTCTCAAGCAAGCAGGTTATCATTCTTTATCCTACTCTACTTGTCGCGTGTGCGATACGGATCGCGCTTGCCGGCAACGGGCTCGGTCGTGTTGTATATCACACGCACGAAATGCACCGCCAAGGTCAGCTTGGGAGTCTGCAGTTCGCCTGTGCTTTGCGACCGCCTGGAAATCGGCCGCCATTGCCGTCAACCTCCCGTACGCTCGCTCATTGAGTGATCGCCTGTCTTCGCCGTCACGATGAGTTCCGGGCTGACGATATTGGGCTAAGACTTCGTCGCTATGTTCGGAGTCAACGCAAACGCATTGCGGATTCTCGTAAAGAGCTTGGTTGTAGCATGTAGCACGCTGTAAGTGCACCAGCAGGGGCTGGCACGGCTTTCGCTAGCGTGAGAACTAACTGAAAATCGGTCGCCATTACAGCTGGCTTTCACGTCAATCGGCCGCAAGCAGCTCGGCGCCATTCGTTTGCCGCGGCAACGGACTCGCGTTTGCGTGCTGCACTCGCTCGATTATGCGGAAAAGGGCCGCATTACTGTCGATTTGTTCGGCGCTAGCTCCAAACCCGCTCTGCGCTGTTTGGGGCGGCGGCCAAGCGTACGCTCGCTCTCCTGTTCGAACTTCGCTGGCGGCAGACACTCCGCGTGCAGCGCCATGTTTGGTCTCGCGTTCCCTTGCTCGAGCTGAACAACGTCGCTCGCTTAAGACTCGCCAACTTGTTAGTGGCACGGTGGTTCGCGGAGTTGTGGCTGCGGCCGCCGCTCCTAAGCTGTTGTGCTACGGGGATCGAAATGAGTCTTTGACGATGTGTGACATCACGGTTGTGGGGATCTGAGGCGCGCCCGCGACCATTTTCGCGGGCATTCCGCCACACGGCCACACCCTCTTGCTTTCCTGCCCTGTTAACACCACGTGGCGATAGATGGCGCCACGTGCGGGCACGGCGCGCGGTACGCACGCGCCGAGGGAGCGCTCTCTTCTCCGTTGGTCGGCGCCGGGTAAGCACGTGTTTTCCTTCGTCCGCGTCCCCTTTGGGAATCGCCGGACTGCAGCCTGCCTGGGGTGGCCTTGGGCACCTCGGCAGGCGTGTTTACTTGAGTGCTAGCTTCGGTAGCGTACGCTAAGCCCACAGCGGTGCCTAGTGCTTGAAGTGGTCGTACCACAACGAGCCGCACTTGCCGTAGGCCCAGCGCGTACGAGGTTTGCCCTAACACTCGCGACCGGGCCCAGTGGCCATCGTGAGAGTGCGCAGAATAGCCGTGAGGGACCTTTTCCCGACCGGCGTGTCAAAGCTCGCCATTGCCAGCTGCGACGTGCTCGCGGTTTTCCCCTTATTGTGAACGTCCGCGTGCGGGTGCCTTTGCTACCCGCGTCCCGGGAGCGGACGTTGTGCTGTTGTTCGGGGGCCGCCAGAGGCAATAAAGTGTTGTGTACTGTTACATTAGAACACTGTCTATTTGCCGCGCCGCGCTAAACGCCTTATCAGTTGAGCGCGCGCGGAGCGGTGCGCTACACGCGAGTAAACGGAGTAGCGGCCCTGTGGCTCGCTAAGCGTGAACCCGCGGTGATCGTCCGCTGCAGTTAGGAGCGGGGTCACCATACTGGCGCCCAACGCGGTATCAAAGGCTCATTAAGCCTTTGATTAGTCTTAGCCGAGTCAGCCCGCCTTTGCGAATCAGACTCGCCGCGTTTACCCGCGTTATGTCTGCTCCGCGTGAGTTCTGTCCGCTGACGCTTTTAGCAGATACCGCATTGCTCGAGAACAGGGCCAGTGCCCCCCTTGAGCATCACATTCGCGCACCCTCACGTGTCACAAGCCCCAGTCGGGATGACACGAGGCGCTACGTATCAGCTCCCATTGGAGAGGTAGCGCGTTTTGGGTCCGGGGCCATAGCCCAACCCGAACAGTGCACAAGGACATGGACTACTGCTCCCTTTGGAATGCATGGTAGTTCCATGTCACAGCGCTCCGAAACGGCTCTCAGTGGAGCTTCCGGGGCGCAGATCGGCACCGCGGCCTCAGCCGTTGCCGAATTTTGCCCGCTGGCTGCTACGCAACCTAGCAGCCAAGCTCATTTCGAGCACGCGCCTGCACCGCTAGCCGCAAGCGGCCTAGCATTTTCACGTGAAGCTGCCCCAAGAGTCGGCTGTGAAAAACAGGCGCTCCCCAGAGTCGCGACGGCCGGTATCCATTTTGAAACCGCGCCGCTTATCGAGCTCGGAGACAGTTCCCCATCGCTCGCCCGCGCCGCTAAGGCACCGACAGCTTCCTTTGAAGCGGGCGCACAGACGCTGCTGCAAAATGCCGCCCAAATGATTCAGGCACTCACGGGGGCAGTCCAAACGCTTTCGGCCATTCCGAAACGCCCTCATCCCGCTGTCACGTTGGCCGTTCCGACCTACAGCGGGTATGGTGATCTGCAAAGTGCAAGAGATTACCTGGACTCCCTCGCACGTTATCAGAGAGCCAGGGGTCTAGACGACGAGGAAGTGCTCGGACGCGTCGTCCCGGCAGCACTGACTGACACGGTGGCCAGGTGGCATCGGCTTTCCGGCCACCGAGCAGCAACCCTCGATGAGTTCCGCGCGGCCTTCCTGCGCGAATTCTTACCCGCTGACTACGAGAGTAGGATGCGGCGCGAGCTCGAGCTCCGCACACAAGCTCCTGATGAGTCGCTTCAGGAGTACGTACGCGCGATGGAAGACCTTTTTTCTATCGCTGAGCCCAGAGCCTCGAACGAGGAGCGCGTCGAACGGGTGATTAGGCAGGCACACCCGACTTTTTCGGCGTACCTGCGCGGCAGTCGCTTCCGTGATTTGGAGCAATTGGCCGTCGAGGCAAAGCGCATCCAAGGCGACATTCTCGCCGCGCGTTCCTATCACCCGCCACCGCCAGCCAGCAAGGCCCTCGAACCGCGCTGCGCGTGGGGAGGGGCCATGACCCTTTCTCAGCGGCAACAGCCCGCCGGAGCTGCCTTTGCGGCTACTCCTACAGCTGGGCGCGCGTGGGAGATAAGCGATCGAGCTTTAGATCCCTACACGTACGGGAGGCGGGCAGCCGGTGCTGCATCGCAACTCGACGCGCGCGAGCAGGGACGAAATCCGACCCAGCGCATTACCGGTGGTAACGGTCGTCAGAGCGGTTCCTTTGATCACGCGGCGAACCCACCCCGGCAGCTCGCAGCTGCTCCGTCGCGGGAAAGGGACCGCGATGGAGTGCGCTGTATCCGCTGCCGTCAACGAGGGCACATAGCGAGGGAGTGCTCCGCGTTTGTGCCTCCTGTGAGGCAGGGAAACGGGAGCGCGGGCCGTTCGTGAAGGCACGAGTGGCCGAACCCTTGCTTCTCCCCTCTGCGTATCGGGCAAGCAGTCTTTCTGGTGCGCACGCGCCGTTTATTTCGGTCACCATTGTCGGTCGCAAATTCTCGGCGTTGCTGGACACGGGCGCAAGCGCTTCGTTGTTTGGCGAACAGGTGTTGTCCCACTTGCAGAAGCGCTCGGTGCGCTTGCGGGACAGCCGAACGACATTCACCCTCGCGAAAGGCGTGGCCCAGTCGGCGGGCGCCGCGAGGTTGACTGTCAGATGGGGAGGCCGAATGAGACGCGCGCGTTTCGTTCATCTTCCCGGGCTCAGTGTTCCTGTGATTCTCGGTCGGGACTTTCTCCTAAAAACCGGTATCGTAGTGGACATTGCGAATGGAGGCTATCGCGACGGACCTTTTTCCGAGCTAAAGCCGTTCATCAGCCCTCCGGCGCTTTCTGTTGCCTGTGCAGTTGAAGCGTCAAAACCGTGTCACGTGCAAACTTCGGGGGCAGGCCCCTGCGCTATGCACTCGTCGGCTCAAAATCCCCATCGGGATCGAGCGGCACGACACGAAGAGGCTCCGCATCCTTTGATCGCCTGTGCGACTCAATTGAATGATACACAGAAGGCTCGTTTGTTGGCACTGTTGCGCGAATACGATGAGCTCTTCACCGATCAACCCGGCTGTACCGATTTGGTGAGCCATTCGATCGAAACTGGCGACGCGCTTCCTTTGAAGTGTAACCCCAGGCCCGTCAGCCAGGCCAAGAGGCAGGTAATTGACGGCTTGCTGGACGAGATGCTCTCATCCGGCATTGTTCGCCGTTCGTCCAGCGCCTGGGCGTCTCCAATTGTGTTGGTGCCTAAGAAAGATGGCAGTCATCGCCTGTGCGTAGACTATCGCCGTCTCAACGGAGTGACTCGTAAGGATGCCTATCCGCTCCCCACGATTAGCTCCATCGTAGGAAACCTCGGCACTGCGCGGTATTTTACCACATTAGATGCCTTTAAAGGTTACCTACAGGTCCGGATGGATGAGCGTGACTGGTGCAAGACCGCGTTCACGTCCCACAGAGGGTTATTTGAGTTCACTCGTATGCCCTTTGGTCTTTGCAATGCTCCTGCGACTTTTCAGAGACTCATGGACCACGTCCTCGGGGAAGCAAAGTGGTCTTACTGCATGTGCTACCTCGACGGCATCGTGATTTCTTCACGAACCTTCGAAGAGCACTTGGTCCACATTGCCGATGTGCTCGGGAGGGTGAGAGCCGCCGGGATGACGTTAAATCCCGCAAAGGCCCAACTAGCGCAAATCCGAGTTCAGTTACTTGGCTTCACGCTGGGCGAAGGCTCCATTGAGCCAGATAGGGAGAAACTTCGAGCAATCCTCGATTTCCCCGCGCCCAAGGACGTACGCGGCCTGCGCCGCTTTCTCGGAATGGCCAATTTTTACCGGTCGTTCATTCCGTCCTGTGCCCGAGTGCAGGCGCCCTTGACCAAGCTCTTGGGTAAGTCAGCTGAGTGGCGATGGGGACCTGAGCAGCAAGAGGCGTTTTGCCGTCTGTCTAGCGCCATTGCGGAGACAGCGCAGCTCAAGCTCCCCGACCTGACCAGACCGTTTGTTGTCCAGACTGACGCAAGCGATCTGGGATTAGGAGCAGTTCTCCTACAGGAATACGATGGTGTGTTGCAGCCGCTGGCCTTTGCCAGCCGCTCATTGATACCCGCGGAAAGGAATTATTCCGTGACCGAGAGGGAGTGTCTCGCCATCGTGTTTGCACTGCGGAAGTTTGATGTCTACCTTGATGGAACGAAATTTGTGGTGCAAACAGATCACAGCGCGCTTAGCTGGCTGATGCGGCTCCGTGAGCCTGCAGGCAGGCTAGCGCGCTGGGCTCTCCTAATACAGCATTATGACTTTTCAGTGCAGTATCGGAAGGGGAGCACTAACGTGGTAGCTGACGCGCTATCTCTTGCCCCAGTGTCAACCAGGAGCCTGGATCCCGGTGCGACAACCGCTAGCGGTGCCTTTGCGCAAGCAAGCGGCGTGGGCGAAACGGCGGCGGAGCCGCCGAGTGGAGAAAAGGGTGAGTGCGGCGACGAGCAAACCCTTTCCACGGGCCAGGCAAGCAGCGCGCCGCGAAGCGGGCGAGAGGGGGAACGAAAGGGAAGCGAACCCGTGACGCCAATGCGAGCGGAGGCGATGGCTGCAGTCCTGAGTGGGAACGATACCAAGCTCCCCTTTGGGAGAATGGGAATCGCTTTCAGCAGACAAGAGTTACTGAAGGCCCAGCAAGATGATCCGTTGTGTCGCGAGTTGAGCGACGGTCTCAGGGAGACGGAGCGCCGAGACGCTGCTGGTAGTGCGGCGGGCGCAGGGGGACGGGAACCGGCGTGTGTCGCTGGGTCCCCCGCGGATACATACTTGCTGGACCATGATGGACTCCTGCTGAAATACATAGCCACCGATGAGGAGTCAGTGGACCCGTTTAAGGTGGTTGTGCCCAAAAG
This sequence comes from Rhipicephalus microplus, assembly GCF_043290135.1. NCBI lineage: Eukaryota > Metazoa > Arthropoda > Arachnida > Ixodida > Ixodidae > Rhipicephalus > Rhipicephalus microplus. The sequence goes on along the minus strand of NC_134706.1, from coordinate 24,047,820 downwards.
TCTGAGAGGCGCACTGTTGCGAGCCTCTCACGACGAGCCCATTGCCGGTCACCTGAGTGGCTCCAAAGTTTTTGCGAAACTGAGCAAGGTTGTGACTTGGCTTGGCATGAAGCGTGACATTTTTCGCTATTGCCGTTCCTGCCACGTCTGTCAAACGGTGAAATCAAGGGGTGGCAAGCCGCCCGGCTTGATGAAACCGATTGTCAGTGAGCGTCCGTGGCAAGTAGCCACCTGCGATCTAATGGGGCCGTTCCCCAGGAGTAAGCAGGGGTTCATACATCTGATGGTAGTTGTTGATCATTTTTCCAAATGGGTGGAGCTGTTTCCGCTGCGGAAAGTGACAGCGCGAGCGGTGCTAGAAAGGCTACAGGAAGTGTTTTGTCGGTTCGGCTTTCCGAAAAGATTGATCACGGACAATGCGTCGTATTTCACCGCTCGGGTGTTTGGTGATACGTGCCGTTCCCTAGGAATAGATCACTGCACCACTTCGCCCTACCATCCCCAGTCCAATTTGACGGAGCGAACCAATCGTACGCTCAAACCGATGTTGGCGGCCTTTGCCGAAAATCAAAGGGACTGGGCAGACCATTTGAGTGAACTCGCGTTTGCAATCCGAACCTCCGAGAGTCGCTCTACTGGTTTCTCTCCCGCCTTCCTTAATTTCGGAAGGGAGTTGGCAAATCCGGTGACCAGTGTCATGCAATGCCAGCTCGGAGACGAGGAAGAACCGGCAGACTGTTCTGCTTACGCTTCCACACTTCGGGACAGGCTTTGTCGAGCTCTCAGTAGAGCGAGGCAAAGTTTGGCATCGGCCAGGGCCGAGCAAAAGGCCCAGTACGACCGAAAACGTCGCCACCTTTCATTTAAGGTGGGTGACCTCGTCCTGAAGCGCAACCACGCTCTTAGCGACGCGAGCAAGGGTTTCTCAACTTCGCTCGCTCCAAAGTGGCTTGGTCCGTACCGAGTGGAAAAAGCTTGGACTCCACTCGCGTACTTGCTGAAAGACCCGCTTTCGGGAAAACTCAGCCGTGCCCATATCGCAGACCTGAAAGCCTTTGCGTCAAGGTCTGACGAGCCTGCGCCAGCGCCCAGTGGCTCTTCGTGCAAGCAACGGCGCACACCCTGTGCGGCGGACCGCATTCGGACCACGCACCGGTATAATCTGAGGAAGCGGTCACCTTAGTGATTTCGCGCCGGACGGCGGGCTTATTTCCGCAACCGAAGGCCCTCATTTTTACTTGCTAGTCTCAGTTAGCTAACTTCTTTACAGCTAGTGCTTGCAAAGAAGTCTGTTCCGCCCAGCTGCTGCTGCTGATTGTCATTTTAGTGCTGTTGTTACTTGATGTTTTTTTCCGTGTTTTCTTTTTTTTCCTTCTCGCTGGACGAGGGGATTGTGATAGCTGCTTTAGCGGGCGGGGGGGGGGGGGAGAGGGACGAAGGACACTCTGGTGGTGCAGGTGTGTGTGCGTGTGTGTGTGCCTGTGGCGACAACTTAGGAAGCCACCGACCCCTACACCACTTCGGACTCTGGAGGTGTTCGGAGACCTGCACGAGGCCAGCTGTCGCAGACGCTGTGCACGACTCGACCGACGCCGCAGGACGCCTCGCAGCCAATGGATTTCGCGACCATTATTCCAGCAGAAGGGCCGGCTGTCGCAGCGAGGTCCATCTGAACATCCACCGAGGCGTCGTTCGTCGGACTCGCAGGGCTGTCGTCAACATCGACGAAACGAAGGTGAGCCCGTTCCTCGCATGAAGGCCTCAACCAGAACCCTCCCCTTGAACTCTCGCATCCACGCCATCACCCAAGTCAGACATTACGTGACGCTGCCCCTCCGAGCCGTGGACGCGCTCTTGCGTGAGCATCATGAACTTCCGTTACCCCTCTTCCGCGGAGCCCTTGTCTTTCTCATGTGTATTCTGTGTTGTTTTATTTTTTTCCCTTCAGCAGCAGTTGCAGAGCGAGGCTGAGGCTAGCTGTTGCCCATTGCATGACGCCTTTGCATGCATGGGCGACGACCGGCTGCCTTTGCAGACCGGTATATAGGGTGAATTAAGGAGAGGAGGATGTGGGGATCTGAGGCGCGCCCGCGACCATTTTCGCGGGCATTCCGCCACACGGCCACACCCTCTTGCTTTCCTGCCCTGTTAACACCACGTGGCGATAGATGGCGCCACGTGCGGGCACGGCGCGCGGTACGCGCGTGCCGAGGGAGCGCTCTCTTCTCCGTTGGTCGGCGCCGGGTAAGCACGTGTTTTCCTTCGTCCGCGTCCCCTCTGGGAATCGCCGGACTGCAGCCTGCCTGGGGTGGCCTTGGGCACCTCGGCAGGCGTGTTTACTTGAGTGCTAGCTTCGGTAGCGTACGCTAAGCCCACAGCGGTGCCTAGTGCTTGAAGTGGTCGTACCACAACGAGCCGCACTTGCCGTAGGCCCAGCGCGTACGAGGTTTGCCCTAACACTCGCGACCGGGCCCAGTGGCCATCGTGAGAGTGCGCAGCATAGCCGTGAGGGACCTTTTCCCGACCGGCGTGTCAAAGCTCGCCATTGCCAGCTGCGACGTGCTCGCGGTTTTCCCCTTATTGTGAACGTCCGCGTGCGGGTGCCTTTGCTACCCGCGTCCCGGGAGCGGACGTTGTGCTGTTGTTCGGGGGCCGCCAGAGGCAATAAAGTGTTGTGTACTGTTACATTAGAACACTGTCTATTTGCCGCGCCGCGCTAAACGCCTTATCAGTTGAGCGCGCGCGGAGCGGTGCGCTACACGCGAGTAAACGGAGTAGCGGCCCTGTGGCTCGCTAAGCGTGAACCCGCGGTGATCGTCCGCTGCAGTTATGAGCGGGGTCACCATACGGTGAACTTATTAGCATGTCATATCTCACGTATCTTTTCATTTCACCTCGCGCGCATTTCTCACATGCATTTGTATTCATCTTCTGTCATGCGACTCACTATTTTACATACGTATTGTGCAGCCGTGGGAACACATGGTGCTGAAGACTGTGTTCGCTTGCGGCTGCGATGCCTGTCATCCATCTCTTTCGTCAGAGCAGCTTCAGAAGGATTGTGCGAGATGTGAAGGTAAAGTTATCTTTGTGTCATATTTTACACGCATGTTTTTATATTAACGTGCATGTACTTGTCAAATGCGTGCATCTTCATCCTTTGTCACGTATGTCTGTCTTTGCTATATTATTGTACGTGCAGCCGTGAGAACACAACAGGCAGAAGGCTGCGTGCGCTGGCGCATGCAATGCCTGTCGTCTATCGCTTCGGTCGGAGGAGCTCCCCAAGAAGTGAACAAGATTTGACAACGAGACTGGACTTGTACACTTCACCATAAATTCACTTAAAATAATGGAGAAACTTCATGTGTATGTAGAAAAATAAAATATTTCGATGTCTCACTTTTTCGTTCGTTGTTGCCGTGACTGCGAAAGCAGTTACACATAGGTGGCTAACTACTTTTTCGCGTGTTCTTTTCTGCACAATTTGTTGCTCACTTCTCAGAAAAACAGGCGAAAAAAGTATTAGGCCTGGCGGAACATAAACAAAAAAGAATGTTTGAACTGGGGACAAAAAGTTCATACAATAGGAGTATTTGAGTGATTCAACCGTTCGTCCGGCAAGGTGCAACTGTGAGGACTATCGGTTGCCCGGTAACGTGTAAATGTGGGTATCAACAGTTGCTCTATAAGGTGCAAATGTGAGGACTAAATGTTAGTCCTTTGAGGTGAATTGTGTGACTAACGGTTACTCACTAAGGTGTAAGTGTGAGGACTAAATGTTAGTTCTTTGAGCTCATCTGTGGGGACTAACCGTTAGACCCGAAGCCGTTAGTCTTTAAAAAGGTTAATGGTTGTGGCAGCGCCATTAGTCCCCAAAAGGACGAACTACACACCCTTTTAACACCCTTTTGCGTTATGGTGCATTCTAGCCAGGATTTGATTAGGAGTGCACAGAAAACACAGAACTATTTCTGTGAGGAGAGCCCCGCCAGGTCGGTTTCGTGGCTAAGGTACTCGGCTGCTGACCCGCAGGCGGCGGGACGAAATCCCGCCAGCGGTGGCTGAATATTTGATGGAAGCGAAAACTCCGTGAGGGCCGTTCCAAGCACTATCCACATAGCCCCAACGCACGTGCCGGGACCTCTACCGCACGCTATGAGGGGGGGGGGGGGGACCAAATAAGCGAATTGGTGACGCTCCGGAGGGTGAAAGAGCGTCGTCAACGGGCGATGCTCTTTCCGTAACGCACGGCCGCAACGCACATGCCGGGACCCCTACTGCTTGCGTGCGGTAGGGGTCCCGGCATGTGCGTTGCGGCTGTGCGCTAAGTGCGTGGAACGGCCCTAAGCCCGTGCGCTCCGATACAGGTGCACGTTAAAAAACCCCGGGCTATCGATATTTCCGTAGCCCTCCACAACGACATCTCTCATAATCGTATGGCGGCTTCAGGACGTTGAACCCTCCTATCAAATCAAGTTAAATCATTCTGTGAGGAGACTTCTAACTTTCGTGTTATACCGATTTCTATGACAGAGTCGAGGAGGTTTTTTTATCATATTCTTCTATTGTTCTATCATTTGTTTTATAAATATTACTTTTAAATTTGTTTAGAACTGCGTAAATATATACTTTGATGGAGTGGTAACGAAAATATTTGGTTTAGAGTCAGCATTTTCATTTCTGTCCACCTTTTACGGCTCCATTTTTTGCGCTGTTCGGGTACCCGGGTACGTTTGTTTAAACTTGACTGAGTACACCAAAGCAGTGGAAATGCCGTGAACTTCTTATGTTGTATGTGATGACCACTATGGCCGCCGTGCAGCTGTTTTAGAGGAAAGTAAAGATTATCTGTCTGTCCTCAACAGACCACATCTTTATTTGTTCTCTGAATCCGAATGACAGCAAAAAAACAAATTACACTCTAACATTTGCCTTTCAACCAAAACACTACGTTTTCGGCTTCACAGCTTTTTTTTGCTTCATTTAATTATCTGTTTCTCCTTACCGCTCCTTATAGCCTACAATACTCTATAACAAACGATAACGATTCTGGGCGACTTGCATGACCTACATCAAGCAAAATTATTCTAACGCATATTGCGCTTGGGGTTCGGAGAAAGTGCGGCAGTCCCAAGCGACATTGATGAATATGAGCTAATGCAAAGAAATCTTTGATGTTTTTCAGCGCATTGGTTCTGTTGGAATGTCTATATAAAGGCTTTACTGCTATGCTATACATTAAGCGTTTCTTGTGCAGAAACCATGACAAAAGTTCCGTGCTTGCATGCGGTGGCCATATTAGCCGCATTCATCTCTCTTCTGTCATTGATGTTGAATGACGGCAAGTCATGCGCCACTGCAGCCCCAACTGCCCAACCACGCCAAGGTCCTCCAGGGGCCGTAGGAGGTGGTCCACCAGCCCGTCCAGGTTGGCGCATGCCACCACGTCGCTGGGGCCTTGTTGTACCTGGCGGAGGCCCCGGCGCATTACCTGGTCCACCTCAGATGCCCGCCCGTAAGAATGCATACTTCTTCACGTCACAGCATGAGGAGCTCTATATCATATTGTTACGGGGAAGTTGCATACACGACAGTTCCATACACGTATTAAACTGTCGCTTCGGCACAGCGGAAATGACAGTTCCATAGACGTATCAATATGAACAGCTTTAGTTAAGTGCGGAATGACACTCTAATGTTTGAGCGCACATGATACAACACAATGCTACTAGAGACAAAACGTTTATTTCAAAAACCAGACCGCTTATAAACCACCCCACCAAGCAGAGAGTGGCAAGCAGTCACACTGCCTAGGCGAAATCACGAGATGATAAAACAGAGGGCCACCCTTTCCGCATGAAGCTTAGCCCGATAGGTGAAAATGATATAGAGAGCTTTGCTAATAACAATTCATGAAATGAAAGGAATAGTGCTGCTTTAACCAGCAACCCACACTAGAGTCAATGAACACGCATACAATATCTTTGTTTAGGGGGCGAATCTCCTAAAGTTATGGGTTTATCCTTTATCTGTGACTAGTTCGTGACCACCTGGTTTAGGGATGGCTCAGCAGGTGGGCTAGTGTGAGTGACGAATCAATCCCGATGAGACAACTCTCTGTATATCGACCAAGATGAACAAAAGGCCAGAAATCACACGCACGAGAGTTCACTGCAAGAAGCACTGCCTATGTCGGGTGGTTCATTTCATTTTTATTGGTGTTCTGTCAATCGCTCACTCCGTTATGCGCTCACTTAGCACTAGCTGGTGTTGCAAACTTATTGTTTGCCACATGAAAAACAAACAACGTGAATTTCTCCGTATGGATTTCAGAACCGCCATGTTTTTGCGCGCCGTCACCTGCCAAACGCGCGGTTTCTTGGGTAAGTTTTTGGGGGAAGCATCATCAGGGCCCGGCCTCGTCTTGTGTGCCCATGTCCGCGGTGTCCATCACGGGACAGTGCTTGGATGTGAGGCACTGAAAAACTTGAACAGACTGATAGTAATAATATTAGTTACAGAACAACATGAAACACCCAGAAGCTAAAGCTCTTTCATGCTAGTCTGTCACTTCAACGTACACAATATAGATAATCAGGCCTATAAATTTGTCGCCGACTCTAATTTTCTGCTGTCATGGTATATGGAGAGTCATCCCTATAGCCGAAACTTATGTATGTGCATGTGGATAAAAATATTTGCCATAAATGAACAATTCAAATTGTGACAGAACAATACAAAACACCTGCAAGCTCAATTCATTTACACTAGTCAGTGACTGCAACGTAGACGTTATGCACCATAGGACATAGCCCTGTCGTCGACTCCTTTCGTCACCTGTTGCCACTCATTTTACGTGACAAGAGGCAAAGCTCGGGGAATGTAAAGCTACTCACTCATACGATAACCGGTGCTTCACCCAGTCTTCACGACTGACGCTTTTTGTTTAGATAAGGTCACAAACGTGCCTACTCTTTCACAAATGAACTTTAAAAGTAAATATGTAAATAAATCATGCAAAGGAAATAATCATTAGGTTTTCTCTTACGAACAGTCAAGGCGTCAGCAAACAATGTCATTTTAAAGAATAGAAGATCTCTCATACCCCATACATTTACGGGTCATTTTTGAAGAGATTTGGCACCAATATTCAAACGTTTGAATACTGAGTTCTAAAATAACTGAAACCTCGACGTCTATTTTTAAACAAAGCCTTGCTGTTTCACAATAGTGTATAGCCCGATTGTGACCACAGGAGACACTTCACAAAAGAAATGGTTTAGACCGGTCTTGCTTAGCTCATGAACATACGTATTTGATATATATACATACACACACACACTCATATATATATATATATATATATATATATAAATAAATAAATAAATAAATAAATAAATATATATATATATATATATATATATATATATATATATATATATATATATATATATATATATATATAAGGGAAAGAAGTGTATACGTAAGGGCTCGTTTTGCCGTGTTTTAACACAATATGAGATCTAACAGACAATAATGCAAAGGAAGGCATAGGGGAAGTTATTAGGCCATTTGTAACGTAAATTAGAACAAAGAAAAGTAGGTAAAAAGATAACTTGCCGTGGGCAGGATTCGAACCTGCGACCTTCGAAGGCCGATATATATATATATATATATATATATATATATATATATATATATATATATATATATATATATATATATATATATATATATATATATATATATATATATGAAAGTAGATGCGCTTTCACATAACTGTTTACTGTGCCAACGTTTCGACGGGAACCCTGTTTTTTTCACCCTACTTTGTTGAGATGCTGCCCCTTTCTAATTACGCCGCGTCGGTCTTGCTTCTTCTCCTAGATTTTCTATATTTTATTTATTGTTTCTCCAACCATTTCGCTGTTTCTTCTTTCTTTTTTTTACTTTTCTTTTGACCCCTTCCCTCCTGTCTCGAAGGCGATATATATATATATATATATATATATATATATATATATATATATATATATATATATATATATATATATATATATATGCACGTGCTGAAGACAGTTATATGCGGCCCACAAGTGACAGGCTCACAGTCCCTGTCTTTGAGACGCCTGCCATATAGCAAAATAGGAGAAAACAGACACAGACATGGCTATAAGCGTCCCTTAAGGTAGCGACGCAATAACACAATTTTCAATCAGAAGCGAAATTCGAGCGTAGACGTTGGCTGCTATGACTACATTACAGCATTGTTATACCCCTGTCACATGGCCACCACCAAACTCTGTTAAACTCCGTCAACGTAAATCTCCCCTAGGGAGCTTGACGGAGATGGAGTTGTGGCAGTGTCACACAGCAATGACAACGTTGTAATACTGACCCCGAGGGGGCTCTGCCGGTACTGTTGATTTTCGCAGAAGTCCCCTAGTTCCATCTCTATTTGCTTTTTTAGGGGAATCTTAGTTATGCGGTTTAAAAAGCACGACATTAAGTAGGTCTGAAGGAAAGATAGTAATAAAACTTATTTTAAATGGAAATGCATTCGCTAAATGTAGCGATGCTGGCAGCGACGCTGGCCACTTTGTGCCTAACGTTATGTTTGTTTATGTTTGCGCCGTGCTCGACGACTAGTTGTTTTTGTAGCCCGTAAGTTACCCTTGAATTCGATCGGGTCGCATCACCCCTGCTGCAGCGGAAGCAGGTGACGATGATGCAACGCTGTCAGTCATTTTTCCCACGGGCAAACGCAAGCAGGTCAACGGCGACAACAATACGCAGGGACAAAAGACTTTTAAATGGCCACGCCCGACAAGCGATGATTATTGATTGATTGATTTGTGGGGATTAACGTTCCAAAACCACCATATGATTTTGAGAGACACCGTAGTGGAGGGCCCCGGAAACTTTGACCATGTGGGGTTCTTTAACCTGCACCCAAATCTGAGCATACGGGACTACAACATTTCCGCCTCCTTCGGAAATACAGCCGCCGCAGCCGGGATTCTGTCTCGCGACCTGCGGGTCAGCAGCCGAGTACCAAAGCCACTAGACATCCGCGGCGGGGCACCCGACAAGCGAGGCACGGTGTGGAGGGCATGGGTGTGGAGAGTAGCTGCAGTCTGGTGGGCGTATATATATGTAAAGAAACACACGTTATTAATGAGTACTGTAACAAAAGAGCGTCTAATATTGCGAAAATGTATTATTGTTCTCAATGCGGCAACTTAGAGCTCAAAATATTCTTCTGTCCTGCATATACTGAGGACGAGAGTACCTCGTTCCGCTGCAAAGGGAGATCGTTGAACGTCCTTCGCGAAATGCTCCGTTTACCTTCGTTTGCGTAAGGGTGGCCATGTGACACGGGCCGCATCTCTCTTGTCGTAAGGACGAGCGAGCTAAACAGTGTTTGTGGGTGCCCGCGTGACAGGGGTATTAGGGCGTTTTAGCTTGTACGTATACTTCTTTACGTAACCGTGTTACCGGATACCGGATAGAATCTGCTCATGCGCGAGTCTTAACGGAACGTAAACCTTTACGTTTCCCACCAAATAGACTTTGCGTTTTCAGCCTTATCTCGCAAATCCACATTCGTTTGTAGAAACTCGTGGTATCCTAATTGAGGGGACTTGAATCGTCAAGTTCTTATAAGCAGAAGTAGCCGAAGTGCGAGCGCCAACGGCCATAACATTGTTTCAGCTGGATTACCAAAGCTAGAATGTTCTAGGACATAAACGCCGTAAACGTGCGAATTCCCGAGAAGCTAGATAGGGGGTGCCATATAGCGCGGCAATAGTAAGCCAGGTAATCACAAAATTATTATTGCAGAAAGATCGTGCATTGTTCGTGTGATGCAAAAAAAAAACGCGCAGCGCTGTTATTAAAAATGAGTTACCTTTTTAATTATTTTCACCTCAAAAACATTACGCGTAAGCCAACGTGTTTATGACTGTGGTTGTACGAAGTGTCACAAGATGTCGACACCATCGTTGCATTAGCCTTGTATTTTTCACTCTTTTGCGCATACGAGGATACTGTACGCGATAAAAGAACGTCTCGTGATTTCACCACAATGGTGATTTAATCATATGTAAGTTAAATACAGTTTATATACGGTTAGCATCACCATTTATGGTTTGCGAAAACGTAAAGGTAAACGCGTTCACATACGTACGTGAACGTTTACGTATGAGGAGCTAACACGTTGAAAGATATCCGTTCCGGTAAGACGGTAAACGCGTACCGGTATTCGGTAACACGTTAACGTAAAGAAGTATACGTACAAGCTAAAGCTTCCAATTAGTTTAGCGGTATAACGGTAATGGTTAAGTAGACACGTAACTGCAAACCTGTTTGATGACGCATCTTCTGTTTAGTATGAAGTCCGTGTTCAGTGAAATTGTTGTGTCCCAAACCACCCCTGGGTTTCGAGCGAGCCTTCGAGCGGTACGCAATGAAGTGGTGGACGACCAGTTGCAAACGACTCCAGTCATTAGGACTCTTCCTCTTCCTCTTTTTCCGTCCCCCACTCGACACAACGATCCGCGACTCGCTTACCGAGGGCAGTTCAGCTGCCGCCCCCGTCTGAGAAGGAACAAGTTTTAACCGTTCGAGGTTGCCTATACCTGTTCACTACCGCTACAGGAGTGCGTGTATGGGACGACGACAACCCCGGACATAACAGCGGTGACGGGGAACTGGATTTGCATTTGATACGCAACGCTTTGACAAGCAAGTCATGGCTACGCATTGGCTTTTGAATCGGTTATCCGATTTCAATGGCTCATCATGGCCATCGTGCTTTGAACGCCCGCCATTTTACTTCGGGGCTAACAACATCACTGATTCAGCAATGAAGAGAGCCAACCTGCTAACGCTGTGTGGGAAGTAGACATGTGACACAGTCTGTGCCCTGATTCAGCCACGCACTCCAGGAACTGTCGACTACGACGACATCGTAGCACCGCTAAAAAGTACTATGACCCAAGGCCATCGGAGGTCTACAGCTGAGCCCGTTTCCAACGGCGAGACCAACTAGAAGGCGAAAAAGTGAGCGATTACGTGGTGGCTCTTAAACAACTGACTGCTGACTGCCATTTCGTGATGCCGACCTCAGGAACATCAGCTACAGCGCAGGAAGGAAGATCGACTACCAGGCCTGCTGACACCACTATATATGCTCCCCTTGGACGTTATGTTGAGGGATCGTTTTGTGTACGCACTGCATGACGTAGGACTGCAACAACGCCTGTTCGCAGGGACGGGTTTCACATTCTGCAAAGCGTAAGGCATCGCGCTGTGAGCGGAGAGCGCCGGTCACCAGCACCAGCAAGGGTTCAATGCAACGTTACCACAACGTTGACGCTCAAGAGGGCCAAACACAGGATAGCAGAGCCAGAACATCACTAAAGTGAGCGGCTTTGTACGACTTAAACGCCATTGTGAATCTCGGCATGAGGCTGAAGATAATGATAGATTTTGCAGTACACCATCGCCCCATCAAGTTTGAGGTGGATTCTGGAGCAGCATACAGGCTCATCAGTGAGGACACTTTTGAGCTACTTGGAGTGAGAACACGCCAACTTTCCAGCAAGACGACACGCCGCTGAGAACGTGGTCAGGACATTACCTTGAACTACTTGGTTGGCCCAACGTAGAGGTCTACTACAACGGCCTGACCCACCACCTGCCATTTCTAGTTGTCCTCGGCTCCAGATCAAACCTTTTAGAAAGAAATTGGTTCACCCCTCTTGGAGTGGTCGTTGGTGAAGTTAACCATGCATACAGCTATCCATCAGTTGAGCAGATCCAAGAGAAGTACAAGGTAGTTTTTTTTCGAAGAAATACCAGGAAGCCGCGGACCTCCTATCACACTGGAGCTGCGAGAAGACGCAAAACCAAAATTTTTGAAAGCTAGGTTGGTCCCTTTTGTTCTACAAATGTCAGTCGAGAATGAGCTTGACCGACTGCAGGAGCAACAGATCACCGTAATGACGTAACACTCAGAATGGGCTCACCACTCGCTGTCGTCCAAAAAATTGACGGCACCCTACTCATCCTACCCACTACCGACACCAGGAGAGGTTTTTAGCACGCTTAGGGTTGGAAAAATCTTCAGTACCTTGGATCTGAAACAAGCTTACCAGCAACTAAAGGTGAGCGAATCAACATGTGAACTGTTCGCGATAAGCACCAGTAAGGGTCTCTACAAAGTCAAAAGGCTACCATTTGGCATAGCTGCATCACAAGCTATCTTTTAGAAATTTATGGAGTCTACACTTAGTGGGATCCCTGCAGTTTGCGTCTACTTAGATGTTGTTATTGTCGGGGGCACCTCCAATGAAGAGCACACGGAAGGTTTGAAGCTCATTCCTTAAAGGCTATGAAATGCTAACTTGCGCATCAGTAAGGAAAATTATGTTTTTGCGGTACCTGAAAAGAATTGTCGCGGACATCAGAATGACGTGCTGGGTATTCACCCCCTGAAGACAAAATGCGAGCAATCCCAATCGCCTACTAACAAACAAGAATCGCAGTCGTCCTTAGGGATATTAACGTTATAAGACAGGTTCTCAGAACATCAGTCGAGCTACAGTGGTCAACAATCTAGCTTCTGCAGAAAGAAGTCCCATGTACTTGGTCGCCACGCCATCGAAAGTCATTTGTTGCCCCTAAGGAACTGCTACGGAAGTCTACAGTTCTGTGACATTACGACAAAATGAGACTTCTACTGCTAACCTGTGACGCATCACTATACGAAGTGGAGGCTGTCCTCTCCAAGCCTGAAGAGAAGCGACGGGAAGCCCCGATCACTTTTGCGTCGCGTACCCTATCACAGGCAGAGAGGAATTATTCCCAGCTAGTCAAAGAGGAACTTGCCATCGTCTACGCAGCCCTACCACTTTCGACAGTATATTACTGGCAGAAAAGGGACTTTCATAACTGATCATTGGATCTTATTGGGTATTATGGGCCCCCAGAAATCAATGCCATAGACGTTGTCTGCGCGAATGACACGATGGTGTATCGAGATAGCGGAGTACTATTATGAACTCGAACATCGCAATGGCAAGAAACTTCAGAACCCCGATTCACTAAACCGCCTGCCGCTAGACCCCACAAAACACAAATCACCCCCGCCAGATGATATGCTCATGTTCGAAGCGCTGCCGAACCCTCTGCTAACGGCTGGCACGGTAGCGGCATCAACACAGAAGTGCATGTTCTTGAAGGAAGTCTACACAGCTATACAGGAAGGCAATGTGCACAAGCTGAAGGGTTAACACATCAACGGTTACCGCAAGTAAGCTACGGAGTTGAGCACTTATCGCGGCTACGTCACCTTGCGATCAATGGTGGTGATTCCTGCAGCACTTCGCGAACAAGCCATGTCGCTAGTCCACGGAGGTCATCGAGACATTGTTGCCATGAAATATGCGTCATACGTTGCATGTGGTGGCCGGGTATCGACCGTGACATCGAATCAACAGTTCACAATTGCCAGCCTTGCCAATGCAATCACGGAGCTTCACCAAGAGCTCCTATACCGATATGGGAAAGACAACAAATGCCTTGGTACACCGTGAACATGGGCTTTGCTGAACCTATCGAAAGGTGTTCATTCCTGGTGGTTGTTGACGCACGCAACAATTGGCTGGAGGTAAAACGAATGGGCACAACGACATCGGCGGCAGTTATCGACACTCTTCGGTAGTTGTCTGCAAGGTTCGGACAACCGCACAAGGTTGTCTTCGACAACGGTACTTCGTTTGTGTCCATGAATATTCTCAAGTTTTATAGAGACAATGACGTCTCATCTATTACGTCAGCTCCATACCACCCGATGAGCAACGGGCAAGACGAACGCTACGTGGCAGAGCTCAAACGTGCCCTCGCTAAAGATCAGACTGGGACAATGCAATGCCGCGTCACGCGCTTTTTCTTCAAACAGTACAACAATGTTCAATGCTCTACAGGAGAAACACGAGCGAAACTGATGTTTGGCGGAGAAATGCGAACCCAGCTGACAACAATTGTTCCAGAGCCCCCGGCAAAAAATTGTTCAAGGAAAAAAAAGCTATCGTGTAGCAAGAGAATTCAGAGTGGGCAGCACATATCCGCCTGCCAATTTGACAGAGAACCTAGCTGGGTTGAAGCGACGGTGCTCAAAACGCACAGGTTAGCGGTCATCGCTCGTGGACTTCAGCGGAAACGCCACACGTCGACACCTTAATCAGCCACATCGTCCAGGTAGTTTGTCAACGGAAAGTTTCATTCAAGCAGGCACCCTGACAGCAGACTCGTCACACTTAGCCCGGCATCTCGCACCGGATGAATCGGTGCCCCCACCGACCGCCACTGAACACAAGGAAAATGACACTCAGTGAGCTGAGGCTCCTCTTCCCCCCAGAGCGTCCGCGCAATAACAGTGGCCCCCAGATAACTTACAAGCAACAATCTAAGAAGGGAGGAGATGTTGTGTCCCAAACCACCCCTGGGTTCTGAGTGAGCCTCTGAGCGGTACACAATGAAGCAGTGGACGACAGGTTGCAAACGACTCCGGTCAGTATGATTCCTCCTCTTCCTCCTCCTCCGTCTCTCGTTTGACACAACGATACGCCACTCGCTTGCCCACGGTGGTTCAGCTGTCACCCCCGTTTGAGCAGGAATAAACAAGCTTTAACCGTTCGAGGTTGACTATGCCTTTTCACTACCGTTCCAGGAGTACGTGTATGGGACGACGACAACCCCGGACTTAACAGATAGGAAATATTGTGCGCGTATGCAACTTTGCAATACACGCTGTGTATTCTGGTTTTAAAGCTACCATGCATGTAATAAATACTTGTTGGCACGCATAGGAGATAATTCATTATACCACATTTGCTTTCAATTTGTTTGATATTAAGGCCTAAGTAATCTTCATGAGACACACTGTGTGTAAATAAACACAGCATACCTCAGCTTGCAATATTGCAATCATACAATAAGCAACTGCTTACTGCCCCTTTTCGTAGAAATGTTTGCGTGGGAAGATGACACAGCGTATCTTCGACGTCCTGTCATAAGGTTATTTGGAGCTCGTATTCTAACATGCTATCAAATGGAACTTCAAATTCACACCCTGTTGAGAAAAACACTAAATTGCCAATTATATATATATATATATATATATATATATATATATATATATATATATATATATATATAAATTAAGGGAAAGAAGTGTATACCTAAGGGCGGCTCAATTTTCCGTGTTTTAACCCAATAATAATGAGATCTCACAGACAGTAATGTCAAGAAATGTACAGGGGAAGTTATTAGAACCAATGGTATAATATATATATATTAAACAGCTGTTGAGTTACGGCTTGTGATAAATCGATTGGTCTGCTTTCCTTGCAGCCGGCGGCGGGCACCGACGACGCGCCAATGCCCTTGTTTTTAATATACCCAAAAATCCTGGCAAATAAGACGTTGTGGGTCGTTGAAATCGCACCCGCGGAGATTCATTACACCCTGAGTTCAATAAAAATATTCATAAACAGCATAAAGATGGAGTCTAGTGCCTTTTATTTAGGTGTGATGAGCCAATATTATTCAGTGTTCAGTGTGCCACACTGCTTTCGAAGCAAGACTGCAGCTGCTTGGCACGCTCATTGCGCACCCGAACTGTGACCTGTAGAGGGAGGACATAATTTTTATACCTATTATTTACTTTCGTCTATACGCCCTCACAATTGCTGATTCTACTGCATAAAGAGCGCGTATTGAATAGGATACAGCGATGGACTGCAGCAGCCTGACTTCCTGAAGCATGCCATTAGAATGCATATAGAACAGTTTTGGCCTGGGTTTGGCCAGTTAGGGCCGGGGTTCGGCCGACGAGATGATTCTACAACTATTTGGTATTTGCTCGGTAATTTTGAACGAGGAACATAGGATCCAAAGGTGGTGCCCGACGTAATACCTGCACCTATGTGCCATAGGCTTTTTTATAGAAACTAGTTTTAAGGAGTTATCCTCAGCGAGGACAGGTGGGCTGCGCTCTTACGCAGCCTCGAACTTAAGGATCAAACCCTGGCCGTCCAGAGTGCCCGTGAACGGGCCGGCAAGCTCGGCTTGACGGTCCCAACGTGGGATTAGACGGGTGGCGCGGGGTCTCCCCTGCGTCTTCTCAGGACCAAAATAAAGTTTTAATCAATCAATCAATTACATAGGCGAGTTGCTGCGCCATTTTTGGGCGAGCAACAATGAACTACCAACTGTATCGTTTAACTTAGAATTTTCTAGTACATTAAAATGATGAATATTACCTAACGGTACATTTTCTCCTGTTCAATCTTCTGCAAGGTGTCCTACGGTGTTCTCAATATGCAGCCTCAGAGAGTGACTTTTGTCTCCTTCTCTTTGATTTTGCCTTTCTTCTTTCGCTATTTTTCTGTTTTGATTATCTTTCTATCTCTCTCTGCAACATTTCTTTTCTATCGTCTTTTATCTCTCTGACACCTTTCCCCAGCACACTGTAGCCAGCCGATCTAAAAACTGGCTAACCTCCCCGTCTTTCCGCTTAATCTTTCCTCCTCCTCGTCCGCCTTCTCAATAAAGCACTTTCTCTCTCCAGATTCAGTTATCAGACATTGATCACCTGCAGTGTGTACGCGCATATCGTGTGCCTAGGTTTAGAACATGCACCACCCGTGACAGTCATATCATGCGACAGCCGTGAAGCTGTAGATGACGGCTCCAACTCACCAGTGTGACATTGGCCATACCAGGTTTTCACAGCCTAATCTAAGGTTATCACAATGCAGTTTATTATACACAAAGATGCCGTTCTTCGGCTTTCACGAAGTGTGTGAGCATCGCGTTAGCTTCCTGTTGAAAAAAGTTAGCTAGATTCGCTTCTTGGTGCATTACCGGCGCTCATGTAAGCTCAACATTTCGCCAGAAATTCGGATGACCTTGAATGTTTAAAAGATGTCGAGATTTTTAATTCTTAGATTTTTGTTCGGAGTATTGACAAGTACCAGGGCAGATGACGGTCGTCAAAAGACAGCCTTGTAGCACTTTACTGTGAATGATTTGAGTGTAATGCCTTTCGGTCTCTGCTGTGCGCCCTTCCCTTTTGAGCGCATAATTTGTTTGGTTCTGTGGTGTGTGAACTAGAAATTAGGTATCCGCTGCTTCGACTCTAGTACTGTTTTGTTTTTCACGAAATCTGATTTGGTTGATATGTGAAGTTCAACATCCCAAAACCACCAAGTGATTATGAGAGACACCGTAGTGGAGGGCTCCGGAAATTTCGACCCCCTGGGGTCCTTTAATGCGCCCAAATCTGAGCACACAGGCCTACTGCATTTCCGCCTCCATCGGGAATGCAGCCGCCGCAGCCGAGATTCAATCCCGTGATCTGCGGGTCAGCGGCCGAGTACATTAGTCATTATATCACCACGGCGGGGCTTTCACAAATTATCGCAACACATTTTTGCATGTCTGAAACAAGTCGTAACATTTCGGAAGAACACTAACCTTCAAATGAATCTCATGAAATGTGTGTTTAAAAAAAGTGTGTAACAATTTAGAGTACCAGGTACTAAACTATGGGATAGCATTAAGCCGTCCACGGCTTCACTTTGTGAAAACACTCGATTCTCACGCGTGTGGTGTGCAACAGTGGTGTACGTTACAACCCGTCTAAACATCGCGCTGTCGCAGGCTTCCCTGAAGCGACAGTGGTGGCTAGTTATAGAACATCGTTAGATTATGCTTCCACTATGGTCACTATGCGTGTAACTTCACCTGTGTAAGTGTGCATTTGACCTATCGTTCAGGAACCGTCATCGATGTCGAGTCATTATAGCCGAGTTTGATCAAGCGCTCCCCACTTCTTGCCGTCTCCTGACATGACCATCTATATTGCGCCACCTTGCGCTGCCAAGTCCCTACTGCTCTGAACACAATTCTCACAGATGCTAGTGTCGGCGGTGCTCTCGCTCAACAAAAGCCTAGGTTCTCTATCTATACAGTTACAGACGCGGGGCATATTTATTTATTTATTTTATTTATTTATTTCAAAATACTGCCAATCCCTCAAAGGGATTATTACAGGGGTGGGAGTTGATTTATACATGAATGTACAGAAGTAATGCGGAGAGCATATTATGCGCTCTGTAATAAATAGACATATACACGTATAAACGAAAAGACACACTCTAAATTTACACACAGCAAGAGATTAAAACAAGCATACTACATCCATATCACAATAACAATAACCAGAGTGACATGTGTCTGTGTCACACAGCTCTCTCCACGAGTTCAGAGAATAATTCTAGCGTAGGCTGAGTAACAGTAATTTCATCTAAGGCATTCCAGTCTCTTACAACTCGTGGAAAAAAAGAGAAGCGAAATACATTATTAGTAGGACGAAATTCTTCTAACGTGAATTTGTGTTTGTGTCGCGTTTCTCTGGCAGAGCTGTATGTAACAAATGACCTGGGGTTGATCTTAAAATTATTTTTTAACAACAAATATAGGAATTTCAATCTGTGCACTCTCGCTCGGTTAGACAAGGTAGTGAGACCAGCCTGCCGAAGAAGTTCTGTTGGGGAATCGCTACGCCTGTAGCGATTGAAAATAAAACGGACAGCTTTCCTTTGTACGCGCTCAAGCGCAGCGATGTTGTATTTAGTGTGTGGAAACCACGTAATACTGGCGTATTCCAATGTCGGTCGGATAAGACTGGTGTAGGCAAGAGAACGTGTTTCAAAGGTAGATCCGGCAAGCGATCGTTTGAGAAAGAACAATTTATTCATTGCTTTTTTAGAAATTTGCTGCACATGCGCATTCCAGCTTAGGTCACTGCTTATCGTTACACCCAGATATTTGTACTGTGAAACATTTCGTAGTGGGGTGCCGTTGATACTGTAAGGAAAGGTAAGTGTTGATTTTTTGTTAGTAATGTTCATGTAGACTGTCTTTTCTGCATTTAACACCATTTGCCAGTCTGAGCACCATTGAGACACTTTGTACAGAGAATTACTAAGTTTTGTTTGGTCATCTTCAGTTTTGATTGTGTGGTACAGTACACAGTCATCTGCAAATAATCTAATGTTTACGTCGACGTGCTTAGTAATATCGTTTATATATAGTAAGAATAGCATCGGGGCTAATACAGAACCCTGCGGTACACCAGATAGAACGGGAACAGTATCAGATACATGGGCATTGTACTGTACGTACTGATAACGGTCTGAAAGATAATCTTCAATCCAACGTGTGAGTGGTCCTTCGCCTAATAGACATCTTAGTTTATAGTTAAGCTTCAGGTGGGAAACCCGGTCGAAAGCCTTTGAAAAGTCCATAAATATTACATCTGTTTGTAGTTGGCTGTTAACATCTTTGGCAAAGTCATGAAGCGTTTCTACTAATTGAGTAACAGTCGACAGGCCACTGCGGAACCCATGCTGATTGGAGTGTAATATGTTGTGACTTTCGACAAACTCTGTTAAATATTTCAGGATGATATGTTCCAGTATTTTGCAAGATGTGCATGTCAGAGATATGGGCCTGTAGTTAGCAGGGGAAAACGTCTCACCTGATTTATGCACGGGTATTATCTTTGCTAATTTCCAGTCAGCTGGAAGATGACCAACGCGAAGTGACTTTAAATATATTAGCTGAAGGAATTTGCTTACAGGCTCAGCGTACCGCTTTAAAAAGGCATTTGGAATGTCATCTGGACCAGTGCTTTTCTTTTCGTCGAGGTTTAGCAAGAGGGATAATACCCCCGCCTGCGATATGAAGGGGGTATCTAATGGTGTATCTACGCCACTTGGTCTGAACTGGTCGCGTTGAAGTAGGCCATTATCAGCGGTGAAAACAGACTGAAAGTAGCTGTTGAAATGATCGGCTGTCTGTTTTCCTCCCGGGGTAGGCGTATAGGCTTTGTTAGTATGTTTCACACTTATGTATCGCCAGAACTTATGAGGCGCTGTTTTGATAAAACTGTGTAAAGAGTGACTGAGAAAGCGCTTTTTTGCCAAATTCACTTGTTTCTTAAGGGACCTAGCTAGTGCTGGGATTTCCGACGCAATACAACTGCGTGGGTGAACTTTCTGAGCTTTTCTGAGCCTTTTTAGTTTACGCTTCATATGAATTATGTCGCGCGTGATCCATGGATTGTGCTTTTTGATGCTTTTTGTAACTGTTGGAACAAAGTTGTCTATGCAGTGCCTGACAATATTACTGAATGTTGACCATATCATATTTACCGTTGAGTGTTCATTTGAGTAGAGGTCCAAAAAGTTGGAAAATTCGAGAGCAAGGTATGTCATGATGGCAGCGTCGTCCGCTCTTTTAAAAGCAGGTACCCGTTTTGTTGTAGCTTTCGTATGAATAGCGCTTGGATATTGCAAACAACACGAGACTATTTTATGATCAGATAGGCCTTCTAATGTTTCTACGTTAATAGGATATTTTAAAAAGTGATCACTTACAAAAAAAAGATCTAGAATAGAAGCGAAAGAGCCTTGATTACGTGTAGGAACTGTAACAACCTGTGTGAGGTTAAATGTGAACATGATATCAGCAAGCACGTTGCCAGTCTTCGTCGCCAGATTCAGCAAGTCCCATTTCACTTCAGGCAGGTTAAAATCACCTGCTACAATGATTTTTTTACCGCGAAGAGCGTGCGTAAGCATATAATCGTACAGTGCTTCTAAAAATGAAACTTCAGCATCAGGTGGTCTGTAAACGACGCCAATGTAGGTTATTTCATCCTTGACGTAGAATTTACACCATACTGCTTCGATGTCAGATGCCATGGGCATAGCTGTGTAGGGAATACCGTGACGAATTAATAAGGCTACTCCTCCTCCTCTCGTTTTCCTGTCCTTGCGTAGAATCGCATACCCTGGCGGTACTACCTCGTGGTCTAGGATACCGGAATGCATCCACGTTTCAGTGAGCGCTACAATATCAGGTTGATAAGTCAGTAGGACAGCTTCGAGTTCATGTGTTTTATTGATAATGCTTCGACAATTCACATTCAAAAGTGTCAACGTGGATGGTTGCGAGTGTGTTGCGTTTTTGCGCGTCTTTGTTCTTCGTTTTTTTCAGCCTCAACGATGTCATTTCGTTCACTGTCCCAGGAGAATAGGCGGCCATTTATGCGAACTTTATCGTAAACTAATGAGACCTTCTCATGGCGCTCACGATTGACTTTTGTTTTTTGCCACAACTTTCTTCTGATGTCACGAATTGGCTGGGAGAAGTCTTCGCTAATCGAGAAGCCTGTGTCTTTGAGTCTTGAACACCGTTTTAGGATGTTAATTTTGTCACGGTAGTCCAATAGCCTTAGGATTACTGGTCTTACTTTTTGTTCGTTACCCGGTTTTCGAGCACCGAGTCGGTGAATTCTCTCTATTCCTGAGGTAGTGAATTCTAGTATATCTTGGAATATATTTTTCGCAACCACATCGTGTAAAAGTTTAGACGTTTCATTCTGTTGTTCTTTCACACCATAAATGATAAGGTTAGATCGCCGGCTTCTGTTTTCTAACTCGTCGACTTTTTTCGCCATAGCCGAGAGACCGTTTTCCAGCTCCGATATTCTTTTCGTGCAGTCTACTATTTGTTTTTCAAGCCCGCCGATTTTCTCAATCTTTTTATCTATTGCATTCAACTTTTCGTTGATTTCAGTTTTTCCGTTCTTAATTTCCTGAATGTCTTCAGCTATCAGTTTTAGCTGTTCTGCTACTGTAGGTCCCGGATTTTCTTCGATGTCGCCACCGAGAAGCAACAAAAATGTTAGAGAATTAATGACATCGTGTAACATTTCACACAATAGCGTTATGGACCGTGGGCACGGCAGCAAAAGTAGGCAGACGTCATCGCTATGATAAGATTTAGCGTTGCGTTTTCTCACCTGCATGAAAAACAGCAGCGGGTTTGAGCACTGCATCTTGGTGTTGCTGCCGAGCCCACTGCCACACGGCCCTTGCGGAGCTTGCTTTATAGCTGTGATCCTCGATGCCGATAGATCTGCCGGTTCCAAGAATTGTAGTGTAGCGCCGCCCGGGACGCCATCACATGGCCGGTAGCGAAGCACGTCATGGGGCGGTAGTCCTTCGATCGTCGTGTTGGGCGCTAAATGTTGCAGCTGTAGCGCATCCCATTGTGCCGCTGTTGATGATAACCGCAGCAAGCCAAGCAATATCTGCATGAAAAACAGCAGCGGGTTTGAGCACTGCATCTTGGTGTTGCTGCCGAGCCCACTGCCACACGGCCCTTGCGGAGCTTGCTTTATAGCTGTGATCCTCGATGCCGATAGATCTGCCGGTTCCAAGAATTGTAGTGTAGCGCCGCCCGGGACGCCATCACATGGCCGGTAGCGAAGCACGTCATGGGGCGGTAGTCCTTCGATCGTCGTGTTGGGCGCTAAATGTTGCAGCTGTAGCGCATCCCATTGTGCCGCTGTTGATGATAACCGCAGCAAGCCAAGCAATATCTGCATGAAAAACAGCAGCGGGTTTGAGCACTGCATCTTGGTGTTGCTGCCGAGCCCACTCATAAAGCTCATAAAGCTCATATGCTCATAAAGGTTGGGTGAAACTATAGTGTTGAAGGAAAGAAATGCTTGATCATAATTCAGACCATTTACACGCGAAAGCTGTTATGAGATCACAACTCGTGTCACGCGCAGTTGCATGTTGTCCACCGCCGGTGACCGTAACCACATCGCGCGAAGTTAGGAAAAAAAATTGCACCATAGGCTGAGCCTCTGGTTTGCCCTGGTCGAGCGGGGAGGACAATGAGAGATTTGAGCGGATGAACTTTTACAGAGATATTACGCAGTATTACAGGCTTAGCAGGAAAATTATCCTCCCGCACACTCGTCATTGAACAAAGCACAGGTGGTGGCGTGGTGCCTACTCCAGACCCATATGTTTCCTAGTCCGGTAACAATGAACTGCTGCGTGCCGGAACTTCATTCGGACAAGTGTATAATTTGCCACAACAGGGTGGACTTGAGCCACATTTATGGGCCTGCCCACAGGCCCCTATAAGAGGTGAATTTCCAGACGGGAGTGGATGGGATACCGCACTCCTCAGCTCTGACTCTCAATTACAAGCCCGCTTAATACGACAGGCCAAAGACGCCACCAGGGCCCATGGGATCAGGGCCGTCGGCAAGGTTTGGTCCTCTTTTCTCCTCTCGCACCAGAAAGGGGAGGTGCATCGTTCTATTTAATAAATATTTTGTTCGTCATCATCATCACCAGTGACACAGTGGGGCTTGAGACCGGTTCCTTTGGGTACCAGCCCAATATTCTACTACTGAGCTACTCCGGTGCTTGTGGCTTGTTGCCAAACTTGCCTTAGGCAGGTTTGATGTCGAGAAAGCAATTGCGTTAATAAGACTTATAAAGCGTTTTGCAACAGCGAAATAACAACCAGTCGTTGCACAATGCGTATAGAGTAACGAGTGGGCTGTCCAATGCACCAACCCATTAAAAGAGCTTGTTCTTGTTGTCCTAATAAGCGTGGCGCATACCCACTTCAGCCACAATTCCTCATTGTCGTAAGCCACTACATGGACAATTGGCACGAAATTCTTAGCAAGTGTTTAGTGGATATCACGCTTCTCGGAAGAATGATGAAAAGTAGCATAGGGAATGCCGGCCTACTACCCAAAAGTTTATTACTAATGCCCTACAAGTGTACTTGCAGTAGTTACCCAATGAGTGTTTTGAAAAGGCTTGAAAAGGATGCTCTTCTAGCTTTCGCTGTGACTGTGCTGCGCCTACCACGCAGGCCTCGTGTTTTTTAAGTTGCATCCGTGCCAATACGGCTGCACTTTCGACCTACTGATGAACCACGATTATTACGCAGGTTGTACTCGCTGAAGGATTCTTTAGGTTATCTTACCCGTACGATCATCTGGTTCACTTTGCCCACAGAGATATTTGACTTTAATAGTAAGACATCCATTCTGTATGCCATTCTGGTCGCAAGCACGCCGATGTCAATGTCCTGCTTTGGTCACCACTCTCCTTTGAGACTGCAATAATGTTTCTTTCTTGATCACAAGATGTCAGCTTGCCTTCGACTCCATTTCTTCTGCACAGAGTAACAATTCATGGTGGACTTTCATTCTTGATGTTTTATTTCAGGCACGCACACTTCCAAGCGCTGCGACAGCACGCTTCCCAGTCAGCATTCGATGGCCTTTTGTCATAGAAGGGTTGTAAACTTCTTCCTTTTCTTATCCGTACTCTGGCAATGAATAATATGGTATTTGGGATAGTCATGTTGTTAGTGGTTAACAATTGAGAGATTGCATCGAAGCGCCCCCTTTTGGAGGAGCGCGCGGTACTGAAGGATTTAGAGGTTTCCATAAAGTAGCTTATTCGGCGGCCATGCCAGGTGCCCACCTCCGGGCCCGCGAAGGGAGGCTACGAGACGCGGAAGAAACGCAAACTCTAGGCCTCTATTTCATCATATATCGAACCAAGGTTCGATGTTTACATCATCGCCACCGAAAATGTGGACCTAAGAACTGAGGAGGAGACAGGAAAGAACAAAAGTTATAGAAAAAGATAAAGATGTAGAAATAGAAACGGCGACTGCCGATTTCCCCTGAGTGGGTGAGCCCACGGGTGTCGTTTACATGAAGCCGGGGCAAAAGGGGTGTGTTCCCTCTGGCGGGGGGCGTCCAATCACCCGGCGTTGCGTCCACCCTCAGGATCGCCTTTTCCCTGGACAAGGCAAAGTAACGCATGGCAAGGCGTGGGAAAAGGCCGAAACACCCGGTTAGCTCGAGTCCGTGGTGTCGCCTCACACCAAACGCCTACTTGCGCAAATGGCCCTGCGGGCCTCCTATTTCTTTCTGCTTATATATCACTCTCCTACTGTATATGTTCCTATAGTTGTCCTTTATTCATCATTTTTCTCAACCCAAACCTCACTCCCCTCCCCCATTCATCACAGTTCCTTTACCCACTATCTTGATTCGGTGTACTATACGAGGCTATGCTCTTCTCGGCCAGTGTGCCTGGATAGCAGCGTGGTTAGGACATTCGCATTCGGATCAAGATTATGCGAAAGGCAATATCACATCTGCAGAAGAAAAAAAATTACGGCATATTCACGGGGTGAATGATGAATGGGCGAAGCTCCGGAGGGATTCATCGGTAAACTGTGAATCTTCTGTGTAATTCGCCCAGTCGATCATCATGTAAAGACGTGAGAAACGCTGTGTGTGTATATACACAAATCAACTTTTATTTGTTCTTAGCCTCTCGAACTCTCGCTTCGGGGTTCGCCTGTCGATACGCACGCTTTCTCGCCGCTTCCCTTTGTGTGGCGTTCAGCAGGTCCTGTTCACGCCGCAGCCGTGCCGCTGCGGCCTCTTTTTCACGTACGGCAGGATCTTGGCGGCGGCGTCGCGCCGCTGCAGCCTCTCTTTCACGTACGGCAGGATCTTGGCGGCGGCGTCGCGCAGCTTCACGGAGCGCTTCTGCCTCGCGCGCTCGCACATCGGGATTGTGTCTGCGAGCGCGCGCTGCTGCCGCCTTGCGCTCTCTCCGCTGTGCAGCCTTATCCATCCGGCGACTCCAAGCGCGCGCCAACAGCGAACGGATTTTATTACAACGCTCCCCCTAGCGTACGTCGCCGCACTAAATCGAACGATTGCCTTCAACCAATGACACGCGCATATGTGACATCATTCCTATTTTATAAGATCTCGCGTCTTTCATCAACTACAAGTACCGCTTTCTAGTTTATAACATCTTGCATCTTTTCATCATCCGCTACAAGTACCACCATCTAGTAAACACTACAAGAACTAAACGAGAGGTGGCTACATACAGGCGACGGTACCGCCATCTAGTGAACACTGCAAGAACTAAACTAGAGGTGGCTACATACAGGGGACGGTACCGCCATCTAGTGAACACTGCAAGAACTAAACTAGAGGTGGCTACATACAGGCTACAGGGGACGCACAGCCCACGCCCTAAGGAGCTTCGCCCCTAAAAGTCCACACATCTCTCCGTAAAGGGACCTCAGAATAGTATGCGCAGCTGCTATATGTCGACCAAACATTCTGAAGAAAGAAGCTCTTTATTCATAAACGTAGACGTTTATGGGGTTGTACGCAGCTGCTTCGTGACTTCTCGACTTGCCAAGCATATCGTCATGTCTTATTGCTAATGGTCAGCATTATTTCGGAATGGAGCACGCGCCAAAGTGGGGCAAGTCCTTTATCAACGAAGAATATAGGAGGAGAAAGCGCTTTTATTGCACAAATCAGTGATGCGCCGCTCTACTACAGAGTCATCCAGTGGGCGCTCCGCGTACTAGCGTGGCTATGATGGCAGATAAGGTACAAGCCCCGCCCAAAAGGTGCTTCGCATGTAACTGGTCCGCTTTTCTATTCTCCTATTTTTGTTCCGATTTCCCTTTCTTTGTAACTTTTTTCTCGACCATTAAGGTATAGCATTTCTCACTGGGCATATCGGTGAAATTTTTCTGGAAGCAAAGCACTAGACGAAGGCGATGAAGTAGAAAATGAAGATAATGAAATCTCGTTTATTATGTTTATTATTTTGTATACAAGACGCGTGGCAAACAAGGATGCATGATATTCTGTGTTCAACCCTATGTTAAAATCCTCAGCCTCCACAATGGTTAGATCATGATCATAGGTGGCGGCCGCCACGGTGGAGATGAACCACTAGGTGACAACGTGGATGTGTCGATGTCAAGCGGTGCTACATCTGTCAAACGTCAAGATACATTGTTGAACCTCTGTAGCATCACTACAAAACAAGCTCTGATTCTATGTAGACACGTTTCACCTTCGTGTTATACTGATTCCTATGGCAAGAGAATCAGTCATGTTTCTTCTTGATTATCCTTGCAGTCAATTTGAGGCCGACGTACAGATGTTTTTACCAGCGCTACGCGAAACTCTTGCTTGTACAGTTGAAGACAATAAGGCGTTTTTAAATTTATTTTTTGTCCTTAAAGGATGATCACTCTTGTTGGCGCGGCAAGCCACGTAAGAATGCGTGACAACACTGAGCGCGGGCGTTGGATTACTCTCATTTGTGTCCACGTAAGCACGGCAATATCAATCGTACTAACTAGCTCATCGTTCTCTAGTTAAAACGAATGATTAGTGAGCTTTCAACGGAATGAAAATGACTAAACGATAAGGAAAGTCTATATATATATATATATATATATATATATATATATATATATATATATATATATATATATATATATATATATATATATATAAATATATTGTCGCTAGCAAAAAACAAGATCTGCAGCCAGGAGTTCACCCGAACCGGAGCAACCAAAACGTTCTCTTCTTCTTCGTAGCCCAAAACGGGTATGAGCCACAGCGGCTCGTTCATCAATGGTGGCATTACCCCCTCTCCCAAGAAGCATCGTCTCGATGCTGTACATGAAGGCAAAAAAAATAAAATGAGATGAAAATTACCATGTAAGCAAAATGAATGGCGTAAGGCGGAATAACATAATTGGTTGTGGAGTCAAGAGTTAAATGAGAAATAAGAAAAATAGGAAAGAATATGAACGACTTCAATTCGCGGGGTGAAACGGGAACATCTCGAAGTGCCTTCTGGTAGAACCTCGTATGTGACGTCGCTGAGACGTCGTACGACCTTGTAAGGGCCGGAGTAGCGGCGAAGAAGCTTTTCTGAACGGCCACGTTGTCGGATAGGGGTCCACACCCAGACTTCATCACCGGGCTTGAAAATAATATCACGGTGACGAAGATTGTAGCGGCGTGCGTCTGGGCTTTGGTGATAATGAATACGGTGACGAGCAATTTGACGGGCCTCTTCTGCACACTGCGCGAATTTGGCGGCATCGGTGCGGTGTATTCCTAAATTGTCGGGCAGGAGCATGGCGTCGAGCATTGTCGTGACCTCGCGACCGTAGACTAAGCGAAAAGGTGTGAAACCGGTACTTTCTTGAACAGCAGTATTATACGCAAAAGGTACGTAGGGAAGTATGGCGTCCCAGTTCTTGTGATTGATGTCCACATACATTGACAGCATGTCTGCAATTGTCTTATTGAGTCGTTCAGTCAGTCCGTTTGCTTGCGGGTGGTAAGCCGTTGTTTTGCGATGTTCCGTGCCACTTAATCGCAAGACTTCGTGCAGCACCTCTGCGGTGAAAGCTGTCCCACGATCAGTTATGACGACAGCTGGAGCACCGTGACGTAAGACGATGCTGTTCACGAAAAATTGGGCGACGTCTGCTGCGGTTGCTTTTGGAAGCGCCTTCTTTCACAGTAGCATGTTAAGTAGTCGGTAGTGACCACAATCCACCGGTTTCCAGACGAAGACGTGGGAAATGACCCCAGCAAGTGCATGCCAATCTGATGAAAGGGCGCCTTTGGTGAGTCTATTGATTGCAGTAGTCCCGCTGGTCGTAAAGGTGGAACCTTACGTCGCTGACAGTCGCGACATGTGTGAACGTAGTGCTTCACAGTCTTTGCGAGACGTGGCCAGTAGTAGGAGCGTTGAATCCGTTGCAGCGTGCGCGTATAGCCGAGGTGTCCGGACGATGGCTCATCATGACACGCACGTAAAATGTCACCACGAAGCGTAGTTGGCGCAGCAAGCAGATACATAGCTTGTGTAGGATGAAAGTTCTTCTTGTAAAGCACTCCATCGCGGAAACAAAAGGAGGATAGCGAGCATGCAAAGCTTCGAGGAGGGTGGGAATTGCGTCCTTCCAGGTAGTCAATGAGCGGAATGAGCTCCGAGTCGTGACGCTGTTGCTCAGCTAAGCGGGTTGCTGATACGGCAGAAAGAAAAGTGTCGTCGTCTTCAAGGTCAGTGTTGACATTTTCGACCGGTGCACGTGAGAGACAGCCGGCGTCGGCGTGTTTCCGCCCAGATTTGTGGACGATGGTGACATAGAAATCTTGTAGCCGAAGGCTCCATCGTGCTAAACGACCTGAGGGATCTTTGAGATTTGCGAGCCAACAAAGGGAATGGTGGTCGCTAACTACCCTGAATGGGCGGCCATACTAGTATGGGCGGAACTTTGTTATGGCCTAGACAACAGCGAGGCATTCCTTCTCGGTTGCACAATAGTTTTTCTCCGCGGGGGATAACGTTCTGCTCGCATAAGCGATCACGTGCTCTACGCCATCATGTAACTGAACTAATACCGCTCCTAGTCCAACGTTGCTGGCGTCAGTGTGTAATTCCGTGTCAGCGCTTTCGTCAAAATGACCCAATACAGGCGGAGCCTGGAGGAGGTTTCGGAGGGTGTCGAACGCATGACACTGATCGGGACCCCAAACAAACGAGACACCGTCTTTTGTGAGCTTGTTGAGGGGTTCAGCTATCTTGGAAAAGTTTTTGACAAAGCGCCTGTAATACGCACAGAGCCCCAGAAATCGGCGTAGGTCGCGCTTATTTGTGGGCACGGGAAAGGCGGCAACAGCACGGGTTTTCTCCGGATCTGGGCAGATGCCAGCATGGCTCACAATGTGACCAAAGAACTTCAGTTCTTCATATCCAAAATGACATTTCTCGGGTTTGAGAGAAAGCCCCGCTGTTCTGATTGCCTGAAGTACTGCATGAAGGCGTTGGACGTGTTGTTCAAACGTGTCTGCAAAGACCACGACGTCATCAAGGTAAACAAGACATGATTTCCATTTGACCCCTGTGACAACCGTATTCATCATTCTTTGGAAAGTAGCTGGCACTGAGCATAGACCGAAAGGCAACACTTTAAACTCGTACAGGCCGTCGGGAGTAATAAATGCCGTCTTTTCGCGGTCGCGCTCATCCACTGCGATTTGCCAGTAGCCGCTACGTAAATCCATGGAAGAAAAATATTTAGCGTTGCGTATACGGTCCAACAAAACATCACTGGTGGAGACGCTGGGTACGTGTACTTCGGCTGTGTCGGCCATCGTGGAGACAGCTACATCTCCCAGAACAAGATCTGCAGCCAGGAGTTCACCCGAACCTGAGCAACCAAAACGTTCTCTTCTTCTTCGTAGCCCAAAACGGGTATGAGCCACAGCGGCTCGTTCATCAATGGTGGCAATATATATATATACATATATATATATATAAATATATAGAGAGAGAGAGAGAGAAAGAGAGATACAAGTACCCCGGTTCAGCTGACGCCTTATTCAAGCAACAGCAAGATGATGCTGATCTTGAAGAGGAACGATCCGAAGAGTGATGACGGTTATTGACAGATGACGAAGATGAAGTCCAATGAATTCTTACACTAACTTCTCCCGTCGACGGAAGTGGCCTGCCTGGCTGCAAATTACGCTTGAGACGCGAAACGTGCACAATCTCTGTCCCGCGGCAGCGTTGGTCAGTGGCAGTATGAACAAGTGTGACACGGTAGTTCACCAGTGGGGTCTGTTTGACAACTTCGTAGGGACCAAGATATTGTGACTCAAGCTTCTCGCACAAGCCAGGCGTTCGTGCAGGAGGCCACAGAAGTACATCGTCACTAGGGTGGTAGAAAACGATGCGGTGAGTGACATCCTAACAATGTTTGCGATCTTCTTGGCTAGCTTCGGTGTTTAGACAGGCAAGACGACGTCATTAAGCAACACGGGACAGAAACTGGTCGCAAAGAAAATGCAAAACGTTGATGGGGCCAGAAAAGAATGAAACGTCGAGTTGTGATGTCGGTTGACATCCGTATTCAAGGAAAAATGGAGAATAGCCTTTGGTTCGCTGAACTGACGTACTATATGCATACGTGACAAAGAGCGAATGGCATCCAAATTGTGATGGTCCGGTTGGATATACATGAACGTCATGTCACACAGCCTGCGATGAAATCTTTATGTTAAGCCATTGGTTTTTGGGTGATAGCTAGATGTTTTATGAACTGTTTTTGATGCTTGAAGATTTTTACTGAGCGTGCTTGAAAGAAACGCCTTGCCCCGGTCACTCAAAAGAACACGAGGGGCTCTATGACGTAGGTAAATAGCATTCAAGAAGAAAGTTGCTACTTCGGAAGCAGTTCCTGAAGCGTACCGATTCAAGTGACGAACCGCAGTAACGATCCATATCTTGCCGTCTGATTTAGTTGGGAGGGGCCCGAAGAGGTCAATTCCGACGACAGAGAACGACTCTGCTGGGCAAGGAAGTGGTTGTAGGTTCCCAAATGGAGCAGTAGTGCGCCGCTTGCGGTGTTGGAAAAGTGTGCACGAGGCAATATACATAGCTACCATCGTATAAAAACCTGGCCAGAAGAATCGACTGCCGATGCACTCGTAGGTTTTGTGACCTGACGTCGCGTCGTCACCAAGTTACTTGACATCGGGTCGTCGTGTGAAGCGCGCAGAACTTCAGTGCGTAGTGCGCGTGGTACGACGGGAACCCATCGATGGCCTTCAGGCTGGAAAATGCATCTATAGAGCACATTGTCCTCCAACTTGAATAGTCAGAGTTGTTTCCGGAGCCTGGCATTTGGGGAAGACGAAGCACCGGTAAGCTCACCGATTAGGTACGTGCAATACGTATTGGCTTACTGGTGAGTGGTAAGTACTTAAGCATGGGTGGATGAAGGTAGGGAAGAAATGGATAATATTGCGAGGCGTCCTCCGCATATCCAATTTGACAAGGGAATGTGACGTGTGCTGAAGACTGCGGAAAAGCGCATTGTGACAAAGCGTCGGCGTCTTGGTGTTGTCTTTCGGTCTTGTAGCTGACGTCAAAGTCATATGATTGTAGCCGGACAACCCAGCGGCCAAGTCGCCCCTACAATTTTTTTTATTGTCGACAACCAGCAAAGAGAGTGGTGGTCTGTCACAACAGTAAAATGTCGACCATGTAGATACGGAAGAATTTTTGAATGAACCAGACAACAGCCAAGCACTCTTGTTCGGATATCAAGTACTTCTTCTCTGCAGAGGTCAGAGTGCGACTTGCATACGCGACAACTTTCTCGCGAAAGGCATGGTCACGCTGGAGGAGTACGGCACTGATTCCTTGTCCGCTAGCGTCAGTGTGTAATGACGTAGGTGCCTTGTCATCGAAAGAACAAAGCATCGGTGGGGATGTCAGTGTGTGCGTGAGTTCTTGAAATGAGGATTTGCATTGATCATTCCAGTCGAAGGAACCGGTACTAGCAAGAAGCTTGTGGAGAGGAGCGGCAATGGTAGTAAAGTTGCGAAGGAAGTGGCGAAAGTACGATGCGAGTCCAAGGAAACTGCATAGTTCTTTGGAATGAAAGGGGCGCGGAAAATTGAGTGCTGCAGAAATTTTGTCTGGATCAGGCTGGATGAAATATTAACTAACGATTGTCCCAGAACTTTTATAGCTGTGTTGCCGAAATGGCACTCCTTTGTGTTTAGTTGAAGTCCAGCATTGGAGAGACATGTGAGCACTTTATCTGGGCGCTGCAGACGATCAGCAAAAGTGGAAGAAAACATGACGATATCATCAAGGTAGCATAGAAAAGTTTTCTACTTGAGGACACGAAGAACTGTGTCGATTATCTTTCCAAATTTGGCGGGAGCATTACATAGGCCGAATGGCATTACGTTAAACTCGTAAAGACCGTCTGACGTATAAAAGGTGGTGTTTTCTTTGTCTGCTTTGTTCATTGGAATGCGCCAATATCCGGACCGAATGTCAAGGGTGGAGAAGTATTGGGCGCCTTGCAATAGGTCAAGTGCATCATCTATACGGGGCATTGGATATACATCTTTTCGGGTAATCTTGTTGAGCGCGCGGTAATCAACACAATGTCGTACCGATCCATCCTTATTTTGTACCAACACAATGGCTGATGACTAAGAACTGGTACAGGCTCGTATGGTGTTTCTTATTAGCACATCGGTCACGTTCTCCTCAATGATTGTGCGCTCGGCCAAGGAGACTCGGTAGCGACGACGGCGTACAACAGTCTGACCTTCAGTGTCGATGCGATGACGCGCAACTGTGGTGTGTCCTAGTGCCGAAGCATTGGCGTTAAAGGAGGAGTGGTGTTTGTTAGCAAATTTAGCTATGCCTCACGTTGAGAAGCAGGAAGGTGAGGATTTATCCCGGGAGCAAAGAAGGAGGAAGTAACAGGCTGGGCCTTTTGTGGCTGAGCTGGCAAGGCATTAAGAGAGACCAATGACACCGGTTGAATATCTACATCACATTACACTGCAGAACCTTGGGGTAGGAGGACAGGTACCGAGGTAGGGTTCAGGCAAAGAGTTATCGCAGCACTCTCTTTGAGCCGCACCATGCTGGAGGGGAGTACAATGCCGCGAGCTAGACAGTGGCTGGAATGGGTGATAAGGACGTATGGAACCGAAGGCTGTGATAAAACGCAGTGGTGTCTCGTGGTTGCGTTCGCTCCAGTGATCGGTCTTGGTCATATGGACTACACATTGACGGCAAGAAATAATGCAGATGCTGATCAGAGAAAGTCCCAGCCTAAAAATTAGTTCATGAGCACACGAAGTTAAGACAACGAAGGTGACGTGATGACGAATACCATCAATGAAGACATGCACTGTGCATAGAGACAATGGTCTAATTATTGCTCCATTGACCCCAATTAAAGATGATCCAAGGTGAGTGTCTTCACTTTCCGCAATCGAGAACACAAGTCGGCACGCACAACTGAAATAGTTGCTCCCGTGTCCAACAAAGCCAACACACGAACACCTTGCACAGTCATCAATAACATGTTTGACGGTTGTTCAGGAGGACTTGGGTCATTTCGCCGCGATGCAGTTTCCCCTCCAAAAACTGCACTTCTTATTTTCTGATCGCTGGGCAGACAGTTCAGAGACAGGCTGAAGTGGTGTATTATAGAGCGTCCAAGTGGCGAAGCGGAGCGTGGTCGGGAGCCGCATGTATTGTTGGTCGTGTTGGAAATGTGCACAGGAGACGGGGATCGGTGGTTGGAAGGACTGTCGGCATAACGGTAGTAACCTCGAGCACATGTGTCATGACGTTCAAAAGCAGCAAAACCACGACGTACATCTTGCTGCCGACGTCGGCAGGACCGGGAAATGTGTTCTCGAATTCTACAGTAGTAGAAAATAGGCCGGGGGCCCGCTAGGAAGAATGGTAGGTAGGGTTCGGTGGACGGGCGACTAGAGGTGCGAGATGGTCGTGATCAGGCACAGGTGGTGGTACTTGAGACGGCGATGGATGTATTGAAGCGATCGGTGTGTACGAAGTGGGTAGGGGGTAATTTGAGAATGGTGGGTAATTTTAAATGCTGACATTTCTTCCCTATTAATGCCACGCATATTGCTAAAGACGGGTTGAACGGGGACGTTGTTAGAGGTAGGTACGCTGTAGGCTCGCAGTTTCTCAAAAATTATGGCTCGAATGGTGAATAGGAGCTTCATACTGTTTGCCAGAGGGTTCTCAGAGAAGTCGGGTCGCAGGCGGATTCACTGCAAGGTATCAAGTCTCTGGCATACAGAGAACACATGGGCAACTGTCGAAGGGTTGTGCGCAGCGAGGGCATTGAAAGCATTGGGTCCGATACCCTTCGGAAGGTGTCGGACATGATCAGCATCAGGCATGGTATCGTCGATACGGTGGCAAAGGGCAAGCACATCCTGAACATAATAAGTGTAGGACTCACCTCAGTGTTGAACGCGTTCTGCCAGTTTAGTTCGAGCAACTTCTGAAAGGACGGTCGGTGTACTGAAAATACGTCGGAGAGGGTATTTGAAGGAGTACCGATCGCGGAAGTCACTCTCACGATTTAGGAACCACGTCTTGGCAACCTGAGAGACGTGAAACTGAACGCGTGCTAACTTCGATGCCTCGTTCCAGTTCTTCTAGACACCTACGTAGACATAGTTATCGAGCCAGTCTTCGACATCTTCGCCAGGCATACCGGAGAAGATTGGAGGCTACCGAGGGGTGCTGTTCACCGGGCTGGGGTTGGCTGCGGGTGATTGGGCCGGCGGGTGGTTCAGTTGGGCTTGCTCTTGCACCATGGTGCTCTGCTGGCGTAAGCGACGTCCCGAACGGAGCTCCAGAAGCGGACTTTGGATGAAGAGAGGTCGAAGAGATTGGGAAGCACCTTCTACCACTTGAAATACCACGGTTCAGCTGACGCTTTATTCAAGCTACAGCAAGATGGCGTCGATCATAAGAAGGAATGATGTGAAGACTGATGAGGAAGATGAAGTTCAATGAATTCTGATTCTTATATATATATAGTAGCTGTTCAGTACAGCTGTTCAGTACAGCTCAAGCAGACAAGTCTAGCCTGCCGGCTTGATCGCGGGCACGCTGAACAGCGAGGATATGATCTTCGAAGACGGGACCTCGCAGGAGCATGTAGCACTTTTCCTTGTTGAACGTCGGACCAAGCGACCCGCACTCCCAGAGCACGCGAGGCAAGGTAGCAACCTTGCTACGCGTGCTATGGGACTGCAAGCCGCGCAAAAACTATTTGTGTAGATTTCCGGATAGATATTATGGAACGTAGAAATATGGTAAGAGTTGGTTCGCAGGAGTCTGAACGTGACCACCTGCGCTCTGTTTTGCTTGGCATAAGGCGGAGGGAAGGGCCTTCCATCTAAATAAATGAATTTTGTTACCTCATTGTGCGAACTAGGAGCGTCCCCGTGTCCAGGAGAAATTTCGCCCAATCCGAGGGAAGCGGGGTCGGTAAAGTCATGCGCAGCCTCGTGGGCAGACTCATTAAGGTTCAGAGGAGCCCCCTCAATTTTTCCGACGTGAGCAGGAAACCGGAAAACGCTGTATGTGGTGCTGTCACTGTTTCTGGCACCTCGCAGAATATGAATAGCCTGCCGCGCAACCCGGCCTTTTTGAAATGCACTGATGGCTGCTTTGGAGTCGCTCTACACGCTGTCTCTCTGACCGTGTTGCATGACAATTGCAATGAAAACTTCATCGTGAACCTTGGAGTTCGTCGTCCAAATCGAGGCACAGTTGATGATCTTGCCCTGCATGTCCACAACTGAAACCGCAAAAGCCTTACCCTTTCGGTACTCAGTGGCATCTACGAAGCTTGTCTCGATCTTGGAAATTTGCTGACGCATCGGCGCTGCTCTTGCCCTGCGAGGACCTACGTTGTGCACTGAATGAACATTGTGAAGCAGTGGAGCAACGACGAATTTCTCCCTTATTTCTGTGGGTAATTGCATGTTGCTAGCCAAATTATTGACGGGATCAAGTTCAAGTTTTTCTGGTATGCACCTTCCGGCCAGCGTGGTAGAGAGCCAAGCTAGGTGGGTCTGTTCCTGAGCCTCGGCTATCTCCTCCATGGTGTTGTGCATGCCGAGCTGCAGAAGGTACTCGCTTTGCGTTCTGACGCCCAAGGGCTCTCTTGACATTTTTTATGAAGGCATTAAGCTTGTCACGCTTTTCTCTGAGCCAGTAGTGCATGGCGACCATATAATGAAGTGATACAGCACAAAGGCGTTGATGAGCCGAAGCAGGTTGTCCTCCTTGAGGTCCCGACATCAGTTCGCAGCTCTTCGAAGGAGACGAAAAGCGTAGTCGGTCTTTGCAGTGATCTTGCGCAACGCAGTGCCATTGCCGCCACGTGATTCGATAAACATACCCAGGACTGTGATGATGTCGACCCTGGGTATTGAGTCGATCCTGAAGACAGGGTATGGTGTCGACACTGGAACCATACCCGGTCCTGGAGGCAGAATGGCTCCCAGAATAGCTACTGGATCCAGATCTGCCCCTCGACCTGGATCTGCTTCTCGACCTGTATTGACGTCCGGAAGGCCCGGAGGTTACTGACGAAGAGGGGCTCCTGGATCTGAAGGGTCTTCAGGCTCACTGTTCCGAGTGAACAGGTGAATGTCACTTTCAGAGACCGGCTTCCAACCTTTGGGTCTGCGCCCTTTTTCTTTTCAGTAAAGCAGGAGTTCGAACTTAGTCGGGGAGCACCTGAGCCCAGTAGTTAGGAGGTACTGTTCCGGTACGCCTACTGCCTCTTGCAGTGCACTTTCCATTTGCCCTTCACTACCACCGTTGCAGCAGATTGTGATGTCGTTGGCGTGGATGGTGTGGTTGATAACTTCGACTTGGGTCAGTTTCTTCCCAAGGCCGACGATGCAGTTGTTGAACAGAGTGGACGAAATGACAAAGCCTTGCGGTGTACCCCGTGGGCCTAGCAGCTCCTCGTCACAGACATGGTCACCAATCCGCAGTTTCACATTCCTCCCAGTCAAGAACGAACGGACGTAGTTATACAGTTTGGGGCCTAACTTGAGGTCCGTGACAGAAGCAGAATGTATGAGTGGAGAGCATTGCCAAACGCCTTCTCGAGGTCGAGTATGAGCAAGGTCTTGGTGTCCCTGGTACTGACATCAATTATTTGATGCTTGATCATCTTCATGGTGTCCTGAGTCAGGAAGCCGGCTCGAAGCCAATCATGTTGCGAGTATAGACGTTGTTTTCTTCCAGATATCGGCTTAATCGGTTGAGGACGACGTGCTGTGTCTCTTTCCCTACGGAGGACGTAAGACCAATGGGTCGGAGGTTATCAATATTCGGAGTCTTGCCTAGTTTGGGGATCAGGACGCTTGTGGTGGGCTTTCATTTTTCTGAGACGCTGCTGTTTTTCCACAGCTCGTTTTTCCACAGCTCGTTGATCTGATGGTTCCATCGAGGTATTCGATGGAACCATCAACATTCCGAAGCATCTTATTGGTGATGCCAGCAGGACCTGGCGTGGATTTGCCATTGAGCGCAAAAATGGTTCGCCTGACTTCGCCATGGCGAAGTCTTCGTCCAATACCGGACGAGCCGGGCTGACGTACTCGGAAAACGAGACCTCCTCGTCACCGTGCTTCAGGGGCAGATACTTCTTCATGAGCTTGACAGCCAGCTCATCTGCGGAACAGGACCTGGTTGCTTTGTGGAGGGCTATGACGAGAGTGTGTCTCTGATTTGACCTTGTGTTGTCCTCGTTGCGTAAATGTTTGAGTAAGCGCCAGGACTTGCCATTGCGCATCTGGCCATTGAACAAATGGTTCGAATCTGGTCATTGACGTAATAGTCGCTGCCAAAATTTATCGCGGTGTTATTACACTTCGATTCCTCAACATTTTTCACAAACGCCAGATCGGGGTGGTGTCTCGTGTCACTGAGTTGCTTATTCTGGTCGGAAACACCTTGTCTATGACGAGTGTGAGGTCCGATTCGTTGGCGTTCTCCCACAATCTTCAGCCCTTGCTCGTGTCGTAGACATAACCCTTTAGTCCATAAGGGGTTTTGAAGTTCCCGACGACGACAAGAGGATAGGTGCCGTGGAGGTCAACGGACATTTAGAGTACCATATGAAACTGCTGTCGGGAGTCCCTGGGACTGCTGTAAATATCAAGTACATATACGCGGTTTCTTTGCTGGTTGTGGTATCTCATCTTCAGCAGAACTTCCAACATGACGTATTCGACATCGCAACTCGCCAGCTTCCGGTCGTTATACAGGTGCGTATATTTCTTATTCACTAACGTGCATACTCCACGACCACTGGGTTGACCAGAAACGGCTCGATAACTTTGAAGCGATGCGGCAGAAACTAGGGTTTCCTGTAATGCTAATATTTGTGGTTTATTAACTAGTGATCTCAAATACTGCTGTAAGGGAGCCCTCTTGTTGGAGTACCTCCTGCAGTTTCATTTCCAAACCGTGAAACTTTCTGTGGAACTATCCATGATTAGGCAGATTTTCTGCACTGCCCGGTGTAAGCGAAGCAGCACGTAAAACGCTCCGCCAGCCTGAGTCACCGATGAGCATGTAGCCCTCACTCGATTACCCGACGCGTCAAGAACAGCCTTCTCCATCGGAGTAGTGGACGTATTACTAGGAATCACCAGACGCTCTAGAGCGTCCATTCGATCAGCCAGTGCACCTAGGCATCTCCTCGGGTCACCTAAGGCAACTTGCACCAGCGCCAAACCTTGCTGTAACTGCTGTACAACTGTAGTGATTGTGGCCAACATACTCTTAGTCTCATCAATTTGAGCACCTGATTCTTCCTCATTGGAAAGTGACCTGCGCTTAGAGGCCAGGGCTGAGTTGCTAGCCAGAATCGGTACTTCAGTAGCGGACGGTGGCGAAGCTGAATCTGAAACCCTATGTCTGATAACAAGTTTCTTAATCTCGGTCATTTCGCTAACCATCTTCGTAATCATTTCTTTTATTCCGCATTTTCCTTCTGAAGGCACGCTACCTCGGTGTCCCTGGCTTGCTCTGGGGGCGGGTCGCGTGGGCCTCGAGAAGGTCCCGTTTTGGTGCCACCACGAACCTTGTCGGCCCATGTGAGGGTTGGCTTCCTCTTCTTCAGCTGGCCATTACTGGAACCGTACACGGCCCTGGAGGCAGAATGGCTCCTAGAATGGCTTCCTGAATAGCTACTAGATCCAGATCTGCCCCTGGACCTTTATCTGCTTGTCGACCTGAAACGACGTCCGGAAAGCCCGGAGGTAACTGACGAAGAGGGGCTCCTGGATCTGGAGGATCTGCAGGCTCTATGGTGACCAGCTTGGGCCGAGAAGTTGCGGTCGTTCTGAGCAAGGAGGAGACGCCTTGGACATGATGCAGAGCAGCAGCACAACCATTCGTTCCTGCGTGTGGAAAAGGCAGCATTGAGCCCCTACTTTTGGATATTTTCAATTGCCCTTGTCGACGACTGGAACCACCCCAGTACCCAATATAACCAGCCGCCGACCGCAGTATAAGGAAGATTTTTGGGGAGTGAGCTTTTCCCGACCCAGGTGATAGAGACGTTAACCCTAGCGACAAACTCGCACTGCTCACGCCGCCCGACGCTGGCGTGGTAGCTGCCAGAACAGCTGCTCCTCGCGGCGACACCAGTGCCACCACCGAACTCCCTCTGGCTTGCCCAAGTTGAGCCCTACCTTCAGAAATCGCAGCCTTGTTAACTATGGAAGTGGTCGCAGTCGAAGGAACTGAGATCACCCCTGAAGACGCCACCATCAAAGCCGGATGAATCTCTAGCCACCGAAACAAGCAACGCAAACATGCATTAAACACTCCGGTATTGTCAACTGGCCAGGGAAGCACGTCCGATACCCCGATTCCGAACGGATCTGCCCAGCGTCTCCCTCGCAAACCCAGGCAACCACGTCTGCCAGATGATCACGTCAAAGTTGTGATTCGAACGAGGAACGACCTCAAACTTGCCAAAGGGGCGGGGGGGGGGAAGCACAACTGTGTGATGCTATTCTACACGAACTGGCCCTACATGCAACGCTGCTCTAAGCGAACACTCACCGCACATGCGTTGAAGCTAATCTCATCGTAGTAAGCACACCTCGTATATCCAACGCAGAAATCTACAGTTGGATCTCCAAACTACAGGTGGAAACTGAAACCTATGACGTTCTAGCCTACGTTACCTCCCCTGTAAACACTGCAAAGGGAGTGATCCACAATATTCCCCCTTGCGACTCTCCTGAAGACATCTCAGCAAGTCTTGGTAATGACTGCAACCCCATGATACAACAAGCTTGCTGAATGGGAAAGACAAACACAGTACTCATTGTATTCGATGGCGACCAAGTCCCTTTCCATGTGTACTATCTAGGAGCTGAATACAAGTGTTACCTACATAGGAAGTGCACCGAAGTCTGCGACAAATGCGGGGCAGTCGGCCACCGTTCGTTGTCTCCCCCAAACCAAGTGCCGTAATCTGCACGCTGTGTGGCACAGCGAACCCTGCTACTGTTCATCCATGCACCCTTAAGTGTCTTCTGTGTGGCAAAACCTACCAGACAGATGGCAAAAGCTGTCCTCAACGCTACCAGACTTCTTGCCTTCTCATTTATCGTCGCCAAGGAAAAGCTAAGCACCACCAACAACAGTACCTTTCAACCACGATTTCCACGCAACATGCTCATCCGGAGCGCCAGGAGGTGAAGCCCAGCGACACCCGCTCCCGAAGTCCCAGTCAAACCTCGAAGCGTCGTGGCTAACGCAGCCGATCAAATCAGCGGAGCAAGAGTGAGCATCAGGAGCTTCTATTGGGATCTGCGGCGCCCGAAGCCTCGGATGGTGCCCCCCTTCAGCAGCGGTGACCCGGTCTCCCCCTCACCACCCCTACGGTAAGCTGGGCCAGCTTTGCCTCCCAACCTGCTCCCATACATAATACAGCGTCTACAACTAGACACACGACGTCATATAATAAGGAAAGCATGTTAGTGGTTACTACTATCACACTGAAGTACTATCACACTGGAGCTGCGTTCACTCAGTACGTTAGTACAAGAAATTCCCGTTTAAAATGCTGCTCTTCAAAAAAAAACTTGCCCAACCACCTCAGTCCTCTTCTTTGCTTCACTCTGCTGACCTCTACACCAATACCGCCCCTACCTCCACCCCCCTAAACGAAAGGCTCCAGACACAGAAGAACCAGCTACACCATCGTCGCAACCACCTGCCGCCTCAGCACCCATTTTGCCTGTAGAATCTGTAGCGCAGCAGCCACTCCGCGAGACGATTCAATCCGTACTTGAACGGCAGTTACCGCTAATGCTTGAACAAACCATCGCGCAAACGCTAGAGCGATCCCTAAACTCAATCCTCACAGCAAAGTTACAGCAGCACCTCACCTTAATGCTCGATGAATGTTTGGAAGCCCGAGCGACAATTACCCAGAACAACCTTGATGCCACACTTTCGAGTCTTGTCGCCAGCTACAATAGCAGAGTCACGGAGCTTGAGTGGTGTGCACATCGCTCTCGCTCATACTCGCATCAGAAGCCTTATGGTCTCATTAACCAAGATGGCCATGAGTTATGCGCACAGTCAGTACAGCATCTGGCAGTGGAACTGCCATGGCTACCACCGTAAGAGGAGCGTGCCACAATAATTATTATCGACACTCAAAGAAACAGTTACACCATATATTATTGCTTTACAGGAATCGAGTGAACAGGCTAATCTGGTCGGATACGCCTCCTTTACGGCTGCTCAAGCCCCAGACAGTCGCGAAGTCCTTACTGTCCTCGTGAAACGAAGAGAGAAAGGGAGAGAGATAAACATGCAAGGAAAGGCAGGGAGGTTAACCAGACGCACATCCGGTTTACTACCCTGCACTGGGGAAGGGATGAAAGGGAGAAAAGAGGTTGCAGAGAGATGAGAAGGTACACACAGTCACGAGCACACTCGGGGAGCACACACAGTCTGCAGGCGGTCGCTCAGGTTTGTTGACTTTAAGTAAAGTAGCAGTGCTTTAGTCGCTTTCTGCCCAACTGAGGCAGATGCCCAAGGTCCTAGTATCGTCTGCAGACAAAATGGTCCCGGTCAAGTTGATTCAAAACCATCCGGAGCTGGCATCGGTGTGTGTCGTAGCAAGCGCAGCTGCACAGGACGTGTTCAATAATCTCTTCAGCTCCGCAGTAGTTGCATGTAGGAGTGTCTGCCATACCAATGCGAAAGGAGTACACCTTTGTGAATGCAAAACCCAACCAAAGGCGGCATAACAGTGTCGCATCGGAGCGGGAAAGTTGTGATGGTAGCTTTATCTTGAGCGAAGGATCCAGTTCATAAAATTGACACCTTCGGAAACTGGTAGACGACCAGAACGTGCGTGTAAGATCTCGAGCCAGCAGGTAAAGTTGTCTTGCTGCATCATTCCTTGATAGAGGAATCAGGACTACACGGGTTTCTTCATGGGCTGAGCGGGCTGCATCATCGGCTAATTAATTTCCGGTAATACCGATATGTCCAGGCAGCCAATGATATATAATATCATGCCCTCAAGCTAGAGCTTCATGATGACAATGTCTTATTTCTTGTCATAAACAGCATGGCATGAGAGATGCCTATCTCATACAAATGGTGATCGCCTTCTCCATAAGCAGAATCCTTTACGTTGCTCCATTTATGAAACTTACGCTCACCGATAAGAAAAAAAAACTAAACACAATGATCAGGCGCTGCTACAAGTGCACGCTGCATCTCCCAATGTATACGCCCAATGCGAAACTCGATGACCTAGGACTTCAAAATACTATAGAAAAATTCATTGAAGCCTAACGTATATCGCACTACGAACGATTAGGCCAAACTCCTACAGGACGTCATCTCATGTTCGCACTCGGCATACCTTACATCTCTCAGTTTGGCCACAAACTCCTCATTCCTTTTGACAGTCGCCACACCTTCGTGATTCCCCCCATACCACGCAATATGCACCCTGAATATAACCCGGAAAGACCTGTAGACTGCGTCAAGTAACTAGGTGATTGCTACGCGAAAGACTCGCACGTGGCGTATTAGGACGCAGCGGAATATCCTACGCATCGGGCCATGTCTCTCCCTGTCGCAGCTGGGCCGCAGTACATAATTATCGCAACTGGCACCATTCGCGCAAACATACCCGACGAAGTCGAAGAAGCAGCCATCACTCTCACCTATGCTTCAACTCAATCAACCTGCATCATCAGCGACTCCAAGACTGCCATCCGCAATTTTACCAAAAGTGTGATCTCCCAACCGGCACTCTGAATGCGCACAAGTACACCTCTGTTACGTCGCCGCCGCGTTGAGATCATCTGGACTGCGTGCCACTCGGGGCTCGCTGGGAATGAACATGCTCAAGATGCCACCCCAGCTCTCGTCCACCGGGCGCGTCATCCGACAGAACACCACCCCTCGAGACCTAAGGCGGCTGAGCGAGAGATGATGGTCTTCTCGTTTCGCGACAATGCGAGGGACAGAATGGTTATCTTTGGAGAAATCCTAATGTATTACCGCAATGCCAGACTTAAATACCCACCACCAGACAAGTGCCTTAGTAAGCAGCAGTCCACTACTTGGCATCTATTACAGATTCGCACTTTCCTCTTTCCTTCACTGTAGAGCCATATTTACCCCGATTTTCACATGCCACAATGCAAAGCGTGCGGTGCACCTAATGCCGAGCTCGACCATATTACATGGGCCTGCCCCGCAGCTACTCACTCAATTAAACACAGCACGAACCCTATCTTTACAATCACAACGGCTGAGCAGTGGGAGGCTTTGCTGCTCAGCACGAGCCAGGAGCACCAGCTCTGGGCTTTCCACCTGGCCAAAGACGCCACCACGATTCAAGGCCTGACCACTGCCTGAGAAAGGGGGTTACAGACGGGCCCGTTTCTCGGCCTCCCGCCACCTTTGACCCCAGCAGGGACACTTCAATAAAGTTTCTTCTCTCTCTCTCCTGAGCGAAGGCAGGAGACATGATTTCCACGGGATCTGCGCGTCTGCGTATCACAAGGTACGGCATCTAGCACCTCTTCTTGCACTCCTTGGCGCCGGTAAAGTACCGGCTACAAAACAGTTTGCACCTGGGTTCGCACGTGTGGTTCTTATCCGGACTGGCGACGCCGCATCACCTGCACATGGTTTCGTCTAGACTGCAGCACACGTCTGCTCGATGTCCAAGACGGCCACAGGCGTAGCACACCTCTACTTATTTTGAAGTTTGGCACCATTTAAGACATAGTTTGGCAAGCTGTAGCCGTAGAAGACCACAAACACGGTGCTCATGTTCTTGAGTCGTTTGGCCCCCAGGGCCAGAGGGCATTTTGAGTTGAATATCTTCCAGTCGAGCTCCGCCGGACCCTCACTCGGGGCAATGTCACAGATGACGCTCTTTCACGTATAATCGGGAGCCGCTTTAAACGAGTTGACTTTGAGCTGCTGACCCCCAACAACAAGGCATTACACATTATTATAACGAATCGCGTTCTCCCTGCAGGGCGTACTGAGGAACATGATGTTTTGTTTAAAATTCGGGCACATAGTATCCGCGTCCCCCAACACCGAGTCTATGCCGACCGCTTTTCATATAGCCTCG
Organism: Rhipicephalus microplus; assembly: GCF_043290135.1. Taxonomy (NCBI): domain Eukaryota; kingdom Metazoa; phylum Arthropoda; class Arachnida; order Ixodida; family Ixodidae; genus Rhipicephalus; species Rhipicephalus microplus. The sequence continues at coordinate 24,002,922 of NC_134706.1, read as the reverse complement.
GCTACAGCGGTCGGGCCTACCTTGCTGATGTTAAGATCTCCCATCGGCCTGACGATGATCTTCGCTTCGTCGTTGGGGAGTAGAGGTATCCTTCTGGCACGAATATTCCGGGTTTTAGCTCTCCCGCAGTCTCGACGACCCTGGGCAGCCACATCGTCGTTCTGGTGAGCACCGGTGGAAACAGCTTCACCTTGCTTGACGGACGCCGACTTGTCTCGGGAGCGCCTGACAGCAACTGTTTGCCGTGCAGAACCCTTGGCAAATTCCTCTGGAGTCAGAAGCTCTCTGTCCACATCCATCACTGCACAGTCTCAATGTCCGCACAAGAAAAAAAAAAACAGGTGGACGCCGAAGCAGCAGCGCCACGCCGCGTCCGCTCAAACGCGGTCCTGCAGCGTTTGCTTCGAAGCGGCGGGGGCCGAACGAAAACGTGCGATAATGTCGTAAAAAGTCCAACCACCTCCAAAAAACTGGGTATAGGCAGGATCGTTACAACCTCATGAGTTTGTTGGTACTAAAAGCATCAAACTGGGGACAATTAAAATGACCGATACCATTTAAGTGGGAGCCTGTCTCAACACATCCGCAGGCAAGCGATGCCCCCATCACGCGATCACAGACCCGAGAGTCCGAACGCGCTATGCAGCATCGTGTGGTTTCGTTATGTTATGAAAAGAAGAGAAAAGTGAGACCCGTAAGTGTCTGCATCAGAGTGCGACACCCCAGCAGTAGCTCAGAAGAGAAGGGGGTAAACAGAGAATAAAAAGATAGGAATAAAAGGTATATATATATAGGAAGGAGAGAGCGAGGCGCAGAAACAGCGAGCGACGAAAGTAAAGAGGATATAGGAAAGTTGGACATGGTCGCAGGAATCCGAGGACGGGGCATCACTCAACGAGAGCTCATGTCAGCGGCCGGAGATGGCGTATAGGGGAGCCCAGTCGGCTAGAGCGGCGCTGTCGTCGGAGATCACGGGGGCACAACCGGTTGGCACAAAATCCAGAGAGCGAGTCGTGGTTTTCTTCTCACTTGGGATTGTAGTGAATTGCATAGCATCATGATTCACGAGTAAACAAGTGCGTTAGACTTTGTCTTATTCTTTATTTTGAGTACATTTTATTGCTTTACGATTTGTGAATCACCACAAGTACGGAGTGAATAGTAGATGGTCTCATTTGCCAGCGTTGCTACCTGGATTTACCACAATGGTGTTCCTGCGTGGTCTGCGTTCACCACCGGCTGTAAGACAAGGATACCAGTGTGGCAATTTTATTCAAATAAAGAGCGACAGTGCATCCAGGATTCAAGAGGTAGTCGGGAATGTACTTCAGAGTTTCAGGGAACTGCAGTTATAGATAGAGAAGTTTCGATGAGTAATCTCTCATGCGTATTTTAACATAGCTAATAGGAACAACATGCGTGAAATTGAGCATCAACTGAAGTGATAACTAAACAGTAACACGGCATCATGTCAGCTTTAAAGTGATTGCGTTAGCAATATAGGCAGAATGGATGACTTCTTGTGTGATTTTATTAATGTAAAACAACATACGTTACAAGATTATATGCGTAGACTGCCCCGTGAAGGCAGCTCGAGTAGTAATGTGATAAAGCATTGAACCTCAAGTGGTAGTTTTCATTTCTGTTACGAGTCCTGGCTAATTTTTATCTTATAAACCGCTTATTAAACGACAGAACTCAGACAATGTCTTGAGAACTCGGAAACGCGTGCGATGTTTATTGAATCAGTGGGTGCTATTTATCTAGCCGAAGCTTTACCAATACGCAGGTTTCCCGTTTTGTGTTTACGCAAGCATGATATTTATTGCTGTTTAACAAAGAATATCGCCATGCGCTTACGTAGGCACCAATTTTGAAGAATATTGTGATTAGCTGCTGTATTAATATCATCATAATGATCATCAGGCTCACTACGCGAGCTGCATGGCAAAGGCCTCTTCTGAGATCCGCGAACCAACCCGATCTTGTGCTTTCTGCTGCCACGTTATGCCTGCACAATTCTTAACTTCATTTCGTCTCTGCCTTGTGCACTTGCTTTTCCGACGAATCGAATCAGCTAGTATGAATCTGAATGAACAAAGTTTATCCTGCCTACGCACCATAGCTTCCCGACTCGTGTCCATTTCTTCTTCCTAATTTCAACTATGATATCCTTAATGCTTGTTTCTTCCATGGCCCTCCTGCTCTCTTGTCTCTTAAGGCTACACCAACGTTTTTCTTTCCAACTCGCTGCATCGGCTTCAATTTAGGCTGAAACTTGTTCGTAAACCTCCAAGTTTCTGCTCCGTAGATAAGTACCAGAACAATGCAGCAGGTATATACCTTCTTCTTGGGGATTAGTGGTAGAATAGCATCCATGATTTGTGAATACTTGCTGAATGTGATCTACCCCATCCTTATTCTTCTAGTTTTTAATGCGAAGCATTTATTAGTGAGCTTTGGCGACTTTGAGCGTATCTATCTTTATATGTAACTATCTAGCCGCTTACGTTTGAGTGCTCTGGTGGTCCCCTCCTTAACTTGGCATGAACCAAAATTAACATGGGAGGGTAAGATCGTTTGACGAATATAACGTGCTGGTCTAGACATGAATAATATTACAATACTGTAGCGTACGTCGTCAAACACTTTCCGCCAGACAGTGGCACATACCGACGGGTGGGTATGCGCCGCTGGTATGCCGGTATGTGCCTTAGGTGATTGACACCTATTATCTACCCCTGGAATGACGAGAGCACACATGGGCAATTTTAACGCGCCAGCGTTAAGAAATACCTGACATCGGTAGCATCGACCCGACGAATGCAAAGAATGAATGTCAGGGTCCTAGATAAAATCGAACCCAAGCATTTTGCGTGGCAATGAAGCATTTTACCACAGAGCTATGCCAGGTCTCAGAACTACTTTTAAAATAGACTCTAATCTTCATAAAACGTCAACATTTGGTTGCAGTGCTGCCTACCGAATTTTAGAAATATTACATCAGTACTCGTTTGATATAGCCGTCACGTCGGGTTAACGTCAATTGTGGTTAGTTCCCATGCGCAGAAGTTGATTTACATATCAGTGTCCAGGGCTAGCATTGTAGCGAGCATCTGCACTTCATATCAGCTTCTGGTTTTGCTAATACGCATGTTCCAGTTCGCATCGTTGCACAAGTGCAAACAACTGATTTGATAAACATCTGCATTTCTTTAGCATATGTCTGTGTGTGTGACATTTGTACATATATTTAGCATAGTTTTATGACGTGTCACTCATTAGAAAAATTGCAAAACACGGTCACCTTCCACCTGCACACTTCGCATAACGTCAACTCCCATGTACGTTGGATCTGCCGAATTTTTTTCACACTCCTGATTAGGCTCCGCAGTTACTACCTGCGCTAAGTAGACATATTGCTTTACAGCTTCTAGCGTCTCTCCACCTATCGCAAAGTGCTGTTTTCTGCCGAGGATGTGGCACATGGCGTTGGTTTGTGGGTATAAACTTTCTGACCTACCCTTATAATTTACGTGCCCTGTTCAGTAATAATTCACCCATTGAGTTACTGAATAAGTCAACGTCATCGCCGAACCCCAATTTACTAAGTTACCCTCTATTAACAGTTATCCCTAACTCTCCCCAACCAAGGGTCCTGAAAACTCTCTGTAAACACTTCCTTAGTAGTACTGAAGGTATCGTGTCTCCCTGCCTTGCACCCTTATTTATCAATTCTGTCGCTACCTTTAGCAAAAATATGGTGGCTTTGGATTCACTGTAGACTTTTTCCAGTATGTTCATGTAGGGTTCTACAACGCCCTGATTCTGTAGAGTCTAAGTCATACGCCTTCACGTAATCTATGAAGGCTTTGTATAGGGGTTGGCTGTATTCCGCACGTTTCTCTATCACCTGATTGGCAGTATGCATATGGTATGTTGTGAAGTAGCTTTTACAAAACCCTGCTTTGTCATTTGGTTGATATATCTCTAATGTTACCTCAATTCTATTAGCTATAATTTTGTCAAATAAATGAACTGCAAGCTGATGGGCCTTTATTTTTCAAATCTTGACATCTCGCTTCTTATGAATTAGGTTGATGTTTGTGTTCTTCCAAGATCCTGGTACCTGCCCCGTCAGTGTTTTCAACACAATGTCACCGCGATATTTTTGCAGATAAGTGTGCTCTTTAAATCACTTCTTTAGCAATAGTGAACTTTTGCACGGTGCCTGCAAAACTTGTGAGCTGAAATTGTTTACAACTGTAAGCAACGAAAGACCAAGTGAAAAACTGTAGAGTACGAATGAAAACACCCGGACTTGTCCGCAAGATTTACTTTTTGTAAAACCTCTTCAGTAATTTTTCCAACTGTAACTACCACTAGGGGCTGTGGTTTGATGTATATCACTAATTATAATTTAACCTATTTTCAAAACAAATATTCTCAGCATTTTATATTAGATTTTATTGTATTCTCAATGTTATTTACGGTGTAGTATCTGATTAATTTGACGGGTCGTACCTTCTAAATAATTATCTACACCTCGATGCCTCTCACTTTTCCACACAAATTTCTTGCCGGGAAAAGTTGGGCGTCAGATCTTAAACAAAGGACATTGAGATCTTGTGTGGGAATTCAAAAAAAAAACATTGAAATAGCTTGCATCACACTTGATGGTGAACCACGACAACTCTTGCTGTCTGCATTACTATTCCAGATAATTGCAGAACACCCATACGCAAACACGCCTTGTGACTTCATTCACCATAAGAAAAAAAATTAAGGCAACACGAATGACTCATTCACAGTTTCAAATTCAATAACATTTATCACATAGAAAATAACAAGCTTGTATACTCGACCATGCATCACTATTTTCGAAAACTAGTCTCATGAATTCGCCCATACGACGGGAAATAGAGTAAAGGTCTCTGAACGTTTACGTGTAGGAAAAAAAGTTCTGAGAAAAAAAATTGCCCGCAGCTTCCCTCGGGGGAACACTGAGGAGGATGCGGACCATATAATTGGTTAACGGGGTGTTAAAGTGCGACTTACTTGGGTCGATGGCTAAATTGGTTAACGTGGTTGTGAAATGGGGTGTTAAATTGCGACTTACTTGGGTCGATGGCTAAATTGGTTAACGTGGTTGTAGGAGGGGGTGTTAAATGAGTAAACACGTACACACGTATGCGAAAGGGCGGCGCTGGTCGAAGGGACGTCGATCATTGTGTTTGTGGATTCGTTGGAATTCATTTCACCGCGACCTTGGACGTCGACGCGCCGTACAAACCAACCGACGAGCGGCAACTGAGCGAGCGAGCGCCGACCTTGAGTATATATACAGCACGACGGCGCATGCACTGTCAGCTGTTGAATGTTCTCGAAGCGCGACGCCACATGCGCGTCCACTGGAGAATCAGGAGAATTGTAGATGTCGAACGCGGTGTGTAGAGGAGGAAGGGTGCACAGATGGTGGAGGAGTGAAGCGCGCGCGGTGTGTAGAGGAGGAAGGGATGCACAGATGGTGGAAGAGTGGGCGACGGCGCGACGGCGCATGCGCGCGCGTCAGCTGTCGAATGTTCGAGAAGCGGTGCGGACGGCGCACTACAAGGCGCGAGTATAAGATGCTCCGCATCTAAAATGAACTGTTGTTTCATACGTGCGAGTACTTGAGGTAAACCAGGTGGTGCATCAGCGCCTCCGCCAGGTACAACAAGACCCATACGACGTGGTGGCGCGGCACCTCTTGGATGGGCTGGGGGAGCTCCTCTTGCAGCACCTCCAGGTGGACGCGGAGCTGCAGTTGGGGCTGCGTTAGCGCATGACTTGCCGTCATTCTGCATCACGGATAGAAGAAAGACGAACGCGGTCATGAAGGCCAAAACGTGCAGGTCGCAATTTTTCGGCATAGTTATTGCATCTAGAAAGCTGAATGTTCGAGGCAAATAATTGACATGAGGCAATTATATTCACGTTCAAACAGAACAAACGCGTAGAAAAGCACCAGTCGACATTTTTTGAAACTTGATGACAAAGCCATCAATGTCGTTTGGGACGCCGCGATGCAGCAGTCCCAAATGAAAGCCTGTGAACCTATACTTATGCCTTATCGCATTAACTCAAGTGCTCTCAAAATATTACACATTGTAAGGCATGTAAAGAGTTGCAACTAGCGAGTGACGTTAAGAATATGCCATTATGGTAAGTGAAAATAAAACTTGTAAGTTGGTTGAGGGACATTTCACAGGTGCACAGTTGTTGAAGTGTAGCGCAAGCGTATGTTCCTAATGTCATCAAAGTTGATTGAAGTGAATTTATCGAAATATGATCTCGCGAAGGAAGCTTGGTACTCTGACTTTCCTCTCAACACAGCTTAACAGGGGGCGTACTTAGAAAGTGATATACCTACTGTCATACACCCTTCAGAAATGCGTTTTTCGAAGAAACGCTAGCATGATGTCACTCTCTACGCACTACTTAGCATAGCTCCAAGGTAAATGGCTTCAAAAATTAACTTGCTGTCTACACATTTTGCAGTACCGCATCAGTATTTGCAGCAAAGATAAGACCAAAATACCGAATTTCACTGAAAGTGCCTCTCAGCGAGTGCCGCGAGGCAGGTCTTCGCGTGATGTGGTTATAACATTTGCGATTGTTTTAGATGAGTGTTACGTGCTTGAATATTGTGCAAGAGCGGTATGGTCACAAAGCCTGCTTATATAATTTTTATCACTGTACAAACTAGAGGCTTTCCTAAATAATTGCGTTCTAGAAGTGTCATTACGAAAAAAAAATCGCCTGCAGCTTCCCACAGGCGGAACTCGAGCTAAAGTTTCGCAGAGTGGTGAGGGTATCGGGTGAATGTTGCGTTACTAGGTATGGTTTGGGTATGAGTTGGGAGGTTATGTGTTATTTTGTCTTCTGTTTGTCTACGTGATCAGTACGATTTCGTGATACCTAATTGCAATGTACCAGATCTCCTGAACGCAGCATTTTGTTCTGTTTCCACTGAAGAGCCTGACTACGTCCTACCTCATATTGCATTTCTTTATCATCCGCACATGTCAGAACTCATTATCACTGCTTCAGAAATTTGCAAAAATATTGAGTCTCTTGAATTATCTTCATATGCTGGAGTTGATAACATAAGCTCAAAAATACTGAAATGTACAAAACACGCATGTAGTGTCATCCTTCAAAGCATTTTTCAGCAGTCATTGTGAACTGGAGTTGAGCCCCAAGACTGGAAAGTAGGAAAGGTTACTCCTGTCCCCCGAAAAGGCATTTTTCCCCCTTAACAGCTATCGACCCAAATCATTGATGTGTGTTTGTCGCAAATCAATGGAGAACATCATTTACTCACACGTCGCTAGTTTTCTTTTTTCTGTTGATTATTTCCAGATTATTTCCACTCAACCTAGCATGGTTTTCAAATATAATTTCCTTGTGAAACGCAGTTAACATTATTTATTAATTACACTAGCTCCGCCTCAGATGTCAATGTCCCAGTAGATGCTTTATTTTTGGATTTTGAGAGGGCCATTGACAAGGTTCCGCATAAAAGACTTTTTCTTAAGCTGTCGCCCCTGAACCTTCACCCACTTGTACTAAAATGGATCCAAGATTTTTTTGCTAAAATAAACCAAATTGTCATTGTAAATACTTATTCTTCTCAGTCATCTCTCGTTAGGTCAGGGGTTCCTCAGGGGTCTGTACTTGGCCCTCAACTCTTTCTAATATATATTGTTACGGATGTGGAAGGGTTTATTTACACTAAAAAGGCCAGTTCTTACACGTCACTCCCAAATGACCATCGCTCAAGAGCATCCTACCTTTTCTTCTTTCTCGCTCTTTCAGTCCGCATTACATTTTCCTCCGGGCAAGACGAAGCTCACCAAGCGAGTAGAAGCGATAGGTTATTGTAGGGCTGTGATGCAGGGTTCTTGTTGCTGATTTGTTTTTCTCCCGGGCTGAGCCTCAGAGAGTTTTTCTAATAAGGACAAAGCCGTTCGGTTTCCAAGAAACACACAAAAAGTTTAATTGAAAAGTAAAAAGGCAAAGATTCCTCACAAAACAAAACACTTAATAAACAGTTGACTGGACATGACGAAACACATCTGTAAACACCCAACAAGAACGTTCAAAGTCAGTAACTAAACCTAACGTTCGAAAGGGGCTGAGTGATGGGAGTAGCGCAAGAGTATCGGTGCAGTCTCACCCACAAGTTGGTTTTCGGCGGTGATGAGAAACCGGAACGCCGTGACTCCTGCGTCAATGCGTGGGCTGGACGAGGACGAGGGAACGCTGGCTGCTGGCGACACGTCGAAAAGCCCTACCAAATCGTGATGGTTTCGGCTTGAGGAGCGTGGACACGTCGGAGACGGGAGAACGCAGGCTGGTGGCGACGCGTCCGGGAACTAGGGTCGACCTAGTCAAGCAGCTGGGCGCACAGCTCGGGCCCGGAGCCCGACGGCTGTAGCTCGCCTGCCGGAACCGAAGTCCGCAGGCTCTGGAAAGGAGTTCAGGACCGGATGGCCACGGTCCTTTGGAGCGGGAACCCGACAGCAGGAGGCCCCGGCCGGTGGAAGTCCTGTAGGCTCGGGTCCGGAACCCAACGGCCCATCTTCAGCGCCCGGTCCGGTGACGACCTTCCGCTTGCACTGCCTGCCTCGAATTCCCCTTGCTCTGGACTCCCCAGGCTTCTGCTTCAGCTCTGGCCCACTTGTCTCGTTCTCATTGGAGATACTACTGTTTCGTGGTGTCAAGCCATTGGGCCTTGAAATCTCCGTGTTCGCTGCCCATTGGATGTTTTACCTTTTGTTTACTTCACGTCCTGCCACGCATCCTCGTGCTTGACGCTCTTTAACGTCGTCATTCTTGTTTAAGCAGCACCGCACGTGCACTCTGGTATTTCTCCTTTTGTTTTTTTTTTTTTCCGTGACGCGCACTTTTCGAAGGCGCGCACTTTGAACGCGCACCACACATCACATACGCCCCCCTTTTATTCAAGTTTTTTTTTAGAAAAAAAAAACTGCCGATGAGTGCGCGTTCTGCACTACGTCACAATTAAACCACATATTTGCACCACGCAGTTCAACACATCACCGGGCTACAGTTCGCTACATCGTCCAAATGTCCACACTTAAACTTTAGATTCACCCAATTGCATTTAAAAGTTCTGAAACCCGGAATAAACCTTTTTACTACAAAATCGACTATGGACAAAGCTACTTGTGTCCGCATCTAAAAGTCGAAGTCCAGAAAGAGCTACCGGTTTTCTAACCCTACACTCAGGTTATCGCGTCCCAAACCAGACGCACTGCCCTTCTCGCACGTTTCGAAAGTAACTGTGGCAAACATGCTTTTATGCACTTTCGCTGAAACGCGTGTCTGCGCCCCCGCCGGCCACATGAACGCTTACCGGTCACAGAGGAACAGGGCGCGGTCTCGAGCCGTCGGCGTCGACACGAAACGCACTGAGACACGAATGTCCAAATGCCACAATCTCTCACACAAATGCTTTCTTTTAGTTCACCATCTAATGAACACAAGCTCGGGGTGCCCTCAGCAAGCCCAAACGCTCCGACAAGCGTGTGAGGTTCCTGGATTCTTGAGAAGGGATGCCGTTGTGCTCGGTCATTATACAGCTCATCTTGAGTGGACTTAATTATAGGTTCAAAACCAATCACGTTCTCAGGTTCAAGACCCTGTCTGGCATTCTCCATACCTACTATCGAGCTCACCTCCGATTCGATACTGTTTATTTTGAAGAGTGCTTCAGCACTCCCATCGTGTTTTCTCGGACAAATAGCAGTTACGCTATCCTGTGAACTAGAATCCCCTCTCTCTCTGAGTGAGATATACGTATGGTCTAGGACCATTGACGTGGTGCCTGCTGCTACCTCTGTCGGTACAAAACAATCAGTGGCCACTATATCAGAGCCTTCATGGCATTCGCTGCCATCTTCCCAATGACGTTCTAGCGCTCCTTCCATGGAGCTATTGAGAGGTAGCCCTACCTCTTCCCGAAATGTGCTCGGCCTTTGAGACGTTCTGATACACACCTCATTCTGAATGGAACTTCTTTGTTCCCTGCTATCGAAGCTTTGCTCCACCACATTTTCCACAGCTTCTAGGTCGCCCATATCCAGGCGCTCTTCTTCATAGGTGCTTGGCCTCTCAGAGGTCCCCAAGCAGCTAACGGAAGTAATATGTTCCCAGCCAGAGAAGCTTTCCGTCGCTTCAACAAACTCCTCATGACTCCTGCCTTCTTGGCTGTCCACCTCTCTGCCTTCCTCTATCTGAGCTTCTCGCTCCGAAGTAAGGCTGTCGCGAGGTTCGAGGCCAACCTTGCAGGAATCGACTTCCCTCCAGCAAACGCTGCTATCGGAGCAAACATTCACCGCTTGCTCGACCTTCTGCATCGCCAGCTGCCCCCTTTTCGCCATCGCAAGCTCGAGTCGCCGCTCGAAGTCCACCCTCTCTAATTGGAGCTGCTGCTTCAGTATGCGTGTCTGACGCTCTAGCAACACTTTATTTTCACGCGTTACGCGCTCTAGCTCCTCCTTCTTAGCTCTAAGCACCAATTCAAGCTTTTCCTTCGCCGCCTTTCGTTCTGCAGCCCGTTGCTCACGCTCCCTCTCCATCCGCTCCTCGTACCATACTCTAAACTCCGCTCCCGTCAGTCCCATTTTATCCGCCAACTCAATTAACTCCCACGTGTTCGTCATCGTGTTAACCGCGTCAAAAAATCTACTGGAAAAACAAACGACTTTGTCCTGTCGCCGCGGACGCCAATTTGTGATGCAGGTTCTTGTTGCTGATTTGTTTTTCTCCCGGGCTGAGCCTCAGAGAGTTTTTCTAATAAGGACAAAGCCGTTCGGTTTCCAAGAAACACACAAAAAGTTTAATTGAAAAGTAAAAAGGCAAAGATTCCTCACAAAACAAAACACTTAATAAACAGTTGACTGGACATGACGAAACACATCTGTAAACACCCAACAAGAACGTTCAAATAGAGCGGTTGACTGGGCTAGTTGGTATGGCATACTTGCCATAGAAATCGGCAAAAGTGACAAGCTGTCCTTAAATATGTTTTTCACAACCAAGACTCACAAAGAAGGAGCACCTTTCCGCACAATCGTTTCGGAAAGGAATTCTTGGCAGTATGAACTAGGGCGGTTTTTGCAAGATAAGTTGAAATTGTTCCCTGTAGAAGACCCCTTCAGAATATTCAACTCTGGAGAAGTCGTCAACTTTCTGAAGCAGCATCCAGGCGCGAGGTTTAGAGCTTTTTCGATTGACATAAAAGACCTTTATTATTCCCTTCCGCACGAAGGTTTGTTAGCATGCATTGATGAATGCATTGACAGTTTCGGCGCGGTGCCATTTCAGAACACCACGGGTATTTCGTCCAAAGGTTTCTTAGAACTTTTATCTTTGTACATCACATCAACGTTTGTAGAATGGAACGGAAAAACATATATACAGAAAGAAGGTGTCTCAATAGGATCGTCCATAGCTCCTTTTCTAAGTGACTTGCTATTAGCCAAATTTGATAGGGCATTGAATGTGAAGCTTGGTGAACTATCTGTAGTAAAGACCTTTCGGTATGTGGATGATTATCTGTTAATTTTGAGGTGTGATTTAGAGACCTTTCATTCCAAGGTCATGCAGGTGTTGCAAATCTTTCGCGAATGCCTCTATCCACTCGTGGTGACGCACGAGATGCCGGAAAGGGATAGCATCCGCTTTCTTGACCTAAAGATTTCTTTTTCGGAGAACCACACGTGCTGGTGTTACGAGCCTCGCTCGCAGAAGCCTGTTCTTCCGTTCTCGTCTGCGCATAGCAAATTAGTAAAGAGAGGCATTGTTCAATCATGTTTTCACAATGCTTTAGAGAGGTCGTGTCACCACGTCTTAGAAGCTAGTCTCTTGGCACAGTCGGAGCGCCTTGAAAGAGAAGGGTACCCTCGCACTTTGCTCATTTCCGTGGCGGAGGCAATACACAGAAAAAGGAAACGATTGGGCACTGTTTGCAACAGTGACGGCACCACAGCGGAGAAGAGGGAAAAGGTAGCGGTTATTCCGTACATGCATTCTGTGTCACACCGCCTAAAGAAAATAGGACAGCGCCTCAATGTGAAAGTGGTCTTCAGTGCCCCTGATAAGTTGTCCCAGTTGACAAACAGGACCTGCCCCGTAAAGAGTATGAGAAAACGGTGTATGGTGAGGCACAGGACGCAGTTTGTGGACTGCGCGTTAGGCGTCGTTTACAGGACCCCTTTTTCTTGCGGTGCATGTTATGTGGGCCAGACGGGCAGATGCCTTAACGATCGCTTACGGGAACATGCCAATAATGTTCGTGGCGGAAAAGATGGCTTCTTAGCGCAACACGTGAGCACGTGTGGGTGCACTCCGTTGTTTGAAAAAACAACAGTTCTATGCAAGATTAAAGAGGAAAACGTGCGTATAATTTATGAGGCTGCTCAAATGGAGCTTGAAAGCAGCGCATGTGTAAGCAAGCCTTCAGTTGCCCTTTCAGATAAAGAGATATGTTTCTTGAGATGCGAGGGTAGGCGCAGCAGGCATGGCGTTAGTTGATAATTTGTATCTCAAAATACGTCATTTTTTCACTCTTTGTGCTCCATTGCATATTAACGGTCTTCCCGTCAATAAAATTTTAGTTGGAAGTCAGTGCTTGTCTCGTCCCTTTCTTGTCTTTTGTGCTTTTCTCGCGCTGCTAAAACCCAAAGAACGTTCAAAGTCAGTAACTAAACCTAACGTTCGAAAGGGGCTGAGTGATGGGAGTAGCGCAAGAGTATCGGTGCAGTCTCACCCACAAGTTGGTTTTCGGCGGTGATGAGAAACCGGAACGCCGTGACTCCTGCGTCAATGCGTGGGCTGGACGAGGACGAGGGAACGCTGGCTGCTGGCGACACGTCGAAAAGCCCTACCAAATCGTGATGGTTTCGGCTTGAGGAGCGTGGACACGTCGGAGACGGGAGAACGCAGGCTGGTGGCGACGCGTCCGGGAACTAGGGTCGACCTAGTCAAGCAGCTGGGCGCACAGCTCGGGCCCGGAGCCCGACGGCTGTAGCTCGCCTGCCGGAACCGAAGTCCGCAGGCTCTGGAAAGGAGTTCAGGACCGGATGGCCACGGTCCTTTGGAGCGGGAACCCGACAGCAGGAGGCCCCGGCCGGTGGAAGTCCTGTAGGCTCGGGTCCGGAACCCAACGGCCCATCTTCAGCGCCCGGTCCGGTGACGACCTTCCGCTTGCACTGCCTGCCTCGAATTCCCCTTGCTCTGGACTCCCCAGGCTTCTGCTTCAGCTCTGGCCCACTTGTCTCGTTCTCATTGGAGATACTACTGTTTCGTGGTGTCAAGCCATTGGGCCTTGAAATCTCCGTGTTCGCTGCCCATTGGATGTTTTACCTTTTGTTTACTTCACGTCCTGCCACGCATCCTCGTGCTTGACGCTCTTTAACGTCGTCATTCTTGTTTAAGCAGCACCGCACGTGCACTCTGGTATTTCTCCTTTTGTTTTTTTTTTTCCGTGACGCGCACTTTTCGAAGGCGCGCACTTTGAACGCGCACCACACATCACAAGGGCTTCAATCGGGCAATGTGCACAATTTACGTCTTACGCGAACGCTGGTTCTAAGCTGTCACTTTCAGAACAACGTAAGTGACGTCACTCAAGCACTGAGTAATGACGAATGGTGCTGAATACTTGGAAAGAAGCTTCTGGCAATGTCCTTTCTTTCGAATGGGCGTCCACAGTTAGATGAAATCACCCGTAGCGAAAGTCACAGGCGGGTGTTTTGCATCGTAACAGTCTATCACGCGAGCGTGGGTGGAGAGAGTTCGGAGTCGAGCAAGTCGACGAGCTTCTTCGGCGCGACACAAAGTCTGCGCAACGCTGGCGTTTTCGTTCGTCTAAAAAAGAATTATGGTGTCAAGAAAACTTTGGGGATGGTGAGCATAGAGGAGAAAGAAAGGCGTATGCCCTGTGACCTCGTGCTTCGCGGTAATAAAAGCGTATGGAACAAAATGTAATACGGTATCCCAGTTATTGTGATCCGCGCGACGTACATTAAAAGCTTGTTGATGATGGTACGATTGGTGCGTTCAGTGAGGCCGTCGGTCTGAGTGTGGTATAGCGTGGAATGCTGATACTGGCACACACAAAGCCGTAAAAACTCTTCGACAACGTCAGCGGTAAACTGCCGGCCGTGATCACTTATCACCACACGAGAGGCCCCGTGACGGATTATGATCGAGTGCAGAAAAAACCATGACACATCAGATGATATGGCTGAAGCAACCGCCATCGTTTCAGTATACCGCGTCAGGTAATCTACGCACGCAATAATCCAGTGGTGGCTGGTAGTAGACTTGGGGAAAAGGCCCAGTAAATCTATGCAGACTTTTTTGAATGATGATGTCGGTGGCTTAACCGGTTCAAGATGGCCAGCCGATGGCGTGGTAGGTTGTTCGTGGCGTTGGCAGACTTCACAGCATGCGACGTAGTGCTTGGTGGTGTTCCAGAGTCGAGGCCGGTTAAAATGTTGGCGGATACGGTGAAGCGTTCGGGCAAATCCAAGGTGCCCAGCCGTGTTGTTATCGTGCATGGCTTGGAATACCGCAAGACGCAGGTATTCTGGCACGATAAGGAGTAGTGTAGAACCATGACTGGAGTAATTCTTGTGATATAGCAGGGCGTCATAAATCGCGACTGGCGTGGCACGTTTGGAGCTGCGAGCCACATCGATCATTGCTTTCAGTGAACGGTCACGCTGTTGCTAGTGACGGAAGACGTCTAAATTTGGAAAATTGGAGGAGATTGCTGATTGATATGTGGGGTTGAACGTCCCAAAACCACCATATGATTATGAAAAACACCGTAGTAGAGGGCTCCAGAAATTTTGACCACCTGGGGTCCTTTAACGTGCACCCAAATCTGAGCACACGGGCCTGCAACATTTCCGCCTCCATCGGAAATGCAGCCGCCGCCGCTGAGATTCGATCCCGTGACCTGCGGGTTAGCAACCGAATACCTTAGCCACTAGACCACCGCGGCGGGGCAAGTTGGAGGATATTGCAGCCAGGTAGTTATCAAACTCATCATCATCAGCATCCACAGTCGGAGATGGAAGACAAGGTAATCAGTCGGCATCTGCGTGACATCGACCGCCCTTGTAGGTCACAGAATAATTATATTCTTGAAGATGTAAGGCCCAACGAGCCAACCGGCCAGCTTGGTCCCATAGACCGACAAGCCAAGAAAGAGAATGATGATCTGTGACTATCTTGAATCGCCGGCCATAAAAATAAGGTTGGAACTTTTGGAGGGCAAAAACAATCGCAAGACATTCCAGTTTGGTGACCGTATAATTCCTCTCCACCTTAGTCAGTGTGCGACTTGCTTACGCCAAGACGTGCTGGCAGCTGTCGCGATGCTGAACTAGCACGGCACCAACACCGATACCACTAGCATCTGTATGCAGTTTCGTGAGTGCCTCCGGGTCAAAATGCCGCAACAGGGGCCCGGAAGAAAGAAACTACTTCAGCTGCTCGAAAGCAGCCTCACACTAAAGGTCCATCGGAATGAGGCGTTTTTGTGGAGCAACTCTGTCAGAGGTTGAGCAAGCTGGGCGAAGTCTGATAAACCGGCGAAAATAAGAACACAGGCCCACGATGCTACGGAGATCCATCACAGACGTTGGTTGCTCGATGTCTCGGACAGCATTGATCCTTTGCGGGTCTGGTCGTATACCGTTCCCGTCGACTAGATATCCGAGCACAAGGGCTTGACGCTCATCAAAACGACACTTCTTTTCTTTTAAAACGAGATCAGCTTGTTTGACGCAATCTAAAACAATGTTAAGCCGATGGTTGTGCTCGTGGAATGTCTTGCCAAAAGTAATTACATAATCGAGATAACACATACATATCTCCCATTTGAGTAAGCGAAGGATAGAGTTCATGAACCTCTAAAAATAGCTGGGCATTACATAAGCCAAACGGCATAACGTTCAATTCAAATAACCCATCAGGCGTGACAAACGCAGTCTTCTCTCTGTCAGACAGGAGCATTCTTATCTGCCAGCATGCAGACCTTAGGTCGAAAGACGAAGAGTATACGGCCGAGTGCAGGCAATCAACAGCGTCGTCGATGCGTGGTAGCGCATACACGTCTTTCTTTGTGACGGCGTTGAGACGGCGGTAGTCGGCACAAAATCGCCAAGAGTTGTCTTTCTTTCTTAGCAACATAACAGGAGTTGCCCAGGGACTGCTTGACTCTTGAATAACGCCTTTCTGAAGAATCTCATTGACCACATCGGCGATCACTTTCCTCTCTGACGGGGATACGCGATAGGGTTTTTGGCGTATTGGTGTAGCATCTCCCGAGATTTGGGCGCACATTAAAGAACCCCAGGTAATCGACATTTCCAGAGTCCTTCACTACGGCGTCTCTCATAGTCCTATAGTGGTTTTGGGATGCTAAACCCCACATAATAATCAATCAATCATTCAATCAATCAATCAATAAATATCAATGTAGCATCTCCAGTGTTGATGCGGTGGTGCATACGGGATTCGGTCCACATGGAACAACGCTTGTCTTGAGCGAAATCAAAGACTCCCGCGTAGCGTGTAAGCACCTCCTCGAAGACATCCTGCTCAGAAGAAGGCAACGACTTATTGATCATGCGTTTCATCTCGGCTGAGTAGTTGGACACAGTCTGTCTGATGGCTGGTGATTCTGAGACCATTCTGACGTCAACTGTGGCCTGCTCCCCAAACGTTCCCAGTTTAAATCTGGCTGGTAGGACAACATGCTCTGAAGCTGCGTTGAGCGCCCACAAACAAGCATGTCCGTTGATGGCTGTAAGGACAGACCACGGGACTAGCACAATCTTCTTGATGGCGTTTGTATGATTGGGCTTGACAACTCCAGTGCAGGGTCCTGAGCGGACGTGAGAAGAGCCTACGGGAACAAACATTGCTGCCCGACCAGGGATCGTCACATCTTCAGACAACGAAAGCGCATCGATTGATTCGTAGGGTTTAACGTCCCAAAAACGAAAGCGCATCGATGGGGAGAGCTTGAAGATCGTTAACTATGGCAGCGGGCAACGTACTTTGTAGAAGCATCTCTGCGGTTACATAATCAAGCGTAGCACCGCATTCATGAAGGAGGTATATCACTAAAATGATGCCATGAGTTGCGCGAGCCAGTACAGTGAATTCAACTCGAAAATTTTGTCCACTAATCATGACTACAACTGAGCAAATACCAACAGGACGTAACGCTTCGCCTCCAACTCCTCGAAAAGTTTCTTTACGATCCCACGTGACCATTACTTTGTGGCCCCAGAAACGATGCTTGAAACGAAGACTCATGACTGAAATAGCAGCACCAGTGTCTACAAGAGCAAGAGTATCTACGCTGCCTATTCACATTTTCATAAACGCCTCCCTGGGTGCCGCCATAGCCCTCCTTCGGCTGTGCGAATTCGCGCGTCCCCTCGAAAATACCCTGACAACGCTGAGCCCTTAGCCTTTGTACTCCCGCGCACAGCCATCTTGGCGGGGTTTTTTCCTTCCTGTGAAAAGGTGTATACACACACGCACTTTGTTCATCAACATCACAGCAGAAAGAGGAATTCGCGAAACTGACGGTCCCGCGACCGCACCTCCATCGGCCGCACCAGCTAGTTTCGCAACTGATGCGGGGAAGGCGACTGACGACGGGGAGATGGTGATCGGCGGGAACGTGTTGGAGGTGGCGTGAGGCTTCGCTCGGAGGGGGGGGGGGAGTCGCTGCGAAATTCGTTAGGCAATTGCTGTCGGGGACGGTGGTCGGCCGGGTGAGCGGTTCAGGTTTCGTTCATACGAGTCGGGTACGTCGTCGAAAAAAAATACGCCCTGGGAGACCAAATGTGTAACAAACGGGGACTTGTCGGGTTACATCAGCAGGAGCAGAGGTGGCAGAAGTACGCGGAGACAGGTCATGCTCTTCAGGGACATTTCGTGATGACGAATAGTAGTATTCTTGTAGAGGCCTGGTTGCCGATGGTCGGAGGTTTGCAGCGGCACGTCGAGATGATTACATCTGGTCGTGGCCGTGACCTGTCGGGGAAAGCGGAAGCCGTAGGGTAAAATCTGCAGTTTCTGTGCGCGGTCGGTTTTCGACGTGGCGCTCTCGCATTCAGTAGAGAGGTGGTTCGGGGCACGCGGCAAACGAGCATTGGTGGTGAGCATCACCTGCTTGAAGCCGTACGAGCTCTTTTCGAACTACCCGATTTACGAGGAAGGGGATGTCTTCGCAGGCGGCCACGTCCATACTTGCAAGAGTGGGAACATTGTCCAAGCGCTCGAACTTGGATAAAATTCTCCAGGTTTTCGACTGCTCAATTGTGTGACACTGCTGCCTGAAAATAAAAGGAGTGTTCATGTTCTCTTTCGTTATGAGAAAATTGTACACGTTCCCGGCGATGCCTTTTAACAAATGACCGACCTTGTCTTCGTCAGACATAATTGCGTTGACATTCCGGCAAAGCTTCAATACCTCTTCAATGTAGGTTGTTCACGTTTCGCCGGGCAACTGAGCCCTACGTGACAGCGTTTGCTCAGCTTTCTATTTCATACTACTCGTGTTCCCAAAGCCGGCCTTCAGTTTCTCAACAAATACCTCCCAAGCGGTGAAGACATGTTCTTGATTTTGAAACCAGAGCAAAGCGGTCCCGGCAAGGAAGAATACTACGTTCACGAGCTTCGCCGGCGCGCCCCATTCGTAGTAGCGGCTCACTCTGTCGTAGTGTTTTAGCCAAGAATCCACGTCTTCGTCAGTTTTACCAGAGAATATCCGTGATTCAGGCGCCCAGTAGCCTGGTTGTCGAGGTCAACGGCCACCTTGTGCCATGTCGGTGGCACTGGCGGATGCAGCAGCTTAGTACGTCAAAGGGGGTTGCTGTGTCATCGTTCATTATGATGTTTTCCGGGGTAGGCCAGTTAAGCGTCTGCTTCTTCGAAGAACTTCTGCTGCGAGATCCAGGACGGCGAATTACCCAGCACCGCTCCACCAAAGCTGTCACGGATGTGCATAGGTTTATTTACACTAAAAATGCCAGCGCTCAACCGTCACTGCCAAATCACCATCGCTCGAGAGCATTCTACCTCTTCTTCTTTCTCGCTCTTTCAGTCCGCGTTACAGTATCAACGACACATCTACTAATATTTCATCTAACATCAGAATATTCACTGATGACAGTGATATCTATCAGCCATTTCACAACAATAACGACATCCTAGCGCTTCAATCTGACCTAAACCATGTAAATATCTGGTTCTGAAGCTGGCCTATGTCCCTAAACGTCATTAAGACATCTGTTCTGTCTTTTCACCACAGGAAAGACTATCATGCACCTAAATATCTTCTTTGTAACTCCCCTATTCAATCTGGTAATTCCTAGACATACCTCGGCATTGAACTCACCGCTGATCTCTCTTGGATGCCCCACGTCACCAATGTAACTAAGAAAGCTAACCATGTACTTGACTACCTACGCCGAAACTTACGCCTAGCCTCATCTTCCGTAAAACTATTAGCATATAACTCTCAACTGCGACCAAAGTTAGAATATGCATGCGCCGTATGAGATCCTCATAAATGTACCTGACTAGAACAGTAGAATCTTTTCAGAATCGTGCATTCAGGTTTATCCTCTTCGAATACTCATTTACCAGCAGCATTAAACAGCTAAAATCTCGTATTAACCTTTCAATCTTTCTGTTCGTATCGAAATCGCCCACCTTTGTCTTTTTCATAAACTTTATCAGGCTACCCCTCGTAAATCTGTGATCACTCCAGTTCATCGCCATTCTAGCAGACTCAACCACACCTAAGCCGTTCACCCGCCTCTTGCTTGGACTGTAGCTCACATGATGTCTTTTTTCGTGCTGACGCCCAAAGACTGCAACGTTCTTCCTACCGGTACCGTGCACCACTCAAGCTTGGTATTCTTCAAAGTACTTGTCAAACAATTGTCATGTTAATTTTTTGACCACGCCTTATGTAAAGCCTCTAAATCGGGGTCTTTGAGGTAACAAAAATAAATAAATAAATAAATATTCTTATTATTTAACTCAAAGAGAAGCGCTACCTTCACAGAGTGTTGGGACGCTTTGGTTGGGCGGTTCCCCATTACTGGTTGAAGTTACTGCTATTTACATAGCATCAACACGAGCCAATCAAAGCGTCAAGCCAAGCGAAAGCCAAGTAAGGACGTCCTTGACTGAATTGCAAACACACAGCAGTGAACGGTTCTGCTGTGACAGCTGTTGATTTGTACCAGCAGGCGCTGCCTGCGTCGGCTTTGCGAGGCGATAGAGAGGAGGATGAGCAACAGTTGGCAAGAGACAGGAGCATGCGGAACAAGACGCGAGACGCGAGCATGTGCAGTTGGGATGAAGATAATACCGCAAACGCCAAATTTGCGAGTAGTAGGTGCAACTAGAAAATGCTCCCCATTTATGAAGCGACAAACAAAAGAAAACTTGTTGGTAATAAATATCGGCATGTGGTGTTGCGGGGGTGAAATTTCTCTAAATCGCATGGGTGATCAATAGAGCCGCCAGTGCATAAAGTCGACCAGGCCACAAACTGTGTGACATATGCGTGAGAATGGGTAGATGAAAAAATTGGCCCCGTATCTCGATGGTACACTGCAATTGTCATCGAAAGACGATAGTCTTGCATCTGGAGAGAGTGAACAAAACGTTTGTTTGATGTTCTGCGCAAGAAAATTGGTGACTGGCATTCTGGAGACGCTGCGTTAGAGTGCCTCGAGCGTCCAGTGGAGGCGAACGAGCGCATCAAGTCACGTCATGCGTGAGACATGAGCGCTATCTGGCAGTAATCTTGGGAAACGAAGCGCGTGCTCCCTGCGCACCCGTATCGGAGGTGATAAAGTGTAGAACGCAAGGTGACGGGTAGGTGCCACCACCGTGTCGTCTTAGAAAAGCGTTAATACATTTTCCTTTTCGTGCAAGCGTTGCAAGGTCAGCGCAGCGTGATAAATGCTACGGTCCTTATAATTACTTAGCTATGCCTTTTCCAGTAAAAGACGCACATACAGAATATATACGTGCTGTTATGTTGCCTCAGATATGCACAATAATTGCTTTTTAGTTGACACTCGCACAAGTATGAAGCTAACTATTGAGCAATATTGGTGGGCGCTGCGGATGTGTTCGGCCAATTGGAGTATCATTTCGCCACTTTGGTACCGTTTAGGGGACCGTTAATGGAGGACACACTGCCAAGTGTACAGACAGATAGACAGACAGACCGACCAAAATTTTTTCGTCGAAGGTCCCCAAGAAAGACTATTGTGTTTAAAACAATCCGCGTCAAGTGACAAGGCATCAACAAAAGATGTTAACGCGTCACTGATGTCGGAAAGGGGGATATATGCAGGTGGTTAACCGGAAAGCAGGGGTACACACACGGACGCACTAAAGCTACCCACTCAGAGAGGTTAAGACAGGCCTGTATTGTGCAAGAATCGCGGGAGCACTTGCACGGCCTGCTTCTGCGACGCTGAGTATTGATGACAGTGCAGTATTCTTTCTCCTGGCAAAGGCTGGTCGTCTTACCTAATGAGCATATTTGAGAAAAAAAAATTGCCTATGTATGCCAACGTGCCTTCATCTGCACTGTGAACGCAGGAGGCGGTGTCGGCCATCCTTATGCGGAACGCTTACGCATGGGTAAACACGACGCCCTACCACAGGCAGCGCCGCACATGTAGCCTAAATTGCTGTGGTTGTGTCGGCGCTGGCCATGCTGTCGTTGATTGTGAGTAGACAAAGAAAGAGAATAAATGATGATGAAGTTATTTAGTGATAGAACGTGTCTGCCACTACAAACTAGAAACTTCCGGTGATTCTTTCATTTTGCGCAGTCACATTTCGTTTCAGCCACAGGAGCGTTGTTACCACTGTTACAAATTTCTTACGAGAATCTAAAGGAATGAAATGCCAAAAATAGATAAGTTCAGTTGTTTTATGTTAATTTTTTTTCTTTTTTTGTGTGTTTATAGTGTTTTTCTTTTCAAGGTTTCTGTTTAGAAATTTAAAACCTTTAAAATATTACCTATATCACCTAATTAATCCAACCCTCCTTTTCAAGAAGGGAATTAATTTAAAAAGCAAGGCACCGTTTCATTCATGGCCTTTCCCCCTAGGTGGGTTGCGCCGAGGTGTTGAGGAACCAACCAACCAACCAACTAGCTATTTCCACAATACCTGGGACGCTCTTCATGTCACGCCTTGTTGCGATAGCTGCGGCAACTTCTACAGGCCCAAAAATTTCCGCGCCTTCAAGCTCGTCTGTGGCTCAAGGCTCATGGTCCAACACTAGCGACGGCTCAAGAGATGCTCCTGCTCTCGTGCCTATAGACGAAAAGCCGACTGCCGGCTCGTCTGGCTACAGCTAAACATTCGTAAGCTCCGCAAGGGAACGACGCTCTTGGTGCAGCTCCAGTGAAGACACAGACATCTACTGAGTCAATGGCGACGACTCATCGGACGATAGCTTCGTGTCTGTGAGGAGTCGGAAGGCCAAAAGAAGGCTCATCAAGGCGTCATTACCAGAAAGCACGTCAACAGTGAAGGCAAGGAGTGAACGCTGGCCCCATACCATCCTCTTCATGACCGTGGAGCCTTCCTTCACGCTTCGAATATTGAACTGGCAAGCTATCTCCGCTGTTCTTGAGGGAATAGAACAGAACGAAATCAAATATGTCCGGCAATACACACGTAAGATTGTTTTAGCTGTTGACAGAACGCAGGCAGACACGCTGGAGAACCTTCGAATGATGACAGAGTTAGGAGATGTCAAAGCACGAGCGGTCGTACCGGTGGCTGGGACCTGCATTGCAGGTGTCATTTACGACATTGACTTGGCAACTCCAAGCACGGATTTGCCCAATCTGATAAAACAGGCGTACGAAGGAGGTGTCATTTAGTATATAAGCGGCCTCGGGAACAGCTGCTTCATTAAGGTAGTCTTTAAGGGGACTCAATTCCTACGCATGTCAAAGTGGGACATTTCCAGCATATGGTACGGCATTTTGTCGCAAAGCCGCTTCAGCGCCATAAGTGATTCAAGATTGCCATGTAAAGGGCGTCTGTGCGAACTCTTTTGTATGCCCCCGGTGCGTGGAGTTGCCATGATAGACACCTGTTGTGCAAGAACCTATAGGTGCGGCAATTGTTGAGGTACCCACGAAGCCCTGTCTAAGGTATGTCCAAGACTCAAAAAAAGAATTGGGTATCCTAAACCAAATGGTCAGGAATAACTCCACCCATAGAGAAGCTTAAGAGAAAATCCGGCGTCGACGTCACCACCGACGGAAGCGCTCCAGTCATGGTGATGTTCATGAACCACTTACGTCTACACCACCGCCAACATCTAGTAGAAAGCCGGAGAGCACAAGAATACCTCCACCAACAAAGCCTCTCTGCCCTAAAGACTTGCTGGCGTTTCCGAACGCACGGCCTTCTAAGTAGCCTTCCAACTCTCTGCTTCCAGTGAAAGCCAATGCTGCTGTTGACAAGGCTCAGACAGCAGATCGTCAAAATATTCCTATGCTGTGATCTATTGAGAGTGTCATCAGTTGTCGTCTGGCAAGCATTGATACGCCAACTGCTAAAAGCGGCCTACAAGTGCTGGTTGCGTTGAGCCCGGTCCTTGCAAGGCTCCAGTAAAGTCATGGTCGACAATCACAAGTCGTTTCGACAAGAGGCCAGAGAATCGTCTATTTTTCAGTGGAACGCAAGAGGTATTAGATCTCGCATCTTTGATTTCCGTCAGTTCGCACATCTGTACCGATTTCACATCCTGGTTATATGTGAATCGAAATTATCGCACCCAATCAGACTATCCAGCTACAAATAAATGTTTCTTATCAAGGGACATTGAACGTAGCAAGGTTGTATTTATTCGCCGGGAGCTTACGTCGTTCAGCCAGTGCAACCTTACGACGAATTAAGTACGTGTGCTTGACTGTTAAAAAAAGAAAGGTGACATTTGCACTCCTAGGTGTGTTTATATCTCTATCAAGTCGATTCGATGCCAACCAACTGGACGGCATATGAAGAGCACATCCGGGTTCGTGGGTTATCGCCGGGAACTTCAATGCGCATAATCCCATCTGGGGATAGTCAAGGATCAAGTCAACGGGACTACACCTAAAATCATTAGTTTCCAGCCATGGTCTCGTCCTTTCATATGATGCAAGCCCTACATTTTTGCGAGGCACCACATATAGCAGCTTCCTTGAATTGTTTTTTGCTTCACGCCAATTCGCTACTCGAGTAAAGTAGTTTTTGGACATTGAAACACACCAAAGCGACAACATCCCCACTTACCTTAAGATCAAAGGTATTTCGAACACGTACTCATTCACCACGATGCGAAGAACAGATTAGACTGTGTTCAAAACTCCACTTGAGGTTGTTTGTGAGGAAGGCTTTTGCTATGGTCTTCAGCAAGCTATTAAGGAAACTGCACATGCCGCTATGCGCACAGTTATATGCTCTTCGAAGTACTCTGAATTTGACCTCGAGCTAAAGCGACTTCGGGCGATCCGCCGACGTGCCAAAAGAGGATACCACCGCACATATTCTACAGACAATGTAGGAACGGCCAGCGCATACAAAAGAAGATACAACTGCGCCTCGACAAAGTGCACACCCAAGATGAAAGAAATTATGTGCGTCGCTAGATCCTAACAAACCGCTGTTTCATATATGGAGAACTGTGTGAGCACTTTCATTTCAAAATCCTTGCACCTTTCCATTGCGGACATTACATTCAGGTAGCAGTAGGTTTCTGCGCTATCATTGTGGGTGAGACAACGTACACAAGTCTACATACACTGAACCATATTCCTCGCTCACGGGACCCTCGCATGGATCTTTCGTTTACATCACAGCAGTTTGAAGCGGTGCTCATCCTATAGAATAGGTCGTCGTCGACTGGCCCGGATTACATTTCTTACCAGATGCTGTTCCACCTTGGTGAAAGGGCACGAGAAACACTCGTCAACATCTTCAATGAATCCTTGCAAGTTGGCATCCTTCCACAAGATTACAAGATTAACCGTTTGGTACCGCTTCTTAAGCCTGGCAAATCTCCCCGGGACACTGCCTCTTACCGACTGATAGCACTTTCAAGTGGTGTTGGAAAGGTAATAGAGAGAACGATCTTGGCCAGGGTTGAATGGTACCTTGAATATTAGGAGATATATTCGAACACCATGGCTAGTTTTCGCCGTCACCGATGTTCCATCCACAATGTTATAGATCTCGTCACGAATTTTCGGCATCAAAAGGCATGTAAACGATTTTATGTTGTCATGTTCCTCAATGTAAAAGGAGCATCGGAGAAAGTTCTTCATGACGCCATCCTCGAAGTCATTAAGTCAGTGCGCCTAGGTGGACAACCGCATTGTTGGACACGCCGTTATTTACAAGTGCGGACCTTATTTGTGAACACTGCTGATGGTCTCCCCTCCCAACACCGCATGCATCGTAGAGATCCGTGGAGTTCCGTCTTGAGTTCGGCTCTCTTCAATGTCGTTCTCATTGGTCTTGTGGAACGACTACTAGATGTAGTCAAGCTATCGATGCATGCTGATGACATCTGCGTCTGGGCATCTGATGTGAGAAAATCTCAGGTACGCGCAAGGCTTCAGAAAGCTGCGACGTTGGTATTAGCGTACCTCAATAATCAGGGTCTGAAAATCTCGCCACAGAAATGCGCATTGATTGCTTTCAGTCGAAAGTCAATAAGACCATACGCTGTCTCTTTCGACGGCGAAGTCATGCCATATGTCAGGACGCACAGATTTCTAGGCGTATTCATTGACAGAGACCTCTGCTGAGGCCCACATGTGGCTCACTTGAAGAAGAGGTTGACAGACATCATTAACGCATTCAAGTACTTAGAAGTAAAAACCTTGGGGACTTTCGTACATGCAATTATGCAATCGTACAAGACGCTTTTTCTTGACTACTTGCGATACAGCTTGCCTGTGTTGACCAATACCCACAGAACCAGCATTCACACACTCGAAATCATCTATGCTATGGCTTTACGAGTTTACCTGGGCCTACCACGATGTTCATCAACAGCTAAGACAATCGCGATCGCAAGTGACTACCCGCTCAAGATGCATATCCTCATGGAAGTGCTGAGAGCACACGTGAGTCATCTTACTCGCGCGCCTGCTCATCATCTAGCCTCACTGCCAGAAGACTAACCTCGTGTTTCAATTTGCCAGACAGTCTTGTCCTATCGCACATACATAATTATGTGATATACAACTCCGTCCAGAATTGCAACTCGCCCATTGTGTGACTCATCCACATGTTGAACTCGTGGTTCCAGGCATACGAGACCAAAAGTCCGGCTCTCGTCTCCAGCGCTAAAGCAGCTTTCTCTTCTCTTGTTGTACGAGAAGTACAGTGAGCATACCCATCTATATATTGACGATTCAACTAAAGTGGGTGGGTCTGCAGGGTCGGGTTTCTTTCCTGCAATAGCGACAACGACGAAGATTCGGTTATCCCACCAGACGTAATTGACAGCTGGGAACTTGCTGCTCTACGTAGCACAGTTAAAGTCATTACTCACCAAGAAGCCAAGACATAAAGCGTGTTCACGGAGTTCAAGGCAGCACTACACTGTTTGGTATTCACCTTACCCAATGGACCTCATGAGCCACTAGTGCTGAAAATTAGAGCTGCTTCACCACCTCTTTGACCAAGGGCACAAAATCACGTTTCAGTGACTTCCATGTCACTGCAGCATATTGGGTAACGAACATACCGATGCAGCTGATCGATCAGCACATGAAGATGGCGAAGAAGCATAGATATCCTTTGGAAGGACAGATGCTGCAATGAAAACGCAAAAATCACTAATGAAGAAGCAAAATTCTTATGGAAAGCTGAGTGCTTACGGCCAACGTGACTACATAGGCTGGACACGTCTCGTCGACTTCGGCCTCCGTCCGGGCTTCTCTCGTCTTGAGACAACGGTGCTCTGTCGACTGTGGCTCGGTGTCGCTTTCATGAAAGTTTTAGGCTTCCGAATCAGCATCGAAGACAGTTCTGCTTGCGGTCATTGTGGCAGTGATGAAACGATAGAAGACGACCTCTGTCACTGCCCTCGTAATAGCGTGCAAAGACAGCAGCTAGCTGCTGCGTTAGCTCGCCTTGATGAAACACCTTTGTCAGAATAATCAGTGCTTGAGAGGCGACATGATCTGTCTTCCCAAAGAAAATCAGTGAAGGCCTTATTGAACTTTTCGCGTGGTTGTGGCCTATTGTATAACCTGTAACACCCCAGCTCAATTTAGTTTTTCATTTTTGCGAGTCTATTTTGTTTTTCGCTTTCTTTCCCATCTTTCATCCCTATTCTTCTCTCCCTTAGTGCAGGGCAGCAAACCGGATGCTCCAATTTCTGGTTAACCTCTCTGCATCAGCGTATCTTACGAGAGCAAATCGGAGATGCATGCAAATAAACAAATAAGAAATTTGGAAGATGCCACGTGCCTTTGGAATTGGTGTTAGAAGAAGCTTACGGAAAGGGACTGCGTTGTAATTTTATTGAGCAAACCCTTACGAAATGACGCTGAAGATATTTACAACACGCACAGATATGTGGTGAACAGCGCATATGTTCTCAATAACGAGTTCTTCACAGTTTCGTAACGATGCCAACAGCATCATGGGTGTTAGCAACACCAAAAGCAGCAAGCTGATGTGAAGACATTGTGCTCGCGAAGATGGTAGCCGCGAACACTGCTACACAAATCGGCTCCAGGGAATGACGCTTAACTACAGCTGAGGTAGACCCGACAAAAGGGCTGTGTCATAGGTGTACATGTGTAAAGTTTTTAAAGTTCGGTAGGCAGTACTGCAACCACAACTGACGTTTTACGGACCTTAGTGTCTCTTTGAAGCGCATCTCCCAGAGCTGGCTTGGTTCTTTGAAGAAGTACCATTATGCTGGAGTTCCATCCTCGTGGAGCTCTGAAATTTATTCTTTGCATCATCGGGTCAGCGTTTCCGATGTCTCCCTCCTGCTAAAGCTCTCACTTTAAAGACTAGAACACATATTCTAGCCGTTCTTGAGTAGATGTAAATTGTGAGTCACCTGTAACAAATATCCTCCCGAGGTTTACGGATACGAGCCACAGATTTCTAGCGGAAAGGGTTTGACGACTCAAGCACATGGGACTGCCATGCCATATTATTCATTTCATGACCAGTGAGCCATATTCATTAGGTCATTTTAACTTTCCTTATTTATTTTGTTTTACCGCAAGTTAAAGGGGTTGTCATGAGAGCGCCAAGCCATGGGCGGCTAGATAGATAGATGAGAGAAAGGTAGAAGTGTAGACACGCTAATAGTGCCTACAGCACGAGCTTCGCTTTCGAAATATGGTCTGAGTGTCAATAAAACCCAAACATTCATCGTGGAAAGCAGGTGCTCCAACGTACTACCATAGAATCACACCATGCGTCAAAATATGATTACAAGTGGGTTGTTACGAAAGCAGCTAAACGATAGCAGCTCAGGGCTCCGGGCCTGTGGGTCGACAATGAACAGAGCAGAACAGCCAATGCTGTCAACCGAAAGCATTCCTGCACCTCGTCATATATTCTGCAGCGTCACTGAATGTAAAGGTCTAGGAACAAAAGGGCACGAGCGCATAATCAGCTAGAGCGAGGAAGAGACGAACGAAGGAGACTAAGAACAGCCGAATCAGCGTACGGGCGTTGGCTCTTGTTTTTTCTTCTTCCATTACAATGGAACAACTATGATTCAAGCTTTTGTGTCTTGCCCCTCCCTGCTGTCTTCGTCTCGCTTCTGTCAAAGATGCATTATAAAGGCCAAAAATGTACCACTGCCGTCCTGAAGACAGCTTGATGACCTGGTAATGATGCTCCAGAAGGCCATCAACGAGGTGCTCTGCGACGTGTGCCAATACGTCATTACGGTGTTGTATTGCCTAGTTTCCAACGACGTGGTGTGGCACCATGTCTGCTACCTGTGACAGCACCTGCAGGCACAATTTTGAAGTATAGTTAACTTCCATTAGCACTGCTTTTGTACGTGGGAAATGATTTTGGATCCAGGATGCCTTGCCATTCCGTCCAATATCGTCTCTTGACGTCCTTCTCAAAGTAACAAAACAGGACAAAACATGACTGTACAGGTGAAGCAATTGCAACACAGGTCGAAAGACCTACTGTTTCCAAAAAATGGGCTGAAATTTAGGGGAGCAGACTCTCGTTTATAAACCATGTGCTGGTTTTCTCCTCAACGCAAGCATAGTTTAACGGCTAATTCTAGTCTACGAAGCAGCAAACTGACAATGCGACGCCAGCGGTCGAGGTTAGACACACGTTTACAGCTGAGAGAGGTTCGAAGGAAAAATGCTAGCTAGTAGACGGTAACCCTGCACTTCGAAAGACTTAGGTGCAAACCGATCACTGCCAACAATCCAGACCCGCAGCTTAAACTAAGACAAACAAAGCAGAGTATCAACAGAGAGAGGTGAATGTTTATTCGGCTCTGCGATTTGCACAGTTTTCTTGATGTAAAGACGGCGAGAAAATATCGGCTTGTCTAGGGACGCGGAAACGTTTACAATGTTGCGTTCACTTCGTGCTAATGCTTGAGAGATTTTCCCAAAATAATACAGTTCGAAGCAGAATTCACAGTCTTCGTTTGTATAGGTAACTCTGATATTGGCCTTCCATAATCCCGTGTACTCAGTTATTTACTGATTATACTGAAAATATAATACTTTGGCAGTATATGAGAAATACTGCCCGCTTCATACATGAGGCCGTAGGCAGGGGTGGGTGACACATACAAAGTCACATATATAAATACAACAAAAATAAATACCACGTGTAGCTACAGCATGAAGAATTAGTTCATCAAAGTGAAACACCAGTACTTACTCATTTATAGCGATTTTCGCGTACGCGCACGCAAAAAAAGCAGAAACTCCCTGCGTTCTTCGTAAGCAGTATTTACCTTTTGACCTCAATTACACAATTGTTACTATGTGAAGCCCATTGTTGAATAACTTTCAATTGATATGTGGGTTTTAACATCTGAAAACCACCATATGTATATGAGAGAAGCCGTAGTGGAGGACTCCAGAAGTTTCGACCACCTGGGTGTTTAAAGACTATTATAATGCGCTCGGTTAGACATGTTAGGGAGGCTCCTCACCTGGTGTAACATTTGCACGGAAGGTTTTTTCGCACAGGTTACAATCCCGGGTATCGCTGTGTTGTAAAATACTTGATTGCCATACACAGTGCCTGGGTTCACAACCATACGCCGAGGTGGAGAAGTGTTTATGTAACTGAATTAGGACCGGTATGAAGCTTCCCGGCCACAGTGGCCACACTGTCATGCAGGCGAAATTGTAGAGTCCCTCGTATTGTGCGATGACAGTGCACAATAAAAAGTACCTGTTGGTCCAAATTTCTGGTGCCCTCCACTATCACTTCTTCCATAATTATATGATTGTTTTCGGACATACTACGCGATATATAAATGTTATGAATTTACATCTGATCTAAACGTGCTCGTTTTCTCTCTCTTTGTTTGCGACAGATGTGACAGACACTGGCGGAGGCTGCAGTGGATAACTGCTTCAGCAATATCAGTAGTTCAATTGTGAATCACAGTATATTTAATTTTAATGCTGAACTTCAAGACATATTTGAAGTCAGGCATTAAAGAATTCAACGGTAAATCCACGTCAGCATTTCAGATTTTACGGAAGTATGTCATTTACTGACTTTAACTTGGTGGGACGTCACTGTAGCTGATTGATTACCAAGGGGCAGATGTTTGCAGCAGCATAAGTCATCGTATGACGTGAAACGAGTACAAGTGCGGGGCATCAAGCTTATCATCAATTACAATGAAGTCAGTCGTGATGCATCGCAATCGTGAACCACCGCAAGAACTTAATGTGAGCTTGTGCAGCCGGTTACATTGTATTACAAATATTACAAACGTTGTGTGTACCATTCTCTGCTTCGGATAATGGCAAATTGTAGTGAACGGCGTAGTTATTATCGATTCGTCATAACATGTTGTTTTAGGAAAAAAGTTAAAATTATTTCTGATATTAACTATTGACGCAAATGGTGGAGTTTGCAATAGAGGCAACCTCATGAGCTAATGTAATGATAGCCGTCAATCGCGAATTCCAAAATTTCTGTTCTTCCGGAAAAAAAGAAACCTTATGGTGAAGCTGCTCAAATCAGGGCTGATCGTTTCTGTGTGATGGAGGCTTAGAACTAATTTTATTTGGAGCAACGAGTGGTGTATATTACGCGTCAGTTAGAGTCAAAATAAAGCTCTCAGAAATTTCTTATTTTTACGTGGAAAATCAGAATCTATCTGGGAGCCGACAGATAGAAACACGTAGTGGAACAGTCAAGGTGAACAGTGGAAGTGCTTCAGACAGGCTGGTCAACGTTTCCATAGGAGAACATGTCTTTGACGAACGGGTAGGGAAGAGAGCGAGACAAAAAAGTGGTCTCCTATCGAAACACCGGCTAGCCTGTCTGAGGCACTTCCACTGTTCACCCTGACCATCCCATTACTTCTGCGTGGTAAGATGTAAAACGATAGTACTTCCAAATACATTTCGTTTAGTAAATATAAATGGTCAACTTTTTACACATGGCACCGACAACAAGAGGAAAATTGAAATCGAAAATTGCGGCTGGAATTCTGGAGGCGTGTACGACCTAACAAAAATTGTTGTTGTTATAGTTGGTAAATCCTAATACTGCAAATGCTTGGCGCAAAGTGATATTCTTTTAAAAGACACATTATCATTCACGCACATTTTAAATGAAAAAAAAACGAAAACACACACTAAATAAAGCAGTTACTACCAACTGTTTATTGTGTGCGACCGGCCATGATCTATATGTCTACAAGATTTATGATCACCAGCCATGATGATTATGAACCAGTCGTGTTATAGCTACACGTATAAAGCATAAAAATCGAAGAACTACTGTTTACATTTGATGACCTAGCACAAACACTTTTGAAATATATCTAAACCAAATTGTTCGTTCAAACAAGGAGGAACGCTTTTAGAGCAAATTTATGACAGTCACCAGTCAGACATCAATATAACAAAGGGAGTATAACAAAGGGAGTCACCATTCAGACATCAATATAAAAAAGAGTTTTCGTGCGACAAGGACATGTTGCCTTAATTTCTTTTTTTAGCAGTTCACTGTTTTCATAGCAGTGAATTGGCATTTATTTATCTTTCCAATATACTTGGGATGGTCGGCACAACGCGTGGTAGACTAGAAGAATTATTGCTTTGCCGCAAACGCGAAGAAGTGAACGCAATAGCCAGGAAATTGAAGGTCACGCAAAGAGTGGCAAACAGAACACATCAAAACGTACCCTGCTTTTCTCACGCACAATCGACACACGAAACACACTCAGAAGTACAGAATAATGTGATTAAGCGTCTCACTTGTTACTTCGCTCTGTCTGAAAGGCGTGCCCTTTTTACAAATGAAGACAGTGCAACGAGTGCAGTGACCATTGTGCGCCCAGTAACTACAACACAATCGTACCGGTGAAAGCCGAAGGCGTACCGATGTCTCCACCGCGAGATAAACGAGCACACGCGAGAGCGTTCCCTCCCTGCGGGGCAAAGTACACATGGCAGATGAGAGAGCGCGCCGCGGCGTCCTCACAATCTGGCGACGCGCGCTCATTGCGCCATCTCGTGAGTAATGCTGCAAACGCGATAGCAGTTCCCCCGAGATGCCCATCTGCAGTGGTAAGTGATAGATATATTAGCTTGTCGTTTAAACGTTGAAGGAGGTGCTCCTTCGTGGCTCAGTGGCTAACTCCTCGCACTCACTATTGAGGGGACGGAGGCTCGATTCTGCACACCAACACACACACACACACACACACACACACACACACACACACACATATATATATATATATATATATATATATATATATATATATATATATATATATATATATATATATATATATATATATATAGTCTAGTAGATCCTCCGTGAGCGGTCACAACGTGGTTTATTTCGACGTTTCGGCCTAGAGTCTGGCCAGACTCTAGGCCGAAACGTCGAAATAAACCACGTTGTGACCGCTCACGGAGGATCTACTAGACTATATGCAACGCTACGGCCACTCAACCACCATGCCTGCCTATATATATATATATATATATATATATATATATATATATATATATATATATATATATATATATATATATATATACACGCGGTGACTCCGATGTCACAATCCAGCCGAGAGTGTCGATATAAATGCTATCGCAATAGTAAATATTGACAGACAAGAGGGCATGGTCTTTGTTCTATTACTTGAGCACTGGAGTTCATGCAATAGATAATAGTTTACAGAGCACAGTGGCATTTCAAAAGCCAGCTTGACCTTTGATTTTGAATGAAATCATAGGCGACTTCCCTAATGAAGCTGTTTTTGAACACAATCTTTTACACAGTTTCTAACAGTTTAAACATGAAACGTTATAGAGAACTAACATACAATAATCCCAGTAATGCCTCAACACTTTTCCTGGCGTTAGTTTCTATTAGGTCTCAATAATACTTTGTATAACAAAAAAGAATTCCTAAAATTATTAAAAAAACACTCTCTTTTATTCAAAGATGCAAGTAGCACAAGATAGCAAGATAGCGGCCTTTATTTTTGTGAAAATTTCTCGTTCAAAAGCTGCCATGGTGAATTTTTCAACATTATTCCACACTCACATTGCAGCTCACGTTCTCATTTGGTGTCAAAACTATATATAAGTGCAGGTGTAAGTAAAGGTCCACCCAAAGGAAGTCTTAGTGTATAAGAATACTTCATCTAATAAGAAAAAAATAACGGAGGATTCCTTTAAAAATTGGCTCCGTATTTGAATGTAATCTGCAAATGTCGAAAAACGATAGTCTTGCGTGTGGAGAGAGTGAACAAGACATTTATTTGACGTTCTGCGCAAGAAAATTGGTGAATGGTTTTATGGAGGCGCTGCGTTAGAGGGCCTCGAGCGTGCAGCGGAGGCGAACGAGCGCCTCAAGTCACGTCACACGTAAAGCATAAGCGCCATCTGGCAGTTGTCATAGAAAATAAAACGCGTAGCTCTGAGACGGGTGTGCGCGCCCATCTCAGAGGTGATAATGTGTAGAAGGCGAGGCGACGGGTAGGTGCCACCGCCGTTTCGTTTTAGCAAAGCGTTGGAAACACTCGCCTTTCCGTGCAAGCATTGCATGGTTAGGCGAGTGTTTATCAGCGCAGCGTGATAAACGCTACGGTCCTTAAAACTACTTATGTATGCCTTTTCTAGTAAGAGACGCACATGCAGAATATATATGGGTTGTTATGGTGCCCCAGACATGCGCAATAATTGCTTTTTAATTAAAAATAGCACAAGCATGAACGCGCAACTTTGAGCAACAGAGGTGGGTGCGGCGGATGGGGTCAGCCGTTTCAAGTACCCGATGCTGTTAAAAGTGCACAAACGGACAAATGTACAGACAGACAAACGGACAGACAGACAGACAGACAGACAGACCAAAGTTTTTGCGTCGAAGGTCCCGAAGAAAGGCTATCGTCTTTAAAATGTCGGGCCTGTGCGGAAAGCGCGCCGCAGTAACAGCGGAATCTGGAAAACCAGCCTTCCTGGCGCCTTCTTTTTTAAGCATTCTTAAAAAAAATAGGAGAAGCTCATTTGCATCACACTCACTAGAGCACAATTCCTAATTTTAGCGAAATAGAAAATAGTTCACAGTGCCATCTTCGATCTTCGCAGATAAGCTAAACCCGCAGCGCAGCTCAATGTACACTTAGTTGATGCTGTGGCGAATGATGAGGAAGAAGTTTGGCTGAGTGCCTGTTTGGCAATGGTTCGGAAGCATTTACCTACCTATTTGTTACGCAATTCACACTGTATGACCCCCGGTTACTATTGGACTCTTCTGAAACGCCGAAATGCTCTATGACGCATGTTAATGTGATTCCAACCTCTCCGACATGAAGCCCACAAATGTTCTGTTTGCGAATGATTTTTGAGATTCAGTGTTCCTTTGCAATATAATACTGAGCTCCCACGCTGAACGTCTGTGTTCGTACTTCATATAGTCTGAAGTATTAAATGCGAACGCATTAATTATTCGGGTTATGTCAAGCGTCCGGTGTTGTCCGTGGTGATAGCGCACCGGCAGCTTTTGTCTCTCCGTTCTCACTCCCTTTCCGATAGCAACAACTGCGGGCGCGCACTTATCCTCACTCCTAGCAGCAAGCAGCATGTGGGGCGAAAGAGTGTAGGTACAGTGCTTCACCACTCGTTCTCTCACCATTTGCTGTCTCTGTTTCCTGCGGCCTACTCTCCCGTCCGCTCCTGCATCACTGTCGACCGTTCGCTGGCTGGGTGCCCCTCAAGAACATCGAGAAATGTGTGCTAGAGATGCCACTGTGAAACGCCACTACCAAGCCGAGAACGCTGGCGCCCCACTCTCCCATCCACTAGCTCCTCACTTTCAAACATTTGCTGGCTGGGTGCCTCACAAGGCGAAGGCTGGCGGTCAGGGTACTCTCTGTAGGCACAAGAAATACATTTGTATTTTCTCGCAATTCCTTCGGAGAGTTGGGGGAATTTTCGGACATACATTGAATTCTTTACGGCAAATGTCTTGTTTTAAATATCTAAACGCACAAATTTTGCTCTGTCAGTCTTTCTGCTGGTCTGTCTCTTTAGCCACAAAGCGAAAGTCTAAGCCCCTACAGGACGCCCACCAATGTTGATGTGGTCGCAGCGTTAGGGATTGTCAACATTGTTAATATAAAATCTTATATCACGCATTTCTAGGACACAACATCAATACGTGAGTTTAGGTAGTATGTTTCTTAGGAAATACATACATTCGCAATTCCAAAG
Source organism: Rhipicephalus microplus (assembly GCF_043290135.1). Taxonomy (NCBI): domain Eukaryota; kingdom Metazoa; phylum Arthropoda; class Arachnida; order Ixodida; family Ixodidae; genus Rhipicephalus; species Rhipicephalus microplus. Next base: position 23,966,812 of record NC_134706.1, on the reverse strand, counting down.
AACGGGGTGCTTATGACGTGGCGCCGGCATTGCGATGCTCTGAACAAAACAAGCGATTGTTTCTACGTTTCACTAAATGTTCAGTGCTACCTCTACCAGTTGCCCTATGTTCTTGAAAACTTACATTTCTTCACAATAATGTCCGATGACGGCACATATCACGCTGTGTCTTCGGACAGAAGGCTATTGTCTTTCGACGTCCTTTGCAAAGCACGCAGATATATAGTTATTGTCTTTTTTTTTCATTTCGCCTTACAGCAACAGCGGCGGTGACGAACAACGGCGGTGCCAAAAACGGCTGTTGCGATCTCAGAACAGTTTCCGCGGTAAAATTCATATAAATTTGAATTGCAGTGACTACGGCTGCATGTTTTGCACCAGTAGCTTCCTGTTCCTCGGTGAGACTTCATGCTCCTTCTGTAGTCACTGTTCTTTCGCCGAACAACACTTGTCCGACTCCAGTAGTTAGATATTCAGAACAGCAACTGCTGATAATCACCCTGAAATGCCGTCCACGTTACGCCATAAATGAATGCTAGTACTGGAGAAAACTTTCACCCCCCCGCATTATGACACTTGTGAAAAAAGCATTGGTAGGGCGAAAAGGTTAGGGGAGAAGAAAATTGCAACTTGTGTCTTGATAACAATGTGCTAGAAGTGCCAAATCACCTTCTAATGTGTTTTGTTGTGAATAGGTAGAGGCTTATATTACGTTCGCTACTCTATTTCTATAACCTTTATAGCAAAGAAGAATGTTACGGAAAGTGAACAATGAACACTTAAAAAACAAATATAAAGCTGATTGATTTGATTGATATGTGGGGTTTAACGTCCCAAAACCACTATATGATTATGAGAGACGCCGTAGTGGAGGGCTCCGCAAATTTAGACCACCTGGGGTTCTTTAACGTGCACCCAAATAACAAATATAAAGCTCAAGCATGCTATCCTTGATGCTTTTTTTATGAATGAAATACTCTACAAGCAGCCGTATAAAATTCGGTTGTGCTGAATGCCGCATGACGGCGAAAGGGTTCAGCAATGAAAACTTTTAATCACCCGCTACGGATTTTCCAGAAAAAAAGCTTCTTACATATAGTTGCACACAATAATCTAGAGATATTGCTATGATCGTTGTACCACCATGGAAGGGATGGAAGCGAGGTGAAGGCTTCGGATTTGATAGTGTTAGTTGGCGATATTTGTGCAGCTTAATTAGGGCACAGCTCCTTTCTGTTTGTTCGCGTTGTGCGCCATAGCCACTGCTGACGATGAAGCGTCTTCTGAACCACACTTTTTCTTCCTGACATCATGACCCAGCATATGCAAGGTATCCACTATACGTCTTGAGGTTGAGGATGAAGGTCATGACGATTAAGAACAAGTTCGTTCCAGACCACACATTTCGCTTAGACCACCCTGTTCAGGTGGTGGTTTAGCCGTGTTTATCTCCTAATGAATTGAACATCGAGTGAAAATGACAGGTAAAATATGAATTTTTAGAGTGAAATTTCAACGTTGGACATCTCTCTTCCGGGATACCTTCTGTTGAAAATAAAGAAAGGGGGCGTGGGCTTGGGTGGGTGGTGGAGGTGCGACAGAGGTAGAGAAAGAGAAGAAGGAGGTAGGGAAGGTGGAGCTTGTATTGATGGAGTGAACATTGTCGTCCAGTTTGATGACCACGTGTCCTTGTTCTTACCATTTGGTGCCGTGAAATTTGGAAGTGGTCGTTTGGGAACTACGATGTCGTCAGCCGGGCGCCTTCGGAAGGTTCGTGGGACTGTAAGGACCGCCGTCTCACGAAATATTACGCCACTGACAGGACTACCGCGAGACTGCGACACCGAGGCACGCCAGGTGAACAGGCGAGTCAACGTTTTGATGACTAGAGGAGCTGAACTCCGATAGTTTGACAAGGACATCCTCGACGTAACTGAAGAAAAGGCAGTTGAGCAGCGACTCGCTGATTCTGCGCATTTCCGTGAGAAGATCGTGCAGCATGCAATCGCTGAGGAGCACTATTTTTTGACTGAGCACAGACAGACTTTCCACCTGCGTGGCGCGTACCATCCGCATCTTGATTACATCAGATATACCAGCAGCAAGTACGACCGATCTGCTGTCTGTAAAAACACTGTTGCTTGTGACAGAATATACAAAAGCAACGAAAAAAAACACAAAACGTTTTGAAGGTTCTGATTCAGACCATGCAAGCAGCCTGTCTGCAAGTTACAAAGTATATAACAACAGTTCGATTGATGTTGATAGAAATAACACAGTATTGGGCGTGAAGTCGTGTGAAAGTGTGGAACCTCCGCCACAGAATTTGCTTCTGGATACTTTTGGTAGTGATTAAGCAACAGTGCCGTGCGTTCAAGATTGTCCGGAGCAACGGTGTTACGCTGGTAATTTTACTAGAGAGGAACAGCCACTTAAGCATTGTGTAGACTTTCCGAAGCAGGAGAAAGAACTGACAGAACAGCATCATGTAATAGCCAATCCCAGAAGCTGAAATGGTGGAAGCTGTGATAGGAATGATAAGATTGAAGAAGATGAACGCGTTGCGTTTAGTGAGCAACTTAGGAAGCGGGTAAATTAAGAACGCGCCTCAAGTTTGCCAACCAGAAACGATGGCGTGTTCGATCTCCTCGGTGGTGAAGCCAGCAGTCCTGTGTTTCCGGTGATGCCCCCACCGTTCTTTGCTCAGGCTGGACGTCAAAACTTTCTTCCGCTCAGCATGAAATATTTAGATAATGCTTGGACAAAACAAGGGGATGGTCGCCAGAAACAAAAGTAAGAACCTTGCTTTTGTGTCTGAAAGGGAAGCGAAGGATTCTGGAAACGGGGCCGCAGCACAACCAGCACGCGAACCAATTACATAAGCGTATTTGTACGGAGCAGCGGGAGAGCAAGGCACAGGGTTCGGACCACAGCAAGAAACGTCGCTGCAGGAACCAAGTCGCTTCATGAAGAAGACTGCAAAACGCTGCAGTAAACTGTCTACAAAAGAAGCTTAGAGTGGAGTATACCTGCAACGCTACACCAAGATGGAAATGGTGGTGATGGAAGCGCGCTCACTATTTCCAAGAAGATCTGCATGGTGCTTTTCGAACCAGGCTTCATTACAGACTTGTGTCAGAAAAACAGTGAGGTTCTTAGGACATTTGTCCTAGCGACGTGACTACATTACGAACGAGACAGCATACGAGTTAGTAAGCGCTCATTTTCTATAAGGTGTTGAAATTTCTATGTTTTAAAAACGGTATTGTCGCCATGCAGAAAAGAAGTATTATTGTAGGAGTCTTCAATTCTCATCACACTTCGTGGGGATTCTGAACAGATATGAGTGGCGAAAGTTGTGCGGTTCAATTTCTAAAAGTATTTTAACATTCAATAACCACCGAAAACCCCCTACCCATCCATTTGTGTGCAATCAGTCTCATTCCGTGATTGATTTTACTTTCCTTAGTCCTAGCCTCTGTATTTCTACGTGGTCTACATTTAACTCGGGTACAAGTAGCGATCATTTTTTGGCATTGTTTGAACTTGTATGTACCGTGGCTTCAGTGTTCGAGCAGGCAATTTCTCACATAAATTTCAATACATCCCAACAGACACTACATGTGGTTTCGTCAAAACGATCTGAGGAAATGCAAGAGCGAAATGTTATCCACAATAGTGATCTCATAAAAAACTCTTTCAATAGAGCTAAATTCACAATACAGGTATATAAATAACGTTTTTATAACCATCGGTGGACAGCCAACTCTCCGAGTTCATTTCAAAGCCTGGCTACAGGAAATAACTTTTCAACTTCCTTAAAACAAAAAAAAAGTATTAGCATCACCAATAAACATCGAATCGATAGTCTCAACGCCAAGTGAGTTGTATACTTTACTGAAAATTGTTGCGCAAGGGCGCGAAAGCGGCTTAATCGCTGCTTTCTCTTACCAATCATGGTCTCCTGCTAAAAGCGATGACTTAAATTTGAAAAGGTTACAGCGTGAAAAGCAGCACACTTAGGAAAAAACTGCTCAACTACGCTCAAGGTTCTGATGGAATAACTGCATCGCTAATAAAAAGACATTCATAAAGAATCACTTTGGGAATCACTTGCAATATTTAACCATTTCATTGGTGATTTGATGGTTCTGCTTGAGTAGAGAATCGCAAAAATAGTTCCTTTATAAAGAAACACTGAGCTGGGTTTACTTTGGATGTCATTAGGCCCAGATCACTCACATCTATTCTGTTAAAACAAATTGAAATAATTCTACACGTTAACATAGATGACTGATCGGACAAAACCATGATTTTATGTCCATGCCAAATTGGACGCACGCGTGGCTGCTCCACTCATGTTGATATGGAAAGCAGGATACAACTAGCTCGTTTAAGAGACATGTTGCTGCCTTAGTAACTCTAGACACTGCTAAAGCTTAGGACAGTGTAGAACAAAGTAAACTAATAATATTCGCTTACGCACGTAGGTTTACGAAACTACTTCGTTGCATGGGTTCACTCTTTTTGAAAAGAGAGAAACTTTTATTGCTCTGAATATGGCGTGTCTTTTTCAAAATATATACAAACTAGAGGTCTGCCCCAAGGTTCAGTATTGTCACCATTCCTCGTTGTTGTTTTATTGTGCACTATTCTAACTCAACATGGCGTACAGGTGTGTGTATACGCTGACGACCTCGAATTTCTTGCTACACCTGCAGATATACACACACGATATGATATGCTACAGTTTTTATATGAGTGCTCTGGACGCATGGTTAGAAAAATTAATCTGTTTTTGAACACCAGAAAAGTGCAATCGTAGTTTTCCGACTAAGTGTTCCAGTGCCGATTTCCGTACTTCACAAAGAAGATGCCATTCCGCAGCTGAATTCAAAGGAGTACTTAGGAGGGACTTATACCGAAAATCTAAATTGGAGTCAACATAAAAAATGGCCCCGTATCTACATGTACAATGCAAATGTCGTCGAAAGACGAAAGTCTTGCATCTGGAAAGAGTGACTAAAACGTTTATTTGATGTTCTGCGCAAGAAAATCGGTCAACAGTATTTTGGAGGCGCTGGGTTAGAGTGCCTAGAGCGTGCAGCGGAGGCGAACGAGCACATCAAGTCACGTCACTCGTGAGACTTGAGCGCTATCTGGCAGTTATCTTGAAAAACGTAGCGCGCGCATTTTGCGCACCCGTCTCGGAGGTGATCAGGTGTAGAACGCAAGGCAAAAAGTAGGTGCCATCACCGTGTCGTCTTAGCAAACAAAGCATTGGGAACACTTGCCTTGTCGTGCAAGCGTTGCATGGTCAGCGCTACGTGATAAACGCTATGGTGCTTAGAATTACTAGTATATACCTGTTCTGCTACGAAACACACATACAGAATATTGACGCGTTGTTATGGTGCCTGAGATATGCGCAATAATTGTTTTTAATTAACAATCGCACAAGTATCAACGCTGGATCCTGAGCAATATTGGTGGGCGCTGCGGATGGGGTGGCCGTTTGGAGTAGTGTATGGCCACTTTTTGGCTGTTTAGGGTACTGTTGAGGGCAAAAAAAGACAAATGTACAGGCAAGCAGACAGACAGACCGAAATTTTTCTGTCGAAGGTCCCGAATAAAGACTATCCTCTTTAAAAGATGGCAGCTAAAGGAGCACGGGCAGTCGGTATGCTGCGTAGACTCAGCAGTAAACTGTCTGGTTTATGTCGTAATTTGCCCGTCACAAAACATTGTGTGTAGATTTGCCCAATAATAAACTTTAGCTTTCTTTTTTGGAGCACCGGCCTACAAAATTTGACCACTGGTATTTCTAGAACGCGAAGAATAACGATCATATCTTGGGCTTCCGAAATTTGTCACAATTACTGTTTTATATACGGAAGCGCGCCTGCCTTCCCTTCTTGCAAAGTTTTAAATGCTAGCAGTTTATACCTTCGAGGAAAAATATGCATCCTCGCAGAGGAGGTCGCAGCATGTTTCACTTCAGAGCCGATGTACTTTTTTAACCAACAGTGGTCTAGATTAAGGCGTCCACAAATCATCGTCATAGGGAAGCTGTTTGAAACATTACAAGCGAACCTTCGTGAAGTACTGGTACGAAGAAGACATATTTCAACAAAAAAATAAAATGTGGCATTATATTTCCTAACTCTTGCAACAATCTTCCCAATAGGTACTTAAATGACATTTCGAAAGACCACCTTGCAAGACTAGAAATAAAGATTGTAATAGCAACTGATTCTTCAGTTTGTGATGGAAAGGCAGTAGTCAGAATTGCGTCTGCAGTGTTCCTTTGGTCTTTTTCAATTCGTTTACGGAATTTTACACTTTTCACCCAGAGAAACTACTTGCAATTTTCTTAGACTTACGGAAATTGCCTCAATACATAACATATGCTATAATTCTTACAAACTGCCTGCCTGTGTTTACAGTACTTTTGCGCCTAATATGTCTCATGCTTTAAATGTGTTTTGCGCTTCTGTTTTAAAACATTTAGGAAAAATTCGCTTAGTATGAATACCAGGGAATAAAAGTTCAATCCCTAATGGACATTCTTATGCACTTGCAGTGTCCTCACATAATTGTTCCATAATTTTTATGTTGCCAACGCTAGCATTTATCGCCATGACACACTTTGAAAAACTTGCCACATGAGATTATTTTGAAAAAGCTCACTAGGCAACATCTAATTTTTCTCATCTTAAATGCCCTTGGAAAAATCAATGGTGCACCTCTGGAATGGTGGAGATATCAATTTTAAGACTACGATGCAGAGTTCACCCACTGAATCTGATACACACAGCTCTGGTCTTGCACAGTCTCCCCTGTGCCTCCACTGGAACGAGTGTGAATATCGGTGTCATTTCCCCTTAACATGCAAGTTATTTGCAAATAAAAGTAGAAGACTGTTAGAATAACATCTCCATAGGTTGGCTTTGAATTTATCTATTCCGGTGGTCCTTTCCTTTAGAGCAGATAAAATTGGATTTACCAACATGATTGTTTGCGAGGCCATGTGTGTGATTTTATAAAAAAACACAAAACGAATAGAATGTTTACCTTAGACATTGTTTCACTTTATTTCAAACCATATTAGCTTGTTGGCTTTTCTTTTTATTGATTCTAATAATTCTATTTGTAATCCATGGTTTATCAATCTTTTTTATGTTAAAACATCCTTATCTAAACATCCGACCTGGTAAAACAATTATACTCGCCACCGACTTCAGCGTAGACATTATGGACCTTAGGGCCTGCTGATTCACCCGCTCGTCGTCATTCACACATCATCGTAATCATGCATCCCCACTTTATGGAGATGCACAGATTTTTCTTGAGGCCCTTTAAATAAAACTACCAATGTCCGTTCGCACCGTTCCTAGGTTGAGGCACACTGGCCATCACCTTCAGTGCGTTGTGCTCGGGTAAAGTTGATCTTAACCAGACGGGACGACTTCATTGTAGGATACATATGTAATGTTTATAAAATTCGATAATCATCACTTAATTTCCAATCGACGCTTCACGGACGCTATGGTCTATTGAAAAGCAGTTGCCAGATCTGACCTGGCTCTGTGGTAGAACACTTGCTTGCCAAGCAGAACGCTGCGATTTGATTTCTTTTTGGTCATGACATTTTTTTTTCAAATTTAGTGGATCAACGCAGCCGATGTGAGCTTTCTTGTAACGCTAACGCGATGAAAATACCCGTGCGTGTTCGTGCTCTTCTTGTATATATGTGAAGTGTCTATCACCTCTGGCACATACCCGCATACCAGTAGCACATACCTACCGTGGGTATCTGCCACACTGCCAGGTGTAAAGTGTTGGACGATGTACACCACTGGATTGTGACATCATTCATGTCACGACCTGCGCGTCAGATTCATCACATCATATTTTCCTCACATAGAAATCAATTATTCAAGTCTTTTTTTCAGCTTGTACGCAAAAATTGGGGATGGCGGTAAACAAAATCACCGAACTCAACGCCGCTTGATGGGCCTCGCGATCCGAACATGTCAGCAGTAGGCACAAAGCGAAAGACAATTGCTGCATGGAACGTTCATACAAAACACTTTGTATTTACAAAACCAATTAAGAAAGAAATAAAACTGGTACTACAGACACATGTGTTCTAATTATCAACTGCATTGCGAGTACAAAACAATACTGATTGATATGTGGGGTTGAAAGTCCAAAATCTACCCTATGAATATGAGATATGCCGTAGTGGAGGGCTCCAGAAATTTCGACAACCCGGGCTCTTTAACGTGCACCCAAATCTGAGCCCACAGGCCTAAAGCATTTTCGCCTTCATCAAAAATGCAGCCGCCGCAGCCACGGCATGCGATCCCGTGGCTTGCGGGTCAGCAGTCGAGTACCTTAGCCCGTAGACGACTGTAGGGGGGGAGCGAGTACAAAACAATAACAAACACTGGTACCATGTATGATGACAGGAACACACATTGCAACTAAAGCTACACACATTGCTAAATAAAGCAAAATAATTTAGGTGGTCATAAATTGAAGTATTCAAGAGCTTTGGCACAATATCCCTTAACATAGAAAAACAATAGTTAGTTTTACACTTTAGTAACACAAAACTTTTTGTACTCTGGTATCATATAATGAATGTCGAAATGTAAGTAAAACAATTCTGAAAAAAAAAATAAATCAATTTTCATTGTTGTTGTTTTCCGAAAGCATGAAATTTTTAGTCAAACAGTTTGTTTACAGGTACATTATTGTATATTGAGAAAACATGCTCAGTGGGTGAATCATTGAACCCATTAACAATTGCGTGGAGTATTTCCTTTGGCAGCGTTTGCAATTTTAAAATACTTGTGCTGCACCAGACTAGCAGACAATAGCTTGTGTGGAAACAAAAGAGCGCATAATACAAAATAGACTTGGTTGTGGTGGGAAAACTATATCTGTTACGTAAAGTGATTCCAAGGATTCTTCAGAGTGCTGAAGAAAGGTTATTGAAACGTGCATCCTATGACACTGTGTTGCTGAACGTTATTCCTAACGATTTAAACATGTCGACCTACTCAACTACAGTACCACCTAGGTAAAAGCAGGGCCGTATAAATACTTGTTTTCTTTTGGGAAGGAAGAGAACTGCTTTTGTCTTCTGTTTGTTGATTTTTAGTGAATTAACTAATGATCATGCGGCAAAAGGTGAGGGTGCGTTTACGCGATAATTTTGGTTTACTCCATGTTAAAGGGGTGATCACGAGAGCACTCAGATGAAGGTGGCTAGACAGACAGACAGACAGACAGACAGACAGACAGACAGACAGACAGACAGACAGACAGACAGACAGACAGACAGACAGACAGACAGATAGACAGACAGACAGACAGACAGACAGACAGACAGAATGACAGACAGACAAACAGACAGACAGACAGAGAGATAGATAGATAGATAGATAGAAAGAAAGATAGATAGAGAGATAGATAGATAGACAGACAGACAGACAGACAGACAGACAGATAGATGGTAGACAGACATATAGATAGATAGATAGATAGATAGATAGATAGATAGATAGATAGATAGGTAGATAGATAGATACATGATATATAGGTAGATAGATAGATGATGGATAGAGAGAGAGAGAGAGAGAGAGAGAGAAGGAATGTAGGAAAGATAGGGAGGTTAACTAGACTATGCGTCCAGTTGGCGACAGATGGATAGATATATATGGGTGCTAAAAGTGCTTGCAGTACACGAAGAAATGCTTCGCAATAATAACAGTGAGTTTAGCTACTTGGTTAGTGCTGCGAGTGCTATGCGCCATCAAATGTGTAATTTTTCAGTGTGTGCAACCAAACCTCTTCAATAGTTGTCTCACCATATTGACTTATTCATGAATGTGATTGCATTCCTCAACACTTTAATCTCCCCTGAACGCTTGACATATTAGGTACGTAGACTTAAATATTGGCAGATCCCACCTACAGTGTGAATCGATTAGATGCGAAGCATGAATGAGAATTGTTGATATGTCACTTTGAAATCAGGACAACGTTACGAGGTGGAGTTAAACAGCGCCGTACATGACTTCCCCGTCATTATTATCAGGTTTGGAGGTGTCGTTTGCCTTTTACATCTATGCACGTCACTTGATATCAAATTTATATATGTGGAGCTAGTGAACCGGCTGCGAGCACGTCATGAGCGTGGTATGTTGTCATGTTGTTACATGACGCGCGTGTCAGTATTATCATGTTTGCACCAGTAATATTTTTTGTCATCCATTGATATCACGTAACACCAAATTTGGTATATGTGGAGCTAGCAAAACGGCCGCAAGCGCATCAAGAAGGGCCCATTATACTCCAAGGTAGCATTGACGCGCGCACACGCTGGGCACAGCAACGCTACGTTAGCGAAACGCGAGCACTCTATTGTCTGACGCCAGGTGCGACCAGCGTCCATCGGTGCGGCCCGACGGCAAGCGGCACGAAAAGCAGCATGCTGGATTTCGCGCCGATGCGTTACCCAGACAACAATACGTCTCCCTCTTTGTGTATCAGAGGAACGCCGGCCGCGCTGAAACCTGCATGCGTAAAGTAGTAAACATTTATTTAAAAGGAAAGGTTGCCAGGGAGACCAGCCTATAGTTGGTCTGCCTCCCTGCAGTACTAGGTGAAGTGCCTAGTCAGAGACCCCATTGGTAGTAGCCACTGCCCTGGCACGCTAGATCATGGCTCGTTGGGCCGCAAGCTCCTGCAAACCGAGCAGAGCCGCCTGCTATTCCTCTCTAGTTAGATTTTGGTTCGAAGGGAAAGAAACATTGAGCGGAGTTTGCGGTTGTGTTTTGTCGGCACCATCTTTTCGTGAGGCTGCGACAGGCTACCCAAAGATGAAGGAGATCGTTATCTACATCCGTATGACTATCCGTGAGTTGTATATTGGTCTTGTGTTTTCTTAGTGTTCCGAGCACAGAGTGAGCCTACTGGGATTAACCGATCTCCAGGATGAGAGAGTCAGGTAAGGACTGCCGGAAGGCTTCCCAGTTTGGTAAGTGAGCCTGTGTGATGGGGCGTTGTAGGGGTCGGGTAGAAAATGTAGTGTTGAGAATGCAGGGGTCACTACCGTTGGTCTCCTCGGTATTAAACCAGTCTGCGCTTCTGATGTTTTTCGTGAATATTAGGTCGGAGCAGGTGTCCTAACTGACAAAGTTATCTGTACGAGTTGGTTACGCGGGGTCTGTTTGAAGAGTCTTGTCGAGCGTGGAACGAGCGTGGAAATTAGCTCAGCAAGTTTCCTTCCACGCACCTCTTCTTTGCGATAGTCCCAAAGCCTGCTAGGGGCGTTGAAGTCACCCACTATTAAAAGGGGTTCATGCCCGGCGAGCCCCAGTGCCCTGCTAAAGATGATAGCGAATGTGATCTTTTTGAGTTTATGTTTGCAATAAATATTGAGGATGTGCACTGGGGGGTCGGTTCTGCGCAGGAGAAGAACCATGACCATAGTGTACGAGTACAGTATAAAAATTTTGAAGTCGACCTCTTGCGTAGTTAGGGTTTTATGTACAAAAAGGCAGGTGAATGGGTCCCGTTGAAACATGTTATAACCTGAGAGGCGCACGGCATTGCCGGGCTCGCTTATGGCAATGACGGCGCACAGGTGCTCAAGTGTTTCCAGACAGAGGTGGAAATAGGCCCGTTTGGCGCTATCTTTGAAGCCTCTACAGTTCCATAGAACTTAAGAGAGTAAATGAGGTTTTTGGTGTGTAAATGTGGAGCAGTTAGGATGAGTCACCATATTGAGAATTTGGGGTGGCCGGGAGGGACTCTACCCCTACTTCGGCACCCTGTGTAGGCTGGAGCTCGGAGTCCTAGAAGTTTTTAGCGAAGTTGATTGCGTGTGGAAACTTAAAGGGACAATTAAGGTCCTTCAGAATATTAGCTCTTCGGCTTCGAGGGTTTACTCCATGGAGCCAAGTTTTAATGTTACTCGTCTCCTTTTGGGTAACAGTGTTGGAAAGAGTTTCAAGACTTTTGCTTATGGCAATGAGTTGTGTCATTAAATCAGTCATAGTACTTTCAGTAGCCTGAAATCGCACTTCCGTGTTAGAAGGCTACGAGATGAACGGAGAGAGAGACAGAGAGAACATAAAAAGGAAGGCAGAAGGTTAACGAGGGCTGAGCTACGGTAGGCTACCCTGAACTGGGAAAGGGGAGAGGAAGGAAAGTTATAGAGGAGGAGTAAAAGGGTCACTGACTGGGCCTAGTCGTAACAGTTTCACAACACAGACGATGAAACAGGCCGGTATTTTTGAGAAAACGCAACAGTGCTTTCGTTGCCTTTCGGAAATCGGATGGGCAGTGCCATATACTTTCTCGACAGTGAAGTTACTTCAATCCAGTTGATTGAGAGCACTGTGCAGGTGAAACCTGTCCTTTGTGTTTGCCGGGCAGTAACATAGGATGTGTTCAATAGTCTCATCGACGGCGCAGTCGTTGGCCTATGTGCTGTCGGTCATCCCTATCTTAAATGAGTAGGCATTGATGAAGGCTACGCCCAGACGCAGACGGCACAACACTGTACCTTCCTCCCTAGAATGACCAGAGGGTAGCCGCAGTCGTACAGATAGGTCGAGAGAATATAGTCGATGAATTGTGAACTGTGATGACTGCCACTTCTGGAGTGTCATGTTCTGTGCCAGCTTACATTGGCATCTAGCCGAGTCAATCCTAGATAAAGGTACGGAAACAGGGTTTGTTTGTAGGTGTGCATTTCTTTCTGCTTCATCGGCGAGGTGGTTCCCGTAGATACCGCAATGACTTGGTATCCACTGGAACACGACGTTGTGTCCTTGTTCGGTCGCATAAAGCAGCATTTCTCTGATCTCCCACACCAGTTGTTCTTACGACCCACGATGAAGTAACAACGTAAGACATTCTAGAGCCACCTTGGAGTAGCAGAATACTGCCCATTGATTAGCCGGTTGTTGCTTGATATATTCGTTGGCACCTCGCAGGGCAACAATTTCCAAACCAGTCGATGTGATCACGTGACAAAGTTTGTAAGTGATGTTGATGTGTCGAGATGGAATGACGGTGGTGCCGGAGGAGCTACTCTGGCTGGTAGATCCATCCGTGTATACGAAGATTCTGTCAGCGTAGAAAGTGTGTAAACTTTTCAGAGTTGCTTGCTTCGAGGACAAGGTAAAAAGAATTTTTCTATTTCTTATTCCTGGGACGGAAAGGCGCATGTCGGGTTTTCGTAGGCTCCACAAGGCGGACGGTATAAAAGGGTATAAAACCGGATGGTAGCAAAGCATGGTGGGAGCGAAGGATCTCCAAGAACGACGCCTGTGGTTGTTGTTCTGGCAGAAATGCCAAATGGCTCGATACCATCCATGAAAATGTGTTGAATAAGTGGCCTCACACGTCGGTTGTGACATAGGTCGTAACCAGAATTTATGAGCCAATATAACTGTTTCAGCGGTTGAGGTTGTTCGTGGTAGGCTGAGACTAACACGTAGTGACTGTGCATGCACGCTTTCAAGATCTCGAATGTTTGTCTTGCAAGTTTTAGTAAGCAGGGAAGAACTGTAGCGCAATACACCAATAAAAAGTGCCTGGTATAGCTGTGGCGTGAAACTCAATGACGAACTCCACCTCTTTTCAGCGATGACTTTCAGGACGTGGGTAGTTGATACCATTTTCGCTTTCAAGCTAGTCACATGAGGGCTCCAGTAGAGGTCGCGGTCAACAATGACACCTAGAAAACGATGGCTACGCTTGTAAAAGATTGGCTGGCCAATAATGCTTATCGGGCAACTTGTCATCGCCTTGCGCGTTAAGGCCACCAGTGCACAGTTTTCTGTTGAGATTGTTAGACCTTGCGTGTGAAGATAGTCAGATGATTGCGACGCTGTCCTCTGTATCCTTGCTCAAAGTCATAGGCGAGTCAATGTAGATTCCCAGACACAGATGTCATCAGCCTATATTGAAACACTGACCGTTTCCGGGAGAGTTTCCGCGAGGCCAAGCAAGGCAAGATTGAAAAAAAAAACTCGGCTTAAAACACCACCTTGCGGGATGCCACGGCACGTTTGGTGGTCTGAGGTCGGGCCATCTTCAGCATATAAAAAGAATAAATTCGTGTCAGGTAGCTTCGGATCCATCAAAACATTCGCCCTCCCAGTTCAATTACCAGCAGTGTGTCCAATATAGCTTGAAGGGAAACGTTGTCATATGCACCTTTCACATCAAGAAAGAGCGCTAGTGCTAGTCGTTTCCTAAACTTCTGGTGTTCTACTGATGACACGAAATCATTGACGTTGCCAATCGATGAACAGCCTCGTCGAAATCCCGCCACGGAGTCGGGGTTAATGTTGTGTCGTTCAAGGAACCATTCCAGGTGCGTGAGAATCATGCGCTCTATGAGTTTCCCAACGCGTATGGCGAGAGCTACAGGCTGGTATGATGCCAGCACCAGAGGATATTTTCTTGCTTTTAGAATTGACAAAAGACGGCTCCGTTTCCATTCTTGAAGTACGACGCCATTTTCCCACGACCGAATAAATAAATTCAGCAGTTGTTGTCTAGCTGCCTGGTCTAAATGACGCAGAGCCGTATACATTATCCCATCGTGCCCTGGTGAAAAAGAACACATACACAGTGTCAATGCAGCTGCTAGCTCTTCCAATGAAATTGGAGCATCCATACTTATATCTCGTGGACCGAGGACATCGCATAAAAGCATATCAGAAGATAGGGCTGTCCTGCCGGTGATGGTCGCGCGAAAATCGTCTGCAACGTCAATTTCACGGTGGTTTAGACGAAGTCCAAGAGCCTTGAAGGGATGACGTTGCATGGTGCCTGAGCGAAGATCCTGTAGAGTTCTTCATACATGAAATAATGGCTTGCGTGGGTCTAATGACTCACGAAAGCTTTTCTATCTTTGATCCTGCAGCTTGTCTATTTGGCGTTGTATTTTTTTCTGCATACGCCTTGCTTCTATGAGATCAAGAATCGACTTGGTACGCCTGTATGTTTTTTCAGCAGGTCTACGTAACGCCCGAAGCCTTCCTAATTCGATGTCAAGCTCCGTGCGCTTGTTTGAGCATGTGAAGCGCCACGTACAATTTTTCATTGCATCTGCAATTACTTCTTCTAACCCACACTAGATGTCATTTCAGCACGTGTCCTCACTTGATCTTCATAAACTGTACAGTGTGTATACCAATTGACCAGCGAGGACTAAGTTTCTTGGCCATCAATGCTGAGATAAGTTGGAATGTGATCACAACCATGTGTTTAGATATCTGTAAACCACCGCACTTTTGAACTGAGGCAAAACGACACGAGTGTCAGGTCTAGGCAGCTGCTGTACGTCGTTCCTCGCAGGTATGTCGGGCTACCATCACTCAGAAGGCTCAGGTTGTTGTGTCACACAAACGATACCAGCGAGCACCCCTTCAATTGTTTCGTCAAGTTTTCCCATATCGAATGATGTGCATTGAAATCACTTGTTATAATGCAACAGCCTGGAATAGCTGCCCTTATTTCCGTTAATCTCTTACAATCAAATGGACTTGCGGATATATATATATATACGCCAACAGGTGTAAAAGACAACCGCTTCTTCTTCTGAGTAATGCATACGTAGTGGTTCTTGCCATATCGGCAGTGTAGCATGGGCGAAATTAGTAAGGTCTTTGTGAATGTAAATAAAAACTTTGCTGCTACTTCCATTCGTGTTGGAAGCGAATAACTCGTATCCCAATATTCTTATAGTGGATGAGTTCGGCTCACAGATTACCATTACGGGAAGTGATTTTTAAACACGAACTGCCAGAAATGCGATATCGGGGACCTCAGGCCTCTCATATTCCATTGAAATATGAAGGCGTTTCGAGTGTCGTCTGCAAACGATAGCTGTTTCTGTTGACAAGCCCTGGTTCTGCTGTACAATTTGTTAAGCAATCGACTTCTGAAGGCTTGCTAGAACTAGGCTGATAGTATCCCGCAGCTGATTGCACTTCGTGCTAATGGTGTTTGCACCCTCTCTACGAACATATGAATGGTACTCACAAGGGAGCTGACCATGGCGACTATTTGTTTATCCTCCTCTGTTACGTTTAGAAAATTCATTTGAGGAGTGCTTCACTGCTGAAGTCTGAAGGCGCTCTCTGGTGACGCGTAGCCGAGGTAGTTCCGGCCAGGCGTCAGCTCTGTCGCTGTTGGCGGCTTCTTTATCCTTCGACTCGACTGCGTTTGTTCTCAGAGACAGAAGTAGAGGCGACTTTGAGCGCGGTTCACGAGGCAATGGTGTCTTGATTATCTTGAAGCGCCGTCGAAGACGCGATCGTAATCGTCTGGTAGATGCAGCTGCTTCCCGGTGAGACAAATGATCTCAAACCATTTTCTTTCGTACTGCCATTTCCCTTCGGAAAATCAGACGATCCTTCGAAGATGCATCACAAGGCCCGTCACAATTTGAACATTTCCGAGTATTGGATTGAAATGCGTTAGTGGCGTGAGGTTAAGAGTATCGAGCGCAAACGGTGGTGTTCTTGCACATGCTGCTCACGTGACCCAACTTTGTACATTTTCTGCACCGAAGCGCTCTCGGTACGAAGGGACGAACAGCAAGCCGAAAGTGTCCCAGCTTCACGTGTGATGAGAGGGTTTCACCATTGAATATGATACTCACGCAACGTGACGTGACGAGACGAAAAACACTTGTGATGATGGTGCTTTCTGTAGCGGGCTTGATCAGGATTGGCAAGTCTGTGTTGACAATGGTCTCGTCAACATCGCAAATTACTCTAGTGATGACTTCCTTGCCAGGCGGTATGTGAGAGCGGACTGCCATGCGATTGAGCTCTGTGACCTTGTGCAATATATCTAGCGCAGCCTCGTGGGTAACGTCAATGGCTAGAGCATTCTTGCGCGTGTTCACTTTCACGTCTTTGATTTCGTTTGGCACCAGTGCGTTCAGCTTTGCAGACACAGCTTGCCTGTTGAGGCACCTCATATTGTCCGCAAAGATTGATTGATTGATATGTGGGGTTTAACGTCCCAAAACCACCATATGATTATGAGAGACGCCGTAGTGGAGGGCTCCGGAAATTTTGACCACCTGGGGTTCTTTAACGTGCACCCAAATCTGAGCACACGGTGTCCGCAAAGAGAACTGGCATGAAGAGGACGGTGAATGACTCGATAATACGCGGTCTTATGATGGACGCACTGAAATCAAATGACGTACTTAGAAACCATCTCTTAGCCTTGCGGCTCCTCCCAGGTTTAAGATGTCGTAACCGGACTCTTCACTGCTGATATAATAGTTCATGGTATCGTCACTGTCATTGTCGCTGTCGGCGCCATTGCACTTCCTGGAGGAGGCTTCCGCGGGATTCGTAGTATCTGGCGGATGCGTATGTGTCTCCATCTGACGAACGAAGTGATGCACATGAGCATCGGTTCTAGAGCGCGAATGGTAATAATGGTGGGGAGTGACGCGGGGGCGACTGGTGGACTACCTGTCTCCAAGGCGGCAATTTTAGCTTGAAGCTCCGTGTTCTGTGCCCACAGCGGAGCAAGCTCTTGTTTGAACCTGAGGAATTCGGGGGAGGAGGCAAAGGAAGATGAAGAGGATGAGGAGGCAGCCTTCGCCCCATTGCCTAACTGACAAGCTGTTTTCTAGTTCGGCTGATTATGGGCGCCGGTATCAATCATAGGGGGAATGTCCCCAGCTTGGAACATGAGGGCACCCTGGTCAGGTGTCTTGGATGACGTCTGCTGTTACGGTGTTTTAGGTGGATGGTGGTTCGTGTTGATTGGTCCCTCCAGTAGCAGGGTTCTTCGTGGCTTGGTTGGTAGCTCCCGACTGAAGTTCTTCTGGCACGACGCCAGATGTCTTGGGCGGTGACCACTGCTTCGACGGTCCCCACCTGCCGTGATGTCCGCCCGGCTGCTGCCGGCGACAAAACTTTGCTTTGCAGGCCTGGGATCCGGTGAGGTGTCCCTCACGGCACACCAGGCACGATGGCTTGCATTCGTGCGGTGCCATCTCTTCCTCAGAAGCCCCCACAACTTGACCACGGTGGCCGCAGCGTTGGTCATTCGGGTGATGATACAGCTCCACCTTGTGGCCCACCGTTCCGCAGCGGTAGCAGTCTGGAATGGGACGTTTGTATTCGCGTGCTGGTGTCACAACGCTGTTGTAGTGCACGAAACGTGGCACGTGGTGGATCTCGAAAGTTATAAGGGCCACCGAAGTCTTGCAAAGCTTTCTGATGAAGGCGATGCTTCCAAAACGCCAATGAATCTTTGCTTTCAAGGAGGCGGAGGTCTTTTGCTCGTGCAACTTAATGACGCCAGTGCACACTTCCCTACTGATCTTGCCGTGGCCGATCATTGGTAGGGGACCTTGTGATGTACAGAGTGAGAATTCTCCTGAGAGATGGTTCGCAGAGTTGATGTCTTTGGTTGAGACAACAATGATACTTTTCTCCCACTTGGGGCACACACTGATAAAGTCACTCGAGATTTCGTTCACGTATGAGGTGAGCTTGAAGCCTAGTCAACCTGGTTGAAAAATAGCTTTGAAATCCACCGTGACACGAGGCTTCAGCACGATGGTGAAGTCTTCTGCAGCAATGCGGCGTATAGCGGTAGGCCACCGCGATACACGGGGTGTCTTCTTCTCTGGTAGAATGTTCGTGGACGTGGCCTTATATTTAGCCGAGCCCTTGGTAGCTTTAGAATGCTGGCGAAGCATGCGGAGGGCCACCAAGGTGAACAGTGCTTCATCCGTTGATGCAACGGAGTTTATCCGTTGATGCAACGGAGTTTTTGGGCACTGGGCTAGAAATATCATTCCACGCCAACGTGCTGGAATCATATCCGCGGAGAGTGGTGACCCTCAACTGCGGCTTCGGATGCGGAGAAGTTCTGACGCAGTCGGCGTTCGGTGCAATGCTCGGTCGGGCGAGCATTGCACCGACGTTAGGTCAACAGTGGATATAAAATGCCCCACAATTGGCACACTTGGATGAAAGAGGTGTCTTCTGATGCAGAACGATGTTACCAAGAAGATAGTGTCAATCTTGATGAAGTGTGAAGCAGGGTTCCACCGGTCCTCACAAAAAAGCGGGAGCCGACGCGACGTGCGTCCGCTTTCATCGCGCGCACGTAGCGTTTCCGCATGCGTGAAAGCAACGAAGTGCCTTGCGGGGCCACGCCACTGTGATACGACAAAATGAACTCCGGCGAGCACGCGCACCACGTCACGTGGAAATGTATTGACGCCTTGACTGTGGCATGTAGTCATGTTTTCACATTACACGCATCTCATGATTATCATGTTTTCACCATTCACATACCTTCGTCATCCATTGGTATCACGTAATACCAAACTTGGCATATATGAAGCTAGCGAAACAGCCGCGAGCGCATCATCAGTGTGGCATGTAGTCATGTGGTTACATGACACGAATGTCTAGATTAACATAATTTGATGTGTCATTTACCTATAACGTTGGTTCGCGTCGCGTAATACCGAGTTTGTACATGTGAAGCAAGGGAAACGGCGGCAAGCACATCATGAGTGTAGCATGTCATTATGTTGTTTCATGACACGCATCTCATGTTCATCATGTTTGCAGCAGTCATATACCTTTCTCATCCATTTACGTACTGTATTACCAAACTTGGAATATGTGACGCTAGCGAAGTGACTGCGAGCGCATCATGAGTGTCGCATGTAGTGATGTTGTTACATGACACGCATTTCATACCACAGCAGTTTTGCAACATGCCATGTGAACAAAACCACCGCAAGAGCTGCAGGACCATGAAATGTAAATCATAACACTCATGATATATATGTCATGATTTTTATTTTACGACTAGTCAAAGATGTTCTTGATACAGTCATGTTGTTCGATACCAAGTTTGGTGTCGATACCAATATTGAAACGGCCAGGAGAGCTAAAAGTCGTAGGCGGTTAGATAGATAGATAGATAGATAGATAGATAGATAGATAGATAGATAGATAGATAGATAGAAAGTTATATTCAGCGAAGACAAGGACATAAGAGAAAAGAACCAGACGCCTCTGAAACCCTTTGTAAACTCCATCTTTCAACGTCATACTGTCGCTATGAGATCATATAGGCGTGTAATTGTCATCATTACAATGCCATTTTCAAAATTTTCCGTACTGCTGAGCCGTTTGCTTCCTAATTATATTGTGTATCTTATTTTTTATTTCATGTTTTTCATCAAGGAGTATCGATGAGTGAGCGCCAATTTTCATTTTGTATAGCTGGGAGTCCACTTGTCTGAACGTTGGTTCTATTGACGCCATATGTTGATGAATTCTGAAGTTTTCAAGCTTCGATCTTCTCTGAAACGTAAGTCTCAACCATGTAGGGGTAGTATTTAGCTGTCGAATTAGAATTATTATTATTTTAGAGAGTCTCACTTTCTGGACAAATAGGTTTATGCGAATATTTGGCTGTGATTTGAAAAACAATATGTCACTATCACTAAAAGTCCACACCGGCCGTGTAAAACTGTCCCACTATGCCTATAGTGATCACAAGGACTCTTTACGGCTTAAACCATAACTAACGAATTGTCTAAGTAGCCTCTAAGTGTTCGTAAGGCAATAAGTACAACCGCATCGCTGCACACTTCGGTGATGCTGGTGGGGAGAGTCATAAATCTGTGTTCTTTGCAGTCGGTAGTTTAAGCAAGTCCTTTATTTCGCAAATCCCTTCAGTCGACACTTGGAAGGAAAAAAAAGTTGGTGAAAAGATAACTTGCCATCGTCAGTTCAGATAAACTCAAAGTCGCAAAAGTTTGCTAAGAAATGCTTTGCTTCAAAAAAAGATATAATTCTCTTCGCAACTGCGCAATACTATTTCTGCTTGTGGAAGTAAACAAGTGAACTTCGGTGCATCCATGCTAGTAGTGGTTACAGCCTTGAGATAGTAGTGAAGCCTCCTGTCTTGAATGAGACAAATCCACTTGTCTGAACGTTGGTTCCATTGACGCCATATTTTTACGAATTCTGAAGTCTTCAAGCTTCGATCTTCACTGGAACGTAAGTCTCAACCATGTAGTGATAGTACTTAGTTGTTGAATTAGAATTAATATTATTTTAGAGAGTCTCACTTTCTCGACGAATAGGTTTATGCGTACACTTGGCTGTAATTTGTCACTTTCGCTAAAAGTGCACTTGCAATCTGTATGACAAACAAGAGAGTTTAAATTTTTGAATGCCAACCAAAAGAATCACGAGAGAGAGACAGAACGGGTACTATCGTCAGTCATTTTTCCATCGCTCACGTCATTGGCATGGCCTGCGCTTGAAACTTCCCTCAATAGCTACGCATCGACTCGCTGAATTTCGAGTGCTAGGTCGAAGTGGATGTGCTCCATCATAGGGACTCTCAGCTATACAAAATGAAAATTGGCGCTCACTAATCGATACTCCCTGATGAAAAAGATGAAATAAAAAATAAGATACACAATATAATTAAGAAGCAAACGGCTCAGCAGTACGGAAGATTTTGAAAATGGCATTGCAATGATGACAATTACACGCCTATATGATCTCATAGCGACAGTATGACGTTGACAGATAGAGTTTACAAAGGGTTTCAAAGGCGTCTGGTTCTTTTCTCCTATGTCCTTGTCTTCGCTAAATATAACTTTCTAGTGAATCGCTATACCAAGAGAAGGAACATTGTAACGTTAGAAATAATCAATCAGGGTGGTTACATTACAAAGATCAAATATTGTCGTCATAATTATAGAGAATACCCGACACTCGGGCGAAATAAATGAACCATGCAAAATAAAATAAAAAAAACAATTCATTGTTTTTCAGCAGTGGTGAAGCTGTGAACGTGATTGTGACACACTGGAATTCGATATGAGTTTAAACTGGTCGTGCGTTCATAAATCATATGATCTTGCATAACAGAAGAAAACATAGGAGACGTTTGAGCCGCACATTGTAGAGTATAACGTGATGAAATATTCGGGCTTCGTTCACATCCCTTTCTCTATCGGTAACCTATAGCTTCGGTTCTCTGTGGCCACAAAAAAAAAAGAATGCCTGTGTGCGCCACACCAGCAGTGTAAAACTGTCCCACCATGCCTATAGTGATCACAAGGACTCTCTACGGCTTAAACCATAACTAACAAATTGTCTAAGTAGCCTCCAAGTGTTCGTAAGGCAGTAAGCACAACCGCACCGCTGCACACTTCGGTGATGCTGGTGGGGAGAGTCATATATCTATGTTCTTTGCAGTCGGTAATTTAAGCAAGCCCTTTATTTCGCAAATCACATCAGTCGACACTTGGAAGAAAAAAAAAGTGGGTGAAAAGATAACTTGCCGTCGTCAGTTCCTGCCCATGGCATGTTACCTTTTCAGACACTTTTCTTTCTTCACATTTACATTACAATTCGGTCTAATAACTTCCCCTATACTTTCCCTGGAAGTATTGTCTGTTAAATGTCATTGTTATTGTGTCAAAACATGGAACAACGAGCCCTTAGGTATACAACGTTTCCCTTATTCAATACCGAGGGTCTCGTACTGGCGGACTTTGTGCCTTTAGGTGGTATACGAGGGACTATTGGTCAGCTGCCAGCTCGTAATAAGTTCACGTGCTACGCGACGCCAAACCGGCTCATAAAGAGTTTGCCACACTCGCCGCCATGGCTACTGGTGGCGCTGACTGACACTTCCACGTTAAAATATAGATATATACCCAATAAAATGGCGGAAATGAAAGCCGCCGTGGTAGCTCAGTGGTGGAGCATCGAACGCGTTATTCGAAAGTCGCAGGTTCGGTTTCTGCCCACGGCAAGTTACCTTTTGACCCACTTTTTTTTCTTCACAATTACGTTACGATTCGGCCTATTAACTTGCCCTATATATTCCTAGGCAGTATTGTCTGTTAGATCTCGTTATTATTGCGGCAAAACACGGTACAACGAGCCTTAAAAATATAAAAATATAATACACCTTTTTCTCCAATAAATATCTTTGAATATATATATATATATATATATATATATATATATGTGTCTGTGTGTGTGTGTGTGTGTACGCACAGGCACGTTTTAATAACTTTATTAACCATTTATATCCTTATTACGTAAAATAGGTGCCCCACTGTAGCGTCTGTGTGCCCAGCAATACATAACCGCATCCTCGTATCTCCCATTATTTTCGTGCCTAGACTGCTGACATTCATATATATGAGCTGACAGATACGTGGCCTTGCTTCAAAAACGATAGCTTCTGATTTTTCTTGTGGTAATATGTCTATAAGCGTCTGGCTTCGGTCCTGAAAAGGAAGCATTCGTGGTGAGAGAATCATATGAAGAATATTTTCGGCGCCCGTGTGATGGCCTGCCTAGCTGTAATTATCTTACTTCTAACGACAATGCTGAAGATTGACAAGTCATGTGTCAATGCGATGCCAACTCCTGCTCCCCGTCCTCCTGCAGCTCCGGCAAGGCCTCGTCAACCAATTGCGGCACGCGTTGGTCCAATACGACGTTTAGCCATTTTGGAACCTGTTGGAGGCTTTAGAGCACACGGTATGAAATCGAAGTAGTTCATTTCTATTGTTACGTTTCGCAGAAAACTGTGTTAAACATTATGTGAATTGCTGAATGTGGAAAGATTTCAACCCTGTTTCGTTGGTCGTTACTGAACAGTTATTGTACACCGTCAGAGATTTTGTTCATTTGAAGGACCGAACATGGCATCAGAGAAAGGCACGTGGCTCACCGCGGCGGAGAAACGATGCTGTGGAGGCGCGTTTAGGGCAACTTGCAGCAAGGACCTCCTGTCGGGACTCTGGCACGGTGATACAACGGCTGGCGTCATGTCATCTAGAGTTACCTTTTGAGGTGTCACGCTATTTTACGACAGCCTGCAAAGCCTGGAGGGCTGAAGCTTACTTGTCGTAGAAAATGAAATAGCAGCGTACGCAAGTGTTTTTAAACCTTTCTCTCTTTACATAGTTTTCAAACCCCCGCCTGCACCAGATATTGACGAATATTTACCAATTCTAAGCAAGCCGCCTAAACAATCAGTCTACCCAAACCAGTCTACCTACCGAGCTATCATGTCACCGAAAGAGTGAGGGCGTCCCTCTGTTTGGTCTCCTCAGATAGCAGCCAGCTGCAACATGCGAGAAATGGCTTCAGGATTCGTCTCTTAAGACGCCTGAAGCACATAAAATTGTCCGTTGAACTAAAAGATTAACATCGGTGTGTACAACTTAGGCCAAGTTGATTAATATATGTGGTCTAACATCCCAAAACTACAACATGGTTGTGAAAGACGCCGTAGTGGAGGGCTCTGGAAATCGTTGACCACCTGGGGTTCTTTAACGTGCACCCAAACTTGAGCACACTGGGCTGCAGCATTTCCGCCTCCATCGAAAATGCAGTCGCCATAGCCGGGATTCAATCCCGTGACTTGCGGGTCAGCAGCCGACATTAGGCCAAGTTGTTTGTTCGTTGACGATAGTACAGTGCTAACTGTGTGTTTAGACCAGCTTCACAAATTACTCGTAACAATCAACGCCACCATAGTGCTTCTGTGTGTCGTGTTATTTCATCCCTGGTCTCTCAACTTTGCGCAATGTGGGCAACACTTCATTACCAACTACCAAAACATTCAAAATTCCATGTCCTATTTAGACGTTCGCAAGCACTAAACTTTCTCATTTTTATAAATGTATGGTGGCCGTTAGTGTTTGCTTTTTTTCAAAGGATCCAAATAAGTTTAAAATAAAAAGAAAACCAAATATTGCTGCTTTCAGTTTTTAATGAAACTGTTAGGATGACACGTCTAAATTATACGTGCATCTTCGGGTGATTTCTCGCCCTGTATTTGAATTTAAATGAAGAAAGGCTACATAACCTGCTTTTCAGCTGGCGGCATCTATGGAAGGAGAAGAGGATTAGTACGTTGACATGGCTGGCACAAGTGTTAACAGTACTTCACTAAGAAGAATCGACGTGCACTCTGAAATGACACGATTAAATTTGAATAAAACATTCCTATCACCAGCATTAGCCCCCAGTTTTATAGATTTGGTATGTACAATTAAGAAAATGGGGTGTTGTTAAAATGATACATTTCCTGCCACCTCACTTCAACTAATTAATCATTGGTTACGTGATCAAAACCACTTGTGTCAAAAGCGAAACCAGAATACACCTTGCATGTAATTGTAGAACATTTTCCTGCGCTATAATTGACAGCTTTCTTTGGAACTCCAGAAATACAGGAATACTGAAATCAGTAAACATGATGCATATTAGTGGACAAAAGCAAACATTTGTTTCAGCAGGTTTTCTCCGATTTCGCACCAGTAAGAGTAAGAACAGGTGTTTTGTGGTATGATTCGCTGGCACTTCCCATCTGACACGCACGCACGCACACACACACACACACAGACACACACACACACACACACACACACACACACACACACACACATTTAAACCCCCTTGCAATATATAAATAAATAAATAAATAAATATGTATATATATATATATATAAATGTATATTATGCCACATTCCCTTCTTATGTTTTGTTATCGCCTCATTTCACTGTCAGTAGTTCTCAGCGCAAACCCCAGTAGATCATTTCGTTAAGATGACGCCCACTCCGTCAACAATAGAGATTATAATATTCTGGTTGCCGCTAGCGATGACGCTGGACTGTTGCGGCTTACGCTTCCTCAATAATAATAAGAAGTGTTCGTAGACGAACGCGCTTATCACAATATATATATATATATATATATATATATATATATATATATATATATATATATATATATATATATATATATATATATATAAGTGTGTGTGTGTGTGTGTTTGTGCGTCTTCGTCGTTCGAGGCGTTGCTCAGGTTGCTCAGCCAAATGAATGTCAAAACCGCATCTGTGTTGCTGCCTTTTTGTAGAGCGGTTGAAGCGCTGGGTACGAAAGAACGCCACGTCTTTTTCGTAAGCCATGGCGT
The DNA here is from genome assembly GCF_043290135.1 of Rhipicephalus microplus. NCBI lineage: Eukaryota > Metazoa > Arthropoda > Arachnida > Ixodida > Ixodidae > Rhipicephalus > Rhipicephalus microplus. The sequence continues at coordinate 23,940,735 of NC_134706.1, read as the reverse complement.
TTGCCCTCTTGGTCTTTGCGACATAACCTTGAGAAATGGCCTGGGAGGTGGCAAGAATAGCATATCTAGTGAGATGAGCTCCTCCAGGGGCGTAGAATGCAGGAGGAGGTGGGCCTCAAAACGTGGGGAATATAGTGTCAGCAATATATGCTGACACTATAGCCCTCCAACGTACGCGCAAGTTGCGGCCGCGCCTCCTCGCAACGTAAACTCTACTTCACCGCTGCCATCATTCACGCCAGTTGCTGCTGCACCACCGGTCCACTTCCGGCCAATCCCACCCGACCCTCCGTCAGTCCACTTGAGTGCGCTATCTCCCGGTGTGCCGAACGACCTCTACTACCCGCCTTGGCGCCCGTCTCGCCCAACATGCTTTTACTGTGGATATCGTGGCCATATATCGCGCTTCTGCCGCAAGCGCCAGCAGGACGAGCGTCGCGGGTACGACATGCGCGAACGGGACTTTTGCAGAGGGGATTCTTACGCTCGGCGTTATTCATCTGGACAGCAGCGGTCTCCATCTCCGCCCGCGTCGACTGAGACGCGGAACACTTGCCGTTCAAGCCGACGCCGATCACCTTCGCCCTTCCGTCGCTCCTCCTCTCCTCTTCGGCCAGCCTCGTTTACTACTGATAACCGGTCGGAAAACTGAATGATGCAGTTTTCGGAGGAGAAACTGCATGTAACAGTAGGACTCATATTCCTCCAGCACGCCCGTTCAACATGGTTTCTGTTACGGTGGAAGGAGTTCTCGTGGACGCTTTGGTAGACACCGGTGCTACAGTTTCTGTGATTAGGTATGATTTGTGCAAACGCCTCAAGAAAGTAATGACACCTTATAATGGACCCAATCTAGTCGAAGCCCAGGGGAACGCTATCCACCCTTTTGCTCTTTGTACTGCTCGTGTGTTTATTGATGACATTTTGCATTACATCGAGTTCACTGTGCTTACCCAGTGCTCTCACCAGCTAATTCTAGGGTGGGACTTCCTATCTTCTTCTTCAGCCGCTATATGTTGTGGTGAACGGATTCTGCACCTAACTAATACGGACTCCATGTTCGACGAAGGCGTCTACAAGCCTCTACGCCTGTTCGCTCGCGAAGATCTCGAACTACCGCCACACCAAGAACGAATTGTGACCCTGATCTCTAAGGACATCGACCACGGTGACGTCTTGGTGTCCCCTTCGTCGACTTGCGTCGCAAAAGGCATAGCCCTTGCATCAGGTGTCGTACGCTTTCACCATGGCTCCGCGCTCGTCATTGCTACGAATGAAACGCCAGAGAAAGTTCTCCTGCCAGAGGGCACTGCAGTAGCCTGTGTTGTGGATGCTGAGCCTGTCAGCGTCACGCCACTTAACCCTGCCTCTACCAACGACCGTTCTATGTGTAAGCCTGCCTCATCCTCTCCCTTCACAGCTCTTATCAGTGATGACTTAACAGCTATGCAGGCGCAGCAGTTGCTTGCGTTATTAACGAAACACGCTGATTCTTTCGACACCTGCTCTTCAACGTTGGGCCGAACTACCACTGCAGCGCATCGCATTCAGACGGAGGGAACATCTATTGTACATCGCCGCCCGTTCCGCGTGTCTCTCGCTGAGCGAAAAATCATCGAGGAAAACGTCGCTGACATGCTCCAACGAGAAATAATTCGTCCATCAACTAGCCCTTGGTCATCCCCTGTTGTTTTGGTACGGAAAAAAGATGGCTCCGTGCGCTTTTGCGTTGATTACCGGGCACTTAACAACATCACACGCAAGGACGTATACCCCATGCCACGCATCGACGACGCCCTTGATTCACTCCAAGGCGCCGAATACTTTTCAAGCCTTGATTTGCGTTCGGGATATTGGCAGATTCCCATGCACGATGACGACAAAGAAAAAACGGCATTTGCAACCCCCGATGGCCTATACGAATTTAACGTGATGCCTTTCGGGCTCTGCAATGCGCCCGCGACGTTTGAACGCATGATCGACACCGTCCTGCGTGGTCTGAAATGGAAGACGTGTCTCTGCTACCTTGATGACATTATCATCTTTTCATCAACGTTTTCTCAGCACCTGAGCCGCTTGGATGACGTCCTAACATGCCTCGCCGGTGCGGGTCTGCAGCTCAACACTAAGAAGTGCCGTTTCGCCACCAAATCCATCAAGGTTCTCGGTCATGTCGTCAGCAAGGACGGTATTCGCCCTGACCCCGAAAAGATCGCTGCCGTCCTTCGATTTCCATGCCCCACAAGACTTAAGGATTTGCGAAGTTTTCTTGGCCTCGCATCATATTTTCGTCGCTTCATACAAAATTTCGCTTCAATAGCTGCGCCACTTCACAAACTACTTGCATCTAATGCGCCCTTTGTGTGGTCCGAGGAATGTCAGTCGGCGTTTCACCTATTGAAGAAAGCTTTGACGTCAGAACCTGTACTCTGCCATTTTGATGACACCGCCCCAACACTCCTGCATACCGACGCCAGCGGCTGCGGTATAGGTGCTGTTCTCCTCCAACGCGATAACTCTGGACGGGAAAGGGTCATCGCATATGCTAGCCGAGTGCTAACTTCTACCGAAAAAAACTATACCATCACTGAGCAGGAGTGCCTCGCTGTGGTTTGGTCCATACAAAAGTTCCGTCCTTATCTGTACGGCCGTCAATTCACCATCGTAACGGACCACCACGCCTTATGCTGGCTTTCTACAATGAAGAACTTGTCCGGACGCTTGGGTCGTTGGATTTTACGCCTACAGGAGTATCAGTTTGAGATTATTTATAAATCGGGCAAAAAACATCAAGACGCCGACGCTCTTTCTCGTTGCCCACTACCTACAGCGTCGTTCGACACTCCAGCTGCCACCTCCAACGACACCAGTGCGGACGTGACTCCCACTTCTGTTGCCTTGCTCGCCTCGCTGTACCAACCGCCAATCGACGATGAACAACCCTTCAGTTCTCACCAGCAGGCTGACCCGTATTGTCGGCGCATTATAGACCACCTTTCAGGAGCTACGCGTCCACCCAATGCACGCCTTCGTCGACAACTCGAGCACTTCAAGTTTCAGGACGGTGTGCTGTATCGTCACATATATCATCCTGACGGCACACGCTGGGTACCTGTTCTGCCACGCGCTCTTCAACATCATGTACTTAACGCCTTTCATGACGATTTGACTGCTGGCCACCTAGGCTTTCACAAAACCTACGACCGCATTCGAAGCCGCTTTTATTGGCCTGGGATTTCTACCAGCGTAGCAAAGTACGTGGGTTCCTGCTCTCCATGCCAACTTCGCAAACTTCCGACATCTCCCCCAGCTGGTCAGTTACAGCCAATGACGTGCCCTACAACACCTTTCGAGGTCGTCGGTGTCGATCTTTATGGACCCCTTCCTGTTACTGGTGCCGGAAATAGATGGATAGTCACCGCCGTAGACCATATGACACGCTACGCCGAGACAACTTCAGTAGCTACTGGTTCAGCATCGGAAATTGCTGACTTCGTCCTTCAGGCCATAATACTACGTCATGGTGCACCTCGTGTCCTTCTGAGTGACCGTGGAAAGGTGTTCTTATCACAGCTTTTAGGTGAAGTTCTTCGCGTTTCTGGTACCACACACAAGATGGCGTCTAGCTACCATCCTCAAACAAATGGTCTGACCGAGAGATTTCATCGAACCCTTGCCGACATGATAGCCGTATACATTCAACCGGATCACAGAAACTGGGATAAACTTCTACCGTTCCTCACTTTCGCCTACAACACCGCTGTTCAGCGCACAACAGGCTACTCACCGTTTTATCTCGTTTACGGACGTTCACCTACTTTCTTTATCGATGTTTACTTCTTCACCAGCAATGGCTCGACATCACCATCTTCTTGCGAAGAATATATTTCTCGCCTTGCCCAGTGCCGCCAGCGCGCTCGTATGAACACGGAAGCTACGCAACAAGCAAGGAAGGCCGTCTACGACACTTCTCATCGTGTGGTATCATTCCGACCGGGTGACGAGGTGCTGCTATTGACACCAATTCGCACACCTGGTCTCTGCGACAAGTTCCAGCCTCGATTCATCGGCCCATATGTTGTTTTAGAGCAGACTTCACTTGTCAACTATCGTGTGACGCCTCTTGTCGTGCCAACTGACCGTCGTTACCGCAGCACCGAAATTGTACACGTTTCCCGCATGAAGCTCTTACGATGTCACGGAGGGCCATGCTTGAAGGCTGTGTGACAGGTGGAGAAGGTTGTGAGATGCCCATTGATTGAAGTTCTTCTCGTATGATCTCCCGTATCATGTCACGCAGGTCCCGGTCTGCGGTACGGTGTTCACTATTGCCCGACTGAAGGCGAACAGAATCAAGTTCGTCGAGACGCTGACACGTAGAGACGACGTCCGTGACAGTAGAAGGATTCTGGGCAACAAGGGCATTGTAGGCAATGCTTCCGATGCCCTTCAGGATGTGGCGCAGCTTGTCCGACTCGGACATCGAAGAATTGACGCGCCGGCAAAGCGCAAGGACATCCTCGATATAAGATGTGTATGACTCGCCGGGATGTTGTTGGCGAGTATCTAGGGCCCTCCTCGCTAGAGCGGATCGAACGGCTGGCGTGCCGAATACTTGGCGAAGCTGCTGCTTGAAGGCAGGCCAGTCGGTGAGGTCGATCTCATGGTTCAAGAACCATGTCTTGGCAACGCCCGTGAGATAAAGCGATACTCGGCGGAGCTTGTTAGAGTCGTCCCAGTGATTAGTTGCGCTTACCCGCTCATAGTTATCGAGCCAGTCCTCCACATCTTCGCCGCGGAGACCAGCGAAGATCGGAGGGTCACGCTGGTGGTTTACGATGTAAAGAGGAGGGGCTTGCGGCGCAGTGACGGCTTGCGGCGCAGAGACGGGAGCCGAAAGGGCATCCACCCACTCACTCTGAGACATGTTGGCGGACTGAGGGTCCAAGCGGCGGCCTGAACGGAGCTCCAGCGAGTAGGCGTTGTAAGTAGAGGTACTGGGAACGTCAATCCACCTCCACCACGTATGACGACTCGGTTGTAGCGAGGTTTATTGGCCGTGAACTCGGGAACGAACAAGCGCAACGGACCCGACAAAGAAGCGCTCGTGCCAAGCAGATGATGATTGTCAGCCAGAACATATGATGATGATTGACTGTTGTTCAGATGAGGATGAAGCGCATAATAGATGCCTACAATATATATATATATATATATATATATATATATATATATATATATATATATATATATATATATATGTGTGTGTGTGTGTGTGTGTGTGTTTGTGTGACGTATGAAGCGATGGTTGGTAGAGGCAGAAGAAGAAGTGCTTTAGAATAAACATGGAGTATGAGTCAGGCCACGTCGCCCAGTCATCATAGCGTCACACGAGCCGACAGGCTGAAGACCTGCCAGCCCCTTCATCAGTCGGTCATCGTCTACGCAGTTCTCCGCAAGACACCCTGAAAAGACATGGACTACCGTACAAGCACCTAGTATTACGCATCGGCCCGCATATTGTCAGAACCATCTGCTGACCTTGACATCCCCAAGTACACCGGATCAGTGGAAGATGGACCCGTAGAAAACTGGTTCAACCTCTTCGAGCTCCATGCCTCCTCTGCATCATGGTTGGAATGGGAGATGGTCATCAACTTTACCGACTACGTCTCCGGTGATGCCTTGAAATTCTACCACACCCACATATTTCAAAACGACGAGTCATGAGAAAAGATAAAACAAGAAATGCTCGTTTGGTTTAAAGAATACGATGACGACTACGACGAAGACTTGCTTGTAGCCCACCATCCACAGACAACCGCACTCGATCGTCACAGTCAAAAGCAGCCTTCACGAATTGACTCCTCAAGTGCATATAAATCAAACGCTCACCGTTTGCCTTGTAATGACACCGTGTCCACGATAAGCGAACTCTCGGCACATCAAGAAACTACCCAACCCCGCGATGACGACTCCAAAAGGTGTTTTTCATCACAAGACTTTATTTCTATGGTTCAGCAGACTGTGCAGATTGAGCGTAGTAATAGCACGTTACCTGTGGTATCCTCATCCAGAGCTCACCAATCCAAGTACTGAAAGAATGCAGAAGTAATACAAACATCAAACCTCACACGCATCTGTCTGTCAGAAGCGTCCATACAGGACCACCTTACCGGAGCCTCTGAAGTGCATTTTAGCAATGATGGCGCATTACCAACTATGCCCGACGAGCAAGACGCCAGCTCACTATGCATCAGCTGCCAAAGAAGTGAATGCCCAATTCCGAAAGGGGGCCCCGCCGCGGTGGTCTAGTGGCTAAGGTACTCGGCTGCTGACCCGCAGGTCGCGGGTTCGTATCGCGGCTGCGGCGGCTGCGTTTCCGATGGAGGCGGAAATGTTGTAGGCCTGTGTGCTCAGATTTGGGTGCACGTTAAAGAACCCCAGGTAGTCTAAATTTCCGGAGCCCTCCACTACGGCGTCTCTCATAATCATATAGTGGTTTTGGGACGTTAAACCCCACATACCAAACAATTCCGAAAGGGGCTCCACTACAGCCATCTCCTGAGTAACATCAGCGAAGCAAGCAAAGCCAAGTCCGCAAACACATGCGATCACAAGAGAGACTGCAACAAAGGCATCGACGAACGCAAAATTCAACGAAAGCGCGTTCAGCAATTGAAGAACATCGAAAAATAAGATCACCAAACCAAAGGTCATTTCAACACATCAGACACTTTCGCACAAAGAAAAGTCACCAGATGGTGGTGGTAAAAAACATTTATTTCAGAAAAAGTCTACTAGAGAGTGCCGACGTAGCCAATCGGCGTGCTAGAGTGGCCAGACCCTATTCCGGGACGCCAGTGGAGCTGGAAGCTGCCCGTGCGCGCTCCACCAAGGAGCGTTGCGCAGCCAAGGTAGTAGAGCAGCAGAGTAGGTGCTCCTCTTAAGCTTCTCTAATTCGGGATAGGAAAAGGGGATGAGAAAGGGACGGAATTAATGGGGCACGATGCTACGACGTGATTTGCGTCGGCAAGGACATGACAGGTCGAGCAGGTGCCATTGATTTCCGGCAAAAAGTGCCTGGCGACCGCCGGACTGATAAAGGTGTTCGTCTGCAGGCGGCGTAGCAGTCGTTCGTCCGCTTTCTCCAAACCGCGTTCGGGGTTCGGATAGAGGCGGCGCGAAGCCCGGTAATAAGCCGAAATTTCGCGAAAGCGTGTCAGGCTCGTATTGCCAGATTTCGTCTCGGGACATAGAGGGGCAACGGCCCGGACAGGCGAAGCGTGGGCAGCGGCATTTGCCGCCTCATTGCCGGGCAGGCCCGAGTGGCCTGGGGTCCAGACTATACGAATCGGATGAGGGTTAAAGCGCCAAGAGGTTGCCTGTAGTAGGCTAGCCGCCAGCAGGACAAGGGAACCCTGAAGGTACTGAGAACAGGCCGAGCGCGAGTCCGTTAGGATGGTGCGCGAGGCAGGGTGAGAGGCGGCCACAACTATGGCAACCTCTTCAGCGTGCGTTACTGTGTCTGCTCGAAAGGAGAGGCCATCGACGTGTTTGCCCTCTGTAATCACGGCAGCCGTGAAGTGACCCGAGGGGGAGGGACCCGAGACGTCCACGTAAAAAACACCAGGACGATCGGAGTGTCGCGTATGAAGGGCCGCGGCGCGTGCTAGTCTACGGCCAGGATGGAGGTCGGGGTTCTTACTACGGGGTAGAGGTTCCGCCCATAGCTTTTGACGCCAGAGCTCTGGTACCGGCTGCAGAGGGTCTTGGTCAGATATCGGGTTAAGGCCAAGTCTGTGTAGAAGATGGTGCCCTGAAGGCGTCTGCGACAGTCGATTGATTTGGTTAACGCGATGAGCTTCGCGCATCTCTGCAAAGGTGTGTACCCCCAGAGCCGCGAATCGGCTGTTGGAAGTTGCAATAGGTAGGTCCAGAGCGCGTTTGTATACTGAACGAATAAGGACGTCCAGCTGGTGCTCGTGTCGATGACGCAGGCGAAGGTAAGGCAAGGCGTAGAGTACGCGACTGGTCACAAACGCGTGGGCTGATCGGAGGGATTGAGACCCGCGGAGGCCGGTGCGCTTGGTAGACACTCGCCGTATCATGCGGCTCACCGGTTCGCTGGTGCGTCTGAGGCCTGCTATTGTGCCCTTTGGATCCAAGGACGAAGTGAGGTGAAGGCCGAAAACCCGAATACTTTGCACTGGTGGGACGGGCCCGGACGGAAGAAAAACTTGAGGCGGCGGTAGCGGAGAGACTGAACGAAGAGCCGATTTAGCTGGAGAGCACTCCAGGCCGTATAAACCAGCGTAGGTGTCCACCAGAAGGGCAGCCTTTTGCAGCGTTCTTTGATTTGCGCTAAGGAGCTGGTGTTGGTCCAGATTGTGATATCGTTCGCATATAGTGCGTGTTGTATTCCCTCGACCTCGCTTAGAAGAGAGGGGAGGTTCATCATCGCCAGGTTAAAAAGCGGAGGAGACAGGACTGCCCCTTGAGGTGTACCCCGCGTGCCTAATAAGTACGGGCCGTGTTCGGTAGAATTAAGGCGAATGAAGGCGGTGCGATGTGATAGAAAGGCGCGAATGTAGTTGAAAGTCTTCTGCCCGCAGTTTGTGGTAGACAGGTTAGTGAGTATAGTGCTGTGTTTGACGTTGTCGAACGCCCCGTGGAGATCGAGAGCGAGCACGGCTTTATCGTTATGGCGCATAGTAGTCGGCTCTATGATATCGAGTTGAAGCTGGAGCAGGAAGTCCTGCGCCGACAGATGCGAGCGAAAGCCAAACATCCTGTCGGCAAAGGTCCTCCTGGCCTCCAAGTAGGCGGAAAGGCGTTCGCGAACCATGATTTCCATGAGTTTGCCCGCGCAAGACGTAAGTGAGATTGGTCTCAGTGCCTCGTTACTAACGGACTTTGCCGATTTAGGTATGAATGTTATGACCGATGTGGTCAATTCTGTTGGAAGTGGAGAGCCGTCCCATATCGAATTTATAAGGTGGAGTAGCGAGAGGTGTGCTTGGTCGGGAAGATTTGCCAGGAGCGATACTGTGATTCCGTCGCGTCCAGGGGCCGTGCCCCTTCGCATTTTTGTGAGTGCAAATCGTAAATCGGAAAGCGTGTATGGGGCGTCGAGGTCGGTGTTAGGGGCGCCGGAATACGTATATGCTGGGCCTTCGGGATCAATTGTGCGGCAGATGTAGCGGTCACAATGTTCTCGCGCGAGTTGATCCGTACTGCCCTGAAAGGCATGCAGAGAACGGCGGAGCTGGCGTTGCGTTTCTCCCCTGGTGGTGGAGGGATCGAGAAGGCATCGAAAGAGTCGCCACGCACTCTTAGAGCTCATCTGGTTTGCAGCCTTCGAACAGGTGTCTGCCCAGTTAGCATCGGAAAGTTGTGCAGAGTATGCGGCCGCCTCTGCAGTGAGCGCCTCAATGCGAGCGCGAAGTTTTTGATTGAGTTTGTTGCGTTTCCAACGCCTTACGAGCCCGCGGCGAGCGTGCCAAAGATGTAGGAGGTGTGGATCGATTGCAGGAGTCAAATTATAGGTTGCAAGGGTGCGAGTGTTCGCTTGTTTCATTCGGAGGGCGTATGATGCCCACGCTGCATATTCGGTCGAGGAGAGGACCGCGGGGAATGGTTGCATTCTGAACTGAGTCCAGTCGGTGAGACGGGCTTGGCTCCAGTGTTGGCGCATTTTCTGCCGCGGTGTGAATGAAATGCGGAGTAAAAAGTGATCGCTGTCTAGGGTTTCGCCTAAACTTTCTCATATAGCATCGCGAATGTGACGGGTGAGGGAGAGGTCAGGACATGCGTCTCGCGTGACCGAGTTGCCGGAACGTGTGGGTTGTGCCGGATCGGTAAGAAGCGTGAGGCCCAGCGAGGAAATGAGCTCCTTGAGCTCTATGGCCCGGGCTTTCTCGTAGTGGTAACCCCAGTGAGGTCTGGGGGCATTAAAGTCCCCGACAATCACCAGTGGTTGTCGGGCCGCTATACGCCGCGCCCGATGGAAGAGATGATCAAACGAAGCCCTCGCAAGGCGAGGGGGACAGTACACGTTTAAGATATGTATTGATGGTTGGCCCCTCCGCTGAGACAGCACTGATATCATGCAGTAGTCGTAAGGAAGATCCAGATCGAGGTCAATCTGTATCGCCGTGTAAGCTTTATGCACGAGGAGGCATGTGGTGGTGCCACCTACATAGGAGCAGTATCCAGAAAGGAATGGAGCAGGGCCAGATTCTTGGAGCGCCAAGACGGCCGGCTGAGAGCCAAGTGAGCTGACGAAAAGGGAAAGATGTGAACAATTTCGCCTGTTCCCGAAGCCACCAGGGTTCCACTGTATGATCTCAAATTTAGATGCAATGTTTCAATAGGACGTACGATTGGTAGCAATCGTGACTGTCTTAGGTTTTATATTTGGTCCTCCATGTCCCGCTCGGAATCCTCAGAGGCAGGGAGGGGCACGGAGGCCGGATTTTCCGACGGCAGGGTGGTAGTAGCCACCTTACGACTACGCCGTGGAGCTGCACGCTCACTGCTCACCGAGCAGGAGCGGGAACGCGATGCCTTGGGTTCCAAAAGGGCATGAGGTAGCGGTGAACACTTGCGACGAACGAAAATGGCAGATGGCGTGAAAAGGGCACTTGACTCGTCGAGCGTGTTGCAAGATACCTTGGCAAGGGCAAAAGGGTGCGGTGGTATTTAACGCCTTCAGCAACAAATAGTTCTTGCCCAGTTTCAACAGCGTCATGTAGTAGCGTCGCTAAACACTTCAAATGCCAACTCAGCGCGCGAGCGGTCGATGAGGGCCTTATTAGCGGAGAGAAAGTCCCAGCCCAAAATGAGGTCATGGGAGTAGGAATCCAACACTAGTAATCTGACGACATAGATAAAGCCGTCAATCGCAATGCGAGCAGTACAGGCAGCGGCCGGCATGACATGCTCTGCGCTTGCTGTACGAAGCGATATACTTGCTTGTGGCGTCATAAATTTTTGAGCAAGCGGCAGAGTCTGGCACTGATCTCTGAAACTGGCACCAGTGTCAACAAGAACGAGTGCAGCGACGCCGTCCACATTTACGTCCAGTATATTCGTCGGTGAAGAGAGAGGCCTTGGTCTTTTCGCGGATGTCGCAGTTTCTTCCTCTGGAACTGCAGCAATTAGTTTTCCCACTCCGGCGATGAAGGACGACGACGCATCGGCGATGGCGAGTGGCGTCAAGGTGATGGCGAGTGACGGTTAACAGGAGGGTGGTGGTCAGCGTACGATTACATCTGGTCGGGATGTTGAGAGCCTGTGAACGAAGGGCGTGTTGGCACATAAGGGACAGGTTGGAAGCTCTGGTGGTAGTTCTGGTGATAGGCAGAGACACGCCGATGACAGTATCGCGCTATGTGGCCAGCCAACCCCGAGGCAAAGCATATCGGCCGATTGTCGGGTGTAAGCCATTGTCCTCTACTCAGGATGTACCTTGGCTGAGCAAACTGAGGAGTGGACATGGCTGATGGTAGTGACCTAAAAGTTTGAAAAGGTGGCCATGCGGCATCCTCAGCGTAGCTTAGAGGTGCATTAACCTCGGAACAGGCCACAGGGGTCGATAACGGCGAAGTTTCAATTGATATGTGGGGTTTAACGTCCCAAAACCACTATATCATTATGACAGACGCCATAGTGGAGGGGTCCGGAAATTTAAACCACCTGGGTTTCTTTAACGTGCGCCCAAATCTGAGCACACCGGCCTACAACATTTCCGCCTCCATCGGAAATGCTGCCGCTGCAGCCGGGATACGAACCCGTGCCCTGCGGGTCGGACGCCGAGTACCTTAGCCACTAGACCACCGCAGCGGGGCAACGGCGAAGTGTCGCGGGTAGGTGGCAGAGCCGTGCAAACTTGCTCCTGGATCACCTTATGAATGTTTGCTGGCAGATGTGATAGTGGTTGGCCGGCTGTTGATAGCAGCGAGAGCTGACGAGCGACCTCAGCGCGAAAAAACTCTTTGATCTGCGATAGCAGCGAGTGATGGTCAGAGGTGGTTGTCAAGCTTCAGAGGGTGTCATCCGGGACGTTAGCACGTCGCGTGAGAAGACGCTGTCGTCAGAGCTCGTCAAAACCCTGACAAAGCTCGAAGAGCTCCGAGACAGTGGCAGGGGTTTTCTTGAGGAGCATTTGAAAGGCGTCGTCAGGAATGCCTTTCATAATGTGTCGAACCTTGTCAGTTTCCAGCATCGTCGGATCAACACGCTGGCAAAGGTCGAGGATGTCTTCGATGTAGCTGGTGAATGTCTCACAAGTTTGTTGTGACCGGCTTCGTAGTCGTTGTTCTGCGCGAAGTTTGCGCACCACAGGGCGTCCAAAAACAGCTGTTATGCTGGTCTTGAAGGTCTTCTAAGTAGCAATGTCCGTCTCGTGGTTTCTGTACCACAGCTAGGTGAAATTTGTTAAATAAAACATCACGGTACCCAGTTTCATGGGATCATCCCATTTGTTGGTAGCGCTGGCTCGTTCGTAGGATTCCAGCCAATCATCAACGTCTTTCTGCTATGTGCCTCTAAAGATGTTGGGTTCACGCAGGAGCTGGGCTCCGGGACAGCCTTTGGGTGGCGAAGCCCAAGGGGGGGTGGTGTGAAGACAGCGTCATGAGGCATGACGGACGGCAGCTTTCGGCTACACAATTCCAGGGTCGGGAAAAACCGCAGCAGCCTCCACCAAAGTATAATGTAAATGCAAGGCAATAAGCGGTAGCAGCGTCAAGACAGAAGCAGCAAGAGCTGGTCGGATATACGGGTGTCGTCGCCAGTCCCAGCATGCGCCTCGCGTCAATGTGTCGATGTCGCTGCGGTAGTGGGCATTCCTCGTCGCTACAATATATATATATATATATATATATATATATATATATATATATATATATATATATATATATATATATATATTGTGAGCATTATTCATGCGCGTCATTTTATCGTATGTACATACTCATTATCATCAGCCTGACCTGTGTTGTGGGGCAGAGGCTCGATAAATAAAAGAAGTGTCTTGCAGCCAAAACTTTGCCTTACAAGTGGTGGAGAATCCCCTGGTCCTCTCTCTTTAGCGCTTTTTTGTTATCTTCGACTACCAACCATCGCTGGAGCTCCGGTCGAGTCGCCGTCTGCGCAGTCAGCCCACGGTCATGTCGCAAGACGAGCACAACAACACGACTCTATCCACCGCGCCTGCACCCCTGGGCATGCGCTCTTGGACTGTCACCACCCCTCAAATAGATCCACCGATGTTCGCCGGCCTTCGCGGTGAGGACGTTGAAGACTGGTTGGATGGGTACGACCGTGCGAGTGCGCTTAACTATTGGCATGATTTTGTGAAGCTGTTCCGCGTACCGTTCTATCTGACGGGGGTCGCTAAGACATGGTTTCTCAACCATCAACTGGATTTCCCGGACTGGCCGACCTTTAAGCAGCAGCTCCATCAGATATTTGCCAACCCTTCTGTCCGTGCAGACATAGCCAAACAAAAGCTTTCTGAGCGTGTTCAGCACTCCGGCAAGTCTTATAGCTCGTACATTGAGGATGTCCTCGCCCTATGCCATCGCATCGACAGCTTCATGGCGGAACATGATCGCGTTCGCCACCTGCTCAAGGGCATAGGCGCCGTCGCATTTAACGCTTTAGCGGCAAAGAACCCCACCATGGTCGTGGATATCATCAGTACGTGTCAGTGACTCGATGACCTTCAACTTATACGTTTATAACCTGACACAGGAGATCTCAGGCCAACGCATGACAATGAGCTACGGTCGTTGATACGGTCTATGATCCGCGAGGAGCTGCAACTCCAGGCCACCTCGTCGTCTTATGAGCTCCGCATAACGCCTTCTGTAGGCAGCCTCCGCAACATCGTCAGGGAGGAGCTGGCATCCATGACGTGTGAGCAAGTCCCGAGCTCGCATACCACTCCAAAGCCGACATACACTCAGGTGGTTAAAGCGTCACTTTCTCAGCAATCACCGCAGTATGTGTCAACTACGCAGCCCTCACTGAATGCCCTTGCCCCAAGAGCACCGCCTCCTTCTTTCCATGCCTGGCATCCAACTCGACCGATTTGCTATTATTGCGGAATACGTGGTCACATCTCATGGTTCTGTCGTCGACGTCAACAAGACGAAAGGCGGGGCTATGGTGACTTCGAGAGGGATGAGTTTGCCCCTGCTCCACAACATCGCCACCCATATCAACTGTACAAACACCACTCACCATCTCCTCAGCACTTCGACGCAGCCAGTACTTTCTTCTCCTCACGCCGTCGTTCCCCGTCACCTATGCGCCGTTCCTTGTCACCACTTCGTCCGGCTACCACGGTGTCTGATCACCGCCCGGAAAACTAAACAGTGCAGCTTGAGGAGGGAAAGCTGCATTTGCCGGACTATCGCGACCTTCTTCGGAACACCCTTCAAATGTACTTTCAGTGTGTGTTGAGGGTATATGAACTGAAGCCTTGGTGAACATGGGTGCATCGCTCTCAGTTATTAGTGTGGACTTGTGTTCCCGTTTGCGCAAAGTAAAGACACCGTATGATGACCCTACCCTTCGCTGTGCTAATGCGGTTTTTGTTCAGCCTTCTCGTTTTTTCACAGCACGAGTTTTTATTGAGGGCATTCTTCACCATATACAGTTCCTCGTTCTGTCATCGTGTACCAGTGCGCTCATTTTAGGATGGGGCTTTCTCTCCTCAGCTTCAGCCGTGATGTCTTGCCGTCAGAGGATCATTCGTATGTCAGATACTGCGCTTTCGTCTGATAAAGATGCTCATAGCCAGCGCGTCACCACTGATGACTGTTTTATTCCTCCAGGCAATGAGCATATTCTGACCCTGACATCAGATAAGATCAGTACTGGTGATGTGTTCCTAGCACCGGGTGGACGCTACATCTCTGGTGGGCTTACCATCGCTCCTAGTCTGGTGCGCTTTTATGATGGCAGAGCATTAGTTACGGCAGGTAACCCTACTTCTTTGCCTGTTGCACTGCCCCAGGGCACCAGTGTGGTTGGTTTGCTTCACAGACACCGAACCATTTTCTCTGGTGCCCCTTCACGCAGACGCACCATCTTTCTTTACGAGTACTGATGACAATGCTACGACGGCTGCTTTAACAGCCACAATAAATCCTGATCTCACGTCAGTGAAAAGCAAGAACTTTTGGGTATCCTTCAAAAACACAGTGCTTCATTTGATGTAAATTCTAAGCTTTTGGGTCGCACTTCCGTCGCCGCACATTGAATTGAAACGGAAAGCAATACAATTGTACACCGCCGCCCATATCGAGTGTCATCCGCAGAGCAGAAAATCATCGAGAACAACGTTGTTGATATGCTCAAACGAGATGTTATCCGGCCTTCGTCCAGCTCGTGGTCATCCCCTGTAGTGCTAGTCCAAAAGAAGGACGCTTCAGTCCGATTCTGCGTCGATTACCGAGCACTTAATAAGATCACGCGAAAAGACGTGTACCCGATCTCACGAGTCGACGACGCACTTGACTGTCTGCAAGGCGCTGAATTTTTCTCCAGCCTGGATTTACGGTCTGGTTATTGGCAAATACCTATGCACGAAGCGGACAAAGAAAAAACTCCATTTGCAACATCAGACGGGCTGTATGAATTCAACGTGATGCCATTCGGTTTATGTAATGCTCCTGCCACGTTTGAACGCATGATCGACACAGTTCTACGCGGCCTAAAATGGAAAACATGTCTCTGTTATCTAGATGACATCGTCATTTTCTCAACTTCTTTTCGTCAGCACCTTGATCGTGTAGACGAAGTTGTGACGTGTATTTCTAGTGCGGGACTTCAGCTAAACGCAAAGAAATGCCATTTTGCCAACAAGAACATCAAGGTAGTGGGCCACGTTGTCAGCAAAGATGGCGTTCGCCCGGATCCTGACAAGCTTGCGGCCGTGATACGCTTCCCTCGGCCAGAAATTCAGAAACACCTCCGAAGTTTCCTGGGCCTGGGGTCCTACTTCCGCCGCTTCATCCGCCATTTTGCTACCATTGCGTCGCCACTGCATACGCTGCTGACATCCGGATCACCTTTCGCTTGGAACGACGAATGCGAGCGTGCCTTTCAAGCCCTAAAGCATGCTTCAACATCCGACCCTGTTCCGTGCCATTTCGACGAGAACGCACCTACATGTCTCCACACCGACGCGAGTGGCCATGGCATTGGTGCAGTTCTTCTACAGTGGGATGCCATTTCACGGGAAAGAGTTATTGCGTATGCTAGTCATGCTTTTACGGCTGCTGAACAGAACTACTCCATAACTGAGCGGGAGTGCCTTGCTGTCGTTTGGGCCGTACAAAAATTTCGACCGTATCTTTACGAACGCCACTTAACAGTGATTACAGACCATCATGCCTTGTGCTGTCTATCGTCACTGAAAAACTTGTCTGGTCACCTCGGTCGTTGGGTGCTCCGGCTACAAGAGTACGATTTTGTCGTCATCTATAGGTCTGGCAAAAAACACCAAGATGCAGATGCTCTCTCTCGCTGCCCCCTTCTACTGTCATCATTGAGTACGTCAGGTGATTGCTCGTCTGGTGAGCAAAACTCTGCGTCACCCCTCACATTATCACAACTTGCGGTTATCGACACGCCGGCTTCAAATCGCTGCCCCGCCGCGGTGGTCTAGTGGCTAAGGTACTCGGCTGCTGACCCGCAGGTCGCGGGTTCGATTCCCGGCTGCGGCGGCTGCATTTCCGATGAAGGCGGAAATGTTGTAGGCCCGTGTGCTCAGATTTGGGTGCACGTTAAAGAACCCCAGGTAGTCGGAATTTCCGGAGCCCACCACTACGGCATCTCTCATAATCATATAGTGGCTTTGGGACGTTAAACCCCACAAATCAATCAATCAGCTTCAAATCGCTACACCGAGTTCGCCACACGCCAGCGTGATGATCCATATTGCAATAGCATTATTCAACGCCTAAATGGTATATCATCTACTCCAAATGCTAGATTGCTCCGACAACTACGGCAATTTAAGCTCGATGACAATGTGATCCATCGTTACGTTTACACTACTGATGGACACCGCTGGGTTCCAGTACTTCCACGTTATCCACGTCACCAAGTCCTCGAAGCCTTTCACGACGACCCATGTGCAGGCCACTTGGGATTTCACAAAACACAAAGCCGCATCAGGAAACGTTTCTTCTGGCCTGGCATGTCTATCTTTGTGGCCAAATACGTTGCATCTTGCCATCTCGTCTCCTGCCGGCCTTCTGCAACCCATCCCGTGTCCCGAGACTCCTTTCGCCGTCGTTGGCATGGACCTACTAGGACCTCTCCCCATCACACCAGCAGGTAATCGTTGGATTGTGACTGCTGTCGATCACTTTACACGGTACGCAGAGACTGCTGCACTACGCACAAGTTCTGCTTCAGACGTCTCAGACTTCTTTCTCAACGCATTTCCCATTGTATTGCGCCACGGTGCACCTCGCGTCCTCCTGAGTGATCACGGGAAAAAGTTCTTGTCTGCCATAATCGAAACCCTGCTCACAACCTGTGGTACAGTAGATAAGACCACGTCAGCCTACCACCCCCAAACTAATGGGCTAACAGAGAGATTTCATCAGACACTAACAGACATGCCATCGATGTACATCGCACCAAACCACGACAACTGGGATACAATTTTGCCTTTTGTGACGTTTGCCCATAACACCGCTGTTCAAAGAACTACTGCCTACTCGCCTTTCTACCTCGTGTACGGTCGTTCACCGACATTCACCATCAACGTCGCTTTCCTAAATGTTCCAACTGACGCCTCGGCAACCGTATCAGAGCAGTTCATCACAAGGCTAAGGAATGTTGGCAACGGGCTCGCCTTAATACAGAAGCCAATCAGCAAGATCGCAAGCAGCGCTACGACAGCTCTCATCGCGACGTCTCCTTCAGTCCTGGGGAGGAAGTAATGCTTTGGACGCCCATTCGTACTCCAGGATTGTGTGATAAATTTCAGTCGCGCTTTATTGGACCCTATACAACCAATGAACAAACGTCACCAGTGAACTACCGTGTCACTCCCAGCGACCTTTCTTCGGATCGTCGCTGTCGTGGTTCGAAGATTGTCCACGTATCGCGTCTGAAGCCACTCGTTCGACGTTCGGTTTCCGTCTAAGACGCGTCCGGGCTGGCCGCTCAAGCATTGGGGGGAAATAAATGTGAGCATTACTCATGCGCGCAATTTTATCATATGTACATACTCATCATCATCAGCCTGACCTGTGTTGTGGGGCAGAGGCCCGACAAGTAAAAGAAGTGTCTTGCAGCCAGACGGTTGCCTTACAATATATATATATATATATATATTTATATATATATATACATATATATATAAAGGTTGTTTTGGATGCAGCGGCACAATACTATGAATTAAATGATAGACAGAACGAAAACTTTTAGTTTCGTCCACGTGTTAGCTCGGGACCTCACTCAGCAAGGATGCAAGTCAAAATGGAGCCCAAACTTCTAGCACGAGCAGCCTTATCTCAGAGCGAAAGCGAAGAAAGTGACACACCAGAAAGCGCTACAAAAGACGCCCAGTTACAAAGCTTGCTGACAATTACCCCGGAAAAGAAACGGGAGCCGCCTGGTAATCTAGCTGATTCTCACAAATGAGGAGGTAGTGGTAGACCTGTAGGCGCTCCCCATTGACAATATCGTGCCATCTATAGCTTGCATCCAAGGGCCTCGATCAGGGAGTATACTCGGAGTGTGCGTTTAACGACACATCAGGGGTTTTCGTGTTCAAGAGGTACATTTCAAAAGAAGTCAGTTGCACTGGTATGGAAAAAAAGCTATACCAGTGCTCCAGAGAAAAACGTAGAAGGGGTATGCCACCTCGAATCTTTTTCTGTCACGTTAGGTCATGCATAGTAAATATCACCAGAAGCTCGCGACACACTCTGTAAAAGCACTTGTTCAACAGGCATTCGTTCCAAAACATTGAACATTTTAATCTCTGCTAAAATTCAACCCCTGTTACTTGTTTTTCTAGGCCTGTTTTGAAGAACGGAAATTTTTCTTTAAACGATGTGGCGGCCTCCTAACGCAAGCTGCTCATAGTGCTCTAAACAGAGACATTGATTAACGCAGCTCTCACACACACTATGCTATGGCAATAAATGGCAAGCAGTGTATTGTTTAAAACTTCTGACGCAGCCAAGTGCAAACGCCGTATGAGACCGTAGGCAGCTTATGAGGCACAGCTGGCTTTGTTTTTTTTTTGGTGCCGATGAAGAAACATGACAGAAAATGTGAGAGTGCCATAGTGATGAAGGACGAAGATTAGGAAATACACGTGGAGGCTGCCTTATCGTATAAAATATTTTTTTTCTTTAGAAGCAATGATCATGCCACCACTTTATATGTATCATAGGAATAAATTGTCTTTTTATTCAACCTGAGTGTGAAGAGGAGACTTTAATGATCCATTGAATTTACATTTAAGAACACTAAAGGTACCGCAAGCTAGGCCGGCTGCAGCCACTTTGTGTTTTTACAGTGAAATCTGTTAGGAGGCCACCACTGCTGTATGCAACTGCTATAGAAGAAAATAAGCAAATTTCACAAAATAAACGAATAAACCATGCAGTAGGCAATGGCGTTAGGCAAAAGAATGATATTAGCAAAAAAAAACCACTGAACGGTACTACGGAGAATGGCGCGAGTGGTTCCATAGTTCTGTTTTCGGTCAACTAACAGGTAGTGCCATGTAGCAAGCCCCAGTTTTGTACTGCTGCTTCTCGTAGCTTTGGCCACACAGTAAAAGCTGGCAACGTTAGGCACTGTGACAGTGACCAGAAATATCACTTTCAGGTGGGTCATTCGACGTGCGCTAAGGCCATGCGTACTACTAAACCGTTATTCGCCGGCGTACTATTAAATCGTTATGCTAGGTTTCAACGTTCGCTTTAATTTGCCTTCTGTGTCTCTTCGACGCCAGACGTCTAATTTAATGACTGGCATGATATAAGACACATTACTATGTATACCCGGCTATTCAGAATAACGTTACTAAGAATGACACTTCTGAAAACTGTTTCGTCGTAATTTGAAGGGCAGCCTACTTTCACCAGCACTTAGTTTATTCTACATTTCGCATGCTACAGAGAAAAGAAGCTAAATATGTCCTACAAGGTGCGCCTTGAGTAGGACATTGGTAAATTCTCCCACTGTCGTTACAGCGTCCGACTGCAATTATTCACTACTAATGAAACTTGCTGCAATAAATAAAAAAGAGCCTTGCGTGCATGAAGAGATGCAATAAAATGCTGCTTGCCCATTTCTGTTTAATTTGTATCAAAAGTGATCCCCTGTCGTCACCGCGGAGAATAGCGCCAGTGGTTCAAATGTTCCGTATTCACCGGACTACGCTGAATAGGTGGTACGACCTAGCGAGGCCAAGTTGAATTAAGCAAACAAAAAATTGTTCAATAGTTGTCGTTGCTACTGTAGATTCTGCTATACTTATGCTCTGCCGCTACTAGTGTTTGCGGCTGCACAGTAAAGGTGGCCATAGTAACAGTGACGTCAAAAAAGCTGCATTCAGGAGGGTTATTTGAAGTGACATGGTGCAATGCGTACCACTAAAGCATTATTTTATTTCAATATGACCACTTCCTTGGCCACCAAGTAGCTCTACGAGGTTCATGTACCGCTATTTCAACCATAAACGTGGGATTAGTGTCTCTTAGTGTCTCTTTATCGCCAGATATCTGTTATAGAAACTGCATTGATAGTAGACAAAGTGCTAGTGATACACTGCTAATGAAAATGTCGATACTAAGAACGACGCATTTGAAAACTGTTATGCCATGTTTTGAAGGGCAGCCTAATGTCACGAACACTTAATTCATTCTACATTTTGTATGCCATAGTTAGCTACGAATACATTATATGAGTAGCATACTTGTCGTAACTCTGTTTCATTATGGCATAAGCTTTACCATGCCATAGACAGAACCTAGTACAAAGATTCATGACTCATTGAGATATTCGCATAAGTGAGCTGCAGGTCATTAAACATTTTCATACTTTCTTATTCTTAGCGTAATTTTTGTAGCCTTTTTATTGGAAGAAATGAAATTTCAGAGATACACTACTGCTGCTGGTCGTAGATGTGTTATTGAACTGATATTTGTCATACCTCATTGCGTTGTCCTTCATGAAACTCAAGATCGAAGAATAAAGAGATTCGCCTGCACTCTATTGTAGTTCGTATTGTTTTTTACAGGCATCTTGAAGCATGCTGTTTCACAAAGTTCACCGTGAACTTGGAGAGCCGCCATTCTCGAAACAAATGGAGCTATCAAATCCTTCTATTTTATACTTCTCTTCTAGGCAAGGCCAATAAGGGGGGATTAACAGACTAGTACCACTCATTCTGTTGCCTCATCTGCATGGTCGAAAAAGTCACATAAGGATGAGGCAAATAATGCAAAAGCAAGAATTTGAAATACCACATGAAGAGCGAAGAGCCACTCAATACCCGAAACGTGCTGCTGAAGCATAAAAGATGCTCAAAACAACCGCCCAGGCGCGCAGCGCTCTAGTGCGAACAACCTTGACAGTAGTTACGGCTTTGTGTTTGAGCAACACGCTGAAATTTTCAACCATGCAGAACCATATGCTCTACGGTATTTATTTTTATAAAGCGAAAGCTGTCAAAAGATCACAACAAGGGTCACATATGACGCAATCGTCTGTGACCACCAGCGTCCTTAACCACTATAGGGCAAAATGAAAAAGAGCATAAGTAAAAAAAAAACACTTGAAGACGCAATGACACTTGAGGCCCGATCTTCTGCGTGCAAGCCGAGCATGCTACCGAAAAACCACGCCCATGCTTGAAACTTCGTTGCAAACTGGCCTTAGGCCAAATTGATGTCGGGAAGTTAATCGCATTATTCTGATAAATACAACGCTTTATAAACCAAAGGAACAGCCAGGCGTCCCGCAATGCGAACTGCGTAGCTAGTGGGTCGTCAAATGCTACAGTCCATTACAAATGTTTTGTGTGCTATTCTTCATCGTCGTCAGCCATATCATCAGAAAATTGAAGGAAATTCCTCGCATGTGTGTAAAGATTACCACGCTTCACCAGAGAACGGCGAAAGATACGGCATAGTCAGTGCCTCCTTGCTGTAGAAAAATTATGAATCATTACATAGTCGGTGCCCTGAACGTGTGCTTGTAGCAGTTACCTTAAGAGTGTTCAAAATTGTTCTCAAAGGCCACTCTTCCGGCCTTCGCCGTAAATTGGCTGCACGTTTCGCGCAGGCGTGGCGTTTTTCTTTCAAAACTGCGGCGTGCTCAATGAACCCTGGGCATCTTTTGCCACGTGGTGGCGTTGCACGAAATGCGTGATCGTGGTTTTAACACAATATCGTTAAAGAGCTCGTGTCGCAAAAGTATTGACGTTGGCAATAGTCTCGACATCAGCGTCGTTAGTTGGGGGCGCAAAATTGATCGTCCTGACTAAAAAATTGAGCAAAATTGAAATCATACAAATAATAAGAATTTACTTCGGTTCCTAGTGAGAATGTGCCTCAGGTCGTCAGCGTGGCGATCCGACGTCTCACCGGAAATCGACACTGTTGGCAGAAAGCTCTTCGGAAAGAGCTCTCATTATGACCATAAATGGAAGGATGTCGTATTAACGCATGCAAGATTGTGCGGCCGAAGTGTAGAATTGCGTCAGCTGTCAAAACATGAATATTGTGGAGAGTAGGTGTTTCCGAAACGTACCAATCACAAAGTGCTCAGATATAGTCATTGTCATCAGGGAAAGCAGCAACAGAGTGAACAGCTATGTAGGTTCGCGAGTTGGTTTAACAGACTCGTTGTTGCGGGCCCTTCGCTGATTCACAGAAGGAAGAATTATGAGTTATTGGCGACTTATACACCTGCACTTTCCCTCAGCAGTTTAGGATAGCTTCGAATGGTAGAAGAAATTAAGGAATTTGCAGGTATACCGTGGCAGCACAAAGCATCACGCCGCGTTGATTGCCGGAACATAAGATAGGCCTTTGCTTTGCAGTGGCCTAATTAGACTGCTGAGGATTATCCCGATGGAAATGTTCATTATTTCGTTACGGCACTGTTGAAGCACGCATTGAGAACCGAATCTAGACTGGCAGTCAAGAAGGTGATGCCCAAACGGCCCGAATACATTGGCACGTTTTAGTCTTGATACCGAAGAATAAGCACGTTAGATTTCGTTTCAAAACACGATCTCCTAGAAAGACTAACAACCTTTTTGTGGGCGTCTCAAGGGAAGTATTTAAGTGAACGAAGAGAACAGCGTTTTATGGTATAAGATATGCTCAAGCACATCCGAGATCTGAGTTCCACGAGCAATAATTAGCGTGTATATATAGCTCACTGTTATTACGACGGCATAGCGATACATGTGGATAAAGAGTTCAATGCGGTGCGCTGAATCCTTGTGTGAATTTCTCGTCGGTTATTTTGAAATTTTCGTTATGAATGGCTCAGCTCTCTAATTGCTTGAACGCGCACTAAATGAGTGACTGCTCGTTGAGCAACTGTTATTCTAAAACGAACGGTTCTTATTTTAGGCCTACATCACCCTAAACAAGAGGAGCCAACGTCATTTATTGCACGACATGACGCCTTTATAGGTGTTTTTACGAAGGAGTATCAAGCACCAACGTGGCTCTTTACGGTTGTTGCGGAGTCACCACTCTTAAATCGGAATGATTCCGCAACCACTCCGCATTTTCGTGACCCCGGAATGGAAGGGAATAATTGAATAGGAAGAATGCTTAGGAATCACTTGGGAATGAAATTAGAGCGCCCTTTTTCGCGTAATGAAATGGGAAAGGAATTACGTCTTTTTCGTAAAATAGAGCACATGGTCGTCTACGTATTCAAACATTAGTTTGTCGGAGCCTGGACATTTGAAATAATGCAACATTTTTAAATGGCTCGGCTGATTACAAGCACGGAATATATTTAAACAACACACCTACTGTATATTATGTCCTTGTATAGGCCGTTTTAATTGCTTCGAAGTTCACTTCTGTTCATTGCCTAACTACAATTCTCTGTCGTGTAGACTGCTGCACTTCTTTTACAACACTAGGCGAACAGCGCGAAATAATACACATCTATGCACAGAAAATTTGCATCAGGAAAAAGCATATGGCACAAAAACAAAAACAGTTGCGATGACGGAAGCTTACCCCCCCCCCTTTACACCATCCGAGTTTTTTCCCTCGTTGAAAAAACAAACAAATACAATAACCGTTGAGACAAAGATGACCTTGAATATCTGCGCACAGGCGAACACACGAAAGTTCTCATCACTCCATCTGTGCTTACGAGGTGCGCTTCAAAAGCGTGAGGGCTCACGAGCAGAGCGACCCTGTGTTCTGTATTAAATGCAAAGCCCGAGTAGTCCACACTTACAGCTAATACCAGCAGTGCTAGAAAGTTTTGTGACCTATCATTGAAAGGTTAGTTTTATTCATATTACCGACCGCTTCAAACGAGTGGCAAAACAGCTTAGTCTCATTGAACACTTACTTTGCAAGCCTAAATATACGCTAAGTCGTCATTTTAGCATAACACTTTTACGCTTAATATTGCCACGTTCCATTTCCTAAGTTTTTGTTATCGTCCCAAAACACCACATGATTCTCAGCGCAAACCGCGCCTGCAGTTTTCGAGAAGGTTCCGGACTGTAGTAGATCATTTCGATAAGATCACGCCCACTGTGCGAACGGTACAGATTGTTCTGGAACCTACGACACCACCAGCAATAACGCTAGAACATTCGACGGCAAGAGTATAAAATGCCGACGCGCTTCGCCGCTTGTCAGTTGTTGATCGAAGGCCGACGCTCCGTTCGCCGCCATCAGTCCGAGACTGCTATCTGTGCGAGACTGCTGCTGTAATTGGACTTTCCGTTTACCGGGCACAGATTCGCCAAAATAAACAGTTAAATCCCAACACGAAGTCTCCTGTCTTCGGCCACGTCACCACCCCGTGACATCTGGTGGAGGTGCTGCTTCGTTCATGTACCAGACGCCCCCGTCAAGCCGTGAACCCAGCCCAGGTCGCGTAGAAGACACCGACGCCAACCAAGAGCAGCGAACAAGCCACCGACAGCAAGGGCTACCACTGGAGTACGGGCTTCTACAAGACAAGGCGCAGAAGACCAAGGCCATGACCGCGACTGCAGCGACAATGACAACCGCAGCGTCCCAGCCCACGATGGTCGTGCATCAACCCAGGGAACCACCAATTTTCCATGGGTAATCGTTCGAGGGCCCGGAGTCCTGGCTAGAAATATACGACCGTGTGGCCGCCCTCAACCACTGGGACCATGACGAAAAGCTGCGTCGTGTGTTCTTCTATTTGGAAGACACCGCAAGGACCTGGCTCGAAAATCGAGAGTACACACTCCGAACGTGGGATGTTTTCTGCGGCGCATTCCTGCAAACGTTCGCGAGCGTCGCTCGCAAAGAGAGGGCCGCTGCTCTACTAGAGACCCGGAATCAGCTACCAAATGAGAAGGTTGGAATTTTCACAGAGGAAATGACCCGCCTATTTCGTCACGCTGACTCAGACATGCCTGAGGAGAAGAAAGTTCGTTTCCTCATGCGAGGGGTCAAACAGGAGCTCTTCGCGGGACTAATGAGGAATCCACCGAACACCGTCGAAGAATTTGTATCCAAGGCGACCACCATCGAAAAAACCCTTGACATGCGCACCAGACAGTATAATCGTCGCCTGACTCCAGAATGCGCTGCTGCTCAAACCAGTGACTCCGAAAACCTGCGTGAAACGATCCGAGCGATCGTGCGGGAAGAGCTGCGAAAACCGTTGCCTTCGGCGCACCCTCAAGTGGATTCGATCGCCGACATTGTACGAGAAGAAGTTCGGTAATCACTTCGAATTCTCCAAACACCGCTGCCCGAGCCAGAAACTATGAGCTACGCCGCTGCAGTGCGCCACAACGCTCCTCCCCGTGCACGCCAAAACGCCGCCCCGTCGCACTTCCGTCGCCAAACACCACCGGCGCCACCACCTCCACCGACGACCTACCGTTCACAAGCGGGCCAGCGCAGTGCGCTGAGGAAAACCGACGTTTGGCGCACCCCTGACCACCGCCCACTGTGCTACCACTGCGGCGAGGCCGGGCACACTTACCGCCGTTGTCAGTACTCACAGATGGGACTGCGTGGCTTCGCCGTCGATGCACCACGTCCGCAGCCAGGGGAACGGCCACGTGACATCACCGACTACCTGACAGGAACTCAATGGACACCCTGAAGTCCTTACCAACTAGCCCAATCCCACACTTTACTGAAGTCCTTCCCGGTCGCCGTCGCCCAGCCGCCGCTTGTCACCGCACCCCCGGCAGTACTCCGGCCAAACGCGGGGCCGGTCTCCTAGCCCGTATCCGGGAAACTAAGGGCAGCAACCGGTGAAGGTACGGTTGCTGTGCGACGAACTACCGAAGATCCTCCGACGACGACGACGCCGCGACGGAGCTTTCCCAACACAATGCCAACCAGGCAAAGCTCTGACGGCGAAAGCTCACTTACCGAAGGTGGCCTGACGACGCAACACGGAAGCAGCGGAACAAGCCGACGCAGCCGTGACCCGACGCCACGCCCTAACTGTAATGCGAGACGGCGAACTAGCGACCTCGACGTTGTTATCGACGGCCACAGTGTGACCGCTCTCGTCGATACTGGAGCCGACTATTCTGTCATCAGCGGGTTGTTCGCCGCGAAGCTAAAGAAAGTTAGGACAGCTTGGAAAGGCCCTGAAATCCGCACAGCCGGAGGTCATCTCGTAACGCCTGCAGGAATCTGCACAGCGAGAGTCACCATTAACGGCCGTATTTATCCTACAGACTTCGTAGTCCTACAGCGTTGCTCGAGAGATCTCATTCTTGGCATGGACTTCTTATGCTTCCATGGTGCTGTCATCAACCTAAAAACAAAGTCGATAACCTTATCCACAGAAGAAGCACTACCGCCGCGCACGCCGTCAGGACACCATGCCTTGAATGTGCTGGAAGAACAAGTCACCATTCCGCCTCGCTCAACCGTCATTATTTCAGTCGGCGCTCCTAAATCACCTGACTTGGAAGGCGTCATTGAAAGCAGTCAGCATCTGTTGGTCACCCGAAATATTTGCGTCGCAAGAGGAATTGCAGAGCTGCGGGGAGGCAAAGCAATGGTTATGCTCACAAATTTCAGCAATGAGTACAAACATGTGAACAAAGGAACAACGGTTGCCTACATCGAAGAAATTGTCGAAGCCACCAGTGCTTTCGCCCTCGCCGATTCTGCGGAACCTGCTCAGAGAAACCAAGCCCCTCCCATAGCTTTCGACGTCAATCCCAGAGTTCCGAACGATAAGCAAGAACAGCTCAAGGCCCTGCTCCTGCAATACGAAGATTGCTTTTCGTCGTCATCGAAAATTCGGCAGACCCCAATCACGAAACATCGCATCATAACCGAAGAAAATGCCAGACCACTCCGTCAGAGTCCGTACAGGGTTTCGACGCGAGAACGTGAGGCCATGAAGAGACAAGTTGATGAGATGCTGCGGGATGACATTATCCAGCCGTCCAAGAGTCCATGGGCATCCCCCGTGGTGTTAGTGAAGAAAAAGGATGGGACCCTATGTTTCTGCGTCGATTATCGCCGCCTGAACAAAATCACAAGATAGGACGTGTATCCTCTCCCACGAATAGACGACGCACTTGATCGGCTCCATAACGCCAAGTACTTTTCGTCAATGGACCTCAAGACTGGCTATTGGCAAATCGAAGTCGACGAAAGAGACCGAGAGAAGACGGCGTTTATAACACCGGACGGCCTCTTCGAGTTTAAGGTGATGCCCTTCGGCCTTTGCTCAGCACCTGCAACTTTTCAACGCGTTATGGATACAGTACTGGCGGGATTGAAGTGGCAGACTTGCCTTGTGTACTTGACCGACGTAGTCGTGTTTTCCTCGAGTTTCGACGAGCATATTCGGTGTCTTGAAGCTGTACTCCAAGCCATCAAGACTTCCGGACTCACACTGAAGCCAGAAAAGTGCAGATTTGCGTATGAGGAGCTCTTGTTTCTGGGGCCCGTTATCAGCAAGTCTGGAGTTCGTCCCGATCCACGGAAAACAGCCGCCATCGCCGACTTCTCACCGCCCACTGACAAGAAAGCCGTGCGCCGATTTCTGGGCCTATGTGCCTAATATAGGCGGTTCGTGAAAAACTTCGCCCGCATCGCCGATCCTCTCACTAACCTTACCAAGGCCGACGTTAAGTTTAAGTGGGAAACACCGCAGGAACACGCTTTCCAGGAGCTTAAGCATCGCCTCCAGACGCCTCCGTTACTTGCCCATTTCGACGAATTCGCCGAGACAGAAATACATACTGACGCAAGCAGCGTAGGTCTTGGCACCGTTCTTGTGCAGAGGGCTGACGGACTTGAAAGGGTTATCAGTTACGCCAGCCGATCGCTATCCAAAGCAGAAGCAAATTATTCCACAACAGAAAAGGAGTGCCTCGCCATCATCTGGGCTACGTCGAAATTTCGCCCCTACCTCTACGGCAGGCCCTTCAAAGTTGCGAGCGACCACCACGCATTGTGTTGGCTAGCCACCTTGAAGGACCCTTCAGGTCGCCTCGCACGGTGGAGCCTGAGACTTCAAGAATATGACATTACTGTCATTTACAAGTCCGGCAAAAAACACTCCGACGCCGACTATCTCTCTCGTGCGCCTGTCGACCAACCGCTACCCGACGACCCGGATGACGACTTTTTCTTAGGAACGAAACCTACCGACGACTTCGCTGAACGACAGAGGGCCGACCCGGAACTTAAGGCCCTAATAGAATACCTCGAAGGCAGGACCGTCGAAGTCCCGAAGGTATTCAAGCGCGCACTTGCGTCGTTCTTTCTACGAAATGGTCTTCTACAAAAGAAAAACTTTTCACCGCTTCGAGCTAAGTACCTCCTTGTGGTGCCTTCAGCTCTGCGACCAGAACTCCTGCAGGCCCTGCACGCTGATCCGACGGCAGGGCACCTCGGTGTGTCTCGCACGCTCGCGAGGATACAAGAAAGGTACTACTGGCCACGTCTTACCACCGACGTCACTCATTATGTGAGAACATGCCGGGACTGTCAGCGACGCATGACACCGCCGACAAGGCCAGCGGGACTTCTGCAGCTAATTGATCCACCTTGCCGACCTTTCCAGCAGATTGGTATGGACCTACTGGGGCCGTTCCGATGTCGGCTTTCGGAAACAAGTGGATCGTGGTAGCTACCGACTACCTCACCCGCTACGCCGAGACAAAAGCCCTGCCAAAAGGCAGTGCATCCGAGCTAGCTAAGTTCTTCGTCGAAAATATCGTCCTACGTCACGGCGCCCCGGAGGTTCTTATCACCGACAGAGGAGCAGCATTCACTGCCGACTTAACTCAAGCGATCTTGGCATACAGCCAAACAAACCACCGCCGGACGACAGCGTACCACCCACAGACCAACGGCCTCACCGAGCGGCTTAACAAGACGATCGCCGACATGCTGTCAATGTACGTCGATGTCGAACACAAAACGTGGGACGCCATTCTTCCATATGAGACCTTCGCATACAACACGGCGGTGCAGGAGACGACGCAGATATCTCCATACAAATTGGTCTACGGAAGGAGCCCGGCAACGACGCTCGATGCCATGTTACCCAACGTCACCGACGAAGAAAACCTCGATGTGAGCGAGTACCTTCAACGCGCCGAAGAAGCCCGACAACTTGCGCGTCTCCGTATGAAGAATCAACAGACGACCAACAGCCACCGTTACAACCTTCGACGACGCTTCGTGGAATACCAGCCCGGTGAACGTGTTTGCGTGTGGACGCCGATACGCCGACGTGGACTAAGTGAAAAGCTTCTGCGACGGTACTTCGGACCGTACAGGGTGGTTCGACGTCTCGGCCCACTTGATTACGAGGTTGTCCCCGACGGCATCACGAACTCTCAACGACGCCGATCGCGACCTGAAGACGTCCTTGTCGCGCGCCTCAAGCCGTTTCATGCGCGTTAACAAACTGAACCAGTGTTTTTTTGTATTATTTGTATCGTAATTTATTCATTGTACTTTCTTGCATTATTATTGTACTTTTATCTTTAGTTAAAGCATCGCGACGATGCCTTTTTTCAGAGGGGGGCAATGCCACGTTTCATTTCCCAAGTTTTTGTTATCGTCCCAAAACACCACACGATTCTCAGCGCGAACCGCGCCTGCAGTTTTCGAGAAGGTTCCAGACTGTAGTAGATCATTTCGATAAGATCACGCCCACTGTGCGAATGGTACAGATTGTTCTGGAACCTACGCCACCGCCAGCGATAACGCTAGAACATTCGACGGCAAGAGTATAAAATGCCGACGCGCTTCGCCGCTTGTCAGTTGTTGATCGAAGGCCAACGCTCCGTTCGCCGCCATCAGTCCGAGACTGCTATCTGTGCAAAACTGCTGCTGTAATTGGACTTTCCGTTTACCGGGCACAGGTTCGCCCAAATAAACAGATAAATCCCAACACGAAGTCTCCTGTTTTCGGCCACGTCACCACCCCGTGACAATATTATCAAGAACCACATTTGTTAAATTATTCTAAGCCTGCAAATATCATACGTAGCGAGAGAACTGCCACTGCGATTACTAATAGGGTGGTTGAAACGCCCGAGATATGTAATAAAGCTACTACTCCTCGACCTTGCCAACCTGTTTTGAATAATTTTGCAGTTCTGAATGCATCTCATGACATCACGTTTACGGGATGTTAATTCTTAACTTGATAAAACAATAAACATGCCTTCCATACGTTGAAAAACTCCAGAGATAGAATAGAACAGCCCAGCCATTCCCGGAGTGAGAACGGGCAAAGTTTTTTTTCATGCCGAGGAATAAAGAGGAATGGAATAAGTGCAGTTTCTGATTACCCGCAACGCAATAGGAATAGTATGGAGGCGACCACTCCACAACACTGCTCTCTACCACAGACATAGTTATGGCACTTCATCAAGGCATTGTATTGTTTTAGGGCTCCATGTGCTAAAGTCCCATAAGGTGTGGGTGACACTTCTATGGAAGACCAACTGTAATAGGTGAACTCATACAAATCAGTATACGCAAGTAAAGAGTAGTGGCTTCAGCCTGGCTGTGCTTTTTAAAGTAGTCCTTTTTCGCGACACAGGAAGCTCTTCACGTTAGCCGGGTTCGAACTAATAGTTGGACGACCACTGCCCAAGTTAGTTCACCTGTTATCACTCGAATGATGACAGGTTTACTAACTTGGACAACTAACTTGTCCGGCTCCTTCAATCACTCAAGTGATCACAGGTGCCAGACAAGGCATACGGAGAAAGTTAAAGTGCAATGAATATGACGGTGTCGGTGACAATATGTTTATCGTCGCAGTTTACAGAGCGCGATATACTGCAGGCGAGTTTGGTAATGTATTCCAACTAATGAAAACAGGCAAACCATTTTAATGGCTATAAATTTATTTTTTTATACTACACACACCAGCTCTTCCAGCAACCACCTCGATACAACAGCAAAAATTGTATGTGCCATACGGCTTCAACTCTTCAATCTGCAACCAATTGAAGCAATTGAGCACGTATTTCTGCACTATTCGCTGGTGGTACACGTTTGGTACACGCTTCTGAGCACAAGAAAAACGCTTAATAGACTATCACTGAACTAGGCCCATAGCAAAAAATAGTGAGGGCGGAATACAGTTTGACATGATCGTTATGATCTAATTGCGCAGTTTTGCCCTCATAATGACTGGACTTTATATTGACCCTGATAGAAGACCAGGCAGACAGCATGCTCAAGAGAACGTGGCCTGGTTTATTGAGCTATATAAGAAAACAAAATAATGTGCACTTTCATAGTTTACAAGTAGGGGAATCCTGCTTAAAGTGAATGAATTTTAAATCACAATGTAAATAGTGCAGTTAAGTACAGCAGATGTGTGACGTTTAATTTGAATTGCAACAAAATTCTGCGGTCGCCGTTTGTGTGCTGCACATTTTAAAACAAAATAAATAAAACCCTTGTTGCTCAGGCAAGAATACTCGACTGCCACGTAGAGAAGTAGTGTTTGAATTGCATCCAATTATGTAAATTTTTGTTTTTTTTTAATTTTTCTCTAAAGCTTACACCAAATAACGTTGATGGTGACGGCCAACTACTACACCGGAATTGGCTGTTGTTACTCTATCGTAACATCTTTTCCCCTAAAACATTCTCTTTCCATGACTACTTGCGTGCCACGGTATCCGATAGGGCCAATTGTCAACTTGGGGCGAAAGGTAAGTACGCATGGAACGAGTCATCTTTTTGATGCATAGATTTGAACAAAGCACATGTGAAAGTTGATTGAAAAGAATTCTTTGTGTGCTTTTAATTTCCGTGTTCCTTACTGTAATGACACATTGTTTTTGATTCACCGAGCTCAGCGGTGTGCTCAATGTTTATTCATAAAGCGGAGTTAATATATCTGTCTAATATACTACTCAGCTAATCAAGAAAGATAGCTTAATGAGGTTCCGTTACGGCCATCATGCAGGCTGTCGACATTGGCACGTCACTAAAATAATGCCTTTCATTGAATGTCAATTAAGCACTAAACTATCTATATTCTGTTTTCTTCACCTGCTTGTTCTTTCCAAGCATGTATATAAAGGCGCCTTGATGTTAGCCAGACCAGGCAGCCCTCGTGGTGAGATCACGATGGCAAAGCTTTCAAGCTTCCGCATTGTCGTCTTTTTGGTCGCATTCGCCTGCATTCTATCAATTATGCAGAATGATGGGCAGTCATGTGCCTATGCAGTCCGAGTTATGCCCCCCGGTGCTCATGCCGGAATAAATATACCACGTGGAGGACGACCTGGTGGAGGAGGACGACCGGGTTCACAAAAGCGTCCTGGTATGCAATAATAGTTTTCTTTTGGATATGCATTTTAATAGTGCAGCTGTTTACGCTATAGGTAAACTCCCGGTCACCCTTCGCGAAAACTGTCATCACTATGACGCCGTACTCTCTCTTACCTCCCCGACCCGTTTGTCAGGCACGCAATCTCCCACTTTCCCGGACTAGTCAGCCGCGGGAGAGAACAAGGGCGTAAAAAAGGAGATAGAATGAAATATAGAGACAGATAGAAAGAGATACAGACGTGGAGAAAAACAAAGGTAACAGCACAAAAAGAACGTTGAAATTGGCAGGGGAACGAGATGAAAAAACATTCACGTAATAGAAAAGGAGGGCTCTGTACACAAAACGAAGCGAAGAAAGGCAAAGAAGTAAGCAGATCTACAAAGAAAAAGTGAAAGAAAGAAGGGCACGAAGCAGAAACCGCAAGAAAGGACGCTAAAGGAATAGGTAAAGACAGAAAACAATACTAAAAAAGGAATCCAAAAGACCGAAAGAGAGAACTTGCTGAAAAGAAAAGACAGTAAAAAAAGAGAAACAAGACAGGCTGCACAATTCGTTTTATACTTGCATCACTAGTGCATTCAAGTTGCCCGGTTTCGTTTTTTTTTTCTGTGCACTAGGCTAACAGTTCCAGCACCCTAGCTGAAAAAATGCTAGCAGTTCGAAGACGTGCCTTTGAAGGGGACGGTAAGAAGCAGTACTGTGCAATAATACTAAAAAAGAAAAAGGCTGTTGTTCTTGTTTTTCTATAAACTTCACTAACTGGTCTCCTTAACAGCATAACACAGTTTGATTTTATCAAACCTTTTGCCGCCTTTGTACCAGAAATACAATTTTTTAGGAGAGGTTACCCAATTACATTTGCATTTCTGAAACAATACTGTGTGCTACGTGGGTTAGCTAGTACCTCCGCAAATCAATGTGGAGATAAAAACGACATTCATCATTCACATAAGTACTATTCGAAATATAGTCAACACTGTTAGTGTATTGCTAACTCAGAAAACAGCCAGAACCGGTATTGCTTTTTAACGCCGTCCTTAGTAAGACTGTCCTTATTGCAAATAGAAGTTGCTTCTCTCGAATTTAGTCGGACACGCGCTGTTTTCTTGTGACACTTATGTTGCGATGTTGCGACAATCAAACCTCACTCGAAGAACTCTTCACCGTAGACAAGGGCAATGTCGGAAGGCACAGTACGGCATCTACGATGATGCCCTTCGCTCTAGACAATTGTTCTCGACCTCTTCAGTGAACACATTTGTGGGGTGGGTTTCTCCCGAGAAATAAAGTGGTTCTTCGTACGCATATTGTCTCCAGCTGTGGCATGAAAGCCACAGCCTGATATTTTTGACACGGCCATTCGAGTGCCAGCTAACACCACACGTGTTTCAGAAAGGACAATGGAACTAAACAAGCCGATGATTGAAGGCAGAGAAATGTTTTCAATAATGTGTTTTCTCTCGAAAGCGTAACGAGAACAGTATTGCGCACAAAAAGCTGTTCAGGAACGAGAACGTAGAGTTATCGCAACATGGTGCAACTCCTTGTTGCTAACAGCCGCAATGAAAATTCTCCCATAGCAGTCACTTTCAAACCATCAAATGACTTTGGTGACTCAAGTCACAGCGTGCTAGTGACTACACAATACTCCTGTGAGTTTGAATCGAAAGGTCCTACTTACGAGGCCATGTGTATGGAAATGTCAATTATGACCACATTGACGCGAGACAGACGTGGTATTCAAACTATATATTCTATATTAGCACATGTTCGTGCACCCTTTAAGAGACTACCAGCCCAATATTTAAATTAAAAATGGCCGTGACAGCGTGCGTCTCCTCAGCCCGGAATCGAATGAAAAAAGATTGGCACACCGCTCGAGGACTTCTCCGAAATATTCATTCCTTTTCAGCTCTGCTACGAGAAATGATAGACGATTTTGTTTTGCTTTTAGGGCACTGTTTAGCAATAAAGAATAGTTATTCTTATACTTTCTGAATTGCTTCACAATATTCAGGTACAAGTGTAGCTGAGTATAACTATATATTTGAAATACATCACGAATGAAATATTAGTGAATCAGTTTGTTTCTGGGTGAAAGAAAAAAGAAGTTCTGATCCCGTGGAAGCTTTGGAGGACACTTTTGTATTTCACTGATTTCAAAACTGAGAGGGGAGGGAAAACTTAAGATGAATAGTAGAGCTGAGAGAACAGCAGTAGAGGAGAACGAGGTTTCTGCACTCATTGCTATACTAAAACATACAACTCTATTTCCATCAAAATTACGCTAAAGCCTCTGAAGTTTTGTATGACTGAGCAGATTTTCATATGTGCTGTATTGTTAGCCTTGACTCATTATTTTTGCTAGACTAAAACAACAAACATTTGTAAGACTCTACTTATTCTGGAGGCCATTTTCTAAGAACTTTCAGGTATTTCAGCAGCCGGTTCAGTCCTCTGTTCAATAGAAGCTCGTTTTTCATGACATTCCATGCACATTAAAAGAATTTCAAGCTTAGAAAATGCAATGTATGAAAATTTCTTTCTAATATAGAAAGAATGATAGGGGCAAGTATAATACCTAAATCCTTTCAGTACGATCTCATCCTAAAATTGAGTTTAATTTACTTATATACTTTCCATGCCCATTGAGCTTATTGCCATTGTTTGTTAATGCGCATTTATTTTTACCCAGGTGGCAGACCCGGAAGACGTTAGAGATGACGGAACTGCTTGTGCTGAAGAAGTAGCTGTCATGGTGAACAATTGCTGGAAGAATGCAATAAAAGTTTATGAGCGCATAACTTTGACTTATTTTATTACAATGGTGTTTCAGATCTAGTAATGATGCTGGTTATCAATACAGAACACGTGCAACTTTTTCGGCAGAGTGCTCCTAGTCTTACCATTTAACGGTCAAAATCATGAGACGTGTCGGTCAAATAACGCTGTCACTATTCCTTCTGCTATACCTCAGAAAAAGCTTTACGACGACTTCAGACGTAATCTTTCCGCATAACTGATATTATTGATGAAACCTTTTCACCTATGCGGTGGCTGTTAAAAATGATGATGCTGTTAAAAGCAAGAGGAAAAACCAGAATGGTCACAATAATAGTTAAACACTATCTGTTTTCGCACACTGTGAGGTAAAAATATAGTATACACGGTGAAAATGATGAACCACGCATGGTCACAGCCAGCTATTTTTTCCAGCTCCCAATATATCAATATCAGCCGTAGAGATACATTGTGTATTCAGTGATAATAGCATAGTCCACACTATACTAGTAAGTATCATTACGGTTTTAAACAGCAGTACATCACTAGAGCACAGGTATTTATGATGAAAACGTTGTGTGCTAATATCTCGCTTTTATTATCCAGGCTTTGTCACATGACTGCAGTTGTAAGCTCCTTTAACAGGGGCGATAGGAACGACTATGCTGGTGATGCCCGTTGTCAGCGTCATATTTGTGAGAGGCAAACGTCAGTATGTGACACTCATCGTAGTTCGAAACGTACACTTCTGCAACTGTGCACATACCTCAGCTACGCAAATACACTACCTTACACAATAGTTGAAATACTATTTGCATGCAACATGAGCCACACTACAATGACCGAGACGAAAACAATGAAACGAAAGAAGAAACTTGAGCAGTGTCCATTATGCACCACCAAATCACGAATGCTTTCACGTTGCAAATTCTATACATGCTATAAATGGATGAATTATTTCTAAACATTACACAGATTCAACCCCTCATCCATTTATACTAAATTACAAAGGTATTAAAGACATAAACAATTGTAATCATTCAGTGCACTGATAAACGCGTCCTAAAATAAATTGGCCCATAGAAAGATGTCCACGGAAACATGAAGCTGATGCCATATTCGCCGCCTGGAGTGTGGAGGTTTTTATTCCAACTGGCAAGTGATTTGGGATTCACCCAACTGCAAGTATACCCTTATAAGTGATATGGGAAGCTCGACGGACCAATAGTGCTGCACCCAATTTGAAACGCGCCACATGTTTAACAAGTGGTAATGTTCTCTGGTAATTATTAACGTCAGAAGAGTAATGCTGTAATCATGCAAACAGGAAATAGACAAGGAAAGCGGTTCAATATAGCGGTAGTGAGCCCCACATTAGTGCTGTGCTTACAACCACTCAAATAAACTATCTATATGTCCATTCATCCAAAATATCTATTTATCTATTCATTCATTCATACGCACACGTTTGGCTGCTTTCGTGGTCACCTCCATCACTTCGTGGAGACCTGGATTGGCATGGGATAGTATAAAGGTTTTACGATGACGACCGCCTGCTCATGACACGAGTAACCCAAAAATTCATTCATGTAAGCCATTAACTTTTTTCTCCAGAAACGTATGGCACATTATCACGAGCCACGGTTTCGGGTATGCGCAGCAGGCGATGTACGGTTTATATCTATACACTCGCCACGGCAGCAGAGTGCTGGTGACTTTCTTTAAGGGAGGAAATGCTTCCATCCTATTTAATTTCCTTCTGAGGGGTAGTGGAAACTCTCCGCTGTATAGAGTAGGCGCACTCGCTTCGACAGAGTGCTGGTACTGTAGGTTGAAGAAGAGGCAACAAACTGCCTTGTCAGTATAGAGTGATGCGTCCTGAATAAAGGGCATACAGTCTCCGCGGGAGTTACCCTAGTCTATCACACAATTTTACAATCTTTCAGGCTAAAGGACATCAACTGCCTCAAAGAGTAGAATCACTCTTTCTGCTAAGACTAACGTTATAAAATAGATCTTTGTCCAGCATTTTGTACGATCCAGCTGTGAACAAGTATGCTACCATAGATTTTGTTTTCATTTTCATTTTATTAAGGTTGTTATGACTACATTTCAAGAAATTCACAACACTGATTAGACCCATAGCCATAGGCAAGTAGGGGGTCTAACGGGAGAAAGTATACAAGGAGAATACAATTTGTACATAAGAAATGAGAACATCAAAAAACGTTGATTTTTCAAAACAAATTCCTAATGCTTACGTACCACTTTCACAATGAACATATGAAAAAAAAAACATTGCAATCATAAACAACACATTAACACATAACATATATACCCCTTACGCTACGCACAACTAATCTCGCAGCAACTGGTCTATGTAACCATGAGGTCAAGCATCCCTACTAAGGCTGGAAGGGCAACATCCCTATTGCAAAAACAGCGTACTTCTAGTATGTTCTTTGGCACTGGTACACGCTGGAGACACTGGTACACGCTTGTAATCACTGGCACTTCGCTGGGTGCACTGTGAAAAAGCTGTGTCGCACTGGTAGGGGCGCTGGCTCAACCGCTGTGATGCTGGTGCGCACTGCGAAGCGCTGGAATTTTTACTGGCAAACGCTGGTGAATACTGGAGCACGCACTGTTTCTACCAGCGCAGCGTGCACGTTATTGAAGCGTGTACAGTGGTATGTTTCGGTGTCGTTGGCTATAAAACGCTTGATTCAATGGCACGGAGAGGTGCTAGTTTAACATATACCAAGCATGCGTAATTTTTGTGGTGCACGTATGTATCGCAGCGATTATAACGCACATTTTTGCACATGCCCCCACATGTACCGGCTGTATTCGCATCGTCCGTGTATTGCTGTAACAATTCCAAGTTTAGCGTTTGTAAGCCTGGAGCTGCGTGCAACTCCTAACAGAAACGGGAAATTGTTTTTGCCATAATGTTGACAAAACGTAAAAGAGCACTCTCAATTGCTTCGCAAAGTCTTCCGGCAGAGGCGAGAAAAGAGTGGTCGTACGATTGCGCCACACCCCATAAATGTATATCTGGCCATGCTTATCCTTCTACTTGCTTTAGGTAAAAGTTAGAAATGTTCCGAATCTCAAATGCCGAATCTTCAATCATTCCAACTCGCCGCGTGGAGAGCGGTCTTACCCAGTGCCCGGCCCAGCGAGCATTAAGCCTGTCGGGCCGGCCGTGTTGGTATATATGTTAGCGGCGCTTCTTGCTTCGTGTACACACAACTTTAAAGTGTGAGAGTAACAGTAAAGTGTAGTTCAGACATCTATGAACTACTTTGTCTACTTTGTCTTGTGTCGAAGTTCGCACAAGGAGCACTGATGATCGAACGTCGCACTCTCAGCTAAGCAGGCTGTCACCGCAAGCTGCCAGCCGCACTTAGCCGGTACTTCTCTGACTGATATGTAACAACACGCAATCTTCAGTTGGTAATTAGGTACGCCTTCATGAACTGACTCCCTGGCGTGTCTTCAGCGGATTGCATAGCTATTTCTATGGGTGTTTTTTAAAATTTTTGCTATTGATACAACTGCATATATCTGTGCATCGGCACGCCCGCTGTATACTCCATTACAAAAATCCTATATATAGACCTATATTAAAATGTCCATATATCACTACATCAGGAATTGGGCATATCAGGCTTTATGTGAAATTCCCATATATTGGCCCTATAAAACCTGATATGCCCAATTTTTGATGTAGCCATATATGGGCAATATACAACTTGATGAACCTAATCCTTTATATACCCATATATGGGTGTTGCTGGATATGGCCATATATGGCTATATTTAGAAGCCTTCATATAGGCCTAAACATGGCCTTATATGGATACCTTTATATATAGCTATTCATATGATTCATCTATATGAGTTCAGCTTGTGTTGCTGGCAAAAATTATAGCCGCCCAAATCATTCTTCAGGTAGAAATATCGCTGTTTATTGAAATGTTTGCGTGCAGTCATCATCGTCTCCAAAACAAAGGCAGTACACATCCCCTCAACATCCTTGTTCAGTTGGGTTGTTTTCCTTATATCTCGAGTTATTCTCAAGATATAAAAGCTAAAATTGTAACTTAGCAAATTATTTTAAGTGTGTGGTTGGCACACGTTACTGTTAGTCCACTTTGCCGGAAGAGATATATTTTTTGTGCTTAAATTTTTTGCTTAATTATCCACTTTTTTATTTATCTCTTTATTTCATTACCCAAAGCACTAATTGGCATTACAGTAGGGGAGCATTTACAAAAAGTAGAATACATAAAATTAACATAGTCAGCCCAAAACATCATCAAAGTTGCCTCAATCCCAATCTGCAACACAACTACATATATAAACAAATATTATAACGCACCCAAAAAATGCAACACACTAATTCTAACATGGAATAAACAAATAATTTGAGATAGTAGAGGTGAAGCTAGAAAGCACTTGGTTTCATGCTCTCATTCTTTTGGTAAAAGTTCATTTTGAAATAGGTCAGTCTTGCATGCGATTTTTCTTATCTTGAAGCTATGGTCAACACGATCTGAGTCATAGTACAGTGCAAGTAAATATTCCACTTTATCAATTCCGACTTGACAATAATAAATAGCATAAAAGAACACCGTTTGAGTTTTGTAAAGAAATTTTTCACAGTGTCTTTTTTTCTGGCGTGCAAATGGAGCGTCCATACTGAGTCAAAACAAAATATTGACCTGCGGTTGACCGTATGAACTGCGTGCACATTGAATACCTTAAATGAGCTGATAATCAACCTTTAAGTAGTTTGGTCAAAAGCGATTTGTATGTATGATTGACATGTACAAGTATTGTGACAAGGAATAGCCTATAGCGTGACTGCTAAAACTGGTGCCTATAGGTCTCTGTGTGCGTTGGAACGGAGGCTTTTAGCGATATTTCTTGCCAATGGGACACTAAAAATGTCTGTTGTAACCGTAACCCACTTTCCGTTAAGGTTTTCCGTTATAAACTTAACAGTGGTAAAGAGCTAGTTCCGCAGATATTCCGGCAGAGGCGTCGGTGGCATTGTGTAAAATCGTCTTGTCCATGACCGAAAATTGAGAGAATAAAAAAACAAATATAAGTTTTTGGATTTGAGTGATGATTGAAATCTTGCAGGCCATTTGCTCTGCCACACAGCCACATAGCTCTACGGCACAGCCATGCATCTGCTCGGAAACAAAGCTTGATTACCTTCCTCTGGTTGGAAATGAAAGAAAAAAACTGTCATGCTTAACAAATACACGCATCCTGTAAACAGGTTTCACAGCACACCATTTCTTATCGCAGCAATATTGCGTGACACAAGCGTGCATTGCCATCGGGCATCACAACACTTTAATACCAACGTGACTTCTCAGTCTAAAGACAGCCAACCATTACACAAGGCACACACGTTACTGCGTGTATTCTCTCAAGACTGCGCAGTGGGTGCATAAAGTTCTCAAACATTTTACACACATATTATTGAGAAGCATGGTCTGCTGGGCGAGTTCGTAATTCTTCATAACTGAGTTGCGCGAAAAATTTTTAAGTACATAAGGAAGACACCTGGGCACAGCGCACACTAACAACTGACATTTTATTGAAGAAAACAGACATGTGGTTACCAAAACCCGTGAGGTGGAAAAAAATTCCGCCATATCCACGAAGTGAATGATGATGAGTGGGCGAAGCTCCGGAGGTAAACCTGGTAAACCATGAATCCTCTGTACATTTTGCCCACTCGATTTTATTACATCGCTCCCCCTAGCGTACGTCGCCGCACAAAATCGAACGATTGCCTTCAACCAATGACACGCACCATATGTGACATCTTTCCTATTTTATAAGATCTCGCATCTTTCATCCACTACAAGTACCGCTTTCTAGTTTATAACATCTTGCATCTTTTCATCATCAGCTACAAGTACCACCATCTAGTAAACACTACAAGAACTAAACGAGAGTTGGCTACATACAGGAGACGGTACCGCCATCTAGGGAACACTGCAAGAACTAAACTAGAGGTGGCTACATACAGGGGACAGTACCGCCATCTAGTGAACACTGCAAGAACTAAACTAGAGGTGGCTACATACAGGCTACAGGGGACGCACAGCCCACGCCCTAAGAAGCTTCGCCCCTAAAAATGATTATATGAGCTGACATCCAATCATCTTTTTTCACCGTGCGGACATTTTCTTTCACTGTACGGCAGCGCGCTGTCGTGCGGGAAGTATTATTTCGAATTCGATAATATAATTGTGAATCACAAAGCTTCTCTGGACGGACAACCATTCTCTAACCAATCATGAAATTGTAGAGAGTGCAGCTGTGCATCTTTGTTTGATGATACGGTAGTTAAAACTAGATTAAGGGAAACGGTAGTGCGAGAAATCGAGGAGGCGTATTTTATAAACAAAGCTGGTGATTCATGTATCACGTAACTCTCGGTTATGTTGCTTGCTTCTGAGGTAGCTTTTCTGGAAGCGCAACATTTACACAATATTTCTGCTCATCTAATTATTTCCTTTCACCACACGTGCTCTCGTAACTGCATATATATCTGTTTACCCCAATAATATTTCAGTTTCCAGTGTGCACTGTGTCCAGGTGTCTTGCTTTTGCATTTCAATTTTTTCGCGCAACTCAGTAATACCATAATATTGCTCGTGCTTTAAACTATGGCACCCTTTTTTTACACAAAATGCAGCCACGTGGGAAACCGTCATTGAGACACTTTCAACTTCCTCAATCACGCAGTAGTATTCGGCATATAAAATTGTTCAAGTAGCGTCATGCAATAAAAAGTACATACTGAGTGATTGAATTAAGCACGAAAAACAGGATATTGCTATCGCGTTCATCTCTGAAAAACGGAGCTTAACGGTCCCCCAGTTTTTTCACACAGTAGCAAGCCCTAATACATAAGACCAGCTTATTTGTCACCTTGCGCAAAACTATCTACAGTGCTCACGAATTAAAACATGGCATCACCAGTTTTTAACTATGTATGCAGGTATATGCAGTTCCTCAATATAATCAGGTGATGTTGCGACATCAGTAACGATAATGTTGCCTGCGATGTACGCTTCCAGTCAAATTTACTCTTATATCACCGGAATTGTAGATGACGGAAAGAAAATTATGGGGTATTCTTAAGTTTTTTTGTTTGCATCCGTGAGAATCGCGCCCTGCTTTGAAGAACCAAACTAGCGAAAAAATGTTTCACTGTGTGACCTTATCAAAACACACGTAAATAGAAAAACACGTAGAACGTAGACAAAGAAAGACAATTTCAAACGCAAGACAAATTCAAACAAGGACTCATGAATCTTATGAAACCCTTGGAGTTGGAGATACGCAACTGTTTTTTATTTGTAATTGCGCAAGTTGTAATTTATTCTTGGCACTTTTTTAAGCATTGAAATGAGAAAAATACAAGACAAGTATATTTACATCAATATGTTTACGAAAAGTACAATATCACAAAACTCATATTTTCCTGGTGTAGAGTTTTCGATTTAATAGAGCACTGTCCGGAAAAAACAAAAAAAAGTAAGTGTTGCATCGCCTAAACAAAACAGCCTAATGACGTAACCACGATTAGTATGAAGTTATTTACTCAGCAAGCATGCAATGCGCTATGTTTTTTGAGTTATCATAATAATTATGAACAACATGCGAAAGTAAAGAAAGTGATGAACTTACCTTAACAATTAACCGAGACTTGTCTTTCAAGGAGCCTGTTAATCCTGATGACCTATTCACACCTTGAAGCCACCACGTCCATTCATACTGCTTTTGGCAGACGTTTTGAAGGAACGCTTGCCCGCAAGCCTGGGTGTCCATTTTTTTTCGCACAAAAAGTTGACGATCATCAATTAAGCAGCGTACACACGCACACGCACAAAAAAACACTTCCACGTCCATCCACAATTTCTTCACGTACATCAAAGTAGATTCCTAAGAGCTGCGTGATTATCTTGTGTAAATTGGAGCAGTAGTTGAACACGAAATAACAGCAAGAGGAATAAAAATTG
Organism: Rhipicephalus microplus; assembly: GCF_043290135.1. Taxonomy (NCBI): domain Eukaryota; kingdom Metazoa; phylum Arthropoda; class Arachnida; order Ixodida; family Ixodidae; genus Rhipicephalus; species Rhipicephalus microplus. Next base: position 23,896,831 of record NC_134706.1, on the reverse strand, counting down.
ACAAACTCGATCAGCACTGCACCCATGACTCCAGCGAGCAAAAAAGCGACAATGGCATGGATGAATACAGTGCAGGCTTGACAATGAAACATACATTACTCCTTGAGATCAATGATTTACGTTATTTTCACCGGAACTAAATTTTCCTGAGCCTATTGTCGAACGACGTTTCTTTTTGTACAATTATTGACACAATAACATTATTATACAACTGAATGTTTGCGCGAACTATTTTCTTCGTCGTTACTTGAAATGGGCCGTGACACTCTCTTTCCTGCTGTGTCGACAGACTGCTGTAGGCCACAACAGCGCTGCACGGCACCTACGCGCGCTTCTGTACACAGAATAGCAAATCAATAAAAAGAGCAAAAACGAGCAGTCGAAAAGAAATCAACGCACAATGGGAACAGCAAATGAAAGAGTATTTATTCATGGAAAGGGACTGAAAAATAATGTGGAATATACACAACCGTTCGGAAGGCTTCCCGAAAGACGAAAAAGGGAAGTATCTGTGCATGTGCAAATTTACGTTAAAACAGTGCGGCCCTTACCGTCAAAAAATTGACTGCAGACTATGAAACTTATAACGAATCAAGAAAGTTGACGTTAGAGAGAATCGGTATTCTGTAAAAGATAGAGTGTTGGAAGAAGCTGGCAGGTACATGCAACGGTAGATTCTCTCTAGATACGTTACGGGGAGTTTGAAAATTATTACAACCGAGAAGGGCAGAATATCTCACCCTGAACTAGAATATAAAAAAATAACAGCTTAGCGTGATTGTGTCGGCCGTTACTTGATGGCAAAGATAATATTCTAGCAGTGTTTAAAGGATTCAAGTGGAACAATAAGAGTAAATGCTTAATAATTTTTCAGGACTCACTCAGTGGCGTTACTGCTGAATTTAGCAAGGCCATTCCAGATCTGATATGCATATGTACTCGAGTTGAGCATGACATATCGCGGTGTACGATTTTTAGAAGGCTGTAGAAGAACTGGATTCGCAAAAGATATTCTGCTAACAGGGAAAGAACGAAGGTCTCGCATGGCAGCATATTTATTGCAAGTAGAAAAAAATTCAGCATGCTATCAAAAAGAACCCCAAGATCAGTGATCTCATAAACCTCACATAACGACACAGTATTGACAGCGTATGGCATTGAAGCGTTGGACGTTTTACGAGATATTACAATAGCAACAACAACAGCAATAGCAACAACAATAATAATAATAATAATAATAATAATAATAATAATAATAATAATAATAATAATAATAATAATAATAATAATAATAATAATAATAATAATAATAATATTAATAATAATAATAATAGTATTAATAATAATACAATCATACCATTCTGACATGGCCGAAAATATCTGGCCACAATGAAGGAAATGCTATTGTCCGGGTGCCCATGAATCTTTATACGTGAGTGTGTGATTGCGCAGTTTGGAGGGTGTGTACCGGCATACATATTTTATAGGTAACTGAACCAAAGTGTTGGTGTTGAAAGGGTATGTTCGCAAGCAGTTTTAATTATTACGCACCTGCACAGCAAGAGGCTGTTTACAACACGTAGGAGGAGGAGGAGGAGGAATAAATGACGAAGGACAGAGAGGTTCTCTACCACACGTAGAGTTTGGCTTAGGCATTACACCAGCCCACAAATATGTGTCATACTAATTGTTTTCGCAAGGCGATGTTTAAGCTAATCCTAATGATGACATGTGCGCATTAGTGACCTCGACCAACTAATGACACACCACACACAATAGAAGTTTTGCGAATTTGGCAGCCTATGGTAAATTTTGCTATAAAGCTTCAGTATTTCACTACAAGGTTCATTAAATGTGTATAACGTGTGAGTCAGTTGCACCTTTCTTAACGTATTTGCGTATCACGTGAGGTTTATTTGAAGCTTGCAAACATCACACCAATTGAATTGTTTACTAGTGCAATCATTAAATTTTCGATAAATTTACTATGTGCACAGCGAAGAACATTATACGTAGCCAAATGAAACGCAACATGTGTTTTTGCAATACATTAGTAGAACTTCCATCTTGAATTTGATCATATTAGTTCCTGCAAGTTGCATTCACGTGAGTTTTTTTTCTGTTTTTGAAGATACTCCCTTAAACATTGCACTGCGCATGCAACTATGGTAAATGGCCGCTGAAAGCAATCGCAGATGAGGCGTCAACAGGATTAACTGAAATCTTGTTATATGAAAGAGCACGTAGCCATCAAAATCTTTAAATAATCAGCAAATTTGTCCACTGGTGTGGAAGCTAAAAATGTATTGAAAATACTATTTATTGCTGCCACTCCAAACAATGCACTAATGTGAACAATATAAGTTGCATGCATTTTGTCTTTACATATTACTATATAGAACTGCTCTATATATACAGGGAGGTTCGAGAGCTTCAATACCTTTTGTGACCTGACACGATTCCTTCCTTGTAAAACATGTCTGCGCTCATATACATTAGTTACATTGTATCAATTGCAACCTATTGTTTGAAACCTAAGTGCCATGGAAAACTTACAAGTTAAATTACACAAATGCATGCATAGTTGCAACTATCACGTAGACAAAGCTGACCTTAAGTTTTGGTTTTTTTTGCATGGCAGAAACAACATATATAATTAATACTCTTGTTGTAGAAAATAAGCAGGTCCCATTTGTGTACGAATTGTTATATATTACAATCCGCATAAAAGTGTGTAATCATTGTGCTATATATATACGTGGTTCATCCCATATAACGGAGCACTTCCACATATAGGATCCAGTTGATTTGTTTTATATGGCGTGGCCATGCCTTATAAGGCCAGATTTGACTCTTAAATTGGACCAACCGCGTCATATATGGCTTTATATCAACCCATACATGAGCTGGCTTCATCAAATATACATCCATATAGGGTAAATGGAAGCCACTTATGCTGACATATATGCTTATATGTGGCCACATATAACCTATATAAGTCCCATATTTGGCATTTCCGTAAGGGCTGCCAGTGGAGGCCAAAAAACACCTGTCGCTTGGCATCGCCACTCCGTAAATATATTTCTGGCATTGATTGATTGACCTTCCACTTACTTCAAGTGTATTTTAGGTAAGAGTTAGAAATACTGCAAAGCTCAAATGCAGAAACTTCAAGCATCGCAACTCAGCTGCTTCCAGGGCAGCCTTACCCAGTGCCCCGTCCAAGGTAGGCCTATCGTGCCGGCCGCGTCAGTGTACATGCTGCTAGCGCTTTATACTTTAGGTAGGCACAATTCTAAAATGTAAGAATGACAGTAAAGTACAGTTTAGACATCCCTGAACAGTAATCGATGATTTATCTGCGTGTGTAGTGCCCGCACAAGGAGCGGCGACGATCGATGTATCGTGCTTTCAGCAATGTAGGCTGTCACCTAAAGCTTCCTTTTGAGAGCAGGAGCCGGTACTTCTCTGACTCGTATGTAAGAACACGCAATTTAGTGTCGGTAATTTGGTATGTCTTAGTGAACTAACATACTGGCATACTTTCAGCGGACTGTATTAGTTATTTTCTTCGGCGGTTTCTTATTCGCAGATATCGTTATAACTGGGAATATGTAATCTGGCACGCCGTATGTGTACTGCTGCATCATTGCACATGTACTCCTCTGTACATGATCGACTATCAAAGAAAAAAGCTATCGGCAGCAATAGTCAATTTGCTTCTCCAGTCAATTTGAGATTTTTAAGAGTTAAGATGTGGATGCTTCAAAAAACTTTGCGCTCTTGCTATATCTGCCCGTCATTCGGTGCCCGGAAGCCGTTCGGCACTGTCCAATCAAGTCACAAATGTTACTTGGGAAATAATATCGTGTCAGTCTTGACTGTGCGACTTGTAAACATGAAGTTGAAGGCCGCGTTCATTAGATAAATATTCGTTTTATAACCCACTTTGCATGTTTGGCCTAGTGTAGTGGGTAACGTACTCGGTTAAAAATCAGAAATTGGCCAGTTCGAATCCCGTCAGGAGGCGTTTTGATTTTTATTGTTATTGATTTTCGATGTGAATGCGAGGTATTTATCTTTTTTTTATTTATTTATGGTGAAGAGACCCCCATTTTAACCCTGTAAAGGCATTTTGCGCGGAGTACTGGGACGCTGCCACTCCAGCATCCCAGTATCTGCGCTGGGAGGCGCTGGTACCAGCGCCCTACTGGGCCCATAATATGGCATGGCGATGGACGCTGGTACTCAGTGGCGCTGGTTTTTGCAACAGGGATCTCTAGTACGCGTGTTTAAAGTGCAACTCTACATCGAGCACGTGTAAATATCTTCTAGTCGTTAAGTACACCTTAGCTACCTCGTCCTTTTACTATCAATCTACATGAAGTTTTATGTCCTTGTCATTATTACATTCCAAGTATCAGCTGACATTCTGTCAAGCCGGCTCAAAGCGGTGAAGCCGCTCATGCCCAATATGGGAGCTTAGGTCAGGTGCTTTCAAGCGAAGTAGAGACGATCTTTCGGGTGCGCATGCCGAGAAGTAATATACGAACTTTACGATCCTGCGTACGATCCGACTTCCGATCTATCCTCATAAAAACAACGTCGGTTAACAAAACAAATCAAACGCATTTAAAGAAATGCTTGCAGGTGTTCGTATCTCAGCTACACTTTGTTGAAATATGGAGAAGCTTGAAGAATCCTAAACTTCAACCTTGGCAAGCAGTCTGTTGCGAGTTCGCTTCAACCAAATGTGACAGGTACGATTCACAGCAAAAGTAGGCCTAGCGTACCGGCCGAGTCTGTCTTAAATGTCATCAGTGCTTTCGGATTTGATGATATGCAATCGCAAGGAATGAAAATGACCTTACAGTAGAGCTTTGCCTTTGGTTCACCTGAATGTTTTTTGCGTAAGGCGTACGCACAAGGAGCAATGAGCATCGATGTTGTGTGCTTTCTGCCTTCGCACATGGACCGCCACCGAAAGCAGCTAGGCGCACTCGCCGGTGCTTTCCTGACTAATTACTGGAAACAAAAGCTTGTCCTTTAGCACGCAACAATAAAGTAACTTGATGAAATATTTTTGTGCACATTCCATTTGGTTTAAAGCAAATGGTTATGTAGTTGAAGCTATCAGTTGAGAGTTGCAAATCAGTACACACTGATACGGCCGTTGCACTAGCATATTTTCGCTTACGGAAGAAAATGCACGTATGTCATTCGAGTAGTATATACTTAGACACGCCAATTTTTTAAACCAGAACGCACGAGCGTCAACCCTCCGTAAGCTGTCCCGTCTGTAAGTCTGTAAGCGTCTGTTGTGGGCGTCCTGGACTCTGGTTGTCGAAAAAGCTTAGCGAACAAGTTGCACAGAACTGTTTACCGAAAGCATGCTGTTCTCGTTCAATTTGCTACTATGGTGTCCGAAACGCCGCTTATCGACAAGTCGGTTGAAGCTCTCGCTTTAATGTTAATAAAATGGGCGAGTGTAGTTATCGAACGTTACAACTGACACAAAACTTCTGTGCTTCTCGACCAGCCGAAAAAGCGACAAAAAGTTATTGCAATCGGCAGTAATGGCTCAATCAAACTTGATGAGCGAAGCGAGAACACCAGGGTGGGCGGAAAACCACGTCGGCGCGCGTGGAAAACGTTCACATTCGTTCTGCGTCTTGTGCATGCCACCATCACCCCCTTCAGTAAATTGAGAATTCATTCCATTTTCTATTCTAATTTCGCGCCGAATTCTAGTTATTCAAGCAAAGCTGATAAAAGAAACAGTTCGCACCTTTTCAAACGTTGTTTCGGAAGACGCACCAGCCAAAACTACGTCAGTGGACACAGCGGCAGCGTTTGCGGCCAATTCAGCCTGCTATAAAAAAGCGAGACACATTGGGGCATGCTGACTTACTGCTGCTTTTTGGCTGTCGTAATCCAAACCAACTCTCGATCAACGCGTCCTCATTGAGGCCGTGAAGCTTCGTTGTGCTGCTTGAGTTGATTGCAATTTGAGCTGTTGCGAGCCACGGCCGACGCCTTTGCGGTCATGTTGAATTCACAGATCAATACTACCATAACGTGGTTTTAGCTAGTGCAGCCAAAGCCGTAAAACGGAAAAACGATTCACTTACACCTGGTGTAAACATCGGCCTCGGACCTATTTTTGCTCGTCGGTCTCGCAGCGTGAATTTACGGTGGCTTAGCGGCAAAGCGAGAGCATTCCTGGTGTGTTTTGCCGCTTTTGTTCCCCTCGACACTAAGTGGGAACACGCTTTATTATCTGAAGATCCGCCCTAGTTTCTGGGTAATCTTTGTGTATATTGTCGTGGTTTACCGGACACAGAGCACCGAGACGTTTAGTCGAAGAAAAAATGACCTATTTTATGAAACATTCAAAGCAAAAAAGTAAAACACCTCTTATTTGGTGATTGCCTTCGTTATCTGCCCAATTAGGGCCAGACATTCACCTTCCCTTAACACAGCATCGCTCAGATGTTATGGTCAAGTCAGTCATTCGGCCAAAAGGACGCTTTGTACAAGCGGCAGTCCCTCGCAGAGTGACTAGTTTAGGCACCGCCTAACGTGTACTACGTGTTCAACTTCAGGATTGTGCTAGCGACTTGTTGTACAGTCTCAAACATGTAGTGATACTATTTAGTTGCCGAATTGAAATTAATAATAATTTAGACGTCGCACTTTATGGACGAAGAGGTTCATGGGATTATTTTGCTCTGATTTAAAAATGGTGTCACTTTACTAAAAGCGACAATGCAAACTGTATAGCCAAAAAGAAAGTTGAAATTTTTGAGTGCCAACCAAAACAATCATGAGAGAGAGACAGGACGGGCACTTTCGTCAGTCATGCCTCAATAGCTCACTTCATGGGTGAGGTCTGCGCTTGAAACTTGCTTAATACCTACTCAACAACTCGCAGAATTTCGAGTGTCAGCTCGAAATGAAGGTTCTTCATTGTAGGGACTCCCAGCTATGCAATAAAAAATCGGCGCTCACTCATCGACCCTCCTTGATGCGAAAGATATAATAAAGAAGAAGCTACACACTATAACTAAGAAGCAAACAGCTCATCAGTACGGGAAGATTTTGAACATCTTATTGTAATGATAATAATTACACGCCTACATGATCTCGTAATGACAATAAAAAGTTGCACGATACAGTTTACAAAAGGTTTCGATGGCGTCTGGTTCTTTTTTCATGTGTCCTCGTCTTCACTGAATATAACTTTCTAGTGAATCAGTATACCATGGGAGGGAACTTTGTAACGTTAGAAATAATCAACCAGTGTGGTTCTATGAAAAAGATCAAATATATAGACAAAAGTATAGAGAATACCCGACACTCGGGTGAAATAAATCAGCCATGCAAAATAGAAAAAAATGAAAAGAATACAATTAGTTGTTTGCCTGCAATAGTGAAGCTACGATTGTGATCGTGACAGACTGGAATTCGATATGAAGTTAAACTGGTAGTGCGTTCATCAATCATGCGATCTGGCATACCGAAAAAAAAGCATAGGAGACGTTCGAGCTGCACTTTGAAGAGTAACGTGATAAAGTATTCGGGCTGCGTTCACATCGCTTTCTCTATCTCTAACTTATGGCTTCAGTTTCATGTGGCCACAGAAAAAATAATGCCTCTGCCTACCACCGTTTCAACCTGTAGCACCACGCCTACAGAAAGCACAAGGACTCCCTACGGCGTAAACCATACCTAACGAATTCTCTACGTAGCTACTAAGCGTTCGTAAGGCAATATTCACAACCGAACCACTGCACACTTAGGTGATGCTGTTGGGGAGAGTCATATATCTATGTTCTTTGCAGTCGGAAACCTAAAGAAGCCCTTCTTTTCGCAAATCATATAGGTTGACACTTGGGACGACACAATGTATCTCCCACACAATACTACTAGAATTAAGGAGGCGCCTCCCACTACATAAAATTCGTATATGTTTGTAACAGCGGAGCTTGTTAAACCGCCTTTCAGTCTATGCAGATCCAACTTAAAACTCTCATAAACCAGACCCGGCACTCGCTTTCAGAGTTAACTGCGTAATCACCTTTGTCTTCTGTTTCCCTCTCACGAAAAGCGGAGGTTCTGATGAAACATATTTATTTAATCTATTTACAAATGGCATATAAGCATGGGCTGACGGGCCGGCTCCGTATAAACTCTAGATGCAGGAGTCCCCAGTCTGGGACTCCTGCGGCTTCCGCTGTGGCACACACCCTGGCCACGTGCGTTCATTGACCCTCCAAGCCCGAGCAGCCGAGATGGACAGCCTCCCAGCTCTCAGGTTAGATGGGCATGTCCACGCTATGTGATGAGAAGCATCCGCAAGTGGATGATCAAAACGGGGCATTACCTACAGAAGGCTGGATTAAACTGCCTAGGAATTGTGCCTTTCGTGCATAGGCGTAACAGCCAGCGCTCGCCAGCCTTATTCAGGCCTCGGGGACAGCGCTCACTGTCGTCAGTTTTCTCTCCTCTTGACTCTACGTCATCTTTTCCTTACGTCATCTTTTCCTACGTCATCTTTTCCTACGTCATCTTTTTCGTAATATAATTACGAAAAAAGGCAGGAATTGAGAGAAAGGCAGAGAAATAAATCGAGAGAGAAAGAAACAAAAATGATACAGAGATAAAAATTGAGAGCAGAAAAAAACAAAAGGAAAAGCGATATAAAAACAGAAAATGACAATACTAAACCAGGAGGCAAAAAAATTTATAAAAAGAATAAAGAAGGGAACATGACGAAAAGCGGAGAAAGAAGGGACCGGCCAGCTCTCCACTTCCGTAAAAGTTCGCAACAACTGTGCGAATCTGCCTTTGTATATTTCAATACGGCTTTAAACATCGACGTGCTTTTGTTGTAGAAGGCTTATTTTCAAGCTATAGTTCGGGAATCAATTAGCAGTCAGACCAACTTTATTCGTTTTACACTGGCATGAGTTAGAATGTTCGCTCATGGATAGCACCGATTTTTCGCGAAGATACGCTGACGCCGCAATGCCTGAGAAACGTGTTCTTAATGGTGTCTCGTGAAAACGATGACATAGGAACCGTGGCCGCTGTTGTAAATGCTGCGAAATTGATGCCGTTTATGGCACTGAAAGAGACACAAAGAAAAGGTAGCGGTAACGACATATCACTAGGTCAAAATTAGAAATATGAGCTGATCCCCTCCGAACATACGGCGTGCATGGTCGTGGGTGACCACCTGGACAGATGGGCTAGATTTTTTTCGCCACAGCCACGCAGCTGCTAGACAACACATCTGAATGCTTCTTGCGCGCGATGAAGACGACCGTAGAGTTTGATGCCTGCATGAGTGGTGACCAGTGGCCAACATCGCACATCGACTTTCAGTCTCACATCGGCTTTCAGTCGCACATAAAACATCCGACGCGCATAACTGCGTAACCTTTCCGGCCTTTAAAACAATACAGCGATAACAGCGGAAAAAAATTGGATTTTTCGGCCCTATATAATGTGTCGCCATAGGAGTGCGGTCAGCAGCTACAGAGTATTGATCTCCGCGGAAAGCAGATGGGCAAAACAGCGCCCCCGCACTTTTGAGCCCTAAAATGAGACTTGAAATGCAGCACAGCAGATTTCGTAGCAGGTGCGCCATCTTCTCGGTAACGGGCACTGAGGTGATGTCTCGGCAAGTTTCGGCTTAGACCCTTTGACTGTTTAAAAATACAGCTCCTTGATGACATTTGCCTTCGCCCACCGATGTGCCAAAACAGCATCGGTGAACAAGAAGAGCTTTGGAAAGTTCCCCGCTGAGTTCCTACACTTTCTTTCCCAAAATTGGCAAAATATGTTCAAATAAATGTTTTTAGTTATATAAAAAGTACAACAGATTCCCTTGAACTTTACGCACGTTTCTCTTCTCTGAAATACAAAGAAAGACGTTTCTTACATAATAAAGAAACTTGAAAACGTGCTTTCAGTTTCTACGTAAGCTGGTAAATGAGGTGACTGAGAGTGAAGGTGCTCTGGAGTACAAAGCTTGTGAGCTTGCAACCGTCTCTGTATGAAGCTAGCGAAATGACTGCGAAGGCACGATTGCGTAATTGGTAAGTATATATATATATATATATATATGTTACAACCGGCCCCGCAGCTCGGCCGCGCCCCGAAATGCACGAACAGAGTGGCCAGGGCCAAAAGGAGAGCGTTTATTGTCCGGCTTGGGTTTTTATAAGAACGAAAGGTAAGGGAAGGGGAAGAGGGAGATAAGATAGAAGGCGCGCGCAGCGTAGACTGGCAGCGCTTGTTTAGCGGTGGCCAACAGTTCGTGGCATTCCTTCTTCCTTAGAATCCATAACGCTCCACTGGCTTCTTGATACGTGTGGAAGGTCTTAGCTCTGGGAGCGGGTGGCCCGGAAGACCGGAGCCGGTAGCCGTTGGAGCTTCGCAATCTTGTACTGGAGGGTCAGGGCTTATCTGGCGGCTAGTGAGAGCCTCTTGAGTCGACGGTTCTTCGATGTTTCTCCGCCTGAGCTGGTCCATGTGCCGGTGAACAAGCCCGTTCTCCGTGTCGACAGTCACGATGCGTACACCAGAGGTTGACCGGACCTTCCCAGGTGTCCACTTGTCACCGCGGTCGTAATTGCGAAGGTACACAGTATCTCCCGGTGCGAAGGTCCGCCCGGCGCTGTCAGCAGAGTGGACATCCCCTGTTGCTCGGCTCCTGGGAGGAAAACACGTCCAATCGGGTGCGGAGCTGGTAACCCAACAACATTTCTGATGGTGAGCGCCCGGACGGAAGCGGCGTGTTTCTATCGCGGCACAGTGTTCTAGCCAGCGTCTTTGTCAAGTCTGCGTCCCCACACTTCTTTAGTCTGTCTTTGATGGTTCGCACCGCACGTTCGGCGAGTCCATTACTCTGTGGATGGTAGGGGGGAGCTCGCACGTGAACTACTCCATTATGTTGCAAGAACTCGTTGAACTCCCACCCGGTGAATGGCGTGCCATTATCAGACACTACTGTGTGTGGCAGACCGAATCAACTGAAGAGTGTTCGCAAGGCATCGACTGTGTTGCGCGAGGTCGCGTGAGCCAAGGGAATGGCCTCAATCTATTCACTGTGAGAGTCCACGACGGCTGGTGATTCGAATGGCTGCTTGCGCGGGTGCCATGGGCAACGCCTGTACGCAGTGCTGACACCGTGGCTAAGCGCTCAATATCGTGGTCCAAGCCAGGCCACCAAACTTTTGACCGTGCAACTGCCTTCATTGCGGAAACTTCTTGATGAGCTCCATGTAATAACTTTAGTAGCTCCTTCCTGGCTTACGCCGGAACCACAACACGATGACCCCAGTGAAGCAAGTTATGCTGCACGGACAGCTCGTTCCGCCTTTTGTGATACTCCCACATCTCTGTGCCTTCCTCCGCAGCGCGTTGTGGCCAACTTAGGATGACATACCTGCACACACTTGACAGTACGCCATCTGACTGCGTGAGGGCTTGGAGCTCTTTCATGGGCACCGCCGGCTCGTCCCACTGCTCCACGACGAGGACGTACTCGATCCCATCCTCGTCGCCACTGTTACAACCGGCCCCGCGGCTGGGCCGCGCCCCGAAATTCACGAACAGAGTGGCCAGGGCAAAGGAGAGCGTTCATTGTCCGGCTTGGGTTTTAATAAGAACAATATATATATATATATATATATATATATATATATATTGTTACGGGGAGAAGGCGTCTGAAAAATAGCTTTTTTTTGTAAACAGGCAGGCATACAATATGGAGCCCAGTCAGCACGAGCTCGCCTTAGACATCGTCCTCTTTTCTACCATGTTTGTTTGTGGCGCCCCGTAGCATCACCCCCGGCGGCGAAGGCACCGTCTCGGTGCTTGGTTGGTCTGAGTAATATCGCTTCAGCCGAGTGACGTGAACAACGTCAGAACACGATCGTGCGCTGGTGGCGTTAAGAGGTTCAATTTCGTATGTCACGTCGGTGACTTGGCGCACCACACGGTACGGACCCGAGTACGGTGAAGTCAGCTTTTCGCACAGGCCAACTCGCCACGATGGCGTCCAGAGAAGGACTGTGTCACCTTGACTGAAGTGGACATCACGATGACACGCGTCGTAGACCTGTCGTTGTCGTTCCTGCGAATCGCTCAGATGCCAGCGAGCAATCTCACGTGCCTCTAGAGCTCTAGAGATGATATCGCGGGCATATTCTGACGTGTGGCTAACGGCAGGAAGGAGCGTGTCAAAAGGCAACGTAGGTTCTCGTTCGCACAGGAGGAAAAATGGCGAGAAACCTGCGGTGTCATGCCGAGACGTATTATAGGCAAATGTTACAAATGGAAGGGCGGAGTCCCAGTCGCGATGGTCGGAAGAAACGTACATGGCGAGCATGTTCGTGATTGTTCTATTTAGCCGCTCCCTGAGCCCGTTGGTTTGAGGATGGTACGCCGTTGTGAACTTGTGCTTTGTAGCGCAAGAGTGTGATATGTCTTGGATAACTTGTGATAAACAGTAGCGACCCCGATCAGTAAGCAGTTGCCGAGGAGCGCCGTGGTGTAATATGACGTCTTCTAGAAGAAAGTCAGCGACGTCGGTCGCACAACTGGTAGGAAGGGCTCGCGTGATGGCATACCGAGTGGTGTAATCCGTGGCGACTGCTATCCACTTGTTTCCGCTGGCCGATAAAGGGAACGGTCCTAGTAAGTCAACATCTACCCTATAAAATGGTTCGGGTGGGATCTGAATGGGCTGAAGGCGTCCCGCTGGAAGGGTTGCTGGTTTTTTGCGGTGTTGACAGGATTTGCGTGAGGCGACGAAACGGCAGACGGATCGGTAAATACCGGGCCAAAAGAAGCGACGTCGAATGTGGTCATAAGTTCTTGAAACTCCCAGGTGACCAGCTGTCGGAATGTCATGCAACTGTGCAAGGACAGTCTGATGCGTATGTTGTGGTATGACCAACAGGAGGTCAGGTCCGCCAGGATGCATGCTGTAGCGATATAAGACGCCTTCTTAGAGCAGGAACATACGGAGAGACGGAGGAGTTGTGGGACCACTAAGCCGAAGGATTATATCTCTGAAGTGAGGATCACGCCGTTGCTGATCTCCGATGTTGCCAAACGCGGAAAGTGCCAAAACGCAAGTAGACTCATCGCTCTCAGAAAGGTCTGCTGGATCTACTGGATGACGCGACAAGCAATCGGCATCCTCATGGTGGCGACCTCATTTGTAGACATTCGTGTAGGAATATTCCTGTAGCCGTAGAGCCCACCGGCCGAGACGTCCACTAGGATCTTTTAAGAACGACAACCAGCATAAGGCGTGGTGATCAGTGACAACCCTGAACGGGCGTCCGTACAAATACGGCCGAAATTTAGCCACTGCCCAGACGAGCGCGAAGCGTTCGCGTTCTGTGATGGAGTCATTTCGCTCTGCTGGCGATAAAAGACGGCTAGCGTATGCAAAAACGCGCTCGCAGCCATGCTTTCGTTGTGCCAAAACGGCTCCGATTCCGTGGCCGCTAACGTCGGTACGCACTTCCGTTGGAGCGCATAAATCGAAGTGGCCGAGAATGTGTTTCTGAACGCAACATTGAGCGAACAGAGGACTGTAGGATTAGGTGAAATGACATAATCGCCGTCAGGCACAGGTGGCTCAGAGGAGACGTCGATATACGTCACAGCTGGACAAGATAGGCGAACAAAGTTGGGGGAGCATAGCTTTGGCAGCGCAGGATCAGGAGGGTCCATGGCGTGTGGTAGGACGAGCTGAACAACACCAGCAGAACAGTCAATTAGGGCGTAATGCTCCAACAGAAAATCGAGTCCCAAAATGATGTCATGTGGGCAGTGGTCCAGTACGTAAAACAAAACAGTCGTATGACGTCCAGCAACAGTGACACGGGCGGCACACATCCCAGTGACTGGCGGTGTTGCACCATCAGCTACTCGGACAACAGTGATCGGAGCAGGAGTGGCACTTTCTTGAGTCGAGCACAAAGGCTGGAGTTCATGACTGATATGGGAGCGCCGGTGTCAATGAGTGCTACCACAGAAGTACCGTCAACTTTTACATTAATCAACTTGTTGTGTCCGGGTATCGTGTGTAGAGGAAATTCGGGTCGGGTCATCGAAGCAGGCTCACCTCTAGGAGCTGCGCCCGTCAGTTTTCCGAGGACTAGTGGTAGGAGGGTGAGGGGGAGCGACGTTGGTTAGTTGAGCGGGACATGCGTCGAGAGGGCGACGGGGAGCGGCTTGGTTGAGCGGGCCTGGATGGCGAAGCATAATCTTTTGCCGTGTAGATCGGCATCCGAGAGCCAGCAGGTGGGCGTCGGGTGTTGGCATAATGCGACCATGGCTGCCAATCCCAGGAAGCGCGGCAATGACGTGAAATATGGCCGACTCGTCCACAGTTAAAGCAGATCGGCTTGTCATCGGAAGTTCGCCATTCTGCCGGGTTCCGGTAACGTGGGCTGTTGTTCGGTCCGCGGGACATACTAGGTGTACTGGGCAGTCGATAGTCAGGGCGGTTAACGGGGAATAGCGTCTGAAGTCCGGCGTTGACCAGTTCCTGGCGTACGACACTCTTGATCAAAGAAATCGTGGCGCGAGAGTCGTCGGGGGCCTGGACTTGGTCAGACAGGGAAGACGCTGCCTCGATTTCATGGCGCACGATGCGCACTATATTGTCGGAAGCAGCAGGGGTTGCTGGCAAACGGGCGTCCTCGCAGGTAGTTGTTGCGGCCGTGTTGGGAAGACGCGAAAAGTGTAAAGTGATACGGCGACTTTTCGCGTCTTCGAAGCGTCGGCATTCATTGATAACGTCATCTACAGTCGATTAGTATATAAATACTGGGAGATTTAAGGCGTCATCGGCGATTCCTTTGAGGATGTGCGCGACCTTTTTGATTCCGGCATTTTATCATCAACCTTCCGGCAGAGGGCGAGCACATGTTGTATGTACGTAACGTACGACTCGGTACAGGACTGGACTCGGCACGCTAGTTTTTTCTGCGCAGCACGACGACGCCCGATGGGCTTGCCGAAGAGATTGATGAGGTTCTGCTTACAGGTGTCCCAACTCGTGATATCTTCCTCGTGGTTGGAAAACCAAACTTTAGCTGTACCATCAAGGTTGAAAATAATATTGGCCAACATGAGCGTCGGATTTCAGTTGTAAAGAGCGCTCACCCTTTCGTACAGCTGAAGCCATTCCTCCACGTCCGTACTGTCACTGCCCGAAAAGGTGCCTGGGTCACGCGGTTGAGTCAGGACGACGGTGCGGTTAGTAGCAGCTGGATGCGGTGCTGTTGGTTGATGCGTAGTTGGACGAAGCACGGTTGTGGTAGTCTCCGAAGAATCCTCGTGCTCGTCTTGATCAGGCATCGCACAGGCAGCCAACGAAGGTCCGCTGTCAAGAATCGTCGTGGTGTTGACTGTGAGAAGTCCCGCACTCTCCACCAAAATGTTACGGGGAGAAGGCGTCTGAAAAATAGCTTTTCTTTTGGTAAACAGGCGGGCATACAATATGGAGCCCAGTCAGCACGAGCTCGCCCTAAACAACGTGCTCTTTTCTACCATGTTCGTTTGTGGAGCTCCGTAGCAATATATATATATATATATATATATATATATATATATATATATATATATATATATATATATATTCATCCCCTTTTTTTTCTTCTTTCTTCTTATTTACATCCATTGGTTCTAATACCTTCCCCTGTATATTCCTTGGCATTACTGTCTGTTAGATCTCATTAATATAGTGTTAAAATACGGAAAAATGAGCCCTTAGGTATACACTTCTTTCCCTTATATATATATATATATATATATATATATATATATATATATATATATATATATATGTGTGTGTGTGTGTGTGTGTGTATATGTGTGTGTGTGTGCGATCTAACAGACAATAATGCCAAGGAATGTATAAGGAATTTTATTAGAACCAATGTAAAGTAAATAAGAAGCAAGAAAAGTGGGTGAAAAAATAACTTGCCATGAGCAGGATTCGAATCTACGACCTCCGAATAACGCGTTTGATGCTCTACCACTGAGCTCAGTCGTAGAGCATCGAACGGAAAAACGAGCCCTAAGTGTACCCTTTTTTCCCTGTTATATATATATATATATATATATATATATATATATATATATATATATATATATATATATATATATAATTGCAGGGAATAAATTCTTGGACGCCGGTAAATAGTATGAAAAAAAGAAGACACACGTCGAAAAACGGAAAGGTTTTTTTACGTTTCGGCCGTGGGACCGGCCTTCGTCAGAATAACAGATGTAACAGTGGTGCAACAGCATATAACGCATACGTTTCGCTTGCAATAGTCACGAGTGTGCAAACATCATAAAAACAAGTACAAAAATCAGACATAAAATCTACATGGGGGCCCCCGTATCACATCCTACTTATAAGCAATCAAATAACAAGTCACGACACGTGCACAAGGATTACAGCTGGTACAAGTAATAACATCTACAGCGGTCACTTGTGCAAGACGCTCAGTTTCCCCGTACTTTCATTTAACCCGCCTGCGATTGTATTGAACTTAAAGATGAGAAATGATTCGCGCACTTCCCTGTCATGATGCGTTCGGAAGCCAGACTCCAGAATCGTGGCTCTAATGTTGTCAAATGAGTGGCCCATTGCGTTAGCATGCTTTGATATTGGAAGGTGAGGAAGTGAAGAGATATGAGCCTTGTGATTGTTAAACCGATATCGGAAGGGTGTTTCGGTTTCGCATAAGTACTGCATTCCACAGATCAAGCATTCCAGGAGGTAAACTACATTACGCGTGTCGCAGTTATAGTCACCATTTATTTTCACGCTGAAGTTAGATGCGGTGCTGTTTGCGATAAGTGAAGTGGTCATATGCTGGCAGACTTTGCAACGAGGTTTGTTGCAAGGACGGCAGCCAGTAGGTTTACTGCGTACGCTTTTTGACGACATGAGTAGGTCACCCAGATTTTGCGCTCTTCTGTACGTCACACGCGGTGGTTCTGGGAAAATTGATTTAAGTCGTTCGCTTTGTAGAAGTATGTTATGGTGCTTTCTTAAAATGGCATTTACGTGTTGCGCAGGCGCGGAAAATGTTAGAACAAGGTTAGTGCCGGAGAAGACTGGCTGTTTATTCTTGGTGCTTAAAAGCGTTTTGCGGTCCTGGTTACTTGCACTTATTATGGCGTCATCTATAATCTTGGAAAGGTATTTCTGTTTTGATAACGCATTCCGAAGCTGCGCACAATTGGAATTAAAATCAGTTTCTTGGGAGCATATTCTTTTAAAACGAAGGGCCTGGCTATAGGGTATGCTGGTTTTAGAGTGCTTGACATGGTTGCTATTAAAATGAAGGTACTGTTGAGTATCAGTTGGCTTTCTGTAAACTTTAGTGGCAAGCTTGCCGTCACACATTGTCACTGTTACGTCAAGAAAGTTGATAGTTTGTCCTGAGTAGGT
Source organism: Rhipicephalus microplus (assembly GCF_043290135.1). Lineage (NCBI taxonomy): Eukaryota > Metazoa > Arthropoda > Arachnida > Ixodida > Ixodidae > Rhipicephalus > Rhipicephalus microplus. The sequence continues at coordinate 23,879,325 of NC_134706.1, read as the reverse complement.
ATGAGAGAATGAAATGGACGGATGAGCGTTGTTGAAATCGTGAATGAATGATAAGAGATGAGGTTCACCGTGCTGCCAAATCATGAATATATCGTCAATGTACCTTTCGTAGTACAATGGTTTAAGCGAACGGCTTGTCAGAAATTCGTTTTCGAGTATGCCCATGAAAATATTGGCATAATTAGGGCCTATGGGTGTGCCCATCGAGGTGCCATTAACTTGAAGGTAATGAGTACCGTCAAACTCAAAGTTGTTAGATTCCAAGACGAATTTTAAAAGGGTCATCAAAGTCGAGCTGTCAATTATTTTGTCACAGACAGACTCGTATGAGTGAAGTACTGCTCGTATTCCATCCGCATGAGGAATGTTCGTATATAGGGACGCTACGTAAAGGGTAACCAGGAGTGAATCAGGGGGGACAGAGAGGTCAACGATGTCGGACAAGAAGTGGTTTGTGTCTTTGATGTACGATGGAAAAGAAGACGGAATTCGGTTAATTACTCTATCTACAAATTGGGAGACCAGTTCCGTAACTGTACCAATGCCGGAAACGATGGGTCGACCAGGGTTTCCCGACTTATGTATTTTTTGCAGGAGGTAAAAGCGACCCGCGACTGGACTTAGTGGAACGAGGGTATGCAGAGCCGAATTGGGAATTTCTTGTTTTTCAATGAGGTTAGTTAGCGTGCGTATAAGGATAGATTTGAGCTGCTCAGTGGGGTCTTCGTCTAACCGCCTGTAAAAAGTGCTGTTGGAAAGCTGTCTGGAAGCTTCGCTGTCATAATCGTGTTTGTTTTATAGTACCACAGCTCCCCCTTTATCAGCTCGTTTAATTATGATATCACCTCGACCTTTCAGTTGCTGCATCGCTGCGGTTTCGTTGATTGAAAGGTTTCTCTTAAACGGAACCTGTTTGCGGTAAATATGTAGCACATCGCGTTGAACGGCTGAGATATAGAGGTCTAGGCACTTATCTCGTTGGGTAGGTGGGGTCCAATGATTGTGAGATGGCAAAATAGAGGTAGGAGCATTAGCAGAGCTTTTGTCAAGGAAGTATTCTCTCAGTCTTAAATTTCTGGCAAAAGTGTCCAAATCCTTCATCAGCTTGAATTCACTAAAACCTCCTGTCACTGGGCAAAAATTGAGTCCTCGTGACAATAGTGAAATTTCATCAGCGGAAAGTTCATAGGAAGACAGGTTGACTACGTTACGTGATGATAGGGGGTCACTTAGAGGTCTGGAGCTAATGGATTTCGAAGAAATTTCAGCGGTATGCCTTATCGGGGGAGTATGAGGCGTAATAACTTTGTCCCTGACAAGCTTTTTTCTTTTAGCTGCATATACTTCATCGGATTTTTTTCGCTGGTATGCTGCCAACAGCGCGCATTCATGGATGGCGAGTTTATGATGGGAAAGCAATTGGCTTTCTTGGTTACGAATGGCTTTGAGCGATGTTTCGTAATGGCGAATGACAATGCGCAACAAGTCAAAAGAAGCTCTAAAGAGCACCTCGTTCCACGCGACAACCTCAGAACCAGACATGCTGGTTGTGGCGGGTTTAATGACAATGCGGAGGCCTTTAGGTACAATGTTAGCTTCTAAATAAGTTTTTAACGTAGAGATATGCAATTCACACCGAATCCGCTTTTCTATCACTTTGCGAATTTTTAAGAATATTCTAGATACAGAGTAGTCGGAAGAATTTTTACCAGGACGTGTAGATGGTAGTCACTGGGCCTTGCTTTTTAGAGGGCCATCGGTGCGATGAGTTCGCAGTAAGTAGCGGGGGGCTTGAGCAGTAGGGGCACCAGAAGTCGAATAATATATATATATATATATATATATATATACGGACATGAACATTTTAAAACCTTTAGTTGCCTTTTAATTCCTTAATACGTGAAATCGCTGTAACAAACGAATAGTGGGCGTAGTATAACGCACCACCCACCAGTATAGTGGATTAATGTAGTGGGTGAATGCTTGAATACGTCCACTATGGTGTATGGTGGGTTATGGTGGAAGCTGCAGTGCCGGCAAGGCTTGAACGCAAAATGGCGTTAGAATCACTGTGACGAACTGCCACAAAAATAAAAATGATGTATAAAAACAATGTAAAAATACCCGTAAAAAACAAGCCCCCACAGACATTCGAACGTGCAACCTGCAGATTCTCATTCGAAGACAAAAACCTTTGCGCTATTTAAACATGTAGAAACTCGCGTGGTAAATAGCTAGTTTACATACAAAATGACGGTTCAACTTCAGTTTTGTTTGTCGCGTATTTGATAGAGACAAGATGTGCACCTGCTAGTAAAATTTTCACATTTATTAAACACAAGCAACTGCTGCCTGTAACGATTGCAACTGCGATAATCGCACCAGCGCTATGTTTTAGTGACAATTCGCAACCGCAAGAAAAACCCAAGTGGACTGGGGAGCAGGTACTGTTTACTGGCGGGGTCTGCCAAGTTTGATATCCGTTTCTCGCTCGTTCCAAAGGGCGACATCTGCTCAGAGTTTATCAGGCCTCTAAGCTCAATCGATGGATACGTCCACATAATTGATTGAGTATCGGGATGCTTTTCGTGCAACGTAGAGTGCAGTCGTGCCAGCGCACTGCTGCAGCTCTATCGTTAGCAAAAATACATAGGAGCTTGGCCAAAACGAGCGAAGTCTGCCGGAAACATTATGCTATCATATTGGTTCAGTAAATCTGTGTTGCCAAATTGCCAAGTCTGTGTTCTCGCATGAGAGGCGAAAAGTTGCCGCCCCGCCGCGGTGGTCTAGTGGCTAAGGTACTCGGCTGCTGACCCGTACGTTGCGGGTTCGAATCCCGGCTGCGGCGGTTGCATTCCCGATGGAGGCGGAAATGTTGTAGGCCCGTGTACTCAGATTTGGGTGCACGTTAAAGAACCCCAGGTGGTCGAAATTTCCGGAGCCCTCCACTACGGCGTCTCTCATAATCATATGGTGGTTTAGGGACGTTAAACCCCACATATCAATCAGGCAAAAAATGCCGGTGAGTGCGACCGGCGGCTGTGGGTGAGGGGAGAAGTACGTTCTCTGGAAGTGCTGGAATCGCGTCGCATTGATGTTTCTTGCTTCTTGCGCGGACACCATACACAACAAAAAAGTTTCGTTTAGGTTAATTTATGCCATGGTTATGCTGAATTGTCATTATTACTCGTCGAAATTGTGTATTCTGGAACCCAGACGCGCAGATGCACAATTGTAAGGGCTCCGTCGGCAGGTTGGTAGAAATCATCGTGGTAGAACTTGCAGTGTACAGATCCCAGCTTGGTGCACTATATATATTGCCCGCCATTATAAGCCCACCCATCACCTGCTTACTGCTTCCCAGCATCATCGCAATGGTGGGCGGAGCTTCTCTGCTTCGTACACCTTGTGGCCCGTCATAATAAGCACTACCCATCATTTGCTTAGTGCTTCCCAACATTATCGCAATGGTGGGAAAAGCTTTACAGCTTGGTATACTATGTGGCCCACCATAATAAGCACCACCCACCATCTGCTTAGTGCTTCCCAGCACTATCGCTATGGTTGCAGAGCCTCCCACGAGTGCGCACTATCTAGCCGCTACTTTCCACCTTTGTTTCCACTTTACTCATCTTATGTATATCATGCCACGCAGTATGTCTCGCCATATCCACTACGTCCTACCATATACACCATAATTTTTACTATGCCCACTAATACCTTCTTTGCGCCCACCGTGTTTTCCAGTATCTGCCACGGTTCTTTTTCCGATAAAGATAGGTGCCCCACTGTAGCATCTGCATGTCTAGCAATACCTATTCACATCTTCGTTCCCCCATTGTTTTCGCGCCTAGACGATTGACATTGATATATACGAGCTGACAGATATACGTGGCCTTGCTTCAAGAACGATTGCTTCTGATTTTTCTTGTGGTATTATGTCCATAAATATCTGGTTTCTGACCAGAAAATGAAGCATTCGAGCTGAGAAAATCATATGAAGAATATTTTCCACACCCGTATGATGGCCTGTCTAGCTGTGAATATCTTCCTTCTCACGGCAATGGTGAAGATTGACAAGTCATGTTCCAATGCAATGCCAACTCTTGCTCCCCTTCCTCCTGCCGCTCCGGCAAGGCCTCGTCAACCAAGTGCGCAACGTGCTGGTCCAATACGACGCTGAGTCATTGTCGAACCTGTCGGAGGTTTTGGAGCACATGGCATGAAATCAAAGTAGTTCCTTTACAATCGTTACCCAATGTAGAATACTGTGTTTATTATTATGTGAATGGGGGAATGCGGAAAGACTTCAGTCTTGTTTAGGTGTTCGTTACTGAACAAATATTCTAAACCATCAGAATTTTTATTCCTCTAAAGGACCGAACATGGCGTCAGAAAACGCAAGAGGCTCACCGTGGTGGAGAAACGATGCTGTGGAGGCGCGTTCAGGACAACACGCCGTAGGGTGCCTCGATGCTCGCTCTTCCGCTCAGAGGGAAGAATTCTACGGCGGCCGCCATTATCCCTCCCGCTGCCTACCGGTGGCACTCTGGTGCGTAGTGGCCCATTCGCTTAACGCGAATGGTTGTAACCCTGAATAACTGAAAATCCAGGTATACCATGCTGAAAAAGCCGGCACGTGAGCTCGACACCTTGGCGAAGACACTGCAGGCACTACACTGGTGGAGGGAGCAATACAAAAGGTGGCAGCACCCTGAGCGGGGGCGTGCGCTTCGAGGCACCCTAACACGCAGCAAGCCCCTGCTTTCTGGATTCTGGCGCGGTGGTACAACGGTTAGCGCCATTTCATCTACAGTTAACGTTTGAGGTGTCACGCTGTGTTACAACAGCCTGTAAGGCCTGGAGGGCTGAAGCTTGCTTGTCATATAAAATGAGATAGGAGAGTAAGAAAGAGTTCTCAAACTTTTCTCTTATTACACCGTTTTCAAATCAACGCCTGTACTAGAAAATGACGAATACACACCGACGCTCAGCGAGCCACCCAAATAGTGAGTTAACCCAAATCAGTCTAGCTACCGGGCTCCTATGTCAATGAAAGAGCGAGGGAGTTCCTCTGTTTGGAATCCCCAGAAAGCACCGAGCGGCAACATGCGAGAAATGGCTTGACGACTAATTTCAAGAGACATCTAAAACACATAAAAGGACCTAATGAACTAAATGTTTAACACAGGTGTGAGCACATTAGGCCACGTTTATTGATATGTGGGGTTTAACGTCCCCAAACCACCATATGGTTATGAAGAACGTCATAGTGGAGGGCTCCGGAAATTTTGACCACCTGGGGTTTATTACCGTGCACTCAAATCTGAACCCCCGAGCCTACAGCATTTCCGCCTCTATAGAAAATGCAGCCATCGTGGCCGGGATTTGATCCCGTGACCTATGGGTCAGCAGCTGCCGTTAGGCCAATTTGTTTGTCCACTGATGATAGTGTAGCGCTGTATGTTTAGACCTGCTTCATGATTTACTCGTAATGATGAACACCACCATAGTGCTTCTATGTGTCATGTTATTTCATCCCTGGTCTCTCAGCTTTGAAAAATAGTGGCAACTGTACAAGTACATTACGAACTACCACAAACATGCAAAGCTCCATGTCATGCAAAGCTCCAGGCCACTCCGAAGTATTACGGGCCAGTGGCTGGTTGGCTTGCCCATTCGTCGGCTGGAAAGGTACGGAAGCACAGACATCTTCATTTCTGGCCGGTAAAAGCAAGGGACGAGAAGGTGAAGCCTGGACGTTTGATGTCAGTTCTTCAACTCGGTTAGCACTGCTCTCTCGTTCGCGTTGGTGTCGTTAACGACGTATACTGCGCCGGACAGCCCTTGCAGCTTCTCTGTGTGTGGAGTGGTCTCTAACCATCTTCTTCATGATAGTTGTCTGGTTCCTCATTTTAGGACAGTCCTTTGAGGTTGTGTCGTGGGCGCCCGTGCAGTAAGGACAATTTGTGGCAGCGTTGCAGTTGCCATCGCCTTGAGGTCCACCACATCGTTTGCAAGTCACGACACCCCTACAAACTGCACTGACATGCCTCAATTTCAAACATTTATCACACTGTACAGGCCTCGGTACATAAGGGCGTACCGGTTGACGTACATATCCAACCTTGACGTGAGTAGGCCACGACTCGGACTCGACCACTAGTTTCACGAACCGCGACCATCCAAAGCGGTGAAAACCAATCACACGAGCCATCGAAGAAAGCAATTTCTCGAGGCTTGAGCCTATAATCTCTTCGTCCACATCATAAATGACGCCTATGGTAGTTGCCTTGTCGTACGCAGAAAACACGCGCACTGGAATGTTTCCCGACTGGACAATGGCCTTTAGCATGTCCAGTATAGCATCTGAAGTATCCTCCACCGACAGGATGTTCTTGCGGGTATTTATACCTATTTCCTCAGCCTGGCCAGGTGCGATACGTTCGAAATATTCCAACAATCTTTGCCTATTTAAAGTATTCAGGACGTCTGTCGTCGTTGTCGGCATGTACGAGATCGTGAAGGACCGCATGCTACTCGCCTTTTTCGGTGCCTGTCAACCGGTCGGCGACGTCCTTCTGATATTTCTCTTCAGACGGCAGATTGGAACAGGGGTGATATCAATGTCCGAGGACATGTCTTCGGTGGAAGAGCCATCGATGATTGATTGATATGTGGGGTTTAACGTCCGAAAACCACCATATGATTATGAGAGACGCCGTATTGGAGGGCTCTGGAAATTTCGACCACCTGGGGTTCTTTAACGTGCACCCAAATCTGAGCACACGGGCCTACAACATTTTCGCCTCCATCAGAAATGCAGCTGCCGCAGCCGGGAATCAAACCAGTGACCTGCGGTTAAGCAGCCGAGTACCTTAGAGACTAGACCACCACGGTGGGGCTTGGAAGAGCCATCAGAAGAGTAACAGTGCACAACGTTGGGGCCGAAGCGGTCACTAACATCTGATGCACCCTGATGAGACGGTCCAGGGCCCGGAAGCTGGGCGGAGTTTTGATTCCCCATTTTACGGGACCACGTCCCCCAGTGTTCTTGTCTCAGATTGCAGAAGTCGCAGAGAAAATCAAGAAAACTTCGAGAGCTGAACGCTGGAGCTGTTCTCTGCAATCACTTCTTCTTCCTTTTTCTCCCTTTTTCAATGTTAGAGACCCTTTCATTGTTAGATCAGAACACAGTGGTCTTTTGATGTCACCACTCTTGAAGCGCAACTCTGAAAATTCTTGGACACTCTAATGCTTGAGCCCTACTTTTAGATGAATACGCATAAATTTCAACTTTCGCCGTCTGTTGAGGCAGGCCCCAGCAAATTTGACTTCCAGCCTTCTGTTCTACCACCATGATTTCCACCAAAGGTTAGTCCTAGCGACCGCACCCGTACAAGTGTTATTGGCGCTTCTGGGTTTCAGAATACATAATTTTGACGAGTAAAAATGACGACACAGCACAGCTGTGGCATCGTTTAACTTAAATGAACCCCTTTTTATTGTGTACGGAGTCCACGCAAGAAGCGAAAAACATCCATTCGACGCGCTTGCAGCACTTCATTCAAATTTACGCCTACCCTTACCGACAGCCACTGGTCACACTCGCCGGCACTTCTCTGGCTCTTATGCGAGAACACAGACTCGTCAATTCGTATGCTTACTGAACCAATACTAGAGCATAAGTTTTCTGGCGCAATGCATTTGTTTAGGCCAAGCCGTTTTATCTAACGATAGAACAATAGTGGTGCGCTGGCACGACAGCGCTGTGCGTTACGCGAAAAAAAACATCACAATCAATTGTGTGGGCGTATCTATCGAATGAGCATAGAAGCGTCATAAAGCCTGAACAGACAATACCCTTTTGAAGGAGCGAGAAACAGATAATAAACTGGGATGTAACTGCCGATAAGCTCTGCCTGCTCCTCAGTCTACTGGGTTGTTTTTTCTTGCGCTTGTAAATTGTAACAAAAACATAGTGCTGTTGCCATTATCGAAGTGGCAATCGTTACAGGAAGCAGTTGGTCGTGTTTAGCCAAAGTACAAATTTTAGTACCAGGTGCAGATCCCGTCTATGAAGAATACGCGACAAACAGTACTGAAGTTGAAAAGTCAGGTTGTGAGTTGACTATTTATTTAGCACCAAGGTTATCAAGTGTCGGCGTGACGCAGTTTCAAAAATGTCGGCGTGGCACAGTAGTTAGTGTGCTCAGTTGGGAATTCAAAGATTTCATGTTCGATTCCGCGCTGTTGCATCCTTTTTCGGGTTCTTTTTATGTCGTTTTTCATACAACTCTTTTATTTGTTTCTTTAATGGAAGCTCGTCACGGTGGTTTTGACACTGCTTCGTGCTAAAGCATTGCCGGCACTCCTCCATTCGCCATACACCACCATCCATCATGTGCCACCAACATTTCCAGCGCCATATTCCACAAAAATGGTGGATGATGGACGTTGTTTCAATAGGGCGTTAGTGCTTGCTTTTTTTAAGTCCACCTACATTTACTAATAAACAAAAACCAAATATAACTGCTTTAAGCTTCTAATAAAACAGTGTAGAGACTTTTTAAAACATACGTGAATCTTCAGGCGAATTGTCGTCCTGTATTCGAATTTAAATAGAAAAAGGCTACACCGCATGCTTTTCAGGTGGCAGCAACTCTGCAAGAAAAAGTGGATTACTACGGTGACACAGCTGGCGCAAGTGTTAATAGTACTCCACCATGAAGAAACCACGTGCCCTCCGAAATAGCCCGATGAAATTTGAATGAAACATTCCTAGTACCAGCATAAGGCCTGCCGATTTATAAAGTTATGTACATTGAGAGAATGGGGTAAGGTTTAAAGGCTAGGTTTTCCGTCATCGCAATTCAGCCTTCTAATCATTGGTTATGCAACTAAGACCCCTTGTGTCAAAAGCAATACGTGAATGCACCTTGCATGTGATTGCAGACCTTTTTCCTGCGCCATATTTGACAGCTTTCTTTAGAACCCCATGAATACAGCAATACTGAATTCAGTGTACAATGTGCTGGACAGAAGGAAACAATTGTTTCGGCAGGTCATCTTGATTTTGCACCAGTAAGAGCAGGCGTTCTGTGGTGTGAGACGCTGACACTTCTTTCTGACACACACACACTAACACACACACTAACACACACACAGAAAGAGGAACCTCATGAATACACTCACACATATATATATATATACAGTTATTTAAACTATATATATATATATATATATATATATATATATATATATATATATATATATATATATATATACCACTATTCGAAAAAAAAATGAACGGTGGGCATGGTGGAAACTACCAGTCATCATTTTAGTGGATAAATGTAGCGGGTGAATGCTGGAAAACGTCCACCGTAGGGCATGGTGGGATATGGTGGATGCTGCAATGCCGGTGACGTTTGAGCGCAAAATGGTGTGAGAATAACCTTGACGAGCTGCCACACAAATAAAAAATAATTGTATACAAAACCTTGTAAAGAACAACCGCCACATAAAAAACAGGCTACCTTGGATGATCAAACTTGCAACCTGCGGATTGCCGTTCGGAGACACTAACCACTGCGCCATACCAAGATGATGTATCTGGCATGTTAAATAGCTAGTTGACATACAAACTTATGGTTAAACTTCAGTTTTGTTTGTCGTATACTCGACATGGACGAGATCTGCACCTGCTACTGAAATTGGCACACTTATTAAACACAACCAAATGCTGCCTGTAACGATCGCCACTGCGATAATGACACCAGTGCTGTTTTTGCTAGAATTAACAACCACAAAAAAAAATCCAAGTGGACTGGAGAGCAGGTACAGTTTACCGGCGGGGTCTGCCCCGTATATTATTCGTTTCACGCTAGTTCCAAAGGGCGACATCTTCTAATGCTTTACGACGCCTCTAGGCTCATTCTATACGTACGCCCTGCTAATTTGAGATTGAGTATTGGGACGCTTTTCCCGCAATGTAGAGTGCAGTGGCCTCCGCACTGCTGTACGAATACAGTGTGCCGGAAACATATGCTATCATATTAGTTCCCCAAGCATACAAACGCCAAGGCTGTGTTCTCTTATAAAAGCTAGAGAAGTGCTAGCGAGTGTGACCAGCGGCTCTTGGTGAGCGGACACCATGCACAATGAAAAAATGATTCATTTAGGTTAATCGATGTCATGCCTGTGCTGTATCATTATTCTTACTCGACGAAATCGTGTATTTTGAAACCCAGAAGCGCGCATAACAAAATTGCACGTGCTTGGTCAGTAGACATAACCTTTGGTGGAAATCATGGTGGTATACCAGCTTGGTACACTATATATTGCCACCTGGTTTGCTTGGGCGAGATCGATGAGTGAAAGAGGACAAAGACAATCTATCTGAACTGCTGTTAGGCTAGTCGACTCAACGAGCCCATTGTATCAAGTTTGTCGTGAGAAACGTGACAAGACTGGTGGATGTGCTGGGTACAACGTCTCACGATCCACCCGATGCCTAAGTCCCCCCCCCCCCCCCCTGCCCGCCGTGAACGGGCACAGCGTGCACTACAATCACGCATCCAGATGCCCAACGAGACTGTCTCGATCGATGTAAGTCGAAAACAGGACACGGCTTTTCGAGTGAGGGGATCCTGCTATGGCAGTAGAAAATTATTGGCCACCTCATGCGTGGTGTGAAGGAATAACGTTTTGCTGGTTTGGCGCGTAGTCCCCCCAAGAGTGTTGCTGAGTTCCTTACTGAAGCGGCAACAATAGAGCGAGTACTGCACAACGGTATGCCCTGATTGACCGTCAGGTGAATGCTGCCTCAACTCCCGAAATTTTTGCCAGCCCTGGGAGCAAGAGCTCCGATTGGATTTGCGAGGTCATGCGCTCTGTTGTCCGGGAAGAATTGAAAAAGATGTACAGGGCAAGGCGAATCGAAGGCGGTTCTATCACCAGTGTCATCCTTGACGAGGCCCAGCAGGTGCTGCACGCCCATTGTTTTCCGCCGATGTCGGTTGATTCGGAAACGGCTCCTGTGTCTACTGACAGTCGCCATCTTACGTATGTGGAAGCCTTGCGATTTGCCTCTCCTCCTTCTGGTCAAGAAGTCGCGACCCAGACAGTGCCATATGTCCCGATCCAGGCAGTGCCGCACGTCCAGATCCGGACAGTGCCCCGCGTCCCGATTCAGAGAATGTCATACGTCCTGATCTAGACAATGATGCCGTCAGCCACGATTCAGTCAGCGCACGCTTATTTGGACATGAATAGTCGCAATGTACCGAAACGCAAGTCTGATCTCTTGCGTACACCGGACAGACGACCCCTCTGCTATTATTGCGGTGAGGCTGGTCACATTTACCGCGAATGACCATACTGGCAACTTGGACAGCGCGGATTTTCCGCCAATTCCCCTCGTCCCCAAATTGGTCAAAGGCCAAGGGATATCAAAGAGTATCTCGCGCAACAGCGTGCACCCTTTACACGACGGCAATCGCGGTCACCATTTCCGAGAAGACCCACAACTACAGGGCCATGTTTCGGGGTGACTGCACGGAAACGCTCCCCGAGCCCTCGTCGGGAAAACTGAAGGCAGCAGCCTTCGGGGGCAAGGTCGCTGGGACACAAAGCGCGGAAGACCTCCCATCGACGCTGGCACGCAACGCCGAAGGAATTTCGTCAGAGAATAATCACAGCACCGAAGAAACACCGACATCCACATCTGAACCCAGTGACTGCGTGTCACTCGACATAGCTGTGCTGATGAACGGTTTTCAGATCAGTGCATTGGTAGACACTGGTGCAGACTATTCGATTATCAGCGGGAGGCTAGCGAAAGATCTCAGGAAAGTGATCAAGCCGTGGAATGGAACGCGAATTCTAACAGGTGGAGGACACGTTGTAACACTGCTAGGTCGCTGCACCGCAAGAGTGAAAATTCGTGCTTCAACGTTTGTGCTCAGCTGCCTCGTTCTTCGGGACTCTTCGCGCCAGCTGATTATCGGCATGGACTTCCTTCGGGAATACGGTGCCATCATAAATCTCCGTGAGCGTATCGTGACCTTCTCGACTCAAGGCGCAACAGATTGAGACGCTGATAACTGCCGTAGACCTGCGCTGCGCGTTGCTGACGACAGCGTGACGCTGCCACCTTGAGCTACTCTTTCCATCGAAGTGACTTGCGAAGACCTCCAAGACGGCGACGTGGTGGCTGAAATCAACTTATAACTTCTGCTGCTCCAAGGTGTGTGCGCCGCCCAAAGTGTTGTGCGTGTCTTTGACGGACAGTCAACGATACTAGTTACGAACTTCAATTACGAGCAGCGGCATCTTCTCCGCGAAACCGCCCTAGCTTATGGAGACCCTGTTGTCGACGTCACGGAGTGCTTCGCGTCCGAGGAAACGCATGAAGATGAGGAATTTCTAGACCACATCGACATTGATTTGACGCTGTCAGACGAAAGAAAGGCTGCACTTCATGAACTTTTAGGGAAGTTTTGATGTTGCTTCGCCTCTTCTTCTAAAGTCCGTCAAACACACCTCACGAAGCATCGAATTATTACCGACGATGACGTCCGCCCCATCCGGCAGCAGCCTTATCATGTTTCTGCCAAAGAACGCGAGGCTATTCAGACACAAGTAAAGGGATGCTCGGTGACGGGATTATCAACCCATCCAGCCGCCCTTGGTCCTCACCAGTCGTTCTAGTGAAGAAAAAAGACGGAACGCTGCGATTCTGTATTGAATACAGGAAGCTTAATAGTATGACAAAAAAAGACGTCTACCCGCTTCCACGCGTCGACGACTCTCTCGACAGGTTACGACGCGCGAAGTATTTTTCGTCCATCGATCTAAAGAGTGGCTATTGGCAAATCGAAGTGGATGAACGAGACCGAGAAAAAACCGCGTTTGTGACTCCAGACGGACTTTACGAATTCCGAGTTCTTCCCTTCGGCCTTTGTTCTGCACCAGCCAATTTTCAGTGGATGATGGACACAGTTCTCGCTGGCTTGAAGTGGCAAAGCTGCCTTGTCTACCTCGATGATGTGGTAGTCTTTTCTGAGAGCTTCGAAGAAGATGTGAAGTGCTGAACTCACACTAAAACCCAAAAAATGTCATTTCGGCTATGAAGAGCTGAACTTTCTGGGACATGTCATTAGTACAGATGGAGTGCGACCTGATCCAGACAAAGTGCTGCTGTCGCCGCCTTCTCTGTTCCGTCATATAAAAGAGCAGAAGGCCGTTTCCTTGGCCTTTGTGCGTATTATCGCCGATTTATCGCCAACTTTTCGAAGATGTCTGGACCTCTTACGCAACTCACCCGAGATGACGTGCCCTTTACTTGGGGCGCAGAACAAGATACAGCGTTCACAGAGATACGGCAGAGAACGCAAACAGCCCCTGTTCTTGCCCATTTTGATGAGGACGCTGCTACAGAAATTCCTACAGATGCCAGCAACGTCGGACTTGGCGCTGCCCTTGTACAACGACACGGCAGCGTTGAGCATGTCATAGTTTACACCAGTCGTACTCTTTCTCGAGCCGAGACCAACTATTCTACGTCAGAAAAAGAATGCCTCACAGTCGTGTGGGCGATGACCGAATTTTGGCCTTAACTCTACGGTCGTCCCTTCAAAGTGGCGACTGACCACCACTCGCTCTGCTGGCTGGCAAATCTCAGAGATCCATCCGGCCGTCTCGCTCGGTGGAGTTTGCGTTTGTAGGAGTTCGATATTACGATTGTGTATAGGTCAGGTCAAAAACACGAAGACGCTGACACGCTTTCTCGAGCGCCTGTGGGGCACGCTGTCAGGGGCTCCGAGGATGATGATGCCTTTCTCGGAGCAGATAGCGATTCCGAATTTATGTCAAAACAGCGGGCAGACGACGAATTACGCCCAGTCATTGATTCCCTGGAAGGCCGCAATTCTCAGGTCCCTCAACACATTGCTCGTGAACAGTCCTCTTTTTGTCTAAGAAGAGGCAATCTTTACAAGAAAAACGCCAGTGGTAGCGACAAAGCCTTCCTACTCGCTGTTCCTACCGACATGCGTGATGAGATCCTCCTTGCGTGCCACGACGAGCCCACGTCAGGACATTTGGGCAATTCGTGAACTCTCACCACAGAACGTCAACAGTATTACTGCCCGCGACTATCTATTGTACATCGATATGTGAAAGTCTGCCGTGAGTGCCAGCGCGGCAAGACTCCGCCTGTGAGACCCGCAGGCCTGCTCCAGTTGATCGCACCACCACGGACACCATTTGACCTCGTTGGAATGGACCTTCTCGGGCCCTTCCCTTTGTCGTCCTCTGGGAACAAATGGATTATAGTTGCGACAGACTATCTTACTCGTTATGCTGAAACAAAAGCGTTAACCCGTGGCATGGCCTCTGAAGTCGTGCAGTTCTCCGTAAACCAAATCGTCCTACGGCATGATGCGCCGTCATGCGTGATTACGGACAGAGGGACATTGTTTACAGCATGAATGATGGAGGACATTTTTAAATTGAGCTGCAAGGTCATCGAAAAACAACGGCTTATCACCCGCAATCCAATGAACTGACAAAGAGGCTTAACAAGACTTTAGCGGACATGCTGTCAATGTACGTGGACGTACAACACAAAACCTGGGACGAGATTCTTCTATACATCGCGTTTGCTTACAATACGGCAACGCATGAAACAACGCGATCTCCGTCTTTCCGACTCTCTTACGGACGCAACGTGCGAACCATGCTCGATGCTATGCTTCCGTGCGACCAAAGCAATGAACTTGCTCAAGACGCTGAGAAATACACTCAATACGCCGAAGAAGCTCTTCAGCTAGCTCGCATAAACACCAGTCACCAACAAGATGCAGAGGCACGACGTTACAATCTCCGCCATCGAAACGTCATCTACCACTCTGGGGACCGAGTGTGGGTGTGGATCCCTGTCCGGCGACCAGGCTTATCCGAAAACTCTAAGCCTTATTTAGGACCGTACAAGGTTCTTGGACGTGTCACAGATGTTACCTACGAGGTATTTTCGGACGCCGCAGCGTCTTCTCGTCGACAGCTTCGGCCCGAATAAGTGCATGTCGTTCGGCTGAAGCCCTGCTTCACAAAGTAGCCCTTCTGGTTTCACTTGCTACGGCATGCCGTGACATTGCATTGCTGCTGCTGTTTGTGTTCTCCTGTGTTTTTATGCCTTTTCTTTTTGCGCTTGGCGCAAGCGTTGACGAAACTACCTCATTTGCGCTGCGAGTACTGGCACTCTCCCTCTTCTGGTTCTTTATATCTGCGTGTGTATGCCTTCATTTTTTTTTGTTTACGAGCATCGAGTCGATGCTTTCAAAGGGGGAAGAGACTATTGCCACATGGTTTGCTTGGGTGAGATAGATGAGTTAAAGAGGACATAGATGATCTATCTGAGCTGCTGCTTGGCTAGTCGACTCAACGAGCCCATTGTATCAAGTTTGTCGTGAGAAACGTGACAATATATTGCCCGCCATTCTAAGCCCACCCAACATCTGCTTACTGCTTTCCAGCATTATCGCAATGGTTGGTAGAGCTTCTCCGCTTGGTACACCATGTGGCCCACCATAATAAGCACCACACACCATCTGCTTAATGCTTCCCTGCATTATCACAATGGTGGGCAGAGCCTCCCATGATTTCCCATTAGCGCCTCTACTTTCTACTATCGGTTCCACTTTACGCATATTCTGTACACCAAACCACCCAGTATGTCCCGGCATATCCACCATAAGTTCCACTACTCCCCGCCGCATTCACCCTAATTTCCACCATACCCACTATTATTTCCACTACGCCCAATGTGTTTTCCAGTATCCACCATGGCAGTTTTTTCGATAGATTATATATATATATATATATATATATATATATATATATATATATATATATATATATTTATAGTGGGAGTAATAATTCAATGGGCCAGGTAGTCTTCGTGAGGGTATGGGATATGGCAAACGGGAGCGTTGTCAACAGGGATAAATATATTTATTTCCCAACAGTTTCGGGAGGGGTCTACCCTTCATCAGAGGATGGGTTATACTGACATGAACTTCCAATGAAGGTATGGGATATGGACAACGGGAGCGTTGTCAACATGAATAAATATATTTATTTCCCAACAGTTTCGGGAGAGGTCCAAGTTCATTTCAGTATAACTCATCCCCTGATGAAGGGAGGACCCCTCCCAAAACTGTTCGGAAATAAATATATTTATCCTTGTTGACAACGCTCGCGTTGGGCCATATCCCATATATATATATATATATATATATATATATATATATATATATATATATATATATATATATATATATATATATATATATTGCCGCGAAGCGTATTGCGGATAGTGTTACGCATGCCAATAGCCGCCGGCACGCAGCCTAATCGTGGTCCAGGATGCACCGCGATTCATCTACGAAGATCGTGGCTTGCACGTCGACCATTCGTTGATTACGAGATAGCCCCAGATTTTACGACGACTGTATATCAGATGGTGAATGCGCCTTGCACTCCAGTGGGGCATTATGTTCCCAGACGGCCGTCGAACACGCTGTACGCCACCCGCTAAGCCGATGTGTATATTTTCCTTTAGTGGGCGCAAGTCCGCCAAATAAACGGATTCTCTTCTATTTCTACGAGCATCCCGGTCTCCTGTCTTCGGGCTACCCTCACTCTTACGTGACATCTGGTGGAAGGGCAGGGCATGCACAAGAACCTCCTTAAAACACCCACTGCAGAGAACGAGGACGCTGAAGACACGGATACTCGAAGCAGCCGCCACCTCCGAAACCTGCCACCTGAACTGGAACTGCTGCCAGACCCAACGCGACCACAAAAAGGTGCTTCCACAGCCACCATGAGCAACCCGATATCACCCAACTCTGTCATTCTGCAACAGCCAGGGGTGCCCCCAAGTATCCATGGTTATGCCGCTGAAGACCCAGAAGAACGGCTCGACCGATTCGAGCGCGTGGCTGCCATAAATAGGTGGGATGAATAAATGAAGCTGGAATACGTTTACTTTTCCATGGATGGCCCCGCCAAAACGTGGTATGAAAACATGAGGCCACACTGACCACCTGGGAATTTCTTAAGAATGAGGTGCTCAGGACCTTTACCAGCATCATGCGAAGAGAAAGGGCCCAGCTGCTGCTAGAATCGAGGACCCAACAGCCGAATGAGACACCTAAAGTGTACGTCGAAGCAATGAAACGTCTTTTTCGGCGAGCGGACCAAGACATGACTGAAGACAAAAAGGTCAGATACCTAATGCCAGGTGTGAAGGAGTCGCTTTTCGCCGGCCTCATAAGAAACCACCCTAAAATAGTCGCCGAATTTACTGAAGAAGCGCACACCATATAAAGGACCCTGGACGCCCGGACCCGGCAATACAACCACCCGTTTCAGCTCAGCTCACTCTACACAGAACCGATCTGAGGTGGGCCAACAACCAACAATCTGCGGGAAGCTATTTGAGAAGTGGTTAAAGAAGAACTACGTCGATTACTACCTTCTCTCTCCCAGCCCCCACAAGCAGCATCTCTCTCAGACATAGTGCGTGATGAAGTCATGCAGGCGCTTCGCTCTTCATCAGCGATGACTGGAACAGAAGCCGAAGCCATGACTCACGCTGCTGCAGTGAACACTAGGCCACCCCGAAGAAACGAGCCCCGTACTCGACGGTTACCTGCAGCCCCAAGAAGCCGTCCGCCCTTCCCCGCCCAACCTACATTTATGAGACGCCCGAACCCAAGAAAATGCGACACCTGGAGAACTCCCAACGACCATTCCCTATGCTTTCACGGCGGTGAGGCCGGCCACATTCTTCGACACTGCCCCTACCGGCGGATGGGACTGCAAGGCTTCTCATCTCGGCACCACGGCCACGCCCTGGACAACGACCTCTGGTAATCGAAGACTACTTGCGCTATACAGAGTACTTGTCCAGCCGTTCTCCATCACCGCCATCTACACGCGTCGCGTCATCGAACCGCAGCGACAACGAACGAAAAAGGTCCCCAAGCCCTCGTAGGGGAAGCTAAAACCAGCAACCATTAGAGGTGAGGTTGCTTCAAGAAGAAAAGCTGAAGACCCTCTACCGACGACCTTATATGACGACAGCACATCATTTACGACGGCGACAATGCACAACATCCCAAGCCGCAAGACGAAGCAAAACGAAGCAACAAAACAAAGTCGTGACCCGAACTCAAAAACAACGCGCAACTCTGACCCACCGGTGGTCTAGTGGCTAAGGTACTCGGCTGCTGACCTGCAGGTCGCAGGTTCAAATCGCGGCTGCGGAGGCTGCATATCCAATGAAGGCGGAAATGTTGTAGGCCCGTGTGCTCAGATTTGGGTTCACGTTAGGAACCCCACGTGGTCGAAATTTCCGGAGCCCTCCACTACGGCGTCTCTCATAATCATATGGTCGTTTTGGGACGTTGAACCCCACATATCAAAACTGCAACCCACGTTTCACCGATTTTTAAGTATCTATTGACGGCCACCCGGTAACTGCCTTGATTGACATAGGGACTGACTACTCGGTCATCAGCGGGCCATTGACAGCACTACTGAAAAAGGTTTAGACGGCTCGGGAAGGCCCACAGATCCGCACAGCGGGAGGCTACTTCCTCACCCCTGCGGGGCGATGTACTGCAAGGTTGACATTCGATGGTCACACATACCTTGCGACTTTCTTGGTGCTCCCACAGTGCTCCCGTGACGTCATTCTCGGCATGGACTTCTTGACTCAACATGACGCGGTTATCGACCTGGCATCCAGATCCATCAAACTTTCCTCGGATGAAGCCATAAATTCATACTCGGCACGACATAATCGCTCAGCCCCCCGTGTGCTTGAGAATGACGGGAGCATCCCACCCCGATCAACCACCCTAATCACTGAAACCACTGGTACTGCCGAAAATGCCCATGGCGTCGTCGAAGGTAACATACAGCTTTTGCTTGGCCGTGATATCGCAATCGCAAGAGGCATTGCGGACTTCCGTAACGGACAGGGCCCAGTGCTGCTAACAAATTTCAGCCGAAAACACCGTCACCTGGCCAAATTCACGACCATTGCCTTTCTCGATGAAATTGCTGAAGTCAGCGACACCCTCGCCCTTTCGAATCCAGCGACCATTACCCCACAGATCCACAACTCACAGCTGTCATTCGACATTAACCCTTTCTTGCCTCAATGCAAGCAGCAACAGCTCCAGAACCTTCTTCGACGTTATAACGACTGTTTCGCCACTTCTTCACAGGTCCAACCAACTTCACTCGCAAAGCATCGAATCATAACACAAGAAGACATCCGACCTCTCCACCAAAGCCCTTATCATGTGTCAGCACGTGAACGCCAGACCATCCGAGAGCAAGTTGAGGAAATGTTACACGACGATGTAATTCAGCCATTGAAAGCCCATGAGCAGCACTGGTCGTCCTTGTCAAAAAAAAGAGGAAGTCTTCGGTTTTTCGTCGATTACCGACGGTTGAATAGTGTAACCAAGAAAGACGTGTACCCATTACCAAAAATCAACAACACCCTAGATCGTCTTAGTGATGCAACGTACTTCTCGTCTATTGATTGAAGACAGGGTATTGGCAAATTCAGGTTGATTAAAGAGACCGAAAAAAGGCCGCCTTCATCACGCCGGATGGATTGCATGAGTTCCAAGTGATGTCATTTGGACTTTTTTCCGCTCCAGCAACCTTCCAGCGTCTAATGGACAAGTACTGGCAGGCCTCAAGTGGCAAATATGTCTCGTATACCCGGACGATGGGGTCGTATTCGCCTCCAACTTCCACGTCTGAGAAAAAGTGTCTTGCGATAGTATGGGCCACCTCAAAATTCCGCCCATACTTGTATGGCAGACCCTTCAAGGTTGTAACGGACCATCATGCGTTGTGCTGATTGGCCAGTTTGAAAGACCCTTCTGGCCGCCTCGCTCCATGAAACCTATGGCTTCAGGAGTTTGACGTGAAGGTGGACTACACATCTGGTCGTAAGCACTCCGACGCAGACTGCCTCTCAAGAGCCCCTGTCGGCGCACAACCAAGCCATGAAGACGACGATGCTTTTCTTGGGCCTATCAGAAGCAGCACCTTTGCATTACAGCAGTGCTCAGACCCGATCCTACAACAGCTGATCAACTACATTGAAGGAAAGGCCTCCATACCGCCTGCACTGTTCAAGCATGGGTTATCCTCCTTCTGTGTGCGAAACGGGGTGGTTGTTAAAAAGAACTTCGCACCGAATAAGGCAGCTTACCTTCTTGTCGTCCCAATCAGCCTCCAAGAAGAAATTTTACAAGCGTTACATGACGAACCTTCTGCCGGCCACCTCAGTTTTACACGCACACTCCACAGAATTCAAGAGCGATACTACTGGCCCCGCCTCTCCTCAGATGTTGCGCGGTACGTCAAGAGTTGCCGTGAATGTCAGCGCCGGAAAAGACCTCCAACAAAACCAGCTGGATTGCTCAAGCCAATTGAACACCCGTCGAGACCATTCCAACAGATTGGTATGGACCTGCTTGGACCTTTCCCCACGTCAACATCCGGTAACAAGTAGATCATAGTGGCCACTGATTACCTCACCCAATACGCTGAAGCTAAGGCCCTTCTGAACAGCACAGCCGTAGAAGTTGCGAACTTTTTTGTCAAATTCATTCTCCTCCGGCATGGCGCACCTGAGGTACTAACAATAGACAGGGGAACGGCGTTTATGGCTGATTTTTCTGACGCAATCTTACATTAGTCATTGAGATCACCGAAGAAACCCTGCGTACCATCCACAGACAAACGGTCTCACGGAACGCTTGAACATGACCATTGCCGATATGCTCGCTATGTACGTGGACACAGAACACAAGACCTGGGACTTGATTCTGCCTTACGTGGTCTTCGCCTGCACCACCGCGGTGCAGGAGACCACTAAAATGACACCATTTAATCTCGTCCACAGGAGGGATGCCGTAACAACCCTGGATGCCACGCTGCCTAATGTCACCGATAAAAACAACCTAGATGTGGCCGCCTACCTTCAGCCCGCAGATGAAGCCCAGCAGCTTGCGCGTCTGCGCATAAAAGACCAACAGCGAAACGACGCAAGACGCTACAATCTGCGGAGACGCGATTTAACATACAGGCCAGGTGACAGAGTCTGGATTTGGACGCCCATTCGCCGCCGCGGAATAAGCGAAAAACTCATTTTAAACAAAGCATGGAGTCGATGCTCACGTTGAGGAGGGGAGCAATGCCACGAAGCGTATTGCGGATAGTGTTACGCATGCCGATAACCGCCGGCACGTGGCCTTATCGTGGTCCAGGATGCACCGCGATTAATCTGCGAAGATCGTGGCCCGCACGTCGACCATTCGTTGAATACGAGATAGCGCCAGATTCTATGACGACTATATCTCGGATGGTGAACGCGCCTTGCACTCCAGTGGGGCATTCTGTTCCCAGACGGCCGTCGAACACGCTTTCAGCCACCCGCTAAGCCGATGTGTATATTTTCCTTTAGTGGGCGCAAGTCCGCCAAATAAACGGATTCCCTTCTATTTTTACGAGTCTCCCGGTCTCCTGTCCTCGGGCTACCCTCACTCTTACGTGACTATATATACATCACCCTGTTTCACTACAGTAGTTCTCAGTGTGAACCCCGCCTACAGTGTTTGAGAATCTTCAGGACTCCAGTACATCAATTCATTAAGATTTCGCCCATTTCGTGAACATTATAAATTATCCTATGTCGCCACCTGCAAATAAGAGTTTTCACACTCGTTGTTTGGCTTATAGATGGCGCTGACTGTCACTCCTACTTTTAAATTCACATATAAACCCCAAAAAGTGGATGGAGGGACGGCCGCTGTGATAGCTCAGTGGTTAGAGCATGGAACGCGTTATTCGACGGTCGTAGGGTCGATTCCTCCTCACAGCTGGTAATTTTTTCATCCACTTTTCTTTCTTCTTTCTTCTTATTTACATTCCATTGGTTCTAATAACTTCCCCTGTACATTCCTTGGCATTACTGTCTGTTATATTTCATCAATATTGTGTTAAAACACGGAAATGCGAGCCCTTAGGTATACACTTCTCTCCCTTATTTATATATATATATATATATATATATATATATATATATATATATATATATATATATATATATATATATATATATATATATATATATTAGCGAAAGAAGTGTACACCTAAGGCCTCGTTTTTCCGTGTTTTGACACAATAATATTGAGATCTAACAGACAGTAATGCCAAGTAATGTACAAGGGAAGTTATTAGAACCAATGAAATGTAAATAAGAAGAAAGAAAAGTGGGTCAAAAAATAACCAGCCGTGAGCAGGAAACGAACCTACGACCTTCGAATAACGCGTTCGATGCTCTAACCACTGAGCTACCACAGCGGCCTTCCTTCCATTCACTTTTTTGGGTTTATATATGAATTGAGAAGTAGGAGTGTCAGTCAGCGCCATCTATAAGCCAAGCAACGAGTGTGAAATACTCTTTCATGCGCATGTTTGGGGTGACGTAGCACGTGAACTTATTACGAGCGGGAAGCCGATTAATAGTCCCTCGTATACAACCTAATGACACCAAGTCTGCCAGTACGAGACCCTTGTTTAATGAAATAAGGGGAAAAAGTGTATACCTAAGGGCTCGTATTTCCGTGGTTTGACACAATAGCAATGAGATGTAACAGACAGTAATGGCAAGGATTGTACAGGGGAAGTTATTAGAAGCAATAGAATGTATATCAGAAGAAAGAAATGTGGGTGAAAAAATAACCAGCCGTGAGCATATATATATATATATATATATATATATATATATATATATATATATATATATATATATATATATATATATATATATATATATTCGCAACAATCCATTCGCAACAATTTGTCCAAAGAGGAGCGGGAGGCTTTGCGCAGTTTAAGTGACAGCCAGAGCATCATTATTAAACCAGCTGATAAGGGTGGTTCTGTGGTTGTACTCGACAGGACTGACTACATCGAAGAATTGATTTGTGGGGGTTTAACGTCCCAAAACCACCATAT
The DNA here is from genome assembly GCF_043290135.1 of Rhipicephalus microplus. Lineage (NCBI taxonomy): Eukaryota > Metazoa > Arthropoda > Arachnida > Ixodida > Ixodidae > Rhipicephalus > Rhipicephalus microplus. The sequence continues at coordinate 23,856,198 of NC_134706.1, read as the reverse complement.
GATTATGAGAGACGCCGTAGTGGAGGGCTCCGGAAATTTCGACCACCTGGGGTTCTTTACCGTGCACCCAAATCTGAGTACACGGGCCTACGACATTTCCGCCTCCATCAGAAATGCAGCCGCCGCAGCCGGGATTTGAACCCGTGACCTGCGGGTCAGCAGCCGAGTACCTTAGCCACTAGACCACCACGGCGGGGCGACATCAAAGAAGGGCTTCGCCAACTGGCAGATGAAAATTTCTATAAACAACTCTCTTGTGATCCGACAGAAGAGTATGAAAGTACTATTAAGGCCTCACTAATATCATTACGTAAAAGTGGTAAAATAATCTACCCTATGCTTAAAATGATGTCACCTGGCAAATCGTCTCCCGGGCGTTTCTATTCACTACCCAAAATTCACAAGATTAACAATCCCGGCCGACCCATAGTTTCCAGCAACAGTACTGCTACTGAAAAAATCTCTAGTTTCATTGACTCTCTGATTAGGCACATCCCACAATCATTCCCATCATACATCAAAGATACCAGCCACTTCCTTCGAGAAGTCTCAAAACTTGTGGTACCTCTAGAGTGCTATTTGGTCACCATGAATGTCTCATCACTGTACACAAACATTCCCCACACCGAAGGAATCGCCGCCACAGTCGCCGCCTATGGAAAAACTAAATCGACGAGTGAATTCGACGAAAGCGCTTTAGAGGTACTCCTAAACCTTGTACTTAAACATAATAACTTTGAATTCGACCAAAAACATTATCTGCAAGTAAACGGAACTGCCATGGGAACAAAAATGGCTCCAAATTACGCAAATATTTTCATGGCCTCTTTGGAGATTCCTTTCCTCGAAAATTCTCCATTCAAACCTATAATTTACCGACGCTTCGTCGATGATATATTCTTCGTGTGGGCCGATAGTGAACATAATCTTTCCAAATTCATTTCCGGTTTCAACTCCCTGCATCCTTCGATAACATTCACGCACACGTATTCTCAGAAGAGTGTTCACTTTCTGGACGTCACTGTATCACTCAGTGGCACCACCGTAACTACTTCCCTGTATCAAAAACCAACTGACAGCCAACAGGATCTGCATTTCCATAGCAGTTACTCCCATCACTGCAAAACAGGTGTTCCCTACTCTCAAGCCCACAGAATCACGCAATTTGACACCCACGCACAGGAATTGAGAGCAGCCTTCTTGCGTCAAAAGTACCCCGAAAAAATAATTGACAATGCAATTGAGCGCGCACGCTCTTTGGACCGAGAATCAACAATGGGAGAAAAAGTCGGGAATAAAGATGATATAACTTCAGGGGCAAATTTAATCCTCACATACTGCGCCGCCGCCCCTCGGGTGAATTCTATACTAACCCGCCACTTCAACATACTTAAACAGAGTAGTCGCTTCTCTGCCGTTTTCCAGACTCCGCCCAAGGTGGTTTACCGAAGAAATGAAAACCTGATAGACTTACTGGTCAGGGCGAAAACACACAAATCCGACCACCATCAGGGCTGTAGACCGTGCGGGAAACCTTGCTGCAGGGTGTGCACACACATAGTGACCACAGATACGGCCGAAGCCTCCTGTTCAGACTATGTGTACAAAATTAAAGACGACCTTAACTGTGACTCAGCCAATGTGGTATACGAAATTCGCTGTGAGGTGTGCAAGCAGAAATATATTGGACACACGGAAACCGCGTTCTGTTTGCGCTTCAACAGCCTCAGGGCACACATAAAGGGCCTCCCCAATTTGCCGTTCTCCAAACATATCAATCCTCCTGGTCACTCTTTTGAACGCGTAAGTGTCATACTCCTACAATCCGGCTTCCAGAACACACGGGAGCGCGAACAGCGGGAGTCATACTTCATAAAAAAATTCCGATCACTTACCCACGGAATCAACGAGAGCCCTGGGCGACTGACGTGCCTCCGTGACGTTTCGTGAAACACAGAAATTGAATAACTCAATTAATTTATTTATACATACATGAAGTCGCACACGTAAGTTGGTCAATATAGCGCGTGAAACTAAACGAATTCGATGCTACGTGAACCAAACGGCGTGTGTTAGTAATATTAGACTTTATTTTCATTTCTGAGTACTTTTTAGTATTATTTACTTTTTATTTTTTGTGTTTACGTTCTTGTTTGTTCATCCTTTACAAGAATACCCATTCAATTATTTTCAGTATGACTGGTTGTACAGTTTTCTGCAAGAGAGGGCAGGTGGAGGGAGGGGGAGAGGGCACATTAGCTTTCCAACGTGCCCATTATTTTCCGAAAGCTGGAGCGGGTCGTATGCTTCCTGTGTGTGTGTGTGTGTGTGTGTGTGTGTGTGTGTGTGTGTGTGTGTGTGTGTGTGTGTGTGTGTGTGTGTGTGTGTGTGTGTGTGTGTGTGTGTGTGTGTGTGTGTGTGTGTGTGTGTGTGTGTGTGTGTGTGTGTGTGTGTGTGTGTGTGTGTGTGTGTGTGTGTGTGTGTGTGTGTGTGTGTGTGTGTGTGTGTGTGTGTGTGTGTGTGTGTGTGTGTGTGTGTGTGTGTGTGTGTGTGTGTGTGTGTGTGTGTGTGTGTGTGTGTGTGTGTGTGTGTGTGTGTGTGTGTGTGTGTGTGTGTGTGTGTGTGTGTGTGTGTGTGTGTGTGTGTGTGTGTGTGTGTGTGTGTGTGTGTGTGTGTGTGTGTGTGTGTGTGTGTGTGTGTGTGTGTGTGTGTGTGTGTGTGTGTGTGTGTGTGTGTGTGTGTGTGTGTGTGTGTGTGTGTGTGTGTGTGTGTGTGTGTGTGTGTGTGTGTGTGTGTGTGTGTGTGTGTGTGTGTGTGTGTGTGTGTGTGTGTGTGTGTGTGTGTGTGTGTGTGTGTGTGTGTGTGTGTGTGTGTGTGTGGCCCGATGCCGCCGAGCCACGTGAACTTAAACTCGATCCATGTGTGGAATGCGAGTAAGCGGCAACATGTTCCACATTTTTCCGTTTTTCTTGGTCGCCTCCGCTGGCAGCGCGCCTTACCTATACACAATGCCAGAATTACCCGCTCGTTTTCGGTGGCGCTCCGTCGTTCCTTTCTAGTTCCTCTCCTTCTTCTGCTTCTTGTTGTCTGTTGCTACCTTGTTCACCTTTGTTTTTTTGGAGGGTCTTCAACCTGTGAGGGTGACCCTCTGCTACAGAAACTTGTACCATTTCACTTACATCATCTGAAGAAGGCTGGTCCACCAGCCGAAACTGTTAGGAATAAATATTTTATTGTTTTGTTTCCTATACTGCACTATTCTCGAAGTGTATAACTTTTATTACAGTAGCCGGAAGAAACTCTGATCCTCTATTTCATCTATATATATATATATATATATATATATATATATATATATAAACCATTGCTGGTATATAGTTATACCAGTGCTCCAGGGAAAAACGTGGTTGAATAGGACTGCTGTCATCACGAATGTTCTTCTGCCGCATTTGGTCATGCATTGTAAATGTAACCAGAAGCTCTGGACACACTCTAAAAGCCCTTGTATAAGAGGCGCTTGTTTAGAAACATTAACCATTTAAATCTCTGCTGAAATTTCATTTCTGCCACTTGTTTTTCGGGACCTTTTTTGAAGAACATGAATTTTTTTAAAACCACGTGGCAGCCGTCTAACGCAAGCCGCTCATAGTGCTCTCAACACAGACATTGAATAACGCTGCTCTCGCAGACTGTGCTATGGCAATAAATGGCAAGAGGTATATTGTTTGAAAAAGCGCAAACGCCATACGAGGCCGTAGGCAGCTTGTGAGGCACAGCTGGCATTTTTTTGCGCCGATGAAGAAACACGACAGAAAAGATGAGAGTGCCAGAGTGATGAACAACGAAGAAAAAGAAATACACGTGGCGGCTGCCTTATTGTATGTTACTTTTTTCTTTAGAAGCACTGATGGTAACACCACTTCATATCTATCATATGAAAAAATATCCTATTTATTCAACCTGATTGGGAAGAACAGACTTTGGTGATTCGTTGAATTTACATTTGAAGGCACTAAACGTACCGCATGCTAGACCGGCTGCAAACAAGTTCTGTTTTTACAGGAAAATCTGTTAAGAGGCCATCGCAGCTTAACGCGACCGCTATAAAAGGAAATAAGCACAATGCACAAAATGAATGAATAAACTATTCAGTAGGGAATGTCATTAAAGAAAAGAATGGCAATAGCAAAAAATAACCGCCGGGCGCTACTACGGGGACTGGCGCGAGTGGTTCCATAGTTACGTTTTCGCACGATGAACAGGTGGTGCCATGTAGCGAGCCCCAGTTTTTTACTGCTGCTCCTAGTAGCTTCTTCCACACAGTATTAGCGGGCAACGTTGGGCACTGGAACATTGACCAGAAATATCACTTTTGGGTTGGTCATTCGACGTGCACTAAGGCCATGCGTACTACTAAACCGTTATTCGCCATTCGTACTACTAAGTCGTTATGCTAGGTTTCAACATCCACTTTCATTTGCCTTCAGTGTCTGTTCGACGCGAGACGTCTAATTTATTGACTGGCATGATAGAAAACATTACTATGTATACACTGCTATCCAGAATAACGTTATTAAGAATGGCACGTTTGAAAACGGTTTTGTCATAATTTGAAGGGCACCCTAATGTCGCTGACACTTAATTTCTTCTAAATTTCGCAGTCTACTGATAAGTTAAGCTAATATATCCTATGAGGTGCGCCTTCAGTGGGACATTGGTAAATTCTCACACTGTCGTGACAGCGTCCGACTGATAATAATCACTAGTAATGAAACTAGCTGCAACAACAAAAACGAGCCTTTCGTGATTCAGAGAAGCAATAAAATGCTGCTTGCCCATTTCTGTTTATTTGTAGGAAGAAGTGACCCCCTGGCACCACTACGTAGAAAAGCGCCAGTGGTTCAAAAGTTTGGTATTCGAAAGATTAGGCAGAATAGGTAGGGCGAACTAGCGAGTCCCAGTTGAACCAAGGAAACAGAAAAATTTTTCAGTAGTCGTCTTTGCTACTGTGGCTTTTGCTATACTTATGCTCTGCCACTACTAGTGTTTGCGGCCGCGCAGTAAAGCCAGAAATCGTAACAGTGATGACAGAACAGCCGCTTTCAGGAGGGTCATTTGAAGTGCCATGGTGCAATGTATACTACTAAAACAAGAATTTATTCCAATATAAGTACCCGCCGCGGTGGTCTAGTGGCTAAGATACTCGGATGCTGATACGCAAGTCGCGGGATCAAATCCCGGCTACGGTGGCTGCATTTCCGATTGAAGCGAAAATTATGTGGGCCCGTGTGCTCCAGATTTGAATGCAAGTTGAAGAACCCCAGGTGGTCAAAATTTCCGGAGCTCTTCACTGCGCCTTCTCTCCTGATCTTTTGGTGGTTTTGTGACGTTGAACATCACATAACAATCAATTTCAATATAAGCACTTCCTTGGCAACCAAGTAGCCCTACGAAGTTTCTGTACTTCTATTTCAACCATCAACATCGGCCTAATATTAGCCCTTAGTGTCTTTGTATCGCCAGGCATCTGTTTCGGGGACTGCAGTGGTATCAAAGTGCTATGGATACACTGCTAATCAGAATGTCGATACTAAGAATGACGCATCTGCAAGCTGTTGTGCCATGTTTAGAACGGCAGCCTAATTTCACGAACGCTTTATTTATTGTACATTTCGTATGCCATAGTTAGCTACGAATACATTATATGAGTAGCATACTTGTCATAACTCTGTTTTATTATGGCACAAGTTTTTCCATGCATTAGACAGTAACTAATACGGAGATCCATGACTGATATAGATATTGTGAATAAGTGAGCTGCAGTTCGTCAAACATTCGCACTTTTCTTAATCTTAGTGTAACTTTTGTAGCTTATTCATTGGAGGTAAACTAGTTCTCAGAGATACACTACTGCTACCCGTCGTAAAATATTATTGAACTGACAATTGTCATACCCCATTGCGTTGTCCTTTATTGACCTCAAGAGCAAAGACTAAAGAGATTTGCCCGCACACTGTTGTAGTCCGTATTGTTTTTTACAGGTATATTGAAACATGGAGCTTCACAATTTTCTCCGTGAATTCGGAGTGCCACCATTCTTGAAACAATTGAAGCTACCAAATCCCTCTATTTTATACTTCTCTTCTTCTAATAGAGAGGCAAGGCCAGTATGGGAGGATCAGCGCACATGTACCACCCATTTTATTGCCTCGCTGCTTGTCCGAAAAAGTCACATAAGGGTGAAGCAAATAATGCAAAAATTTGAAATACCACATGAAGAGAGGAGAGCTGCTGAACATCTGAAACGTGCTGCTGAAGCACAAAGGATGCTCAAAACGATCGCACAGGCGTGCAGCGCCCTAGCATGGACAACCTTGACATTTGTTACAGCTTTGCCTTTGAGCAACACGCTGAAAGTGTCAGCCATGCAGAACCCAACGTTCTATGGTATATATATATATTTTACAGCGGAAGCTGTCATGAGATCACAACAAAGGTCACGTGTGACGCAATTCTCCACGACCGCTGGTGTCCTTAACCACTATTGAGCAAAACAAGAAAAAGAGGACCATAAATAAAAAACACTTAAGGACGCAATGAGATTTGAAGCCCAATAACCTGCGTGAAAGACGAGCATTCTACCGAAAAGCCTTGACGCCGATGTTTTGAATTTCGTTGCAAACTGGCCATTAGCGGAATTGATGTTGTGAAATTAATCGCATTATTCCTATAAATACAATATTTTGGCAACCAAATGAACAACCAAGCGTCCCGCAATGCGAACTGCATAGCTACTGGGTCGTGAAATGCTACAGCCCATCACAAAAGCTTCGGGAGTAATCCTTCATCGTCGTCAGTCATATATTCAGAAAATTCTAGAAAATTCCTTGCATGTGTGTTAAGGGTACCACGCTACCCCGAAGAGTAATGAAGGACACGGCATAGTCAGTGCCTCCCTACTGCACAAAAATATGAATAATGACGTAGTCGGTACCCTGAAAGTATGCGAGTAGCAGTTACCAGAAGAGTGTGCAAAAAAGGCTCCGAAAGACCACTCTTCTGAATTTCGCTGTAAGTACACTGCGCGTTTCGCGCAGGTGTAGCGTATTTTTTTCAAACCTGTGGGGTGTGCAATGACCCCTCGGCATCTGTCGCCAATTGGTGGCGTTGGACAAAATGCGTTCTTGTGGTTTTAACACAATATTGTTAAAAAGCTCGTTTCGCAGAAGTACCGATGTCCGCATTGGTCTCGACATCGGTGTCATTGGTTGTGAGCGCCAACATGATCGTTTTTTCTCTGACTGATACTCAAGCAAAATTGAAATATTTTAAATTATAAGAAAATACTTCGCATCTGACTGATAATCTAACTTAGGCCGTCTGCATTACAAGCAGAAGTCTCGCCACAAGACTATGCTGTTGGCGAAAAGTTTTTCGGAAAGAGCATTTAATATAACCACAAGTGTAAGGATGTCGCAATAACGCATGCATGATTGCTTGGCCGAAGCGTAGAATTGCGTCAGCTGTTAAAATATGGTCATTGTAAAGAATGGGTATTTCCAAGACCACTAATCACAAAGTGCTCAGATATCGTCATCGTCATCAGCAAAAGCAGCAACAATGTGAACGGCTACGTAGGCTTGCGTGTTGGTTTATGGGACGCACTGTTGCGGGCCCTTCGCTGATTCACAGAAGGAAGAATTGTGAATTATTGGCGACCTACTACTTGCACTTGCAGTGGGAAGTTTTGGATAGCTTGGAACGGTAAAAGAAATTAAGGAATTCGCAGAAACATAGCGGAAGCACAAAGCACCACGCCACGTTGATTGTCGGAACATGGGATAGACCTTTCCTCTGCTGTGGCGTAGTTAGACAGATGATGATTATTACACGGAAAGATTCGTTATTTCTTTACGGCACTGTTGAAGCACACATTGAGAACCGAATCTAGGCGTGCAGTCGAGAAGGTGATGCCCACACGGCTCGATTACATTAGCACATTCTTATATTGATTCCGAAGCACAGGCAGGTTAGATTTCGTTTCAAATAACGATCTTCGAGAAATAAGAGCGACTTTTTTATGGGCGTATCAAGGTCAGTTTCAAAGTTAAGAAGGAGAGCAGCGTTGCGTAATATAAAACATGCTCAAGCGCCTCCGAGATCTGAGTTCCACGAGTGGTAAATGGCGTGTATATACAGCTCGCTGTTAATACACCGGCATAGCGATACGTGTAGTTAAATAGTTCAATGCGGTGCGCTGCAGATCAATAGGTCGCTTTTGTGAATACGCGGTCTGTTATTTCGAAATTTTCGTTATGAATGGCTCAGCTCTATAATAACTCCAACTTGCACTAAATAGCTGACTGCTCGTTGAGCAATTCTTATTCTGAAACGCATGGTTCCTATATTAGGCCTCCAACACCCCAAATATCAGGTTCTAACGTCATTCCTTGCACGACATGACACCTTTGTAGGTGTTTTTACGAAGGAGTGTCATGCACCAACGTGGCTCTGTACGAGTTTTGAGGAATTGGAATGATGCCGGAATCACCCCACATTTTGGTCACCCCGGTATGGAAGGAGGGAGTAGAATAGGAACAACGCTTGGGAATGTATTGGGAATGAAATTAAGCGCATCTTTCCGCAGAATGGAGTGAGAATGGAATGACACCTTTTTTGAAAAATACAGCACGTGTTCGTCTACGCGCTCTTACTCAAACATCACCTTGTTGGAGCCTAAACTTATAGACTAAAGCAGTATTTTGAAAATGGCTTGGCTGATTACAAGCACGGAATTCATATAAATAACACACCTACTGTAATTAAGTCCTTTTTAGACTGTGATAATTACTCTGACGTTCGCCTCCATTCATCACCTAAGCACAATTTGATGCTGTTAGTATCTGTCATGTGAACTACTGCACTTCATGCACAACCCTGGCCGCACAGAGCTACTTTAATACACATATACACGCAGAAACTATGCGTTAAGGACAAGTATGTGTCACAAAAAAACGAAACAAAAAAGAAGCGATGGCGGTGGCATACCGTCCACCTTTACGCTTTCGAGTTTTTTTTTTCTCTATGAAAAAAACAAACAAAAACATTGACCGTTGAGACAAAGATGACCTTGAATATCTGGGCACAGGCGAACAAATGAAAGTTCTCATCATTCCATCTATGCTTACGAGGTGCGCTTCAGAAGGTTGAGGGCTGATGAGCAGCGCGACCCTGTGTTCTGTATTCGATGCAAAGCTCAAGTCGTCCACTGTTACAGCTAATACCAGCAGTGCTAGAGAGTTTTGTGACCTATCATGGAAAGCTTAGTTTTGTTCATATTCACGACGGTTCCAAACGAGAGGCAAAACTGCGTAGTCTTATTGAGCACTAACTTTGCAAGCCTAAATACACGCTAAGCCGCCATTTTACCATTAACACTTTTACGCTGTGGGGTCTCGATGAGGCGAGCGCCTCGCCATGCTCTTGGAGTGAACGGACACAGCAGACGCGGTTGCTACAAGCAAAACATATACATTTATTTTACTAACTTAGACGACGATATCGTCCGCCGAATGATACATCATTCGTTATCAACACGCTAAGTCATCATTACACAAAATTACCAAACACTCAAACAACATAACACACGAGCACACAAAAGGCGGCGTCGCCAACGCTTGACTTACCACGAGGGACTACTGCAGGCGGCCCGCGGTGCCGTCCACGGCAGGCCCACCGCGAGAGACAACCGTTGGCGGAAGCCGCCACCCGCAGAAGAGACTCTCTCAACTCTCGCCCGCCACCAAGGTTTTCCGCCAGGGGTCACCGCTGGTGCTACCACTGTCACAACCATGATGATGATGGATGGAAAATGGATGGATGTGGCTGTACCCTTTTGATCAGGCGGTGGCTAATGCCCCCTAGCCGTAATACTTAGGGAACTAACCACTAGATTTATCTTTTTTCCCCTTTAAATTGTGAGGTTCAGGATTCGTACTTCGTAGTGAAGGGTTTGATTTTCACTCGTGCCTTGACTTTAGCCACCGATCAGATAACCTCCTCCTAGTTAATTCTACCCACTTGAAGTCTATTTTGCCCTCCCTGTACCTCAACCCCAGTGCTTTGAAAAACTCTGTGCCCTCATTCTTAACCATAGGGTGAAGTCCTTTACAGAACATTATCAAGTGTTCGGCAGTTTCGTCTTCCTCTCCACACGCACTGCATACTGTGTCTACCCCTTCGTAATTGGCCCGATATGTCTTGGTTCACAATACACCTGTCCAGGCCTCAAATAGTAGAGAACTACCCCGAGTAATATCATAGATCCTTTCCTCTGCAATATCCTGCCTAAATGTTCGATAGATCTCTAGTGCGGACTTCCTAATCATGCCAATTCTCCACATGTCAGTCTCCATTTCCTTCACTTTCTTCTTAACCGATAGTTCTTTTTGGTTTGGCCACCTGCTGTTTTCTAAGTATTTACCAATTAATTTCCTGGTTCGCTTCTTCCATTTTGTATTGACATACTTCATGTACAAGTAGCTGAAAACCTTCCTAGCCCAACGCTCCTCCCGCATTTCTCTCAATCGCTTATCAAATTTTATCTTGCTGCTAGCTTCCCTGCCCTCAAATGATGTCCATTCTATATCGCCTTGTACTCCCTGATTTGGTGTATTCCCGTGAGCTCCTAAAGCAAGCCTACCTACTCCACGTTGCTTAATTTCTAATCTTGCTTGAACTTCTGATCTCATGCACAAGACCGCATTGCCCAGGAACACATGTCACATGTCACATGTCAGCCCAGGAACCATGACCCCTTTCCATATTCCTCTCACAACATCATACCTATTGTATTTCCACAGTGCCCTATTTTTAATCACTGCTGCATTCCTGTTACCTTTAGTCGTCACGTGTATTTCGTGTTCCCTTAGGTACTCGGTACATTTGCTTATCCATACGCCCAGATATTTGTATTTATCTGTTATCTCTAGCGTGATCTCCTGTATCCTAAGCTCACTACCTTCATTAATATTAAAAATCACGACAGCTGATTTTTCCTTACTGAATCTAAAATCTAACCTATCTCCCTCATTGACAGCGGAAACGACATTGACATGATGACAGTGGTAATCAATGCCACCTACCACCCAGTAGTTGCAACGCGAAATGCGGCTTTTGAGCGAGACACGTGGGCCGCACGGCCCAAACAACTTAGCAGGGGGTGTCAGCAGCCCTCCCCCCACACGCCTAAAATTATCAAAGAACCACATTTGTTAAATTATTCTGAGCATGCGAATACAATACGTAGTGAGAGAACTGCCACTGTGACAACTATTAGGGTGGTTGAAACGCTCAAGATATGTATTGAAGCTACTTTTCCTCGACCTTGCCAACCTGTTTTGAATAATTTTGCAGTTGTCAATGCATCTCATGACATCACCTTTACGGAATGGTAATTCTTAACTTGATAAAACAATAAAGATGCCTTCCGTACGCTGAGGAACTCCAGAATTAGAATGGAACAGCCCGGTCATTATCGGAGTGAAAATGGGCTAAGTTTCTTCATTCTGAGGAATTGAGAGGAATGGAATAAGGGCAGGTTCTGATTCTCCGCAATTGAACAGGAATAGATTGAATGGGACGAGTCCGTAACACTGCTCTCTACCACGGCTTAGACAAAGCTATGGCATTTCATCAACACATTCTATTTTTTAAGGCACAATGTGCTAAAGTTCCATAGGGTGCGGGTGACTTTTGTATGGAAGTCCAACTTGAAAAGGCGAACTAATACAAATCAGTATACGCAAGTAAAGAGTAGTGGCTTCAGGCTGGCTGTGCTTTCTAAAGTAGTCCTTTTTCGCGAGACAGGTGGCTCTTCACGTTAACCGGGTTCGAACTAATATTTGGACGACCACTGCCCAAATTAATTCACCTGTGATCACTCGAGTGATGACAGGTAAACTGACTTGGACAAATACCTTGTCCGGCTTCTGCTATCCCTCAAGTGATGACAGGTGCTGGACAAGGCTATATGGAGGAAGGTATAGTACAAAGAATATGAGGGTGTCGGTGACAATAAGTTCATCATCGCAGTTTACCGAGCGCGATATACTGCAGGCGAGTTTGGTAATATATTCTAACTAATTAAAACAGGCAAAGCATTATAAAGGATATATCTTTATTTTTTATATTACACACCAGCCCTTCTAGCAACCACCTCAATACAAGAGCAAAAATTTAATATACCATGGGGCTTCACCTCTTTAATCTGTAACCAACTTGAAGCAATTGACCACGTATTTCTGCACTGTTCGCTAGTGGTACATGTTTGGTACATGTTCTGAGCACAATGAAAAACCCCTGTTAGTCTATCACTGAATTAGGCCCATAGCAAGAAACAACGAGGGCGGAATACAGTTTGACGGGATCGTGATGATCGTATTGCGCAATTTGGCACTCATTAATGGCTGGTTTTTTTTATTTTTCACCTGGATAGAAGACCAGACAGAGAGTATGTTCAAGAGAACGTGGCCTAGTTTATTGCGGTATATAAAAACAACAAAACAATGTGCACTTTCATAGTTTGAAAGACGGGAAACTGTGCCTAAATTGAATGAATTTTAAATGACAATGTAAATAATGCAGTTTGGTACAGCAGATGTGTGACGTTTATTTTGAATTACAACCTAATTCCACTGTCACCATTCATGTGCTGCACAATTTAAAAACAAAATAAATAAAACCCATGTGTCTCAGGCAAGAATACTCAACTGCCACGTAGAGAGGTAGTGTTTAGATTGCATCCAATTATATAAAGTTTTATTTTTCAAAATTTGCTGTAGAGCTAACATCAATTAGCGTTGATGGCGACGGCCAACTACTACACCAGAATTGGCTGTTGTTGCTCCGTCGAAATAGCTTTTCCTCTAAAATATTTTAGTTCCATGACTTGAGTGCCACTCTATCCGATAGGGCTGATTGTCAACTTGGGACAGAAGGTAAGTACGCATGCTATGAGTCATCTTCTCATGCATAGATTTGAAGAAAGCACATGGGGAAGTTGATTGAAAAGAATTCTTCCTCTGCACTTGAATTTCCGTTTTTTTTACTGTCATGACAGATTGTCCTTGATTCACCGAGCTCAGCGGTGTGCTCAGTGTTTATTCATAACGCGGAGTTAATATATTTGTCTAGTATACTACTCAGATACCCAAGAAAGATCACTTAATGGGGTTCCATTACGGGCATCTTGCAGACTGCCGACATTGGCACGTCATTAAAATAAATGCCTTGCATTGGATGTCATATAAGCACTAAACTTGCTATATTCTGTTTTCTTCACCTGCTTGTTCTTTCCAAGTATGTATATAAAGGCGCCTCAATGTTAGCCAGACCAGGCAGCCCTCGTAGTGAGATCAAGATGGCAAAGCTTTCAAGCTTCCGCATTGTCATCTTTTTGGTCGCATTTGCCTGTATTCTGTCAATTATGCAGAATGACGGGCAGTTATGTGCCTACGCAGTCAGAGTTATGCCCCCCGGTTCTCATGCCGGAATGAAAATACCACCTCGAGTAGGAGGACCTGCTGGTGGAGGAGGACGACCTGCTGGTGGAAGAGGACGACCGGGTTCACCAAAGGGTCCTGGTATGCAATATTAATTTTCTTTCCGATATGCATTTTATTAGTGCAGCTGTTTATGCTATAGGTAAACTCCCGGTCACCGTTCGCGAAAACTGTTATCACTATGACGCCGTACTCTCTCTTACATCCCCGATCCTATTTGTCAGGCGCGCAAACTCCCAATTTCCCTGACTAGTCAGCCGCGGGAGAGAACAAGGGCGGAAAAAGGAGATATAATGAATTATAGAGACAGATAGAAATAGATACATAAGTGGAGAAAAAACAAAGGTAACAGCACAAAAAGAACGTTGAAATGGACAGAGGGTACGACAAGAAAACACGGTCACGTAATAGAAAAGGAGGACGCTGTACACAAAACGAAGCGAAGAAAGGCAAAGTAGTAAGTAGGTCTACAAATAAAAAGTGAAAGAAAGAAGGGCACGAAGCAAAAACTGCAAGAAGGACGCTAAAATAATAGATAAAGACAGAAAACCATGCTAAAAAGAGAATCCAAGAGAGCGAGAGAGAGAGAACTTGCTGAAAAAAAAGACAGTAAAAAAGAAGAGAAACAAGAAAGGCTGCACAATTCATTTCATACTTGCATCACAAGTGCAATCAAGTTGCGCAGGGTCGTTTTCTTTTTCCTGTGCACTAGCCTAACAGTTCCGGCACCCTAGCTGAAAAAATGCGAGCAGTTGGAAGACGTGCCTTTGAAGGGGCCGGTAAGAAGTAGTACTGTGAAATAATACTAAAAAAGAAAAAGACTGTTGTTCTTGTTTTTCTATAAACTTCACAAACTGGTCTGCTTAACAGCATAATACAGTTTCATTTTATGAAACCTTTTGCCGCCTTTGTACCAGAAAACAAATTTTTTTAGGAAAGGTTACCCAATTACATTTGCGTTTCTCAAACAATACTGTGTTAGCTAGTAGGTTAGCTAGTACCTCTGCAAATCAATCTAAATACAACAATGGCATTCATCATTCACATAAGTACTATTTGAAATATAGTCAACACTGTTAGTGTTTTGCTGACTGAGAAAACAGCCCCAACCGATGCTGTTTTTTAGCGCCGTCCATAGTAAGACTGTCCTTATTGAAAATAGAAGTTGCTGCTCCCAAATTTAGTCGGACACGTGCTGTTTTCTTGTGACATATATGTTGCGATGTTGCGACAATCAAACGTCACTCGAAGAACTTCTCACTGTAGACAGAGCAATGTCGCAAGGCGCAGTACACCATCTACGATGATGCCCTTCGCTCTATGCAATCATTCTCGAAATCTTCAGTGAACATATCGGCGGGTTTCTCTCGAAAAATAAAGTGATTCTTCGTACACATATTGTCTCCAGCTGTGGCTTGAAAGCCAGAGCCAGATGTTTTGTACACGGCCATTCGAGCGTCAGCTAAAACCACGCGTGTTTCAGGAAGGACCATGGAACTAAACTAGCCGATGATTGAAGGCAAAGAAATGTTTTCAATAATGTGTTATCTCTCGAAAGCGAAACGAGAATAGTATTGCGCACAAAAAGCTGTTCGTGAACGAGAACGTAGAGTAATCGCAATATGGTGCAACTCCTTGTTGCTAACAGCCGCAATGAAAATGCACCTATAGCAGTCGTTTTCAAATACATCAAATGACCTTGGTGACTCAAGTCACAGCGTGCTAGTGACTACACAATACTACTGTGAGTTTGAATAAAAATGTCCTTTTTACAAGGCCATGTGGATGGAAATATCAATTATCACAACATTGACGCCATACATACGTGGTATTAAAAATATAGTGTACATGCGCACATATTCTTGTGCCCTTCAAGAGACTACCGGTCCAATAAATAAATAAAAAAAAAGGCAGTGACGGCGCGCGTCTCCTCAGACCGGCATCAAATGAAAAAGGATTGGCGCACCACTCGAGGACTTCTGAGAGATATTCATTCCTTTTCATCTCTGCTACGAGAAATGATACACCATTTGGTTTTGCTTTTGGGGCACTGTTTAGCAATAATAAATAGTTATTCTTATACTTTCTGAATGGCGTCACAATAATCAGCTACAAGTGTACTTCAATATAAGTAACTACAGATCTTAAATACATCACGAATGAAATATTAGTAGATCAGTTTGTTTCTGGGTTAAAAAAAAGAACTTCTGATCGCGTGGAATGTTTGGAGGACAATTTTTTACTTCACTGATTTCAAAACTGAGAAGAGAGAGACAACTTAAGATGAATAGTAGAGCTCAGAGAACAGCAGTAGAGGAGAACGCCGTTTCTGCATTCAGTGCTATACTAAAACACACATCTCTAGTTTCATCAAAATTACGCTATAGCCTGTGAAGTTTCGTAATGCTAAGAAAAATTCTCATGCGTTTTGTATAGTTAGCATTGACTCATTATTTTTGCTAGACTAAAACAACAAACATTTGTAAGAGTCTACTTATTCTGGAGGTCAGTTTCTAAGACCTTTCAGGTATTTCAGCAGCGCGTTTAGTCCTGTGTTCAATAGATGCTCGTTTTTCATGACATTCTATGCATGTTAAAAGAATTTAAGATTAAAAAATGCAACATATGAAAATTTGTTTCCAATGTCGAAAGAACGATGGTTCCAAGTATAATACCTAAATCTCTTCACTACGAATCTCATCCTAAAATCGAGTTTAGTTTAGTTATATACTTTCAATGTCCATTGAGCTCATTGCCATTGTTTTTTAATGCACATTTATTTTTACCCAGGTCGCAGACCCGGAAGACGTTAGAGTGACGGGACTGCTTGCGCTGAAGAAGTAGCTGTCTTAGTGAATAATTGCAGGAAGAACGCAATAAAACAATATGAGTGCATAACTTCGACCTATTTTATTACAATGGTGTTTCAGATCTAGTAATGATGCTGGTTATCAATACAGAACACGTTTAATTTCTTCAGCGGAGTGCTCCTGTATTACCCATTTAACGGTCAAAACCAGGAGACGAGCCGGTCAAATAACGCTGTCACTATTCCTTCTGCTATACCCCAGAAAAAGCTTCATGAAGACTTCAAACGTAATCTTTTCGCGTAACTGAAATCATTGATGAAACCTTTTCATCTATGCGGTGGCTGTCAAAAATGATAATGCTGTTAGAAGCAAGAGGAGAAACCAGAATGGTACCAAGAAGAGTTAAACAATATTTGTTTTCGCACAATGTAAGGTAAAATAATAGTATACACGGTGAAAATGACGAACGACGCGTGGTCACAACCAGCTATTTTTTCAAGCTCCCAATATACCAGTATCGGCCGTAGAGAGACATTGCGTATTCGGTGATAATAGCATAGTCCACACTATACTAGTAAGTGTCATTACGGTTTTACACAGCAGTACATTACTGGAGCAAAGGCATTTATGATGAAAACTTTGTGTGCTAATACACTCACTTTATTGTCCAGGCTCTGTGACATGACTGCAGTTGTAAGCTCCTTTAACGGGGGGGGGGGGGGTAAGAACAACTATGCTGGTGATGCCCGTCGTCAGCGTCATATTTGTGAGAGGCAAACCTCAATATGTGACACTCAGCGTAGTTTTAGACGTACACTTCTGCAACTGTGCACACACCTTAGCTACTCAAATACACTAGCTTACACAATAGTTGAAATGCTATTTGCATACAACATGAACCACACTACAATGACCGAGACGAAAACAATAAAACAAAAGAGGAAACTTGAGCAGGATCCATCAAGTACCACCAAATCACGAATGCTTTCTCGTTGCAAATTTTATAAATGCTATAAATGGATAAATAATTCCTAAAAAATACACAGCTTCAACCCCTCGCCCGTTTAGCACTAAAGTACAAAAGTGGTAATTACATGTATATTTGTATCCATTCAGTGCACTGATAAACGCGTCTAAATAAAGTGGCTCATATGAAGATGTCCACAGAAAAATGAACCTAATGCCATATTCACCGCCTGGGGTGTGTTGGTTATTATTCTAACTAGCAAGGTATATAGGACTCACCCAACTGCAAGTATACCCTTATATGTGATATGCGAAGCTAGACAGACTAATAGTGCTCCACCCAATTTCATACGCGCCGTCTTTTTTACAAGTGGTAATGCTCCCTGGTAATTATTAACGTCATTAAAGTAATGCTATAGTCATGTAGACGGAAAAATCAAGAAAAGCCGTTCAATACAGCAGTCGTGAGCGCCGCATTAGTGCGGTGCTTATGATTACTCCAAAAAACTATCTATCTGTTCATTCATCGAAACTACCTATCTATTCAATAATACATCCCTATACACACGTCTGACTACTCTCGTGGTCACCTCCATCACTTGGTGGAGACCGGAATCGGCATGGGAGAGTATAAAGGTTTTACGATGACTACCGGCTGCTCACGACAAGAATAACCCAAAAATCCGTTCATGGAAGCCATCTAACTTCGTTATCTAAAAAATTATGGCACATTACCACGAGCCACGGTTTCGGGTATGCGCAACAGGTCATGTACGGTTTATATCTATACACTCACCGCGGCAGCAGAGTGCTGGTAACTTTCTTTACGGGAGAAAACTATTGCGCCCTATTTCACTTCCTTCTGAGGGGAACTGGAAACTCTACGCTGTATAGAGTAGGTGCACTCTCTCGACAGAGTGCTGGTACTTAAGGTTGAACAAGAGGCAACAAACTCTCTTGTCAGTATAGAGTGACGCGTTCTAAATAGAGGGCATACACTCTCTGCGAGAGTTACGCTAGTCTATCACACAATTTTACAATCTCTCAGCTAAAGGGCATCAACTGCCTCAAAGAGTAGAATCACTCTTTCTGCGAGAACTCACGTTATAAAAATAGATCTTTGTCCAGCATTTTGTACAATTCATCTCTGAACAAGTATGCTACCATAGATTTCTTAAAGCTTACGTCGCATCTTCACAATGAACATCAGAAAAAACATTGCAATCATGAACAACACACGAACACTTGACATATATTCCCCTCACGCTACGGACAACTAATCTCGCAGCAACTGGTCTATGTAACCATAATGTCTAGCATCGCTACTAATGCTGGTAGGGCAACATCTCAATTGCAAAAACAGCGTGATGCTAGTACGTTTTTGGCACTGGTACACGCTGGAGACAGTGGTACACGCTTGTAATCAATGGCATTTCGCTGGGCGCACTGTGAAAAAGCTGTGTCGCACTGGTAGGGGCGCTGGCTCAACCGCTGTAATGCTGGTACGCACTGCACAGCGCTGGAATATTCACTGGCAAGCGATGGTGAATACTGGAGCACGCACTGTTTCTACCAGCGCAGCGCGCACGTCATCGTAGCGTGTACAGTGGTATGTTTCGATGTCGTTGACTATAAAACACTTGATTCAATGGCACGGAGAGATGCTATCTTAACAGATACCAAGCATACGTATTATTTGCGGCGCACGTACGTATCGCAGCAATTATGATGCACCTTTTTCGCACATGCCCCCCATATACCGGCCATATTCACATCATCCGTGTATTGCTGTAATGATTCCACGTTAGAGTGTTTGTAAGCCTGGAGCTGCACGCAACTCCTAACAGAAACGGGAAATTGTTTTTGCCACAAAGTTGACGAAACGTTAATGAGCACTCTCGATCGCTTCGCAAAGTTTTCCAGCGAAGGCGAGAAAAGAAGCGGTTGTTCGATTGCACTTCACCGCATAAATTTATCTTTGGCCATGGTTATTCTTCTGCTTACTTCAGGTAAGAGTTAGAAATGTTCCCAAGCTCAATTGCAGAGTCTTCAACCATTCCAACTCACCGCGTGGAAAGCGGCCTTACCAAGTATCCGGCCCTGCTAGCATTAAACCTGTCGTACCGGCCGCGTTGGTATATATGTTACCGGCGCTTCTTGCTTCATGTACACACATTTAAAGTGTGGAAATAACTGTAAAGTGTAGTTTAGACAACTATGAACCTAAATTAACTATTTTGTCTTGTGTCGAATTTCGCACAAGGAGAGCTGACGATTGAACATCACGCTTCCAGCTACGCAGGCTGTCACTGAAAGCTGCCGGCCGCACTTAGCCGGTACTTCTCTGACTGATATGTAACAACACGCAATTTTCAGTGAGTAATTTGGTACGCCTTCATGAACTGACTCCCTGGATTACGTCTTGAGTGGATTGCATTGGTATTTTAATGGGTGTTTTTTATTGTTGCTATTGATACAACTGCATATATCTCTACAGTGGCACGCCCACTGTATACTCCCTTACAAAAATCCTATATATGGACCGATATAAAAATCCCTATATATCGCTACATCAGGAATTGGGCATATCAGGCTTTATATGGAATCCCCTTATATGGGTCTTATATAACCTTATATGCCCAATTTCTGAAGTAGCTTATATGGGCAATATACAACCTGATATATCTGATACCTTATATACCCATATATGGCTCTTCTGAATATGCCCATATATAGCTATATTTAGAAGCATTCATATAGGGTTAAGCATCGATTTATATGGATACATTTATATATAGCTATTCAGATGATTCATCTGTATAAGTTCAGCTTGTGTCGCCGGCAAAAATTATAGCTGCCCGAATCATTCCTCAGCTGGAAATATAGCTCTTTATTGAAAGGTCTGCATGCAGTCACCATCGTCTCCAAACCAAAGGCAGTACACATCCCCTCAACATTCTTGTTCAATTAAGTTATCCTCATTGTAACTCGAGTTATTCTCAAGAAATAATTGCAAAAGTGTAACTTAGCAAGATATTTAAAGTTTGTGGTGGGCACATGTCACTGTTAGTCCACTTTCCCTGAAGAGATGCCTTCTTTGTGCTTAAATTTATTGCTTATTTATCGACACTTTTTTATTTATCTATTTATTTTATTACCCGCAGCTTCAATTGGCATTACTGTAGAGAGCGTTTACAAAAAGTAGAATACAAAAAAAGATACTTAGTCAGCCAAACAAATAATCAAAGTCGCCTCAATTCCGATCTGCAACACAAATACATATATGAATAAAAAATGTAACACACCCAAAAAATGCAACACACGAATTCTAACTCGGAATAAACAAATAATTTGAGATAGTAGAGGCAATGCTAGAAAGTACTTGGTTTCATTCTGTGATTCTTTTGGTGAAAAACTATTTTGAAATACGTCAGTCTTGCATGCGATTTTTCTCATTTGAACCTATGGTCAACACGGTCTGAGACCTAGTACGGTGCAAGTTTATATCCCACTTTATCATTTCCGACTTGACAATATTAAATAGCATAAAAGAACCCCATTTGAGTTACGTAAAGTTATTTCCCTCAGCATGTTTATTTAAAACTTCTCTGGCGTGCCTATGGAGTGACCATAGTGAGTCAAAACGAAATATTGACTTGCGGTTGACCGTATAAACTGCGTGTGCATTGAATAACTTAAATAAGTTGATAATCAACCTTTAAGGAGTTCGGTTGAAAGCGATTGGTATGCAAACTTGTCATGTACAAGTATTGTGACTAAAAATGCCCTATAGCATGACTGCTAAAACTGGTGTCTATAGGTCTCTGTGTGTGTAGGAACGGACGCCTTTAGCGATATATCTTGCCAACGGGACACTAAAAATGTCTTTTGTAAACGCAACCCACTTTCCCTTAACGTTTTCGTCATCAACTTAACAGCAGTAAAGAGCTAGTTCCGCAGAAATTCCGGCATAAGCGTCAGTGGCTCTCAGTGAAAAATCATTTCGTCCATTACCGAAAAACTAGAGAAAGCAAATAAAACAATTATAAATTTTCGGGTTTGAGTGATGATCGAAATCATGCAGGCCATTTGTTCTGCTACACAGCCAAACAGCTCTACCACACAGCCATGCATCTGCTTGGAAATAAAGCTTGAATACCTTCCTCTGGTTGAAAATGAGAGGCAAAAAACTATCGTGCTTAACAAATACACGCATCCTATATACAAGTTTCACAGCTCAACATTTATTATCGCAGCATTATTGCACGATAAAAGCATGCATTGTCATTGGGCATCACAACACTTTATTACCAACGTGACTTCGCGGTCTAAAGACAGCCAAATGTTCTAAAGTTCTAAAGTTCAAAAGTTCTAAAGTTGTAAAGTTCAAAAGTTCGAAAACATTTTACACACATAATGTTGAGAAGCACGGTCCGCTGCGCGAGTTCGCAATTCATCTTAACTGAGTTGCGCAAAAAAAATTCAAGTGCAAAAGGAAGACACCTGGACACAAAACACACTAACAACTGAAGCTTTATTGGAGAAAACAGAATATGTATGTGGTTACGAAAACATGTGAGGTGGAAAAAACTATTATATGAGCAGACATCCAATCATTTTCTTTCACCGTGTGGACGTCTTGTGGTGTACCGCACTGCGCTGTCGTGCGGGAAGTATTATTTAGGATTCGATAATATAAAATTAGATCACAAAGCTTCTCTAAACGGACAACCACTCTCTAACAAATCATTATATTGTAGAGAGTGTGGCTGCGCGCCCTTGTTTGATGATACGGTAGTTGAAGCTAGATTTAGGGACATGGTAGCACGAAAAATCGAAGAGGCGTATTTCATAAACAAAGTTGGTGATTCACGTGTCCCGTAACTCTCGGTTATGTTGCTTGCTTCTGAGGTAGCTTTCCTGGAAGCGCATCATTTATACAATCTGTCTGCTCAACTAATTATTTTCTTTCACCGCACGTGTTCTGGTAACCGCATATATATATATATATATATATATATATATATATATATATATATATATATATATATATATATATATATATATCTGTTTTCTCCAAAAATATTTCAGTTGTTAGTGTGCGTTGTGTCCAGGTGTCTTGCTTTGGCATTTCAATTTTTTTGCGCAACTCAGTAATAACATAATATTGTTCGTGCTTTAAACTATGCTGCCCCATTTTTACACAAAATGCAGCCAAGTGAGAAACCGTCATTGAGATGCTTTCAACTTTCTCAATTACACAGTAGTATTTCACAATTAAAATTGTTTAAGTAGCATAATGCGATAAAATGTACACACTGAGTTATTGAATTAAGCACAAGAAACAGAATATTGATATCGCGTTCAACTCTTAAAAATGGAGCTTAATGGTCCCCCAGTTATTTCACACAGTAGCAAGCCCCAATGCATCAAACCAGTTCATTTGTCGGCTTGCGTAAAACTATCTACAGTGCTCACAGAATAAAACATGACATCACAATATTTTTTTTACCTATGTATGCGGGTATATGCAGTTCCTCAGTATCACCACGCGATGTTGCGACACCAGTAACAATAATGTTGCCTGTGATGTACGCGTTCTAGTAAAGTTTACACTTATATCACCCAAATTGTAGCTGGTGGAAACAAAATTATGACCTATTCTTAAGTGTTTCCCTTTCGATCCGTGAGCATTGCACCCTGCTTTGAAGAACCAAACTAGCTAAAAAATTTTCACTGTGTGACGTTGTCAAAACAAGCGTAAATATAAAAACAAGGGGAAATGGATGAATAAACACAAATTGAAACGCAAGACAAATTCGAACTCGGGCTCATAAATCTCATGACACTCTTGGAGTTGGAGATGTGCAAATCTTTTTTTTGTAATTGCGCAAGTTGTAATTCATTCTTGGTAAATCCTCAAGCGTTAAATTGAGAAACACACAAGATAAGTATATTTAATGATTGATATGTTGGGTTTAACGTCCCAAAACTACCATATGATTATGAGAGACGCCGTAGTGGAGGACTCCAGAAATTTTGACCACCTGAGGTTCTTTAACGTGCACCCAAATCTGAGCACACGGGCCTACAACATTTCCGCCTCCATCGGAAATGCAGCCGCCGCAGCCGGGATTCGAACCCGTGACCTGCGGGTCAGCAGCCGAGTGCCTTAGCCACTAGACCACCACGGCGGGGCATAAGTATATTTACATCAATATACTTATGAAAAGTACAATAGCACGAAACTCATTTTCCTGGTGTACAGTTTTCGACTATGTAGAGCACTGTCTGGAAAAAAAAGAAAGTGTTGTGTCGCTTAAACAAAACAGCCTAATGACGTAACCACAATTAGTATAAAGTTATTTACTCAGCAATCATGCAATACGCTATGTATTCTGAGTTCTTATAATATTTTTGAACAACGGGTGAAGTTAATGAAAATGATGAACTTGCCTTAACATTTACCCGAGACTTGTCTTTCAATGAGCCTGTTAATTATGATGACCTATTCACATCTTGAAGCCATCACGTCCATTCGTACTGCTTTTGGCAGAAGTTTTGAAGGAATGCTTGACCGCAAACCTGGGTGTCCATTTTTTCTCGCACGAAAAGTTGACAATCGCCTATCCAGCGGCGTACACACGCACACGCACACAAAAACATTTCCACGTCCGTCCATAATTTCGCCACGTACCACGAAGTAGATTCCTGAGAGCTGCGTGAATATCTTGTGTAAATTAGAGCAGTAGTTAAACACCAAATAAGAGCAGGAGGAATAAAAAGTGACAAACTCTATCAGCACTGCACCCAAGACTCCAGCGAGCAAAAAAGCAACAATTGCGTGGATGGATACATTGCAGGCTTGACAATAAAACTACATTACTCCTTGAGATCAATGATTTACGTGCTTTTCACTAGAACTAAATTTTCTTGTGCTTATTGGCGAACGACGTTTCATTTTTTTAACAACTAATGACGCAATAATATTACCATACGACTGAACGTTTACGCAAACTATTTTCTTCGTCGTTATTTGAAATGGGCCTCGGCACTCATTTTCCTGCTGTGTCGACAGACTGCTGTAGGCTGGATGGATGGATGGATGGATATGGCTGTACCCTTTAGATCGGGTGGTGGCTAGCGCCACCAAGCCGTAATACCTAATGAACCAAAAACTATATTTTTTTCCTTAAAAAGAGAGTTTGAGGATTCGTACTTTGCAGTGAAGAATTTATTTTCACTCGTGTCTTGACTTTAGCCACCAATCAGATAACCTCCTTCTGGTTATCTCTACCCGCTTAAAGTTTATTTTGCCCTCCCGGTTCCTAAACCCCAGTGCTTTGAAAAACTCTGCGCCATCATATTGAACTATAGGGTGAAGCCCTTTACAGAACATTATCAAGTGTTCGGCCGTTTCTTCTTCCTCTCCACACGCACTGCATACTGTGTCTACCCCTTCGTATTTGGCCCGATATGTCTTGGTTCGCAGTACTCCCGTCCTGGCCTCAAACAGTAGAGAACTACCCCGAGTATTATCATGGATCCTTTCCTTGGCAGTTTCCTGCTTAAAAGTTTGATAGATCTCTAGTGCGGACTTCTTAATCATGCCCATTCTCCACATGTCAGTCTCCGTTTCCTTCACTTTCTTCTTAACCGATAGTTCTTTTTGGTTTGGCCACCTGCTGTTTTCTAAGTATTTACCAGTCAACTTCCTGGTTCGCTTCCTCCATTTTGTATCGACATTCTTCATGTACAAGTAGCTGAAAACCTTCCTAGCCCAACGCTCTTCCCCCATTTCTCTCAATCGTTTCTCAATTTTTATGTTGCTGCTAGCTTCCCTGCCCTCAAATGATGTCCATCCCATATCCCCTTGTACTCCCTGATTTGGTGTATTCCCGTGAGCTCCTAAAGCAAGCCTACCTATTCCACGTTGCTTAATTTCTAATCTTGCTTGAACTTCTGATCTCATGCACAAGACCGCATTGCCGAACGTCAGCCCAGGAACCGTGACCCCTTTTCATATTCCTCTCACAACATCATACCTATTGTAATTCCACAGTGCCCTATTTTTCATGACTGCTGCATTCCTGTTACCTTTAGTCGTCACGTATATTTCGTGTTCCCTCAGATACTCGGTCCCATTGCTTATCCATACGCCCACATATTTGTATTTATCTGTTATCTCTAGCGTGACCTCCTGTATTCTAAGCTCACTACCTTCGTTGTCATTGAAAATCATGACTGCTGATTTTTCCTTACTGAATCTAAAATCTAACCTATCTCCCTCATTACCGCAGATGTCCATCAATCTCTGCAAACCTTCCTTGTTGTTGGCCATTAGCACTATATCATCTGCGTACATTAATGCTGGTAGTGCCTGATCAATAAGTTTTCCTTGTTTGACTAAAGAGAGGTTGAGCCCAGTCCACTTCCCTCTAATTTTGCCTCTAATCCTTGTAGGTACCTCATGAATAATGAGGGTGACAGGGGGCACCCCTGCCTAAGCCCCCGTTTTACCTCTGCAGGCTTGGATACCTGTTTTTCCCACTTTATAACTACCTTGTTACCTTTATAGATACCCTTTAAAAGATTAGTGACTACATGTTCCACGCCTAGTGTGTCCAGTATTCCCCACAATTCCTCTTGAACCACGCTATCGTACGCTCACTTGATATCCAAAAATGCTAGCCACAGGGGCCTGTGTTCCTTTTCTGCTATTTCGATGCAGTGCGTCAGTGAGAACAGATTGTCTTCCAACCTCCTGTGTTTCCGAAACCCATTCTGCAGTTTCCCCAGCACCCCCTCATTCTCTATCCACGCCTGCAGACTTTCCTTTATAATTTGCATCGCCAGCCTGTAGGCCACTGATGTCACTGTTATAGGACGGTAGTTGTTTATGTCAGCTTTGTCCCCCTTTCCTTTATAGATCATGCTCATCCTGCTAAGTTTCCATCCATTGGGAACTTCACCATCGATTATTATTTTGCTCACTGCCTCTCTCAAAGCCTGCTTAGACTTCGGACCTAATGTCTTTATCAGCCTAATTGGAATGCCATCTGGGCCTGTTGATGTACTACCAGGAACCCTTTTCTCAGCCCTTTCCCACTCTTGTTGTGAAAATGGAGCCATTGCACCACTTGATTCGTCCTTGTCTATTGTGGTGCATAAAGTACTTCTTTGTTGAAATTTTTCTGCCACCCTTGTTATTATATATTCAATAGCTTCGTCCCCTTCTAGCCTAGCACCTTGGGCTGTAGTTATAAAACTCTGCTCTAGGCTCATCTCATTTCTTAGGGAGTTTAGATGGTTCCAAAAATTCGCAGCTGCCTTTCTATCTTTTTTATGTACTACTGCCAGCCACTGAGCTCCCTTTCTTCTAATTTTTCATTGATCAGAAGGGATGCATCCCTTCTACAGCTTAGAAAGGTTGCCCATTTTCTTTCAACATCCTCTGTCGGTTCACCCCGCTGCTTAGCATGTCTGTGTTCCCTAGAGGCTTCCTGACGTTTTGCTATGGCTCTCTTAACTTCCTCATCCCACCAACTTTTGGGTTTGTGTCTTCTTTTCCGGGGTGATTTGTCACGCGTCTTAGCAAGCTCTAGCTCAAAGAGTCTAATTAGATTCGTGTATGTCCACACTGTCTTGGTATCCTCCGTGATTACTTTCTCAATTTGTTTAGTGGCTATTTATATTTGCCTCTCTGGAAAAAAATTTCCTGTAGTTGCTCATCTTGTCTCCTTCCCACTTTCACTGCTCTTCCAAAACTTAGCTTGATACGTTTGTGATCGCTACCCAGACTTCTGAAGCCACCTTCATCTATGTGCATTCCCCTGAGCTTATCATACATCCTATGTGACATCAGTGCATAATCTATCGTCGACTGAAGCCTTCCTACCTCCCATGTTATTTGCCCCTCACACTTCTCGGTACTGTTGCAAATGATCAAATCAAGCCTTTCACACATATCCATGATCATTTTGCCTGTCGGGTCGGTATACCCATCTATATCTTCTATGTGCGCATTCATGTCTCCTAGTATAATCATCTCGCACTCTCTTCCTAACTCCTGAATGTCCTTTGATATACACTCTACCATTGCCTGGTTTTCCTCTCTGGCCTTTGCTCCCGTCCACAAGTAGACGAAACCAAGGAGTGTCATTTGACCTGCCACTTTCCCTTTTAGCCATAAATGTTCCTTGCGCTCCTGCTTGACCCTCTGCCAGTCTGTACTTTTATGATTGAATGCCCCAATACCACCCCCCTTTCTGCTGCCTTCTGTTCTGTTACAATATTCCCACGCGTAGTCCGGATTGTTCGGAGGTTGTTCCATGTCCCTGAGATGTGTTTCTACAAAACCGTATACCATCGGCCTCTCTTCCCTTAGCTGTTCTTCTATCTCTTCCCACTTCAGCCTGTTCCAACCACCCTGCATGTTAATATACCCTATGTCTGATTTGGCTCGGCGCTCGTGGCTACGTCTATTTATGCCCCGGACTCTACCTATCTTAGATATTGGTGCCACTTTGGAATCGTATCTGTCCATACCACCTGTCGAAGAGTCTCCCTGGTTGCCACAACAGGGCTGCACGCCACCTACGCGCGCTTCCTTGCACAACGTTCTCCGAATTTTTCACAACTCCTACTGGCGCCTTTTTTGTATTTTTTGCTGTGCACACCACTTGCAAACTTGCCAAGAGCTGCAGTGCAGTCAGGCGAGTTTTTTGGGACAATAAACCTCAACTTCCTCCCGCGGGTCCAGAAAGCTGCAGCTGCAGGACCTTTGAGAGAGGCATTCCGTGGAGCTGAAATCACTGCTTCGTGTGCACTGGCTACCAAGACGATTTCCAGCCAGATTTTCATCTTATTTCTCAAGCATTTATATTATTATGTATATTCAATGAACCTATAAGCAATCAATCATTTTTAATGTATCCAGGAAAAACCATAAGTTCTATCGTGCTGGCGCGCGCAAAAATAAAACAAAAATAAGAGACAATGCTATACAGACTGTCCACATAGAAGCAAATCAATAAAACGAGAAATAACCAGCAGTCGAAAAGAAATCAACGCACAATGGGAACATCAAATGAAAGAGTAGATAATCTTGGAATGGGACTGAAAAATATTGTGGAATATACACAACCGTGTGGTAGGCTTCTCGAAAAATGGAAAAGCGAAGAACCTGTGCATGTGCAAATCTACGATAAAACAGGGCAGCCCTCACTGACAAAAAATGGCTGTAGACTATGAAAAATATAACGAATAAAGAAAATTGACGTTAGAGAGACTCGGTATTCTATAAAGGATAGAGTGTTGGAAGAAGCTGGCAGGTACATGCAACAGTCAATTTTATCTATATAACTTACGCGAAGTTTGAAAATTATTACAATCGAGAAGGGCAGAATATCTCACCTTAAATTAGATTGTAAGGAAATAACAGCTCAGCGCGATTGTGTCGGCCGTTAAGTGATGTCAAAGATAATATTCTAGCAGTGCTGAAAGGATTCTAGTGAAACGATGGGGTTAAATGCTTATGAATTTTATCTGGACTCACTCAGTGGTGTTACGGCTGAATTTGGCAAGGCCACTCCAGATCAGATATGCATATGTACTCAAGTTGAGCGCGACATATCGCGGTGTAATATTTGTAAAAGGCTGTAGGAGAACCAGATTCTCGAGAAATATTTTCTCAACAGGGAAAGAACGAAGGCCTCGCTTGGCAGCACCTTTATTGCAAGTAGAAAAAAATCAGCATGCTATCAAAAATAACACCAAGGTAACTGATCCCATCAACCTTACTTAACGACACAGTATTCACAGCGTATATTATTGAAACGTTGGACGTTTTGCGAGATATTACAATAGTAACAACAACAGCAGCAACAACAACGACTACAATAATAATATTATTAATATAATAATAATAATAACAATAATAATAATACAATGATATCATTCTGACATGGCCAAAAATATCTGGCCACATTGAAGGAAATGCTAGTGTCCGGGTGCCCATGAATCTCTATACGCGAGTGTGGAATTGCGCAGTTTGGTGGGCATGTACCGGCATACATATTTTATAGGTAACTGCACCACAGTGTTGGTGTTAAAAAGATATGTTCGCAAGCAGTTTTAATTATTACGCGCCTGCACAGCAAGAGGCTGTTTACACCATGTAGAGTTTGGCTTAGGCATCACAGCAGCCTGCAAAAATGTGTCTTACTAATTGTATTCGTAAGGCGATGTTAAGCTAATACTGATGGTGACACGTGCGCATAAGTGACCTCGACCAAGTAGTGACACACCCACACACAATAGAAGTTTTGTGAATTCGGCAGCCAATGGTAAATGTTGCTATAAAGCTTGAGTATTTCACTACATGGTCCAATTATTGTGTATCACGTGTGAGTCAGTTGCACCTTTCTTAACGTACTTGTGTATGACGTGAGGTTTCTTGAAGCTTGCAAACATTACACCAAAATAATTGTTTACTCTTGCAATCATAAAATTTGCGATATATTTACTATGTGCACAGCCAAGAACATTATACGTAGCCAAATGAAACGCAACATGTGTTTTTGCAATAAATTAGTAGAACTTCCATCTTGAATTGCATCATATTAGTGCCTGCAAGTTTCATTCACATGAGTTCTTTTTTTTGTTTTTGAAGATACTACCTCAAACTTTGCACTGCACATACGACTATGGTTAATGGCCGCTGAAAGCAATCGCAGATGAGGGGTCAACAGGATTAACTGAAATCTTGTGTTATGAGGGGAGCATATAGCCATCAAAACTTTCAAATTATCAGCAAAGTTGTCCACCAGTGTGGAAGCTAAAAATGCATTGAAATTACTATTTCTTGCGCCCACTCCAAACAATGCACTAATGTGAACAATAAAAGTTGCATGCATTTCGTCTTTTCATGTTACTATATAGGAGTGCTCTATAATAATAGTGAGGTTCGAGAGCTTCAATACGTTTTGTGACCTGACACGATTCCTTCCCTGTAAAACATGTCTGCTCTCGTATACATTATTTACGTCGTAATATATGCAACCTATTGTTCGAAACCTAAATGATATGGAAAATTTACAAGTTAAATTACACAAATGCATGCATAGTTGCAACAATCACGTACACAAAGCTGACCTGATGTTTTGTTTTTTTTGCATGGCAGAAACAAGATATATAATTAATACTCTTGTTGTTGTAGAAAATAAGCAGGTCTCATTTGTGTACAAATTGGTATATATTACAATCCGCATAAAAGTATGTAATCATGGTGCTATATATATACGTAGTTCATTCCATATAACGGAGCACTTCCACATATAAGGATCCACTTGGTATGTTATATATGGCATGGCCGTACCTTATTAGGCCAGATTTCACTCTTTAATTTGGCCAACCGCGTCCTATGTGGCTTTATATAACCACATAGATGAACCGACTCCACCAGATAGATATACATCCATAAATTGTAAATGGAAGCCACTTATGCTGACATTTATGCTTATATGTGGCCACGTATAACCTATATAAGTGCCATATTTGACATTTCCGTAAGGACTGCCAGTGGAGGCCAGAAAAAAGGCTGTCGTTCGGCATTGCCACCCCGTAAATGCATTTCTGGCTTTGATTGACCTTCCACTTACTTCAGGTACAGTTTAGGTAACAGTTAGAAACGTTGCAAAGCTCAAATGCAGAAACTTCAACCATCGCAACTCAGCTGCTTCGAGAGCAGCCTCACCCATCCCAGTGCCCCATCCCAGCGAGGCCTATTGTGCCACCACGTCGGTGTAGATGCTGCCAGCGATTTTTACTTTATGTAGGCACAATTCTAAAATGTAAGAATGACTGTAAAGTACACTTTAGACATCCTTGAGCCTAAATCGACGATTTATCTACGTGTGTGGTGGCCGCACAAGGAGCGGCGACGATCGGTGTGTCGTGCTTTCAGCAACATAGGCTGTCACCGAAAGCTTCCTTCTGAGCGCAGAAGCCGGTACTTCTCTGACTCGTATGTAAGAACTTGCAATTTTGGGTTGGTAATTTGGTACGCGTTAGTGAACTAACATACTGGCATACTTTTCAGCGGACTGTATTAGTCATTTCTTCGGCGGTTTCTTATTTGCAGGTATCGATATAAGTGCGAGTATGTAATCTGGCATGCCGCATGTGTACTGCTGCATCGTCGCACATGTACTCATCTGTACATGATCGACTATCAAAGGAAAAAGCTATCGGCAGCAACAGCTGACAATTTATGGCTGCTTCTGCAGTCAATTTGAGATTTTTAAGAGTTAAGATGTGGATGCTTAAAAAAGTTTGCTCTCTTGCTAATATCCGCACGTCATTTGGTGCCCAGAAGCCGTTTGGCACAGTCCAATTAAGACGCAATTGTTATTTGTAAAGAAATATTGTGTCAGTCGTGACTGTGCGACTTGTAAACATGAAGTTGAACGGCGCGTTCGTTAGATAAATAGTCGTTTTACAACCCTGTTTGCATTTTTGGCCTAGCGTAGTGGGTAGCGTACTCGGTTCAAAATCAGAAAGTTGCGAGTTCGAATGCCGTCAGGAGGTGTTTTGATTTTTTAATGTTTTAGATGCGGAGCATCTAATACTCGAGGCTTGTAGTGCGGCGCCGTCCGCAAGCTTCCTCCTCCTTCTTCCACCATCTGTGCATCCCTTCCTTCTCTACACACCGCGCGCGCTTCACTCCTCCACCATCTGTGCAGCCTTCCTCCTCTACACACTGCGTGCGCTTCTCCTCTTCACGAACATTCGCTAGCTGTATAATGTAGCGCGAATGCGCCGTCACGCTTCGAGAACATCAGCAGCTGACGCGCGCGCATGCGCCGTCGCGCTTCGAGAACATCGGCAGCTGACGCGCGCACATGCGCCGTTGCGCTTCTCCCCCTTCTCGAACATTCGACAGCTGACAGTGCATGCGCCGTCGCGCTGTATATATACTCAAGGTCGGTGCTCGCTCGCTCAGTTGCCGCTCGTCGGTTGGTTTGTACGGCGCGTCGACGTGCGAGGTCGCAATGATCGACGTCCCTTCGACCAGCGCCGGCCAAAGTGGCATCTAAAAGCCATCGTGCTCAAAGTTCATCGCAATAAATAAACACCGCCCTTTCGCATACGTGTCGTACGTGTTCACTCATTTAACACCCCTCCTACAACCACGTTAACCAATTTAGCCAGCGACCCAAGTAAGTCGCAATTTAACACTCCATTTCACAACCACGTTAACCAATTTAGCCGTCGACCCAAGTAAGGCGCACTTTAACACCCCGTTAACCAATTGTATGCTCCGCATCCTCCTCAGTGTTCCCCCGAGGGAAGCTGCGGGCAATGTTTTTATTTTCCATGTGAATGCGCGCTATTTCACTTATTTTTTTCTTTATTTATGGTTAATGGTCACCCCCATCTTAATCGTGTGAGGCCATTTTTCGCAGCGTACTGGGACGCTGCCGCTTCAGCATCCCAGTACCTGCGCTGGGAGGCGCTGGTACCAGCGCCCTACTGGGCCCATTATAAGGCATGGATGGCACTGGACGCTGGTACCCAGTGGCGCTGGTTTTTGCAAAAGGGATCTCTATTACGCCAATTTAAAGTGCAACTCTACATCAAGCACGTGTAAATATCTTGTAGTCGTTAGGTACACCTTAGCTACCTTGTCCTTTTATTATAAATCTACATGAAGTTTTATGCCCGTGTCATTATTGCATTCCAACTATCAGCTGGAATTCCGTCATGTCGGCTCAAAGCAGTGAAGCCGCTCATGCCCAAGTCTGAAAGCTGTAATCAGGTGCTTTCAAGCGAAGTAAAGACGATCTTTCGGGTGCACTGGCCGAGAAGTAATCTACGAATTTTACAATCCTGCGTACGACCCGACTTCAAATCTATCCCCAGAAAAACAACGTCGGCTGACAAAACAACTCAAACGCATCTAAAGGAATGCTTGCAGGTGTTCTTACCTCAGTTACACTTTGTTGAAATATGAAGAAACTTGAAGAATCCTCAAACTTCAACCTTTGTAAGCAGTCTGTTGCGAGATCGGTTCAACCAAATATGACCGGTACGATTCGCAGCAAAAGTAGGCCTAGCGTACCGGCCGAGTCTGTCTCAAATGTCACCAGTGTTTTTGGATTTGATGATACGCAATTGGAAGGAATGAAAGTGACCTTACAGTAGAGCATTGTCGTTGGTTCACCTGAATGTTTCTTGAGTACGGTGTCCGTACAAGGAGCAATGAGCATCGATGCTGTGTGCTTTCTGCCTGCACACATGGACCGCCACCGAAAGCAGCTGGGCGCACTCGCCGGCGCTTTCCTGACTAATACGTGGAAACGAAGGCTTGCCCTTTAGCAAGCAATAATTATTTAACGTGATAAAATATTTTCGTGCACATTCGATTTCGTTTTAAGCAATTGGTTATGTATTTGCAGCCATCGGTTCAGAGATACAAATCAGTACACACTGATACGGCCGTTGCACTAGCATATCGTCGCTTACGGAAGAAAACACATGCATGCCAATCGAATAGTATATACGTACACACGCCAATTTTTAAAACCTGAACGCGCGAGCGTCAACCCCCCGTAAGCTGTCCCGTCTGTAAGTCTGTAAGCGTCCGTTCTGGGCGTCCTGGAATCTAATTCTCGGAAAAGCTTACCGAAAAAAGTTGCTCAGAACTGCTTAACGAAGGCATGCTGTTCTCGTTCATTTTGCCACTATGGTGTCCTAAACGCCGCTTATCGACTAGTCAGTCGGTCGAAGCTCTCGCTTTCAGGTTAATAAATTGGGCGAGAGTAGTTATCGAACGTTACAGTCGACATGAAAGTCCCGTGCTTGTCGACCAGCAGAAAAAACGACAAAAAGTTGTTGCAATCGGCAGTAATGGCTCATTCAAACTTGATGAGCGAAGTGAGAACACCAGGGTGGCCGACAAGCCACGTCTGCACGCGTCGAAAACGTTCACATTCGTTCTGCTCTTGTGCATGCCACCACCACCCCCTTCACTACATTGAGAATTCATTCCATTTTCTATTCTAATTTCCGCACCGAATTCTAGTTATTCATGCAAAGCTGATAAAAGAAACAGTTCGCACCTTTTAAAACGTTGTTTCGGAAGACACACAAGCCAAAACGACGTGAGTGGACACAGCGGCAGCATTTGCGGCCAATTCAGCCTGCTATACAAAAGCGAGACACGTTGGGGCATGTTGACTTGGTGCTGCTTTTTGGTTGTCGTAATCCAAACCAACTCTCGATGAACGCGTCCCCGTTGAGGCCGTGAAGCTTCGTCGTGCTGCGCGAGTCGATTGCAATTTGAGCTGTTGCGAGCCACGGCCGACGCCTTTGCGGTCATGTTGAATTCACGGATCACTGCTACCATCACGTGGTTTTAGCTAGTGCAGCCAAAGCCGTAAAACGGAAAAACGATTCACTTACACCTGGTGTAAACATTGGCCTCGGACCGATTTTCGCTTCTGGGTCTCACACCGTAAATTTACGGTGGCTTAGCGGGAAAGCGAGTGCATTCCTTGTGTGTTTTGCCGCTTTTGTTCCCCTCGACTCTAAGAGTGAACACGCTTTATTATCTGATGATCCGCTCGAGTTTCTGGGTAATGTTTGTGTATATTGTCGTGGTTTACCGAACACAGAACACTGAGACGTTTAGTCGAAGAACAAATGGCCCATTTTATGAAACAATCTATTTATTTATTTATTTCAGGTACCCTCATAGCCCAGAGGGCATTGTTGAGGGGAGTGGTACAGGATCAGGATGTTGAAAAGTGTTCGAATTGTACAAACATTGCAAACACATATGAGCAAATATACAAAAGCACTGAACAAACAAGTATCCAGCGGTGCGTAGAAGTATACAAAAGTTTAACAGAAATCTACACAGGTATTGTCTCTAGCATAAAAAGATAACAAAGCTAACATTGACAACTGCATGCATATGACACATTATAAGGTAAGTAAACACTGGAAAAAAAAGTTCAAGCTACACAGAAGTGAAGTAATCAGACACTTTTTTCCTAAACTTGTCAATATTGTTAGTAAGCACTAGGGATGGTGGCAGGTGATTCCACTCTGATGTAGTTCTAGGAATAAACGAATTTGAATATGCTACAGTGCGATATTTCGGAATACCAACTTTGCAAGAATGATCTATGCGCAATGAAACATGAGCAGGGGGTAAGATAAGAGCAGTTTTAAGGGTGGTGTTCAATTTATAGATTTTAAAGAAAAGGCACATGCGCGATATCTTCCTGCGCAGTGTGAGTGGTTCAAGAGATAGAGTTGCTTTCATTTGCGTTACGCTTGATAAACGGCCGTAATCGTGAAGGATGAAACGCGATGCTCTGTTTTGGGTTGCTTCAAGTGCATGTATTAGTGAATTATTGCATGGGCCCCATACTGAAGACGCGTATTCGTGTTTAGATCGAACAAGTGACTTGTACAATAACAGTTTAACAGAAGCGGGGGCTAGAAAAAAATGTCGCTGAATAAAACCAAGCGTCCGGTTAGCATTTAGGATAATAGAGGAGACATGCATATTCCAACTCAGGTCTGCTGTTAAAATAACCCCGAGGTATTTATAGGACGACACTGGTAGCAATGGGGAGCTGCTTATACTGTAAGAGGAAGGGTTTAATTTACGTTGGCGTGAGAACCGCATTACTTTACATTTATTAATATTAAGTGTCATATGCCAAGTCGAGCACCAATTATCGATAGTGTCAAGGTCCTGTTGAAGCAAAGAAACGTCAGTAGCATTTTTTATTTCGCGGTAAATAACACAGTCATCGGCAAAAAGTTTCACAGAAGAAGTCAGATTGCTAGGCAGATCATTAATTTATATAAGAAAAAACAGTGGACCTAAAACTGAGCCTTGTGGGATGCCTGAAGTGACAGGTAGAGTTCAAGAGTTAAAACCATTACCATGAACAAATTGAGAGCGATCTGTTAGAAAACATTTAATCCACTTAAGAACGTTAGGGTCGATATTCAGTTGGCTTAGTTTGTGAAGAAGCAGGCTGGGGGTAACATTATCGAATGCCTTACAAAAGTCTATGAATATGCAACGAGCCGCGGAACCAATATCAAGTACAGAATGAAGGTCGTTTTTGAAGGCTACCAACTGTGTTTCACACGAAAATAATTTCCTAAAGCCATGTTGCTCAGGTGAAAAAAATGAGAATGATTCAAGAAATTTTGCCAAGTGGGAAGCGATGACGTGTTCAAATATTTTACAAGAAATACTCGTTAACGAAATTGGGCGATAGTTCGAAGCAGAATGTTTGTCACCAGATTTATGGAGTGGAATCACTTTACCTATTTTACAGTCATCTGGAATCTCCCCTGACTGAAGAGACTGATTAAATATTTTGGACAATATTATAGCAGAATAAACCGAGGTGTTTTTGAGCACTTTTGTGTTAATGCCATCAAGACCACAACTAGAAGATAATTTTAGGCTCTCAATAATGCGTACAATGCCATCAAAATCAAAATGAACAGGGTCCATGGGGAAATCATAATGAGTGTGACAGGCAGGGAGTGACGAGTTAGTACAACTGGAAAATGCTTTTGCAAACGTGTCATTCAGAGCGGCGGCGCAATCAGCGTTGCTAATTCGGTTTGACTGCAAATCAACAAGAGAAATTGTCGAATCATCTGTATCCTTAATCAGACTCCAGAATTTTTTAGGGTTTGCGGAAAGAAGTTCAGGTAATGTAACATTCATAAACTTATGTTTTGCTTGCTTTAAAGCTTTCTTATATGTACATACGACATCCTTAAGTGCTGACCAGTGCTCTGATTTTCGAGACCGCTTTGCTCTGATGAAGAAACGCCTTTTTTTGTTAGCAAGGCGTTTTAATGCACGGCTGAACCATGGAAACTGATGGTTAGTGGTAATGACCTTTTGGAGAATATGATGTTTAATTAAATTGTGAATTGTACTTTGAAACAGGTGCCAGTTTTCAGTGACCGATCTCTCGTCGAAACCAACAAGAAACTCATCCAGAAAAATCTTCAGCCCATCATTAATAGCCGAAAAGTTAGCCTTTCCGTAATCGTAAATAAACTTAGGGTTATTATGGGACAAACGAGTTGGGACATTCAACATTACGTGTATTACGGAGTGATCGCTAATTTTCGGTAAATAGCTGATGTCGGTGACAAGATCTGGAGCTGTTGTTAACAATAGGTCAAGTGTGTTAGACGTGGAATCAGTTATTCTTGTTGGCTAAGTGATAACCAGAGTCAAAGAAAACGTTGAACAGAGTGCCACAAAATTTGATGATTCGCATGTTTCTTCACTTGAGAGAGCGGGTGACTGCCAGTTAACATCGGGAAAATTGAAGTCACTGAAAAGAAATATCTGCTGATTAGAAAACTTTATGTGAGTGGTGTTAAGAGTGTCGTGAAGATCCTTACAAAAGCCTAGTGGCGTAGACGGCGGACAATAACATACACAGAGTAGAAACTTCGTGAAGTTAACAGATATTTGGACGCAAGTGAACTCAAGATTTGTAGTGACATTGACTTGCGAGCATTCAAAATTGTGGTTAACAGCAACTAAGACACCACCGCCACGCTTTGAGGAGCGATCGCATCGGAAAATATTGTAGCACTTTTGAGCAGAAAAAATTTCACTGTCCCGTAAAGATTCGTTCAACCAAGTCTCAGTTAATACAATAATGTCAGCGGCAGTAGTGTCAGCAGCACAAGAAATAGAATCGTGGTTACGGACTACACTTCGTATGTTAGTGAAAAGAACTGAAATGTTACTTGGCGCCCGCGGCACGTTATGTGGACGGACGGTGAGCTATACTGTGGATGCATGTGGAAAGAGAGTTGAATGCGGAGCTTTAGAGGCGCTGGGGTTTCTGCATTTTTCCTTTACTTCACCGCTTACCTCGCAATACTCGTAACACTTATTGTTTAAAGTGAGTTTGTTATAGCGGAGTTTGAATTTTTCATCTGGCGATGAGCGTTTCGCAAAGTCTACTAAAATTTTACGGGCATGTCGGGTAGCTGGCGAGAAGTCTTCACTAATTGTGATGTCTGATCCTTTAAGTTTGGTTTTTGCACTGAGTACTTTTTTTGTTTTGTAATTTGCAAACTATACTATTATTGGTCGAGCTTTGTCGCGATGCAATGTGCCAACTCTATGCGCACGCGCGATATCGCTATCGACAAGATTAATCGACATTTGGTCAAGTACAATCTTCTTAACCTCCTTTTTCGAGTCCGCCCATGTTTCCGAGGGAAATCAAAGCAAAAAAGTAAAACACCTCTTTTCTGGTGAATGCCTTCGTTATCTGCCCAATCAGGGTCAGACATTCACCTTCCCCTAACACAGCATCACCCAGATGTTATTGTCGAGCCAGTCATTCGGCCATAAGGACTCTTTGTACAATCGGCAGTCCCTCGCAGAGTGACTAGATTAGGCACCGCTTAACGTGTACTACGTGTACAACTTCAGGATTGTGCTGGCGACTTCTTGTACAGTCTCAACGTTGTAGTGATAATATTTAGTTGTCGAATGGAAATTAATAATAATTTAGACGTCGCACTTTCTGGACGAAGAGGTTCATGGGAATATTTGGCTCTGATTTAAAAATGGTGTCACTTTACTAAAAGCGCAATCGCAAACTGTATAGCAAAAAAGAAAGTTTAAAGTTTTGAGTGCCAACCAAAACAATCATGAGAGAGAGACAGGACGGGTACTTTCGTCAGTCGTGCCTCAATAACTCACTTCATGGGTGTCGTCTGCGCTTGAAACGTACTCAACAGCTACTCAACAACTCGCCGAATTACGAGTGTTAGGTCGAAATGAAGGTTCTCCATCGTAGGGACTCCCAGTTATACAATAAAAATCGGCGCTCACTCATCGACCCTCCCTGATGCCAAAGATGTAATAAAGAAGAAGCTACACAATATAACTAAGAAGCAAAATACTCATCAGTACGGGCAGATTTTGAAATAGTCATTGTAATGATAACAACTACACGCCTACATGATCTCATGGTGACAATAAAAAGTTGCGGATAGAGTTTACAAAGGGTTTCGACGGCGTCTGATTCTTTTATCATATGTCCTTGTCTTCGCTGAATATAACTTTCTAGTGAATCAGTATACCATGGGAGGAAACTTTGTAACATTAGAAATAATCAACCAGTGCGGTTTTATGACAAAGATCTAATATATAGACAGAATTATAGAGAATACGCGACACTCGACGAAATAGATCAGCTATGGAAAATAAAAAATTGAAAGAATACAATAATTGTTTGCCTGCAATGGTGAAGCTGCGATCGTAATCGTGACAGACTGGAGTTCGATATGAAGTTAAACTGGTAGTGCGTTCATCAATCAGGCGATCTGGCATACCAGAAGAAAGCACAGAGACGTTCGAGCTGCACTTTGAAGAGTGTAACGTGATAAAGTATTCTGACTGCATTCACATCGCCTTCTCTATCCCTAACCTATGGCTTCAGTTCCCTGTGGCCACGGAAACAATAATGCCTCTGCCTGCCACATCGGCCGTTTCAAACTGTAGCACCACACCT
This sequence comes from Rhipicephalus microplus, assembly GCF_043290135.1. Lineage (NCBI taxonomy): Eukaryota > Metazoa > Arthropoda > Arachnida > Ixodida > Ixodidae > Rhipicephalus > Rhipicephalus microplus. The sequence goes on along the minus strand of NC_134706.1, from coordinate 23,816,256 downwards.
ACAGGGAGCACACGGACTCTCTACGACTTAAATCGTACCTAATGAATTCTCTAAGTAGCTAATAAGCGTTCGTAAGGCAATATTCACAACCGCACCGCTGCACCCAGGTGATGCTGTTGGGGAGAGTCATATATGTATGTTCTTTGCAGTCGGAAACCTAAAGAAGCCCTTTTTGCAAGTCATATAAGTTGACACTTGGGACGACTTAATGTATCTTTCACACAATACTACTAGCATTAAGGAGGCACCTCCCAATATAAAAAACTCGTATATGTTTGTAACAGCGGAGCTTGTTAAGCCGCTTTTCAACCTATGCAGATCCAACTTAAAACTCTCATAAACCAGACCGGGCACTCGCTTTCAGAGTCAACTGCATAATCACCTTTGTCTTCTGTTTCCCTCTCACGAAAAGCGGAGGTTCTGATTAAACATATTTATTTAATCTATTTACAAGTGGGATATAAGCATGGGCTGACGGGCCGACTCCGTATAAACTCTAGATATTGTCCCCAGTCTCGGACTCCTGCAGCTTCCGCGGTGGCACACACCCTGGCCACGTGCGTTCTTTGACCCTCCAAGCCCGAGCAGCCGAGATGGACAGCTTCCCAGCTCTCTCGGGCAGGGGGTGAAGGGGAAGTGATGGGGGGTACCGCCGGGTTAGATGGGCAAGCCCACGCTATATGGTGAAAAGCATCCGCAAGTGGATGATGAAAACGGGGCATTACCTACAGAAGGCTGGATTAAACTGCCTAGGAATTGTGCCTTTTGTGTATAGGCGTAACAGCCAGCGCTCGCCAGCCTTATTCAGGCCTTGGAGACAGCACTCACTGTCGTCAGTTTTCTCTCCTCCTGACTGTACGTCATCTTTTCTTCAGGCTCAAACCAAGCTGGCCTAAAGCAATGTCAATATTCAGGCAAACCGGCAGAGATGGAAATCATAGCCTGCTCGACTTGTACATCGCCGTGTTATTGCGAAAGGAGGTGACTGGACTAGGCTCTCTATCGCCGGACGATCCGTGACAAGTGAACCTGTTTGGCCATGGTGGGATAAAATAATGTTGATGCACAAAAGAAGGCGCGCAGAGAGACTTATAAAAAACAGAAATAAAAATACTTAGGAAAAAAAGGCAGGAAATTAGAGAAAGACAGAGAAATAAATTGAGAGAGAAAGAAACAAAAATGATAAAGAGATAAAAAGAGAGCAGAAAAAACAAATGGGAAAGCGAGATAAATACAGAGAATGACTATACTAAACCAGGAGACAAAAAAGATAAAAAAGACAAAAACAATAAAGAAGGGAACATGATGAAAAGTGGAGAAAGAAGAGACCCGCCAGCTCTCAACTTCCGTCGGAGTTCGCACCAACTGTGCGAATCTGCCTTTGTATATTTCTATACGACTTTAAACATGGACGTGCCTTTGTTGTAGAAGGCTTATTTTCATGCTATAGTTCGCGAAGAAATTAGCAGTCAGACCAACTTTATTCGTCCTACACTGGCATTAGTTAGAATGTTCGCTCATGGATAGCACCGATTTTTCGCGAAGATACGCTGACGCCGCAATGCCTGAGAAATGTGTTCTTAATGGTGTCTCGTGAAAACGATGACACAGGAACTGTGGCCGCTGTTGTAAATGCTGCGAAATTGATGCTGTTTATGGCTTTGAAAGATACACAAAGAAAAGGTAGCGGTAAGCACATATCACTCGGTCAAAATTAGTAATATCATGGGCTGATCCCCACCGAACATACGGTGTGCGTGGTTGCGGGTGACCACCCGGCCAGATGGGGTAGATTTTTTTCGCCACAGCCACGCAGCTGCTAGACAACAAATCTGAATGCTTCTTCCGCGGGATGAAGACGACCGCAGAGTTTCATTCCTGCATGAGGGGTGACCAGTGGCCAACATCGCACATCGGCTTTCAGTCGCACTTAAAACAACCGACGCGCATAACTGAGTAACCTTTTCGGCCTATAAAACGATACAGCGACAACAGCGGTAAAAATTTGGACTTTTTGGCCCTATATACTGTGTCGCTATAAGAGTGCGGTCAACAGCTACGGAGTTTTCATCCCCGCGGAAAGCAGATGGGCAAAAAGCATCCCCGCAGTATTGAGCCATAATATAAGTCTTGAAATGCAGCACAGTGGATTCCGTATAGCAGGTGCGCCATCTTCCTGGTAACGGGCACTGAGGTGATGCCTTGGCAAGTTTCGGCTTAGACCCTTTCACTGTTTACAAACACAGCTCCTTGATGACATTTGCCTTCGCCCGCCGATGCGCCAAAATAGCATCGGTGGGAAAGAAGAGCTTTGGAAAATTCTTCGCTGAGTTCCTACACTTTCTTTCCCAAAATTGGCTAAATATGTTCAAATAAATGTTTTTAGTTATATAAAAAGTACAACAGATTCCCTTGAACTCTACGCACGTTTCTCTTCTCTGAAATACGAAGAAAGACGTTTCTTACATGATAAAGGAACTTGAAAACGTGCTTTCAGTTTCTACGTTAGAAGCTGGTAAATGAGATGACTGAAAGTGAAAGTGTTCTGAAGTACAAAGCTTGTGAGCTTGCAACCGTCTATATATGAAGCTAGCCAAATGACTGCGAGGGCACGGTTGCGTAATTGGTAAGTATATATATATATATATATATATATATATATATATATATATATATATATATATATATATATATATATATGTGTGTGTGTGTGTGTGTGTGTATATATATATATATATATATATATATGTGTGTGTGTGTGTGTGTGATCTAACAAACAATAATGCCAAGGAATGTATAAGGGATTTTATTAGAACCAATGTAAAAGTGGGTGAAAAAATAACTTACCGTGAGCAGGATTCGAATCTACAACCTCCGAATAACGCGTTTGATGCTCTACCACTGAGCTCAGTCGTAGAGCATAGAACAGAAAAACGAGCCCTTAAGTATACCATTCTTTCTCTGTTATATATATATATATATATATATATATATATATATATACATATATATACATATACAGACATGAACATTTTAAAACCTTTAGTTGACTTTTAAATTCTTAATACGTGAAATCGCTGTAAGAAAAACGAATAGTGGGCTTAGTGTAACCCACCACCCATAAGTATAGTGGATTAATGTTGTGGGTGAATGCTGGAATACGTCCACTATGGTGTATGGTGGGTTATGGTGGAACTGCAGTGCCGGCAAGGCTTGAGCGCAAAATAGCGTCAGAATCACTGTGACGAACTGCCACAAAAATAAAAATGATGTATAAAAACAATGTAAAAAAATACCCGCAAAAAAAAGGCCCGCACGGACATTCGAACGTGCAACCTGCGGATTCTCCTTCGAAGACAAAAACCACTGCGCTATTTAAACATGTCGAAACTCGCCTGGTAAATGGCTAGTTTACATACGAAATGATGGTTCAACTTCAGTTTTGTTTGTCGCGTGCTTGATAGAGACGAGATGTGCACCTGCTAGTAAAATTTCACATTTATTAAACACAAGCAACTGCTGCCTGTAACGATTGCAACTGCGATAATCGCACCAGTGCTATGTTTTTGTTACAATTCACAACCGCACGAAAAACCCAAGTGGACTGGGGAGCAGATACTGTTTACCGGCGGGGTCAGCCAAGTTTGATATTCGTTTCTCGCTCGTTCCAAAGTGCGACATCTGCTTAGGCTTTATCAGGCCTCTAAGCTCCGTCCATGAATACGCTCACATAATTGATTGAGTATCGGGATGCTTTTCGCGCAACGTAGAGTGCAGTAGTGCCAGCGCACTGCTGCAGCTCTATCGTTAGCAAAAACTACATAAGAGCTTGGCCAAAACGAGCGAAGTGTGCCGGAAACATTATGCTATCATATTGGTTCAGCAAGTCTGTGTTGCCAAATGGCCAAGTCTGTGTTCTCGCATGAGAGCCAAAAAATTGCCGGCGAGGGCGACCGGCGGCTGTGGATGAGGGGAGATGTACGTTCTCTGGAAGTGCTGGAATCGTGTCGCATTGATGTTTGTTGCTTCTTGTGCGGACACCATACACAACAAAAAATGTTTCATTTAGGTTATTTATGCCATGGTTATGCTGTATTCTCATTATTACTCGTCTAAATTGTGTATTCTGAAACCAAGACACGCAGATGCACAATTGTAAGGGCCCCGTCGGTAGGTTGGTAGAAATCATGGTGGTAGAACTTGCAGTGTACAGATCCCAGCTTGGTGCACTATATATATTTGCCGCCATTATAAGCCCACTCATCACCTGCTTACTGCTTTCCAGCATCATCGCAATGGTGGGCAGAGCTTCTCTGCTTGGTACACCTTGTGGCCCGTCATAATAAGCACCACCTATCATTTGCTTAGTGCTTCCCAGCATTATTGCAATGGTGGGAAAAGCTTCACAGCTTGGTACACCACGTAGCCCACCAGAATAAGCACCACCCACCATCTGCTTAGTGCTTCCCAGCACTATCGCTATGGTTGCAGAGCCTCCCATGAATGCGCACTATCTAGCCGCTACTTCGCACCATCGTTTCCACTTTACCCATCTTCTGGACATCATGCCACGCAGTATGTCTCGCCATATCCACTACGTCCTACCATATCCACTATAATTTCAACTATGCCCACTATTATTTTCCTTGCGCCCACCGTGTTTTGTAGTATCTGCCATGGTTCTTTTTCCGATAGAGATAGGCACCCCACTGTAGCATCTGCGTGTCTAGCAATACATATTCACATCTTCGTTCCCCCATTGTTTTCGCGCCTAGACGACTGACTTTGATATATACGAGCTAACAGATATACGTGGTCTTGCTTCAAAAACGATTGCTCCTGATTTTTCTTGTGGTATCATGTCTATAAATGTCTGGTTTCTGACCAGAAAAGAAAGCATTCGTGCTGAGAAAATTATATGCAGAATATTTTCGACACCCGTCTGATGGCCTGCCTAGCTGTGATTATCTTTCTTCTAACGACAATGCTGAAGACTGACAAGTCATGTGTCAATGCAATTACAGCTCTTGCTCCCCTTCCTCCTGCCGCTCCGGCAAGGCCTCGCCAACCAAGTGCGGCACGTGCTTGTCCAATACAATGCTCAGTCATTGTCCAACCTGTTGGAGGTTTTGGAGCACATGGTACGAAATTAAAGTAGTTCATTTCAATCGTTACCCCTTGTAGGATACTGTGTTTATTATTATGTGAATTGGGGAATGCGGAAAGACTTCAGTGTTGTTTTGCTGTTCGTTACTGAACAAATATTGTCAACCATCAGAATTTTTATTCCTCTGAAGGACCTAACGTGGCGTCAGAAAACGCAAGATGTTCACCGTGGTGGAGAAACGATGCTGTGGAGGCGTGTTCAGAAGAACACGCAGTAGAGTGCCTCAATGCTCGCTCTTCCGCTCAGAGTGAAGAATTCTATGGCGGCCGCCGTTATCCCTCCCGCTGCATACCAGGTTATATGTATTACCAGGTTATATATATACATATACATATATATATACACACATATATATATATACGTATATATATATTGTAACGACGAGAAATAAGAGACAACGCCTTTGCTGCAGGCCGGCTGTTCTTATTCTGCTTCGTCTTCCTCGGCTTCCTTCACCCTGCCTGCGCCCTTGCCTGAGCCCCACTATTTATTATCATTACACTCGGCCCCGACTGCGAGCCTCGTGGGCTACCGACAATGTCTCCGGTGGGCGGCATTGACTATTCCGGGGTGGCCGGGCTCGGCCAAGCTGATATTTCACATGGAAGTTTGTTGAAGGAGATTCCGGAGGACGACACTGGCTGTGACGTGATGGTCGGTGCAGGCGTCGTCCACGATGGGGCCAACGCTGTTGACTTGGACAAGATGCCGCTAGCAGGAGATACAGACTCCTGCAAAGTGGCCGCGTTGGTTTAATCTCGTCGGTTTGAGCATCCTGTCGCAGTCGTGTTACAAATGCTGGAAATAGTCCACGCTGCACCGTCACCTGCTGCACTGAGCGTCGACGCCTGCGTTGCTTGCGGTGTGGCAAGGGGCGTCGGGGTGTCTTTGTAGTCATCTGAGAGCCGAGTTCAGGTTGCAGCTTGAGAGGCAACGCGTGCTCTTGCAGCACTGCCTTTGTCGGACTCATGCTCAAGCTGCTTATTCCTATAGTTTCACGTGCAGTAGAGCCTTCATTGTCAGCTGACCTGTCACTAACCGGAAGTATTACCTTCTCTGGTAGGTCTTTGCTGACAGTGACTTTGAAGGAGGCGGCGCTTAGCGTGTGGCAGACGTCCGCACACTCGGCCACAGACTGACGTGATATCAGGAGATGTCGCTTCGAAGTGAGGGTCAACACTGTAGGGTTGTTCGTCCCAGGGTAGGTGGTTAAATTGGCTGTCGGGAAGCTGCAAAATACAGCTGAAGCCGCGAGGGTGGTCTCCTTCTGGGATCTATTCTCGGTAGCGGTCGCGTAAGACTGGGTGGTCGTGGAGAGGTGATGGTGACTCCGTCCAAAAGCAGCTATGAGCTTGTCACTCCAGTCCACCCAGGATGTCTGCCGCACGCCTTCGTATCGATGCCAAGCCGCGGCAGCATTCCGAAGGCGGTCTATGGCCATGCCCCACTTCTTTTGGTCCGTCCACGCTGCGTGATCTCCGACAGCGTTGACGGTTGCCACCCATTCCTTGGCATCGTCCTGGAAGCCGCGAAACTCCGGTAGCTCGAAGGAAATCGGCGATGGCGGGACTGCGGGCAAAACTCCGAAATGTGCCCACGCCAAGCAGTTCACTTGCTCTGATACCTCCGTGAGAGAACGCCCGAGATTGCGACGGTTCTCGGGCGAGCTTACCTCGAAGTTTTGTGAGGCGGCCGCAGCCAACATGGCATTGAGTGCGCACAATGTTGGCAAGATGGCAGGACATAGCTGGGAGCTCGACGCTATGAGGGCGTTGGTCGTGACGCGGAGTTGCGCGATGGTATGCTGCAGCTCCGCTGCGCTGTCGTGTGATCCGCACGAAGAGCCAAGGCCCGCCTCTGCGGAGGATACAGTGACTGCGGTACTCGAGGTGGTACAATTGCTGACCAAGGACGCGTGGACGGCGTCCCTTGGAAATCCAGCTGTGGTAGGAATCGTGGACATGGGTTCCAGGGCGCTGGAAGCGTCAACGACGTTCCCAGGCAAGCGGAACCCGTGTGATGAGTTGTGACCTGGTACTGTGGCGTAGATGAAGCGGTCTTGCGCCGCCGGGTAGGCCTCGACGCCGTACACGGTGGGTGCTTGAAGCGCCGACAGGTTGCCAGGTATGGAGGAGGCATGTACGCCATCCCTAGGTGAGAGAGGCCCGTGCGCATGGTTGCCGCGACGTGTCGCGTCCCAGGACAAGTTTCCCGGAACCACAACGGAGGCCTGGACGCCATCCGTCGGTGCTGGGATCGATGCTGGCCGCGACGGACGCCTTGCGGGTTCCATCAGCGAAGAAGCGTGACGGCGTTCCTTATCGTGAACTGGTACCGGTAACGGGTGCTGGAGCCGCCGAGGAGGCCTTGACGCCGTCCCCGAACGGTGGTGTCAGTAAACAGCTGCCGAGGAGGGCTTGACGCCGTCCTCAAGCGACGCTTACCGCGGCTGCACGTCGGCGGGCGTTCTGGATGACGAAACCGAGACGTAAGCCGTTTTCTTCGTCGACTGCGCCATTGTAACGACGAGAAATAAGAGACAACGCCTTTGCTGCAGGCCGGCTGTTCTTATTCTGCTTCGTCTTCCTCGGCTTCCTTCACCCTGCCTGCGCCCTTGCCTGAGCCCCACTATTTATTATCATTACAATATATATATATATGTATATATATATATATATATATATATATATATATATATATATATATATATATATATATATATATATATATATATATATATATATATTTTTTTTTTATTTACAGTACCTCAAAGGCCCCAATGAAGGGGTTTTACATGAGGGGTGGGCTATTACAATCGGTTAAAGGAGTAGATGCTCGATCGCTGCTTTGAAGTTGATGATACTGGAGTGGTGCGCAACGTGAGGAGGAAGGCCATTCCAATCTTGTGCGGTCTTGACAAAGAAGGATGAAAGGTGCGCAGTGGTGTGAGCTCTTGGCGGGTAAACAGCTTTCCTGTGATTAATGCGGTCTGAATGACGATGGGCTGGCTTGATGGTGGGAGTACGAGCCGATCCATGATAAAACTTGAAAAACAGACACAGACGAGCTATACAGCGGCGTGACGAAAGGGTAGCGAGGTTAGCACGAGATTTAAGTTCGGTTACGCTTGACTGATATGAATAATCTGAAAAGATGAATCTTGCTGCTCGGCTTTGCACTGTTTCAAGTGTTTTAGTATTGTTACTCTGATGAGGGTCCCAAACAGCGCATGCGTATTCAAGTTTTGGTCTGATTAGTGTCTGATAAGCGAGTAGTTTGACAGGGGTAGGAGCTGGATGAAGGTTTCGGCGCAGATAGCCAAGAGCACGGTTTGCTTCGTTAGTAATGTGCGTTATGTGAAGAGACCATGTTAAATCAGAAGAAAAATGGACACCTAGATACTTGTATGTAGTTACGCATGAAATTTGAGTGTTGTTAATGAAGTATGCTGGAGATGGGTAGCACTGTCGGCGATGGAAAGAGACTAGTGACGTTTTGTTTGCGTTAAGGGACATTAACCACGTTGTACACCAGATTTCAATTTTATGAAGGTCAGATTGAAGTTCTTGAACATCTGATGTGTTGTTAATTGGGCGATAAATGACACAATCATCGGCGAAAAGTCTGATGTTAGAAGAAATATTATTTGGCAAGTCGTTAATATATATTAGAAAAAGCAAAGGTCCTAGAACCGTGCCTTGAGGCACGCCTGAAATTACGGGGCGTAAAGAAGAAGAAAGATTATTTGCGTAAACGAACTGCTGGCGGTTAGTTAAAAAGTCGCAAATCCAATTGAAAACTAAGGGGTCAAGGTTGAGACAAGAAAGTTTTAAGAACAAGCGTTTATGAGGAACTTTGTCAAAAGCTTTTTCGAAGTCTAAAAAGAGCGCGTCTACTGGTATATTTACATCAATGCTAGAGCTAATGTCATTAGTAAACAGAGCTAGTTGAGTGTCACATGAAACACCTTTCTGAAAGCCATGTTGGTTTTTATGAAAGAAATTAAGAGGTGCGAGAAAGTTAGTTAACTATGTGGGAATAGATTACGTGTTCCATTATTTTAGAGCATACACTTGTGAGCGAAATGGGACGATAGTTTTTGGGTGAATGCGAGTTACCTTTCTTTGAGATTGGAATGACCTTGCCTACCTTCCAGTCTTGGGGCACCACTCCAGATGAGAGTGATTGCTGAAAAATGTTAGATAAAATCACACTTGTTACAATTTTAGTGTTCTTCAATATTTTTGTGTTATTGCCATCTATACCCATTGATGAAGTAAGCTTTAACGAGTCGATTATCTTGGAAATACCATTGGCATGAAATACGATTTTTGACATGATCGGGTGGCATACAGGAAGGGCATGGGGAAGGTCACCGTCAGGTTCTATGGTGAATACAGAGCAGAAGGTTTCATTTAATACATGCGAAGTGTAGTGTTCAGGAATTGAAACATTTTGTTCGTCGCGTAGTGTAATGTTCGATGAAGGGGTAATAGATGATGGGTTGATTGTTTTCCAAAATTGCTTAGGATTTTTTCGGAGCATATCAGGTAAGGTAGAAGAATAGAAAGAGCGCTTGGCTTTAGCTGCGAGAGAATCAAACAGCTTTTCGGTTGCTTTGTACTTGTCCCACGCGTACTGGGTGTCTGAATGCTTAGCGGAGCGGAACTGGCGCTTCTTTTTATTTTTAAGACGTTTTAGTGAGGCGTTGAACCATGGGGATGTTGACCTTATGGTTAAGGTGACGGTGGGAACGTGAACTTTTATCAAGTGCTGTAGTTTGGTTTTAAATAGGTGCCAGTTTGTTTCCACAGTGCGCATAAAAAAATCGGTTAGAAAGGATTCAGAGAAAGCTGTTAGTTCATCGTTTATAGCTCTGTAGTTGCCCTTATCGTATAATGTGATTGTTCTCTTAATTTTCTTGGGATTAGGTAAGTAGCACTGAAAGGTTGTCTGAAGGACAGAGTGATCGCTAATGCCAGATAAATATGACACTGTACTAAAATTATCAGGGTGAGACGTAAGCAATAGGTCTAGAATGTTGGAGGAGTGTTCTGTTTGTCGAGTAGGTTTAGAGATAAGTTGTGATAAGCCGAATGTTAAACAAGAGTTTAAGAAGTCACTTTCAGCGTTGTGTTTTGATGCAGTTAGTGCTACATTTGACCATGTTATTCCGGGGAAATTGAAGTCACCAAATAAAATAAGTGGGGCTTTTGGAAATGCAGTTATGACAGAATAAATGGCATCATGGAAATGTTTTGTGAAAAACGTATCGGCTTCAGGTGGGCGGTAACACACTCCGATTACAACAGGTGGATTAGACGCTTGGCAATGCACAAACAAGATTTCTAAGGGAGAGGGTACATCAACTATGGAGCACTGAACACTGTTATGGGCGGCCATCATGACACCACCACCACGTTTGTTTTCTCGGTCGCGCCGAAAAATTACAAAATCGGGGAAACAGCACTGTAGTTCGGTGTTGGAAATGGATGAATTTAGCCAAGTTTCGGTTAGAACTATAAAATTGCAGTCAGTGGAATCTGTTATGTGTGAAAGTGAGTCGCGTTTGGGCAGGATACTTCTTATGTTCGTATATGAAAGACAGAGCTGTGCGTGGAAATTCTCGCTGAGAAGAGTCATGTGATTGCTACCGTAGCTGTCGAATGACCTTCTGCTCAGTAGAATCAAAAAGGTAAGTAGTGTTATCGAGTATAAGCTTATCATAACGGAGCTTGAAAGGCTTGCGTTGAGTTCTACCGAATTCAACTAGCTTTTTGCGGGCAAGGCGAGTAGCTGGCGAGAAATCTGCTGTAATCCTGTAGTTGGTGCCCTTGAGTCGCGCGCTTCTTGATAATACGCCCTCCTTATCTTTGAAATGGGAAAATCGGACGATAATGGGTCGATTGTTGTTTGGTCGAAAGCGGCCAATTCTGTGAGCGCGCTCTATGTCTCTTGGTTGCAGAGAAGTTTCAAGGCTCGCGCTGCAGAAATTGGTTATTAACTTCTCCGATTGCTCCCATGTTTCATGTTCATTGTCTTTTAGCCCAAAGAACACTAGATTTGAGCGTCTAGCCCTATCTTCGGAGTCGTCTAGTCTGGTAGCCAAGTTTGCAAACATCTTGGTGCTCTGCTCTGCCATGCCTCGAACTTCATGGATTTGTTCTTTGACTAAGGCGATCGAAGAACAAACGCCCTCTATTTCCCCTAGTCTTTTCTTTATATCGTCAAGAACTTTGTCATTTTCTGATAATTTTAAGTGAATTGATTTCATTTCATCTAAGAGTGTTGCTTGTCCGCTCTGAATTGCGCTCAGCACTGACATTATGTCATCAGATGGCTGTGATGAAGCGGATCGAGTGGTGGGACCGGGGTTTTCCTCAATATCACCTGCTAGAAGCAAGAGGTTAAGAATAACATGAGTACACTCACAAATCATGGCAATGCAACACCGTGGGCCTGGCAGCACGACTAATGCCATGTATCGGGTACGGCGGGTGAAGAGAGAATATGAACATGTTACCTGCACGAAAGGCAAGCGGATCGCGTGAGCGTGAGGCGTTGCTGACATGCTGCCAAGCCCACTGGAAGCAGGTGACGTTTTGTCAGGCCTTATATAGTCGTGCTGTGACGTCAGAGTCGTCGACGTAGCGGTGAAGCATCCATAGAGGGAAAGGGCATGAGGCAGCTGAGCCATGACGTAGGCAGGGGTGTGCCTGCGAAGATCATCATGCACACGCCGCTCGTTTTCGGAGCCAGGATCTCGTTGAACGAAGACTGCCGTAGTTGAAGGATGGAGCAGCTGGTGGCCCACGAACATCGGGTCTCCATCGGCTACGCAGGGTGGCCCATGGAAGGATGTCAGCAGGCACATCAGGGTGAGTGACTGCACGAAAGGCAAGCGGATCGCGTGAGCGTGAGGCGTTGCTGACATGCTGCCAAGCCCACTCCACATACACATATACATATACATATACATATACATTATATATATATATATATATATATATATATATATATATATATATATATATATATATATATATATATATATATATATATATATATATATTGTGAAGAAGAAGATGTGCCTGCAGCGAGCAGCATCGCCAACGCCTGGCTCTCTCGGCTCGTGCTTCGGTTCGTTGCTGTGCCGATCGCTGGACGGTTCTTGACGCTGTCTCGTCGCTGTCTTTAACGGCTAATAAACCTCCTCACATTTGGTGGAAGGTGCTGTTAATCCCCGTTGCTACACCCTGGAGCTGCGAAGCCGCACGCTACCACCTGTCATGACTGCCAACGCCACTACATCGACGCCTTCGCTCCAGTTCAACTGCCCTGGCCATCCTAAACTACGGGAGCCGAAGGTCTTCAGCGGTGCGGATGGGACCGACGTCGAAGACTGGCTCGAGCACTATGAACTGGTGAGCGCCAACAATAAGTGGGATGAAGCCGACAAGCTGGGCCACGTGATATTTTATCTCACTGGCGCCGCCGAATTGTGGTTCAATAACCACAAACACAACATCCCCACATGGAGCGTCTTCAAGACGTCATGTGCTGAAGTGTTCGGTCGGCCGGCTGTCCGCAAGCAGAGGGCAGAACAGCGCTTGCGCGTCCGCTCTCAGCAGACTGGCGAGACCTTTACCAGTTATATTGAGGACGTCGTCGACCTTTGTCGACGTGTGAATGACACCATGCCCGAATCTGACAAGGTCAAAAACATACTGAAGGGCATCGACGACGGCGCATTTCAAATGCTTTTGGCAAGGAATCCAAGCACAGTTTCTGAAGTCGTCAGCTTGTGTCAGAGCTACGACGAGTTGAAAAAGCAACGCACTCTGACTAGGCAGCCTCAGCCTGGTGGTGAGTCGCTGTCCAGCTTCGACTCCATGCCCGACAATTCACCATTGCTTCAGCAAGTCCGAGTCTTCGTCCGTGAGGAAGTCGCCCGCCAACTTTCCCTAGTGCCCTTTACTCACGAGACCACCACCCGTCTACCTGCCCCGCTTCGCACGGCTATATCGGAAGAGGTTGCACAAGCTGTTCCTCGTGCGCACTACGAGCCACCTCTATCAAGCCATGGTCACTGCCCGGGTGTCGCACAGCCGGTAGGCGCTCCTGTCGCCTATCCGCCAGCCGTTCAGCCTGTGGCCGCGCCCCTAACCTATGCAACGCAGCCTGTGGCTCCGCCTGTCGCCTTTTCGCAAGAGATGCAGCCCGTAGCCGCGCCGCTCACATATGCAGACGCTGTACGTAGGCTCCCGCAACCACCCTACACCACGCGCTCACAGCCCGCACACCCGGCTGCTTATACTGCACCTTGGGCGGCAGCACCAGTCGCCAATCCCTGGAGGACGCCCGATAACCGACCGATTTGCTACGCTTGCTTCACTCCCGGACACGTTGCTCGCTACTGCCGCCGTCGACCTCAGACGTTCGGCAACTATGCCCGGTCGTCGCATCCCGGCAGCCAACCCTTCGTCCAATACGGGCCGGTCTCGCCACCTCGCTATGCGCCTACTGACCACCTAGACTTCCAGCCGCAACGCGCACCCTCTCCTCGTCGGCGATCGCCCTCCCCCATGCGTCGCCGGCCCGGACCCTCCGACCAGGAAAACTAAGCAACCCAGTTCAAGAGGCAAGAACTGCGCCGTTTTCGAACTGTCTAAGCCCTCGCTCCTCTCCCGCTAACGTGGTCGCAGTAACTGTTGAAGGTTATTGTACTTTCGCCCTTGTGGACACTGGCGCCGCTGTTTCTGTTATTGCCGCTAATCTCTGCCGTTTATTACGCAAAGTAACGACGCCGCTTTCGGGACTGTCGCTTCACACCGCAAGCGCACAGCAAGTAACGCCTCTCGCAGCCTGCACTGCAAGAGTCTCCATCGAAGGCATTCTTTACATCGTGGAGTTCATTGTTCTTCCTGTCTGTTCGCATGACGTCATCCTCGGGTGGGACTTCCTGTCCCGCCATAATGCCGTCATTGACTGCGCACGCGCCGAAGTTGAGTTTTCGCCCTTGTGTGATGTCCCATTACTGGACGCTCCTCATCAGCCGCCGAAGTTGCTCGTTCTTGAAGATACCGATATTCCGCCTGGAAATTTCGCCCTTGTTCCCGTTTCATGCAACGCCTGCACTGACGCTACAGTTCTTTTTATGCCTTCCGATATCTTCAAATGTCGTCGAGCTTTGCCGCTGCCTTTCGCAACAATTGACCTTGCCGCCGGAAGAAGCAACATGTTGGTAAGCAATCCGCTTTCCACACCTGTCACATTGCTTGCGGGGGAATGTCTCGGCCGCGTGCAGGATCTCGACCCTTCGTTTTTGGTTGATGTTCCGGACGACTACTGCGACCACCCAAAAGCACTGTCGGCACTCGGGGAGTCGTCCAATGATACGTTTTCCAGCGCCATCGCCGACACTCTCACTCTCACCGAACATGCCGACCTGTTGGATCTTCTGCATGAGTTCAGGAGTTCGTTCGATGTGTCGCAGCCTCAACTGGGCCGCACATCACAAGTCAAACATCATGTTGACACCGGCCTACACCAGCCACTGCGTCAAAGACCATACCGTGTCTCCGCTGAAGAGCGCCACGTCATCAACGATCAAGTCGAAGATATGCTTCGTAGGGACGTCATTCGACCATCTCACAGTCCCTGGGCGTCTCCCGTCGTCCTGGTGCGTAAGAAAGACGGATCTATCCGATTTTGCGTGGACTATCGTCGTTTGAATAAGATAACCCGCAAGGACGTCTATCCTTTGCCGCGCATTGATGACGCCATTGACACCCTTCACGGAGCGGAATTTTTCTCGTCGCTAGATTTGCGGTCTGGCTACTGGCAGGTCCCAATGGCAGAAGCCAATCGCCAAAAAATGGCATTTATTACACCAGACGGACTATATGAATTTAACGTCATGCCCTTTGGGCTTTGTAACGCGCCTGCCACGTTTGAACGTCTTATGGATAATACGCTACGTGGCCTCAAATGGAATATGTGCCCGTGTTACCTCGACGATGTCGTGGTTTTCTCCCATGACTTTGCTACGCACCTCCTTCGCCTCAGGCACGTTTTGAGTTGTCTGACCAACGCTGGTCTGCAGCTTAACCTAAAAAAATGCCGCTTCGCTGCACGCGAGCTCGTCATCCTAGGCCACATCGTGTCCAAGCACGGCGTATTACAAGACCCAGCAAAACTTCGAGCAGTCGCAGAATTTCCCAAGCCGACGACCATGAAAGAACTTCGCAGTTTTGTAGGCCTATGCTCCTATTTCCGGCGCTTTGTTCGCAATTTTGCATCTATCATGTCACCGTTAACCCAGCTTCTTCGCGGTGACGTGAACCTCACCTCGTGGTCCCCTGCATGTGACGTTGCCTTCGCTACTCTGCGCCGTCTGCTTACTTCCCCACCTATTCTTCGCCACTTCGACCCGACGGCTCCTACCGAAGTGCGCACCGATGCCAGCGGCGTCGGGCTAGGCGCGGTCTTCGCTCAACGAAAGCCCGGCTATTCAGAATACGTTGTAGCCTACGCTGGCCGCACTCGACGAAAGCCGAAACTAATTACAGCGTGACAGAAAAAGAGTGTTTGGCTCTGGTGTGGGCGCTTGGAAAGTTCCGGCCGTACTTATACGGCCGCCCGTTCGATCTAGTAACTGATCACCACGCGCTTTGCTGGCTCTCCACATTGAAAGACCCTTCTGGCCGCCTTGCGCGATGGGCATTCCGCATCCAGGAGTACGACATTCGCGTCGTATACCGCTGCGGACGCAAGCACTCTGACGCTGATGCCCTGTCCCGCTCACCTTTGCCACCAGATCCGACGTGCGGAAACACGTGCCTCCAGTACTTGTCATTGTTAAATCTTGAATCAATTGCCACCGAACAACGTCGTGACCCGTGGATCGCCTCTCTTATCGAATATTTATCTGGCACGCCCAACCTTCCAGTACCTCGATCCCTCCGACGTCAAGCTCTCCATTTCGCCATCCGCGATCAACTTCTTCATCGACGCAACTACGCTCCCGATGGCCGCCGGTGGTTGCTGGTCATTCCACGCACTTTACGATCGCAAGTATGCGCCTCCCTTCACGACGATCCGCAATGTGGCCACGCCGGAGTGTTCAAAACATATGAACGCCTTCGCCATCGCTATTACTGGAGCGGCATGTACAATTTTGTACGTAAATTCGTGCAGTGCTGTCCTGACTGCCAGCGACGTAAATCAACACTGCCACGTGCGACTGGCGCATTGCAGCCACTTCCATGCCCTGCCAAGCCATTTGATCGCGTCGGCGTTGACCTCTACGGTCCCCTTCCATTGACACCAGATGATAATCGGTGGATTATAGTGGCGGTCGACCACCTGACACGCTACGCCGAAACAGCCGCTTTGCCGAGCGCTACAGCTCAGGATGTCGCCTCTTTCATTTTGCAACGCTTTATCCTTCGACATGGTGCACCTCGAGAGCTCCTTAGTGACAGAGGCCGCGCTTTTCTTTCCGAGGTCGTCAAGACTCTGCTTTCGGAATGCCACGTCATTCATCGGAAAACGACAGCATACCACCCGCAGACTAATGGACTAACGGAACGGTTCAACCGCACGCTAGGTGATATGCTCTCAATGTACGTGGCATCTGATCACAGCAACTGGGACCGTGTTCTCCCATACGTCACGTTCGCATATAACACCGCAATACAATCTACCACGGGATTCTCACCTTTCTTTCTTCTTTACGGACGTGAGCCTTCCCATACAATTGATACCCTATTTCCTTACCGTCCTGATGCTTCCGAGTGTCCACCTATCTCCGATGCTGCTTGACAAGCCGAAGAGTGCCGCCAGCTCGCCCGTGCGTTCACCTCGGAAGAACAACAACGCCAGAAAGAAACTTGTAGCACCTCTCTTCCGGATCCCAACTATACCCCAGGGTCTCTTGTGTGGCTTGCCATCCCATACCAAACACCGGGACTCTCCTCGAAACTTGTCCCCCGATACGAGGGGCCTTACACCGTTTTGGAGAAAACCTCTCCGGTTAATTTCCTAATTGAACCAGTTTCCCGATCGGACGACATGCGCCGGCGTGCACGTGACATCGTCCATGTTTCCCGACTGAAACCGTACCATGAGCCTTTGCCTGAAACTTCTTAAGTCGCCAGGATGGCTCCTTTTTCAGCGGGGGCGATTGTGAAGAAGAAGATGTGCCTGCAGCGAGCAGCATCGCCAACGCCTGGCTCTCTCGGCTCGTGCTTCGGTTCGTTGCTGTGCCGATCGCTGGACGGTTCTTGACGCTGTCTCGTCTCTGTCTTTAACGGCTAAAAAACCTCCTCACATTATATATATATATATATATATATATATATATATATATATTACCATTGCTGGCATATAGCTAACCAGTGCTCCAGGAAAAAAACGTGGTCGAAGAACACTGTTGCCATCACAAATGTTCTTCACGGCATTTGGTCATGCATAGTAAATGTAACCAGAAGCTAGGGAGACACTATAAAAGCCATTGTTCAAGAGGCGCTTGTTTAGAAACATTGACCGTTTTAATTTCTGCTGAAATTTCACTCCTACTACTTGTTTTTCGGGACCTTTTTTGAAGAACATGAATTTTCTAGGACGACGTGGTGGCCGTCTAATGCAAGCCGCTCATAGTGCCCTCAACACAGACATTGAATAACGCAGCTTTCACAGACTGTGCTATGGCAATAAATGGCAAGAGGTATATTGTTTGAAAAAGCGCAAACGCCGTACGAGGCCATAGATAGCTTGTGAGGCACAGCTGGCATTTTTTTGTGCCGATAAAGAAACACGACAGAAAAGATGAGAGTGCCAGAGTAATGAAGAACGAAGAATAAGAAATACACGTGGCGGCTGCCTTATTGTATATTACTTTTTTCTTTAGAAGCAATGATGTTACCACCACTTCATATCTATCATATGAATCAATATCCTATTTATTCAGCCTGATTGCGAAGAACAGACTTTGGTTATCCGTTGAATTTACATTTGAGGGCAAAACGTACCGCATGCTAGACCGGCTGCAAACAAGTTGTGTTTTAAAGCAAAGTCTGTTAAGAGGGCATCGCTGGTGAGCGCGACCACTCTGGAAGGAAATAAGCAAAATGCACAAAATAAATGAATAAACTATTCAGTAGGGAATGCCATTAGAGAAAAGAATGGCTTTCGCAAAAAATAACCGCCGGGCGCTACTACGGGGAACGGCGCGAGTGGTTCCATAGTTCCGTTTTCGCCCGTTGAACAGGTGGTGCCATGTAGCAAGCCCCAGTTTTGTACTGCTGCTTCTAGTAGCTTCTGCCACACAGTAAGAGCGGGCAACGTTGGGCACTCTAACAGTGACCAGAAATGTCACTTTCGAGTGGGTCATTCAACGTGCGCTAAGGCCATGCGTACTACTAAACCCTTATTCGCCATGCGTACTACTAAATCGTTATGCTAGGTTTCAACATCCACTTTTATTTGCCTTCAGTGTCTCTTCGACGCCAGACGTTTATTTTAATGACTGGCATGATATAATAAATTACTATGTATACACTCCTATTCAGAATAACGTTACTAAGAATGGCACTTCTGAAAACGGTTTCATCATAATTTGAAGGGCAGTCTAATGTCGCCGACACTTAATTTCTTCTAAATTTCGCAGTATACTGAGAAGTTAAGCTAAATATATCCTACCAGGTGCGCCTTCAGTGAAACATCGCTCCCACTGTCGTGAGAGCGTCCGACTGATAATAACCACTAGTAATGAAACTAGCTGCAATAACAAAGACGAGCCTTTCATGCATTCAGAGAAGTGATAAAATGCTGCTTGCCCGTTTCTGTTTATTTGTAGGAAAAAGATACCCCCTGTTGCCACTACGTAGAATAGCGCCAGTGGTTCAAAAGTTCCGTATTAGCCAGATTAGGCAGAATAGGTGGGGCGAGCTAGCGAGTCCCAGTTGAACCAAGGAAACAGAAAAATTTGTCGAAAGTCGTCGTTGCTACTGTGGCTTTTGCTATACTTATGCTCTGCCACTGCCAGTGTTTGCGGCCGCGCAGTAAAGCTGGAAATCGTAACAGTGATGGCAGAAAGCCGCTTTCAGGAGGGTCATTTGAAGTGCCATGGTGCAATGCGTACCACTAAGACAATGATTTATTTCAATATAAGTCCCCGCCACCGTGGTCTAGTGGCTAAAAAACTCGGCTGCTGATACGCAGGTCGCGGGATCAAATCCCGGCTACGGCGGCTGCATTTCCCCTGGAGGCGGAAATGTTGTAGGCCCGTGTGCTCAGATTTGGATGCAGGTTAAAGAACCCCAGGTGGTCAAAATTTACGGAGCCCTTCACTACGCCATCTCTCCTAAACATTTGGTGGTTTTGTGACGTTAGACATCACCTATCAATCAAATTTATTAAAAGCACTTCCTTGGAAACGAAGTAGTTCTCCGGAGTTTCTGTTCTATTTCAACCATCAACATCGACCTAATATTAGCCCTTAGTGTCTCTTTATCGCCAGATATCTGTTTTGGAGACTGCAGTGGTATCAGACAAAGTGCTATGGATACACTGCTAATAAGAATGTTGATACTAAAAATGAAGCATTTGAAAGCTGTTGTGCCATGTTTAGAAGGGCAGCCTAATGTCACGAACGCTTGATTTATTCTACATTTCGTATGACATAATTAGCTACGAATACATTATATTGCCACGTTCCATTTCCCAAGTTTTTCTTATCGTCCCAAAACACCACACCATTCTCAGCGCGAACCGCGCCTGCAGTTTTCGAGAAGGTTCCGGACTGTAGTAGATCATTTCGATAAGATCACGCCCACTGTGCGAACGGTACAGATTGTTCTGGAACCTACGCCGCCGCCAGCGATAACGCTAGAACATTCGACGGCAAGAGTGTAAATGCCGACGCGGTTCGCCGCTTGTCAGTTGTTGATCGAAGGCCGACGCTCAGTTCGCCGCTATCAGTCCGAGACTGCTATCTGTGCGAGACTGCTGCTGTAATTGGACTCTCCGTTTACCGGGCACAGGTTCGCCCAAATAAACAGTTAAATCCCAACACGAAGTCTCGTGTCTTCGGCCACGTCACGACCCCGTGACATCTGGTGGAGGTGCTGCTTCGTTCATGTACCGGACACCCCCGTCAAGCCGTGAACCCAGCCCACGTCGCGAAGAAGACACCGACGCCAACCAGGAGCAGCGAACAAGCCGCCGACAGCAAGGGCTACCACCGGAGTACGGGATTCTAGAAGACAAGGCGCGGAAGACCAAGGCCATGACCGCGACTGCAGCGACAATGACAACCGCCGCGTCCCAGCCCACGATGGTCATGCATCAACCCAGGGAACCACCAATTTTCCATGGGTCATCGTTCGAAGATCCGGAGTCCTGGCTAGAAACATACGACCGTGTGGCCGCCCTCAACCACTGGGACAACGAAGAAAAGCTCCGTCGTAGGTACTTCTACCTGGAAGACACCGCAAGGACCTGGCTAAAGAATCGTGAGTCCACGCTCCGAACGTGGGATGTCTTCTGCGGCGCATTTCTGCAAACGTTCGCGAGCGTCGCTCGCAAAGAAAGGGCCGCTGCTTAACTAGAGACCCGGGTTCAGCTACCAAATGAGAAGGTTGGAATTTTCACAGAGGAGATGACCCGCCTATTTCGTCACGCTGACCCAGACATGCCTAAGGAGAAGAAAGTTCGTTTCCTCATGCGAGGGGTCAAACAGGAGCTCTTCGCGGGACTAATGAGGAATCCACCAAACACCGTCCAAGAATTTGTATCCGAGGCGACCACCATCGAAAAAACCCTTGACATGCGCACCAGACAGTATAACCGTCGCCTGACTCCAGAATGCGCTGCTGCTCAAACCAGTGACTCCGAAAACCTGCGTGAAACGATCCGAGCGATCGTGCGGGAAGAGCTGCGCAAACTGTTGCCTTCGGCGCACCCTCAAGTGGATTCGATCGCCGACATTGTGCGAGAAGAAGTTCGGCAATCACTTCGAATTCCCCAAACACCGCTGCCCGAGCCAGAAACTATGAGCTACGCCGTTGCAGTGCGCCACAACGCTCCTCCCCGTCCACGCCAAAACGCCGCCCCGTCGCACTTCCGTCGCCGGACACCACCGCCAGCACCACCGCCACCGACGACCTACCGTTCACCAGCGGGCCAGCGCAGTACGCCGAGGAAAACCGACGTTTGGCGCACCCCTGACCACCGCCCACTGTGCTACCACTGCGGCGAGGCCGGACACACTTATCGCCGTTGCCAGTACCGACAGATGGGACTGCGTGGCTTCGCCGTCGATGCACCACGTCCGCAGCCAGGGGAACGGCCACGTGACATCGCCGACTATCTGACAGGAACTCAATGGACACCCCGAAGTCCTTCCCGTTCGCCGTCGCCCAGCCGCCGCATGTCACCGCACCCCTGGCAGTACTCTGGCCCAACGCGGGGCCGGTCTCCTAGCCCGTATCCCGGAAACTAAGTGCAGCAACCGGTGGAGGTGCGGTTGCTGTGCGACGAACTACCGAAGATCCTCCGACGACGACGACGCCGCGACGGAGCTTTCCGAACACAATGCCAACCAGGCAAAGCCCTGACGGCGAAAGCTCACTTACCGGAGGTGGCCTTACGACGCAACATGGAAGCAGCGGATCAAGCCGACGCAGCCGTGACCCGACGCCACGCCCTAACTGTAATGCGGGACGGCGAACTAGCGACATCGACGTTCTTATTGACGGCCACAGTGTGACCGCTCTCGTCGATACTTGAGCCGACTATTCTGTCATCAGTGGGTCGTTCACAGCGAAGTTAAAGAAAGTTAGGACAGCTTGGAAAGGCCCTGAAATCCGCACAGCCGGAGGTCATCTTGTAACGCCTGCAAGAATCTGCACAGCGAGAGTCACCATTAACGGCCGTATTTATCCTACAGACTTCGTAGTCCTACAGCGTTGCTCGAGAGATGTCATCCTTGGCATGGACTTCTTATGCCTCCATGGTGCTGTCATCAACCTAAAAACAAAGTCGATAACGTTATCCACAGAAGCACTACCACCACGCACGCCGTCAGGACACCATGCCTTGAATGTGCTAGAAGAAAAAGTCACCATTCCGCCTCGCTCAAGCGTCATTATTTCAGTCGGCGCTCCTAAATCACCTGACTTGGAAGGCGTCGTTGAAGGCAGTCAGCGTCTGTTGGTCACCCGAAATATTTGCGTCACAAGAGGAATAGCAGAGCTGCGGGGAGGCAAAACAACGGTTATGCTCACGAATTTCAGCAATGAGTACAAACATGTGAACAAAGGAACAACGGTAGCATACATCGAAGAAATTGTCGAAGCCACCAGTGCTTTCGCCCTCGCCGATTCTGCGGAACCTGCTCAGAGGAACCAAGCCCCTCCCATAGCTTTCGACGTCAATCCCAGACTACCGAACGATAAGCAAGAACAGCTCAAGGCCCTGCTCCTGCAATACGAAGATTGCTTTTCGACGTCATTGAAAATTCGGCAGACCCCAATCACGAAACATCGCATCATAACCGAAGAAAATGCCAGACCACTCCGTCAGAGTCCGTACAGGGTTTCGACGCGAGAACGTGAGGCCATGAAGAGACAAGTTGACGAAATGCTGCGGGATGACATTATCCAGCCGTCCAAGAGTCCATGGGCATCCCCCGTGGTGTTAGTGAAGAAAAAGGATGGGACCCTACGTTTCTGCGTCGATTATCGCCGCCTGAACAAAATCACAAGAAAGGACGTGTATCCTCTCCCACGAATAGACGACGCACTTGATCGGCTCCATAACGCCAAGTACTTTTCGTCAATGGACCTCAAGACTGGCTATTGGCAAATCGAAGTCGACAAAAGAGACCGAGAGAAGACGGCGTTTATAACACCGGACGGCCTCTTCGAGTTTAAGGTGATGCCCTTCGGCCTTTGCTCAGCGCCTGCAACTTTTCAACGCGTTATGGATACAGTACTGGCAGGATTGAAGTGGCAAACTTGCCTTGTGTACTTGGACGACGTCGTCGTGTTTTCTTCGAGTTTCGACGAGCATCTTCGGCGCCTTGAAGCTGTACTTCAAGCCATCAAGACGTCCAGACTCACAATGAAGCCAGAAAAGTGCAGATTTGCGTATGAGGAGCTCTTGTTTCTGGGACACGTTATCAGCAAGTCTGGAGTTCGTCCCGATCCACGGAAAACAGCCGCCATCGCCGACTTCCCGCCGCCAACTGACAAAAAGGCCGTGCGCCGATTTCTGGGCCTGTGCGCCTATTATAGGCGGTTCGTGAAAAACTTCGCCCGCATCGCCGATCCTCTCACTAACCTTGCCAAGGCCGACGTGGAGTTCAAGTGGGAAACGCCACAGGAACACGCTTTCCAGGAGCTTAAACATCGCCTCCAGACGCCTCCGTTACTTGCCCATTTCGACGAATTCGCCGAGACAGAAATACATACTGACGCAAGCAGCGTAGGTCTTGGCGCCGTTCTTGTGCAGAGGGCTGACGGACTTGAAAGGGTTATTAGTTACGCCAGCCGATCGCTATCCAAAGCAGAAGCAAATTATTCCACAACAGAAAAGGAGTGCCTCGCCATCATCTGGGCTACGTCGAAATTTCGCCCCTACCTCTACGGCAGGCCCTTCAAAGTTGTGAGCGACCACCACGCCTTGTGTTGGCTAGCCACCTTGAAGGACCCTTCAGGTCACCTCGCACGATGGAGCCTGAGACTTCAAGAGTATGACATTACTGTCATTTACAAGTCCGGCAAAAAACACTCTGACGCCGACTGTCTCTCTCGTGCGCCTGTCGACCAACCGCTACCCGACGACCCGGATGACGAGTACTTCTTTGGAATGATAACTACCGACGACTTCGCTGAACGACAGCGGGCCGACCCGGAACTTAAGGCCTTAATAGAATACCTCGAAGGCAGGACCGCCGAAGTCCCGAAGGTATTCAAGCGCGCACTTGCGTCGTTCTTTCTACGAAACGGTCTTCTACAAAAGAAAAACTTTTCACCGCTTCGAGCTAAGTACCTCCTTGTGGTGCCTTCAGCTCTGCGACCAGAACTCCTGCAGGCCCTGCACGACGATCCGACGACAGGGCACCTCGGTGTTTCTCGCACGCTCGCGAGGATACAAGAAAGGTACTACTGGCCACGTCTTACCACCGGCGTCCCTCGTTATGTGAGGACATTCCGGGACTGTCAACGACGTAAGACACCGCCGACAAGGCCAGCGGGACTTCTGCAGCCAATTGATCCACCTTGCCGACCTTTCCAGCAGATTGGTATGGACCTACTGGGGCCGTTCCCGACGTCGACTTTTGGAAACAAGTGGATCGTGGTAGCTACCGACTACCTCACCCGCTACGCCGAGACAAAAGCCCTGCCAAAAAGCAGGGCATCCGAGGTAGCCAAGTTCTTCGTCGAAAATATCGTCCTACGTCACGGCGCCCCGGAGGTCCTTATCACCGACAGAGGAACGGCATTCACTGCCGCCTTAACTCAAGCGATCTTGGCATACAGCCAAAAAACCACCGCCGGACGGCAGCGTACCACCCACAGACCAACGGCCTCACCGAGCGGCTTAACAAGACGATCGCCGACATGCTGTCAATGTACGTCGATGTCGAACACAAGACGTGGGATGCCATTCTTCCGTATGTGACCTTCGCATACAACACGGCGGTGCAGGAGACGACGCAGATATCTCCATACAAATTGGTCTACGGAAGGAGCCCGGCAATGACGCTCGATGCCATGTTACCCAACGTCACCGGCGAAGAAAACCTCGATGTGAGCGAGTACCTTCAACGCGCCGAAGAAGCCCGACAACTTGCGCGTCTCCGTATCAAGAATCAACAGACGACCGACAGCCACCGTTACAACCTTCGACGATGTTTTTTGGAATACCAGCCCGGTGAACGTGTTTGGGTGTGGACGCCGATACGCCGACGTGGACTAAGTGAAAAGCTTCTGCGACGGTACTTCGGACCATACAGGGTGGTTCGACGTCTCGGCCCATTTGATTACGGGGTTGTCCCCGACGGCATCACGAACTCTCAACGACGCCGATCGCGACCTGAAGTCGTACATGTCGCGCGCCTCAAGCCGTTTCATGCGCGTTAACTAACTGAAGCAGTGTTTTTTTTGTATTATAGTTGTATCGTGAATTATTCATTGTACTTTCTAGCATTATCATTGTACCTTCATCTTTAGTTAAAGCATCGGGACGATGCCTTTTTTTCAGAGAAGGGCAATGCCACGTTCCATTTCCCAAGTTTTTGTTATCGTCCCAAAACACCACACCATTCTCAGCGCGAACCGCGCCTGCAGTTTTCGAGAAGGTTCCGGACTGTAGTAGATCATTTCGATAAGATCACGCCCACTGTGCGAACGGTACAGATTGTTTTGAAACCTACGCCGCCGCCAGCGATAACGCTAGAACATTCGACGGCAAGAGTATAAATGCCGACACACTTCGCCGCTTGTCAGTTGTTGATCGAAGGCCGACGCTCCGTTCGCCGCTATCAGTCCGAGACTGCTGCTGTAATTGGACTTTCCGTTTACCCGGCACAGGTTCGCCCAAATAAACAGTTAAATCCCAACACGAAGTCTCCTGTCTTCGGCCACGTCACGACCCCGTGACAATATGAGTAGCATACTTGTCATAACTCTGGTTTATTATGGCACAAGTTTTTCCATGCCTTAGACAGTGACTAATACTGAGATACATGACTGATTGAGATAATGCGCATAAGTGAGCTGCAGTTCGTTAAACATTTGCATACTTTCTTCATCTTAGTGTTACTTTTGTAGCTTATTCATTGGAGGTAAACTAGTTCTCAGAGATACACTACTGCTGCCCGTCGTAAAATATTATTGAACTGACATTTGTCGTACCCCATTGCGTTGTCCTTTATTGAACTCAAGACCGAAGACTCAAGAGATTCGCCCGCACACCGTTGTAGTCCGTATTGTTTTTACAGGTATAGTGAAACTTGCTGTTTCACAAAGTTCTCCGTGAATTCGGAGTGCCACCATTCTTGAAACAAATGAAACTATCAAATCCCTCTATTTTATACTTCTTTTCTTCAAATAGTCAGGCAAGGCCAATATGGGAGGATCAGCGGACAAGTACCACCCATTTTATTGCCTCGTCTGCTTGTCAGAAAAAGTCGCAAATTCTTGCTTTTGCAAATAATGCAAAAGCAAGAATTTGAAATACCACATGAAGAGCGGAGAGCTTCTGAACAGCTGAAACGTGCTGCTGAAGCACA
This sequence comes from Rhipicephalus microplus, assembly GCF_043290135.1. Taxonomy (NCBI): domain Eukaryota; kingdom Metazoa; phylum Arthropoda; class Arachnida; order Ixodida; family Ixodidae; genus Rhipicephalus; species Rhipicephalus microplus. The sequence goes on along the minus strand of NC_134706.1, from coordinate 23,789,785 downwards.
AAGAATGCTCAAAAGGATCGCACAGGCGTGCAGCGGCCTAGCATAGACAACCTTGACAGTTGTTACAGGTTTGCGTTTGAGCAACACGCTGAAAGTGTCAGCCATGCAGAACCCAATGTTCTACGGTATATATATATCTATATATATATATATATATATCTATATATATATATATATATATATATATATATATATATATATATATTTACAGCGAAAGCTGTGACGAGATAAAAACAAAGGTCACATGTGACGCGATTCACCACGGCCGCTGGTGTCCTTAACCACTATTGGGCAAAATAAGAAAAAAAGGACCATAAATGAAAAACACTTAAGGACGCAATGAGATTTGAAGCCCAATCACCTGCGTGAAAGCCGAGCATTCTACCGAAAAGCCACGACGCCAAGGTTTCGAATTTTGTTGCAAACTGGCCATAAGCGGAATTGATGTTGCGAAATTAATCGCATTCTAATAAATACAATGTTTTAGCAACCAAATGAACAACCAGGCGTCCCGCAATGCGAATTGCGTAGCTAGTGCGTCTTCAAATGCTACAGCCCACCACAAAAGCTTCGGGCGTAATCCATCATCGTCGTCAGTCATATCAAAAAATTCGAGAAAATTTCTTGCATGTGTGTAAAGGGTACCACGCTTCACCGAAGAGTAACAAAGGACACGGCATAGTCAGTGCCTCCCTACTGCACCAAAATATTGTCACGTAAAAGTGAGGGTAGCCCGAAGACAGGAGACCAGGAGGCTAGTAGAAATAGAAGGAGATCCGTTTATTTGGCGGACTTGCGCCCACTAAAGGAAAACAGACCATCGGCTTAGCGGGTGGCGAACAGCGTGTTCGACGGCCGTCGGGGAACAGAATGTCCCACTGGATCGCAAGGCGCGTTCACCATCTGAAATACAGTCGCCGTAGCGTCTGGCCCTATCTCGTTATCAACGAATGGTCGACGTGCGGGCCATGATCTTCGCAAATGAATCGCGGTGCATCCTGGACCACGATAAGGCCGCGTGCCGGCGGTATCGGCATGCGCAACACTATCCGCAATAAGCCTCTCGGCATTGCTCCCTCCTCAATGTAAGCATCGACTCGATGCTTTGTTTAAAATAAAACAAAAACAAAAGGACAGCCTGTGCGAAGCGCGAACCACGCGCAAATAAACAAAACAAGAGATGGAAACTGGGAGCGTCCTTTAGCGCGCATGATAATGCTTGAAACGGGCGACGTGTACCACTTCTTGTCGTGCGCGGCGTCGTTGGGATGAGCTAGCCCCATCAGGGACCACTTCATAGTCCACTTAGCCCACTTGACGGATAACTTTGTATGGGCCGAAAAAACGGCGCATGAGTTTTAGATGCGGAGCATCTTATACTCGCGCCTTGTAGTGCGCCGTCCGCGTCATCCGCGCCGTCCACACCGCTTCTCGAACATTCGACAGCTGACGCGCGCACATGCGCCGTCGCGCCGTCGCCCACTCTTCCACCATCTGTGCATACCTTCCTCCTCCACACACCGCGCGCGCTTCACTCCTCCACCATCTGTGCACCCACCCCTCCTCCTCTACACACCGCGTTCGACATCTACAATTCTCCTGATTCTCCAGTGGACGCGCATGTGGCGTCGCGCTTCGAGAACATTCAACAGCTGACAGTGCATGCGCCGTCGTGCTGTATATATACTCAAGGTCGGCGCTCGCTCGCTCAGTTGCCGCTCGTCGGTTGGTTTGTACGGCGCGTCGACGTCCAAGGTCGCGGTGAAATGAATTCCAATGAATCCACAAACACAATGATCGACGTCCCTTCGACCAGCGCCGCCCTTTCGCATACGTGTGTACGTGTTCACTCATTTAACACCCCCTCCTACAACCACGTTAACCAATTTAGCCATCGACCCAAGTAAGTCGCAATTTAACACCCCATTTCACAACCACGTTAACCAATTTAGCCATCGACCCAAGTAAGTCGCACTTTAACACCCCGTTAACCAATTATATGGTCCGCATCCTCCTCAGTGTTCCCCCGAGGGAAGCTGCGGGCAATGTTTTTTTCGCTTAATCCTCGGCGGCGAACGGGCGTCCAAACCCAGACTCTGTCACCTGGCCTGTATGTTAAATCGCGTCTCCGCAGGTTGTAACGTCTTGCGTCGTTTCGCTGTTGGTCTTTTATGCGCAGACGAGCAAGCTGCCGGGCTTCTTCAGCGCGCTGAAGGTAGGCGGCCACGTCTAGGTTGTTTTCATCGGTGACGTTAGGCAGCATGGCGTCCAGGGTAGTAACGGCATCCCTCCCATGGACGAGATTAAATGGTGTCATTTTAGTGGTCTCCTGCACCGCGGTGTTGTAGGCGAAGACCACGTAAGGCAGAATTAAGTCCCAGGTCTTGTGTTCTGTGTCCACGTACATAGCGAGCATATCGGCAATGGTCTTGTTCGAGCGGTCCGTGAGACCGTTTGTCTGCGGATGGTACGCAGTTGTTCTTCGGTGATCTGTATGACTGTAATGTAAGATTGCCTGAGTAAGATCAGCCCTAAACGCCGTTCCCCTGTCCGTTATTGGTACTTCAGGTGCGCCATGACGGAGGAGAATTGATTCGACAAAAAATTTGGCAACTTCTAAGGCTGTGCCATTCGGAAGGGCCTTAGCTTCAGCGTGTCGGCTAAGGTAATCAGTGGCCACTGTGATCCACTTGTTACCGGATGTTGACGTCGGGAAAGGTCAAAGCAGGTCCATATCAATCTGTTGGAATGGTCTCGACGGGGGTTCAATTGGCTTGAGAAATCCAGCTGGTTTTGTTAGAGGTCTCTTCCGGCGCTGACATTCACGGCAACTCTTAACGTACCGCGCAACATCTGAGGAGAGGCGGGGCCAGTAGTATCGTTCTTGAATTCTGTGGAGTGTGCGTGTAAAACCGAGGTGGCTGGCAGTGGGTTCGTCATGTAACGCTTATGAAATTTCTTCTCTGAGGCTGCTTGGGACGACAAGAAGGTAAGCTGCCTTATCCGGTGCGAAGTTCTTTTTAACTACCACCCCGTTTTGCACACAGAAGGAGGATATCCCACGCTTGAACAGTGCAGGCGGTATGGAGGCCTTTCCTTCGATGTAGTTCATCAACTGTTGTAGGATCGGGTCTGAGCGCTTCTGTAATGCAAAGGTGCTGCTGCTGATATGCCCAAGAAAGGCATCGTCGTCTTCATGGCTTTGTGGTGTGCCGACAGGGGCTCTTGAGAGGCAGTCTGCGTCGGAGTGCTTACGACCAGACGTGTAGACTACCTTCACGTCAAACTCCTGAAGCCGTAAGCTCCATCGAGCGAGGCGGCCAGAAGGGTCTTTCAAACTGGCCAACCAGCACAACGCATGATTGTCCGTTACGACCTTGAAGGGTCTGCCATACAAGTATGGGGGGAATTTCGAGGTGGCCCATACTGTCGCAAGACATGCCTTCTCAGACGTGGAATAGTTCACTTCCGCTTTCGACAGTGAGCGGCTTGCATACGCGATTACGCGCTCGCAGTCCTTGTGCTTCTGAACGAGAACGGCACCTAAGCCGATGCTGCTGGCGCCTATATGTATCTCAGTTTCGGCATTTTCATCAAATTGACCCAGCACAGGCGGCGACTGTAAACGTTGTTGAAGTTCTTTGAATGCCTCACGTTGCGCAGCATTACATTTGAAAGGGGCGTCCGACTTGGTGAGCTGCGTCAAAGGATCAGCATTGTGTGAGAAGTCCTTGACGAACCGCCGGTAATAGGCGCACAGTCCTAAGAATTGGCGCACTGCTCTCTTATCTTGCGGCTGAGGAAACTGTGCAATAGCGGCTGTCTTCTCGGGATCTGGTCTTACGCCATCTTTGCTTATAACATGGCCAAGGAAGTGTAGCTCTTCATAGGCAAAATGGCATTTTTGTTGCTTCAGTGTCAGCCCTGATGACTTAATTGCGTCCAGTACCGTCCGGAGCCTTTTCAGGTGGTCGATAAAGTTGGAGGTGAAGACGACCACATCGTCCAGGTATACGAGACATATTTGCCACTTGAGACCTGCCAGTACTGTGTCCATTAGACGCTGAAAGGTTGCTGGGGCGGAACAAAGTCCAAATGGCATCACCTTGAACTCATACACTCCATCCGGCGTAATGAAGGTGGTCTTTTCTCGGTCTCTTTCATCAACCCGAATTTGCCGATACCCTGTTTTCAGATCAATGAACGAGAAGTACCTTGCATCACTAAGACGGTCTAGGACGAGAAGTACCTTGCATCACTAAGACGATCTAGGGTATCGTCGATCCTTGGTAAAGGGTACACGTCCTTCTTGGTTACACTATTCAACCGTCGGTAATCGACGCAAAACCGAAGACTTCCGTCTTTCTTTTTGACAAGGACGACTGGTGCTGCCCATGGGCTTTTCGATGGCTGAATTACATCGTCGTGTAACATTTCCTCAACTTGCTCTCGGATGGCCTGACGTTCACGTGCCGACACACGATAAGGGCTTTGATGGAGAGGGCGGATGTCTTCTTGTGTTATGATTCGATGCTTTGCCAGAGAAGTGTGTCGGAAGAAGTGGCGAAACAGTCATAACGTCGAAGGAGGTTCTGGAGCAGTTGCTGCTTGCATTGAGGCAAGGAAGGGTTAATGTCGAATGACAGCTGCGAGTTGTGGGTCTGTGGGGTGATGGTCGCTGGATTCGAAAGTGCGAGGGTGTCACTGACTTCCGCGATTTCATCGAGAAAGGCAATGGTCGCGTGCGGGCCATGATCTTCGCAGATGAATCGCGGTGCATCCTGGACCACGATAAGGCCGCGTGCCGGCGGTATCGGCATGCGCAACACTAATTGCAATACGCCTCACGGCATTGCTCCCGGTATGCACAAAAACGACCTTAAAACAGCCACTGCAGAGAACGAGGACGCTGAATTCACAGATACTCGAAGCAGTCGTCGCCTCCGAAACCTGCTACCTGAGCAGGGACCGCTACCGGACCCCACGCGACCACGAAAGGACGCTTCCACAGCCATTATGAGTACCCCGCACCTCCACCAGATGTCACGTAAGAGTGAGGGTAGCCCGAAGGCAGGAGACCGGGAGGCTAGTAGAAATAGAAGGAGATCCGTTTATTTGGCGGACTTGCGCCCACTAAAGGAAAACAGACACATCGGCTTAGCGGGTGGCGAACAGCGCGTTCGACGGCCGTCGGGGAACAGAATGTCCCACTGGATCGCAAGGCGCGTTCACCATCCGAGATACAGTCGCCGTAGCGTCTGGCGCTATCTCGTTATCAACGAATGGTCGACGTGCGGCCCATGATCTTCGCAGATGAATCGCGGTGCATCCTGGACCACGATAAGGCCGCGTGCCGGCGGTATCGGCATGCGCAACACTATCCGCAATACGCCTCGCGGCAATATGAATAAAGACGTAGTCGGTACCCTGGAAGTGTCCTAATAGCAGTTACGAGAAGGGTGTATGAAAAAAAGCTGCGAAACCACTCTTCCAAATTTCGCTGTAAATACGATGTGCGTTTCGCGCAGGCGTGGCGTATTTTTTTCAAAACTGTGGCGTGTGCAATGACCCCTGGGCATCTGTTACCAATTGGTGGCGTTGGACAAAATGCGTGCTCGTGGTTTCCACACAATACTGTTAAAGAGCTCGTTTCGCAGAAGTACCGATGTCGGCATTGGTCTCAACATCGGCATCATTGGTTGCGAGCGCCAACTTGATCGTTTTTTCTCTGACTGATATTCGAGAAAAATTGAAATATTTTAAATTATAAGAAAATACTTCGCATCTGACTAATAGTCTAACACAGGCCGTCTGCGTGACAAGCAGAAGTCTCGCCACAAGACAACGCTGTAGGCGGAAAGTTTTTCGGAAGGGCATTTATTATAACCACAACTGTAAGGATGTCGCAATAACGCATGCATGATTGTGTGGCCGAAGCGTAGAATTGCGTCAGCTGTCAAAATATGATGATTGTGAAGAATGGGTATTTCCGAGACCACTAATCACAAAGTGCTGAGATATAGTCATCGTCATCAGCCAAAGCAGCAACAATGTGAACGCCTACGCAGGCTTGCGTGTTGGTTTAACAGACCCGTTGTTGCGGGCCCTTCGCTGATTCACAGAAGGAAGAATTGTGAATTATTGGCGACCTAATACCTGCACTTGCAGTGGGCAGTTTTCGATAGCTTGGAACGGTAGAAGAAATCAAGGAATTTGCAGGTATATAGCGGCAGCACAAAGCACCACGCCACGTTGATTGTCTGAGCATGGGATAGACCTTTCCTCTGCTGTGGCGTAGTTAGGCAGATGATGATTATTACATGGAAAGATTCATTATTTCTTTACGGCACTGTTGAAGCACACATTGAGAACCGAATCTAGGCGTGCAGTCGAGAAGGTGATGCCCACACGGCCCGATTAGATTAGCACATTCTAATATTGATTCCGAAGCACAGGCAGGTTAGATTTCGTTCCAAATAAGGATCTTCGAGAAATAAGAGTGACTTTTTATGGGCGTCTCAAGGTCAGTTTCAATGTTAAGGAAGAGAGCAGCGTTGCATAATATAAAACATGCTCACGCGCCTCCGAGATCTGAGTTCCACGAGTGGTAAATTGCGTGTATATACAGCTAGCTGTTAATACACCGGCATAGCAATACGTGTAGTTAAAAAAGTTCAATTCGGTGCGCTGCAGGTCAAGGGGTCGCTTTTGTGAATACGCGGTTTGTTATTTCGAAATTTTCGTTATGAATAGCTCAGCTCTATAATAACTCAAACGTGCACTAAAAAGCTCACAGCTCGTTGAGCGATTCTTATTGTGAAACGCGTGGTTCCTATATTAGGCCTCCAACACCCCAAACAAGAGGTTCTAACGTCATTCCTTGCAAGACATGACGCCTTGATAGGTGTTTTTACGAAGGATTGTCAAGCACCGACGTGGCTCTGCACGAGTTTTGAGGAATCGGAATGATTCCGGAATCACCCCACATTTTGGTCACCCTAGAATGGAAGGAGGGAATAGAATAGAAACAACGCTTAGGAATGTATTGGGAATGAAATTAAGCGCATCTTTCCGCGGAATGGAATGGGGATGGAATTACACCTTCTTTGAAAAATACAGCACGTGTTCGTCTACGCGCTCTTACTCAAACATAACCTTGTTGGAGCCTAAACTTTTAGACTAAAGCAGTATTTTTGAAATGACTTGGCTGATTACAAGCACGGAATACATATAAACAACACACCTACTGTCATTAAGTCCTTTTTAGACTGTGCTAATCGCTCTGACTTTCACCTCCATTCATCGCCTAAGCACAATTTGATGCTGTTAGTATCTGTCATGTGAACTACTGCACTTCATGCAGAACCCTGGCCGCACAGAGCTAATTTAATACACATATACACGCAGAAACTATGCTTTGAGGACAAGTATGTGTCACAAAAAACCGAAACAAAAAAAAAACCGTGGCGGTGGCATACCGTCTACCTTTACGCTTTCGAGTTTTTTTTTTCTCTATGAAAAAAAAACAAACAAAAATATTGACCGTTGAGACAAAGATGACCTTGAATATCTGCGCACAGGCGAACAAATGAAAGTTCTCATCACTCCATCTATGCTTACGAGGTGCGCTTCAGAAGTGTGAGGGCTGACGAGCAGCGCGACCCTGTGTTCTGCATTCGATGCAAAGCTCAAGTCGTCCATTGTACAGCTAATACCAGCAGTGCTAGAGAGTTTTGTGACCTATCATGGAAAGCTTAGTTTTGTTCATATTCACGACCGTTCCAAAGGAGAGGCAAAGCTGCGTAGTCTTATTGAGCGCTAACTTTGCAAGCCTAAATACATGCTAAGTTGCCATTTTAGCAATAACACTTTTACGCTGTGGGGTCTCGACGAGGCGAGCGCCTCGCCATGCTCTTGGAGTGAACGGACACAGCAGACGCGGTTGCTACAAGCAAAACAACATACATTTATTTAACTAATTTAGATGACGATATCGTCCGCCGAATGATACATCATTCGTTATCAACACGCTAAGTCATCATTACACAAAATAACCAAACACTCAAACAACATAACACACGAGCACACAAAAGGCGGCGTCGCCGACGCTTGACTTACCACGAGGGCCTACCGCAGGCGGCCCTCGGTGCCGTCCACGGCAGGCCCACCGCGAAAGACAACCGTTCGCGGCAGCTGCCACGCGCAGAAGAGGCTCGCTCAACTCTCGCCCGCCACCAAGGTTTGCCTTCCGCCAGGGGTCACCGCCGGTGCTACCACTGTCACAAACATGATGATGATGGATGGAAAATGGATGATTGTGGCTGTACCCTTTAGATCGGGCGGTGGCTAACGCCACCTAGCCGTAATACTTAGGGAACTAACCACTAGATTTATCTTTTTTTCCCCTTTAAATAGTGAGGTTGGGGATTCGTACTTTGTAGTGAAGGGTTTGATTTTCACTCGTGCCTTGGCTTTCGCCACCGATCAGATAACCTCCTCCTAGTTAATTCTACCCGCTTGAAGTCTATTTTGCCCTCCCTGTACCTAAAGCCCAGTGCTTTGAAAAACTGTGTGCCCTCATCCTTAACCATAGGGTGAAGCCCTTTACAGAACATTATCAAGTGTTCGGCAGTCTCTTCTTCCTCTCCACACGCACTGCCTACTGTGTGTACCCCTTCGTAATTGGCCCGATATGTCTTGGTTCACAATACACCTGTCCAGGCCTCAAATAGTAGAAAACTACCCCGAGTATTATCATGGATCCTTTCCTCTGCAATATCCTGCCTAAATGTTCGATAGATCTCTAGTGCGGACTTCCTAACCATGCCAATTCTCCACATGTCAGTCTCCGTTTCCTTCACTTTCTTCTTAGCCGATAGTTCTTTTTGGTTTGGCCACCTGCTGTTTTCTAAGTATTTACCAATCAATTTCCTGGTTCGCTTCCTCCATTTTGTATTGACATTCTTCATGTACAAGCAGCTGAAAACCTTCCTAGCCCAACGCTCCTCCCGCATTGTCTCAATCGCTCCTCAAATTTTATCTTGCTGCTAGCTTCCCTGCCCTCAAATGATGTCCATTTCATATCACCTTGTACTCCCTGATTTGGTGTATTCCCGTGAGCTCCTAAAGCAAGCCTACCCACTCCACGTTGCTTAATTTCTAATCTTGCTTGAACTTCTGATCTCATGCACAAGATCGAATTGCCCAGGAACACATGTCACTTGTCACATGTCAGCCCAGGAACCATGACCCCTTTCCATATTCCTCTCACGACATCATACCTATTGTATTTCCACAGTGCCCTAATTTTAATCACTGCTGCATTCCTGTCAGCTTTAGTCGTCACGTATATTTCGTGTTCCCTTAGGTACTTTGTCCCATTGCTTATCCATACGCCCAGATATTTATATTTATCTGTTATCTCTAGCGTGACCTCCTGTATTATAAGCTCACTACATTCATTATTATTAAAAATCATGACTGCTGATTTTTCCTTACTGAATGTAATATCTAACCAATCTCCTTCATTGACAGTGGAAACGTCATTGACATGATGACAGTTGTAATCAATGCCACCTACCACCCCGTAGTTGCAACGCGAAATGCGGCTTTTGAGCGAGACACGTGGGCCGCACGGCCCAAACAACTTAACAGGGGGTGTCAGCACCCCTCCCTCCCCCACACGCTTAAAATTATAAAAGAACCACAGTTGTTAAACTATTCTGAGCATGCAAATACAATACGTAGTGAGAGAACTGCCACTGTGACAACTATAAGGGTGGTTGAAACGCCCGAGATATGTATTGAAGCTACTTTTCCTCGATCTTGCCAACCTGTTTTGAATAATTTTGCAGTTCCCAATGCATCTCATGACATCACCTTTACGGGATGGTAATTCTTAACTTGATAAAACAATAAAGATGCCTTCCGTACGCTCAGGAACTCCAGAAATAGAATGGAACAGCCCGGTCATTACCGGAGTGAGAATAAGCTAAGGTTTTTCATTCTGAGGAATTGAGAGGAATGGAATAAGGGCAGGTTCTGATTCTCCGCCATTGTACAGGAATAGATTGAATGTGACGAGTCCGTAACACTGCCTTCTACCACGGCTTAGACAAAGCTATGGCATTTCATCAACACAATCTATTTTTTAAGGCACAATGTGCTAAAGTTCCATAGGGTGCGGGTGACTTTTGTATGGAAGTCCAACTTGAAAAGGCGAACTAATACAAATCAGTATACGCAAGTAAAGAGTAGTGGCTTCAGGATGGCTGTGCTTTCTAAAGTAGTCCTTTTTCGCGAGACAGGTGGCTCTTCACGTTAACCGGGTTCGAACTAATATTTGGACGACCACTGCCCAAATTAATTCACCTGTGATCACTCGAGTGATGACAGGTAAACTGACTTGGACAAATACCTTGTCCGGCTTCTGCTATCCCTCAAGTGATGACAGGTGCTGGACAAGGCTATATGGAGGAAGGTAAAGTACAAAGAATATGAGGGTGTCGGTGACAATAAGTTCATAATCGCAGTTTACCGAGCGCGATATACTGCAGGCGAGTTTGGTAATATATTCCAACTAATTAAAACAGGCAAAGCATTATAAAGGATATATCTTTATTTTTCATATTACACACCAGCCCTTCTAGCAACCACCTCAATACAAGAGCAAAAATTTAATATACCATGGGGCTTCACCTCTTTAATCTGTAACCAACTTGAAGCAATTGACCACGTATTTCTGCACTGTTCGCTAGTGGTACATGTTTGGTACATGTTCTGAGCACATTGAAAAACCCCTGTTAGTCTATCACTGAATTAGGCCCATAGCAAGAAACAACGAGGGCGGAATACAGTTTGACGGGATCGTGATGATCGTATTGCACAATTTGGCACTCATTATTGGCTGGTTTTTTTTTTCATTTTTCACCTGGATAGAAGACCAGACAGACAGTATGTTCAAGAGAACGTGGCCTAGTTTATTTCGGTATATAAAAACAACAAAACAATGTGCACTTTCATAGTTTGACAGGAGGGAAACTGTGCTTAAATTGAATGAATTTTAAATCGCAGTGTAAATAATGCAGTTTGGTACAGCAGATGTGTGACGTTTATTTTGAATTACAACCTAATTCCACTGTCACCATTCATGTGCTGCACAATTTAAAAACAAAATAAATAAAACCCTTGTGTCTAAGGCAAGAATACTCAACTGCCACGTAGAGAGGTAGTGTTTAGATTGCATCCAATTATATAAAGTTTTATTTTTCAAAATTTGCTGTAGAACTAACATCAATTAGCGTTGATGGCGACGGCCAACTACTACACCAGAATTGGCTGTTGTTTCTCCGTCGAAATAGCTTTTCCTCTAAAATATTTTACTTCCATGACTTGAGTGCCACTGTATCCGATAGGGCTGATTGTCAACTTGGGACAGAAGGTAAGTACGCATGCTATGAGTCATCTTCTCATGCATAGATTTGAAGAAAGCACATGGGGAAGTTGATTGAAAAGAATTCTTCCTCTGCACTTGAATTCCCGTTTTTTTTACTGTCATGACAGATTGTCCTTGATTCACCGAGCTCAGCGGTGTGCTCAGTGTTTATTCATAACGCGGAGTTAATATATTTGTCTAGTATACTACTCAGATACCCAAGAAAGATCACTTAATGGGGTTCCATTAGGGGCATCTTGCAGACTGCCGACATTGGCACGTCATTAAAATAAATGCCTTGCATCGAATGTCATATAAGCACTAAACTAGCTATATTCTGTTTTCTTCACCTGCTTGTTCTTTCCAAGTATGTATATAAAGGCGCCTCAATGTTAGCCAGACCAAGCAGCCCTCGTAGGGAGATCAAGATGGCAAAGCTTTCAAGCTTCCGCATTGTCATCTTTTTGGTCGCATTTGCCTGTATTCTGTCAATTATGCAGAATGACGGGCAGTTATGTGCCTACGCAGTCAGAGTTATGCCCCCCGGTTCTCATGCCGGAATGAAAATACCACCTCGAGTAGGAGGACCTGCTGGTGGAGGAGGACGACCTGCTGGTGGAAGAGGACGACCGGGTTCACCAAAGGGTCCTGGTATGCAATGTTAATTTTCTTTCCGAATAGCATTTTATTAGTGCAGCTGTTTATGCTATAGTTAAACTCCCGATCACCGTTCGCGAAAACTGTCATCACTATGACGCCGTACTCTCTGTTACCTCCCCGATCCCATTTGTCAGGCGCGCAATCTCCCACTTTCCCAGACTAGTCAGCCGCGGGAGAGAACAAGGCCGAAAAAAGGAGATATAATGAATTATAGACACAGATAGAAATAGATACATACGTGGAGAAAAAACAAAGGTAACAGCACAAAAAGAACGTTGAAATGGACAAAGGGTACGACATGAAAACACGGTCACGTAATAGAAAAGGAGGACTCTGTACACAAAACGAAGCGAAGAGAGGCAAAGGAGTAAGTATGTATACAAATAAAAAGTGAAAGAAAGAAGGGCACGAAGCAAAAAATGCTAGAAAGGACGCTGAAAGAATAGATAAAGACAGAAAACCATACTAAAAAGAGAATCCAAGAGAGCGAGAGAGAGAGAACTTGCTGAAAAGAAAAGACAGTAAAAGAGAAGGAGAAACAATAAAGGCTGCACAATTCATTTCATACTTGCATCACTAGTGCATTCAAGTTGCGCGGGATCGTTTTTTTTTCTGTGAACTAGCCTAACAGTTCCGGCACCCTAGCTGAAAAAATGCGAGCAGTTGGAAGACGTGCCTTTGAAGGGGCCGGTAAGAAGTAGTACTGTGAAATAAAACTACAAAATGAAAAGACTGTTCTTGTTTTTCTATAAACTTCACAAACTGGTCTGCTTAACAGCATAATACAGTTTGATTTTATGAAACCTTTTGCCGCCTTTGTACCAGAATTACAAATTTTTAGGAAAGGTTACCCAATTACATTTGCGTTTCTCAAACAATACTGTGTTAGCTAGTAGGTTAGCTAGTACCTCCGCAAATCAATGTAAATACAAAAATGACATTCATCATTCACATAAGTACTATTTGAAATATAGCCAACACTGTTAGTGTTTTGCTAACTGAGAAAACAGCCCGAACTGATGCTGCTGTTTAACGCCGTCCTTAGTAAGACTGTCCTTATTGAAAATAGAAGTTGCTTCTCCCAAATTTAGTCGGACACGTGCTGTTTTCTTGTGACATATATGTTGCGATGTTGCGACAATAAACGTCACTCGAAGAACTCCTCACTGTAGACAAGGGCAATGTCGCAAGGCGCAGTACACCATCTACGATGACGCCCTTCGCTCTATTCAATCATTCTCGACATCTTCAGTGAACATATCGGCGGGTTTCTCCTTAAAAATAAAGTGATTATTCGTACACATATTGTCTCCAGCTGTGGCTTGAAAGCCAGAGCCAGATGTTTTGTACACGGCCATTCGAGCGTCGGCTAAAACAACGCGTGTTTCAGGAAGGACCATGGAACTAAACTAGCCGATGCTTGAAGGCAGAGAAATGTTTTCAATAATGTGTTATCTCTCGAGAGCGAAACGAGAACAGTATTGCGCACAAAAAGCTATTCAGGAACGAGAACGTAGAGTTATCGCAATATGGTGCGACTCCTCTTTGCTAACAGCCGCAATAAAAATGCTCCTATAGCAGTCGTTTTCAAATACATCAAATGACCTTGGTGATTCAAGTCACAGCGTGCTAGTGACTACACAATAGTCCTGTGAGTTTGAATAGAAATGTCCTTCTTACGAGGCCATGTGGATGGAAATATCAATTATCACAACATTGACGCCAGACATACGTTGTATTAAAAATATATTGTATATGCGCACATATTCCTGCGCCCTTCAAGAGACTACCAGTCCAATAAATAAAAAAAAGGCCGTGACGGCGCATCTCCACAGCTCAGGATCAAATAAAAAAGGATTGGCGCACCACTCGAGGACTTCTGAGAGATATTCATTGCTTTTCAGCTCTGCTACGAGAAATGATACACCATTTGGTTTTGCTTTTGGGGCACTGTTTAGCAATAAGAAATAGTTATTCTTATACTTTCTGAATTGCGTCACAATATTCAGCTACAAGTGTACGTCAAATTAAGAAACTACAGATCTGAAATACATCACGAATTAAATATTAGTAGATCAGTTTGTTTCTGGGTTAAAGAAAAAAGAACTTCTGATCGCGTGGAAGCTTTGGAGGACAATTTTGTATTTCACTGATTTCAAAACTGAGAAGGGAGGGACAACTTAGGATGAATAGTAGAGCTGAGAGAACAGCAGTAGAAGAGAACGCCGTTTCTGCACTTATTGCTGTACTAAAACACACAACTCTATTTTCATCAAAAGTACGCTATAGCCTGTGAAGTTTTGTAGTGCTAAGCAAATTGTCATGGTGTTGTATAGTTAGCATTGACTCATTATTTTTGCTAGACTAAAACAACAAACATTTGTAAGAGTCTACTTATTCGGGAGGTCATTTTCTAAGAAGTTTCAGGTATTTCAGCAGCGCGTTTAGTCATCTGTTCAATAGATGCTCGTTTTTCATGACATTCCATGCATATTAAAAGAATTTTAGTATTAAAAATGCAACATATGAAAATTTGTTTCCAATATAGAAAGAACGATGGTGCCAAGTATAATACCTAAATCCCTTCCCTACGAATCTCATCCCAAAATCGAGTTTAATTTAGTTATATACTTTCAATGCCCGTTGAGCTCATTGCCAATGTTTGTTAATGCACATTTATTTTTACCCAGGTCGCAGACCCGGAAGACGTTAGAGTGACGGGACTGCTTGCGCTGAAGAAGTAGCTGTCTTAGTGAATAATTGCAGGAAGAACGCAATAAAACATTATGAGCGCATAACTTCGACCTATTTTATTACAATGGTGTTTCAGATCTAGTAATGATGCTGGTTATCAATACAGAACACGTTTAATTTCTTCGGCGGAGTGCTCCTGTATTACCCATTTAACGGTCAAAACCAGGAGACGAGCCGGTCAAATAACGCTGTCACTATTCCTTCTGCTATACCCCAGAAAAAGCTTCATGGAGACTTCAGACGTAATCTTTTCGCGTAACTGAAATCATTGATGAAACCTTTTCATCTATGCGGTGGCTGTCAAAAATGATAATGCTGTTAGAAGCAAGAGGAGAAACCAGAATGGTACCAAGAAGAGTTAAACAATATTTGTTTTCGCACAATGTAAGGTAAAATAATAGTATACACGGTGAAAATGACGAAGCACGCGTGGTCACAACCAGCTATTTTTTCCAGCTCCCAATATATCAGTATCGGCCGTAGAGAGACATTGCGTATTCAGTGATAATAGCATAGTCCACACTATACTAGTAAGTATCATTACGGTTTTAAACAGCTGTACATCACTAGAGCACCGGCAATTATGATGAAAAATTTGTGTGCTAATACACTCACTTTATTGTCCAGGCTTTGTGACATGACTGCAGTTCTAAGCTCCTTTAACAGGGGGGATAGGAACAACTATGCTGGTGATGCCCGTCGTCAGTGTCATATCTGTGAGAGGCAAACCTCAATATGTGACACTCACCGTAGTTTTAGACTTACACTTCTGCAACTGTGCACACACCTTAGCTACTCAAATACACCAGCTTACACAATAGTTGAAATGCTATTTGCATACAACATGAACCACACTACAATGACCGAGACGAAAACAATAAAACGAAAGAGGAAACATGAGCAGGGTCCATCACGCACCACCAAATCACGAATGCTTTCTCGTTGCTAATTGTATAAATGCTATAAATGAATAAATAATTCCTAAAAAATACACAGCTTCAACCCCTCGTCCGTTTAGCACTAGAGAGAGAGAGAGATAAAGATGCAACGAAAGGCAGGGAGGTTAACCAGACGCACATCCGGTTTGCTACCCTGCACTGGGGAAGGGATAAAGGGGAGGAAAGAGGTTGCAGAGAAATGAGAAGGTACACAATCATGAGCACACTCGGGGAGCACACACAGTCTACAGGCGGTCGCTCAGGTTTGTTGACTTTAGGTAAAGTAGCAGTACTTTAATTGCTTTCTGCGCAACTGAGGCAAATGCCCAAGGTCCTAGTATCTTCTGCACACAAAATGGTCCGGGGTCAAGTTGATTCAAAACCATCCGGAGCTGGCATCGCTGTGTGTCGTAGCAAGCGCAGCTGCACAGGACGTGTTCGATAGTCTCTTCAGCTCCGCAGTAGTCGCATGTAGGAGTGTCTGCCATACCAATGCGAAAGAAGTACACTTTTGTAAATGCAACACCCAACCAAAGGCGGCATAACAGTGTCGCATCGGAGCGGGAAAGTTGTGATGGTCGCTTCAGCTTGAGCGAAGGACCCAGTTCATAAAACTGACATCTTTGGAAGCTGATAGACGACCAGAACGTGCGTCTGAGATCTCGAGCCAGCAGGTAAAGTTGTCTTGCTGCATCATTCCTTGTTAGAGGAATCGGGACTACATGGGTTCCTTCATGGGCTGAGCGGGCTGCATCATCGGCCAATTGATTTCCTGTAATACCGATATGTCCAGGCAGCCATTGATATATAATATCATGCCCTCGTGCTAGTGCTTCATGATGGCAATGTCTTATTTATTGTACCAATTGGTCATGACTCCTCCTACGCGTGGCAGACAGCAAACTCTGAAGCGCTGCCTTCGAATCACAGAATATGACCCATTTTCCTGGACGTTCTTGAACGAGATATTGTAAAGCAGCCCTTATAGCAGCAAGCTCTGAAGCCGTAGATGTAGTCATATGCGACAATTTAAACTTGATTGTCATTGCTGCAGCCGGAATTACAAAGACACCTGATGAGCTGCTGGACGAGACGGACCCATCAGTGTATACACTGCGTTCGGTCTAAGTACAACTCATGTAATAATAGCAGTGTTGCTTGCTTCAATGCTACTCAGGAGTGATTGCTTTTCTTTTTGATTCCCGGAATTTTAGACGTACTTGCGGCTGGTCGAGGCACAATAAAGGACATGCCATTCTCGAAGCTGGCGCATATCCTGATGAAATGCTGTTTAGGTGCTTAGCTATGACGTCTGAAAACGTAGCCCGTGGTCTGCCGGAGGATAAAAGGGCCAAGTGGTGGTCGGGGACACGGCTAGCATGTCGAATGTGCGCTCTGAGACAATCCACAGCTGTATATGTCCTGACCGGATGGTCTTTGGCAAGCATGATTGTGGCATAAG
Source organism: Rhipicephalus microplus (assembly GCF_043290135.1). Lineage (NCBI taxonomy): Eukaryota > Metazoa > Arthropoda > Arachnida > Ixodida > Ixodidae > Rhipicephalus > Rhipicephalus microplus. The sequence goes on along the minus strand of NC_134706.1, from coordinate 23,772,537 downwards.
TAGAAGCGCATCGGGGCAGTCCTAGGAAGATACGCAGTGCCTGACCCTTCAAACTCTCCAATGAATGAGTATTGGATTTGCAAGTGTTAGTCAGTACCGGCAAGCTGTAGCGCAATGCCCCCAGAATTAGGGCCCTGTACAGCTGTAGCATGGAGGCCACAGAAGTTCCCCATGCTTTCCCGCACATGAATTTCATTATATGCACAATAGATAGCAGTCTCTTCAAGTACGCACAATGTGGGCTCCACGAAAGACTTCTGTCGGTTATTATGCCCAGGAAACGATGCGTCCGTGCATATTTGACACTCTGCCCATTGATGTAAACAGGGTATGGCGTCATTGATTTGTGTGTAAACGCCATCAAAGCGCACTTCACAGTTGATATAATTAGGCGTTGTTTCAAAAGGTAGGCTGTTGTGAGGGTTGCTGCCCGCTGTATTCGTGCACAAACCTGAGGGCGAGTAACTGCAGCACTCCAGAGGCAAATATCATCGGCGTATATGGATAGACACACCGACTTTGGCAGAATCTTCACCAGACCAATGAGGGCAACATTGAACAATGTGGGGCTTAAAACACCTCCCTGAGGTACTCCGCAGTAGATGTAATGTTAAGCAGTTGTACCCTCATATGTTTGCACAAAGAAACCCCTGCCAGTTATATAATCTTTTATTCATTGAAACATTCGTCCACCAATACCCATTGCTGCGAGAGAAGTGAGGATGGCATCGTGAGCTACATTATCATATGCACCCTTAACGTCAAGAAAGAGTGCCACTGATATGCGCTTGTGACTTTTTTCTTGTTGAACAAATGTCGAAAAGTCAAGGACACAGTTGATGGAGGAGCGGCCCCGACGAATGCCTGCCATGCAAGAAGGGTATTTCGTGTATCGTTCCAAGTACCACTCGAGACGAAATAGAACCATCCTTTCCATCACTTTTCCGAGGCAGCTTGCGAGGGCAATAGGGCGATACGCTGTCAAGTCCAATGGTGATTTTTGCGATTTCAAAAGTGGTATTTCTCGACTTATTTTTCATTCTCGGGGAACACTGCCGCTGAGCCAGGAGTTGTTGAAGCATGTTTAAAGTTCTTTTCTGGCTTTTTGTTCAAGGTGTCCCAACGCACTATATGTAATACCTTAAGACCTGGCGATGACATGCGCTTAGAAGCGACTAACGCACCTTCCAGTTCTTTCATGGTGAATGGAATGTCCATTTCTGGTAATCGCGTCTCAGGAACGATCACGGCGTCGATGCTCTTGTTCATAATATTCCCGGCAACTCTCGTGCAAAATTCATCAGCCACCTCGAGTTCTGTTTTTCCATAATGAAGTGCCAAAGCTTTAAAAGGATGCCGTTGTTGCGGAGAAGAGCGAAGACCACGAACTGTTCTCCAGATATATGACAGCGGTTTATGAGGGTCTAGAGATTCGCAGAATGTTTTCCAGCGTTCGCTCTCCAGCTTGTAAATGCGTCGTTGAATCTTTTTCTGGAGCCGCCTGGCTTCCCTCAGATCGTAAATTGATCTTGTGCGTCTGTATCGTCGTTCAGCACGCCGTCGTATAGCTCGTAATCTTTCCAGTTCGATGTCAAACTGTGTTATTTTAGACGAAAATGGAAATTTACATTTGGACGCTTGCATAGCTTCCGCTATGGTATTTTCCAGGCTGCAGGCGAGGCCTTCTTGGCAAGCGTCCTCAACACGCGATGTAAACATCGACCAGTCAGTGCCAATTACAACACCGGAAAAGAAATTCTTTATGATACCATCGATCGTGACGTAGGTGGGTATGTGATCACTCCCATGAGTCTCAATATCGCAAAACCATTTAACTTTGTGAGAGAAGCACCGTGACACCAATGTCAGGTCAAGGCAACCGCCAACTGTGAGACCCCGCAGATATGAGGGGGGGTACCATCGTTCATGATGGAAAGGTCGTAATCAGAAGCGAATGTAACAATGTTCCGGCCCCTGGCATTCATTCCAGTGCTCTACCAAAGCATGGGATGGGCGTTGAAGTCACCGGTGATGATCCAAGGCCCATCGGTCCTCATTAGTATGTCCTTTAATCTGTCGCAGTCAAATCGCGATGACGGAGTTATATATCCACCAATAAGCGTGAACGAAACTGCATTCTTCTTTACACGAAGACACAGGTACTGATTGTCGTCGTTTGAACTTGGGTGCGAAAAGTAAGTCAAGTCTGTGCGAATGTAAACAATTACTTTGCTTCGTTCTTCGCAAGTGGCTGAACAAAAAGCTTCATAACCGCACAATCTATAAGGCGTTGATACGTTTGGTTCACATATGACAAATATAGGGAATTGATTGGCCCGAACAAATTGGCGAATGTCCGAGATACGGGACTTCATGCCTCTGGCATTCCACTGAAAAATCGACGCACTTTTAACTTGAGTGCGGAAGATGAGATTTTGCTGAGCCATTGTGCTTATACGACGTTATCAAGAACTGGATTCAGTGCATCCAGTATTTGCAGTGCACTCTTAGCAGACGGAGATTGTATGCTGCTCAGTAGCGTGTGAATCGTGGCAATTAATGATTGCACGATTGCAGTCACTTGCCTGCCTTGGTTGGAAAGTTCTCGAACTGGGATCGCGGACTGGCTGTCATGAAACTCCTTCGGTTCGCTTGATGCTGCTTCCCTTTGAGGTGCAGGCCACTCTGTCGCAGTTAGGGTATGCTCACTGGCTTTGTCCTTTACAGCCTTTCCCGTGGCATGTCGTCTGGGAGGCAAAGAAGGTGGCACTGATTAGGGATCTGGCAGACGTGTCGAGGAGGTAGGGGGCGTCCTTGAAGACCTACGTCGACGTGAACGACGCCTTCTGACTTTAGCTGCGGCTTCTCGAGGAGATGAGTGATCGCGCACCATCTCCTTCAATATGGCAATTTCCTTCTGAATCCGCGGGCAGTCCTTCGATGTGGCTTCATGGGATCCATTGCAATAAGAGCATTTCTTGACAGTTGCGACGCACGTATCCGCTTCATAGGGCTCGGTGCAGCGGTGGCATACCACCAAATTCTCGCAGACGCTGCTCACATGTCCAAGTTTCATGCATTTACGGTACTGGAGAGGCTTTGGAATGAAAGGCCACACAGCATATCTGAAGTACCCCACCTTCACATGAGAGGGGAGGGATGTGCTCTTAAACGCAATCTTCACACAGCGAGACTTGCCTAGCCAGGTGACATCAACATTTGGAGTATCAGTTGTTGACTTGACAATAAATTGTAAGTCATTATTGCAAATAGCCACATCTGTGTCGTAGATCACGCCGGTTACTACATCACATCCCAAGGAAACATGAGAGCACACCTGGTTGCCGTCCAAGTCAGTTACACTGCGCAGAACGCCCAACGCACTTGCGTGCAAAACGTCCACAGCCAGTATATTCTTTCTGGCGTTCACTCTTATGTCGGTGATCTCATTTGGCGTGAGCGTTTCCAGAGACCTCGACACAAACTGTCTGTTAAGGCGTTTCATGCTGACTGTAGGAAGTGCAGGCAGAAACAGGATAGTATAAGTGTTCGATTTTGGCGCTTCACTTACAGTTTGAATAGTTGAGGATGAGGATGTCCTCATGTTCCTCCTCTTCGCTTTGCGGCTCAGCACAGGTTGGAAACCGTCATCTGAAAAGTCCTCACTGCTCAGATAGTAAGCATGAGTATATTCACTGTCGCTGTCACTCGCTTCTCGCATCCGCTTCTTGGAGGCGGCCGCCGCTGACGCCGCTGGTGCCGGCAGGCGCCCGGGGTGGTCTACATCCATCCCCTCCAAAGGAGCAGCGAAAACTGATCAACAGACTTAAATTACAACTGAAATACGCCGGAGTTTGTAGAAGTAGCTCCTATTCAAAACACACTTCTCGTTTAGCACTAAAGTACAAAAGTGGTAATGACATGTATATTCGTATCCATTCAGTGCACTGATAAACGCGTCCTAAATAAAGTGGCTCATATAAAGATGTCCACAGAAACATGAACCTAATGCCATATTCACCGCCTGGGGTGTGTTGGTTAATATTCCTACTAGCAAGTGATATGGGACTCACTCAACTGCAAGTATACACTTATAAGTGATATGGGAAGCTAGACGGACTAATAGTGCTCCACACAATTTCATACGCACCCTCTCTTTTACAAGTGGTAATGTTCCCTGGTAATTATTAACGTCATAATGTAATGCTATAGTCATGTAGACGGAAAAAAAAGAAAAGCCGTTCAATAGAGCAGTCGTCAGCGCCGCATTAGTGCGGTGGTTATGACCACTCCAAAAAACTATGTATCTGTTGATTCATCAAAACTACCTATCTATTCATTAATACATCCATATACACACGTCTGACTACTCTCGTGGTCACCTCCTTCACTTGGTGGAAACCGGAATTGGCATGGGAGAGTATAAAGGTTTTACGATGACGACCGGCTGCTCATGACAAGAATAACTCAAAAATCCGTTCATGTAGGCCATCTAACTTCCTTATCTAAAAACGTATGGCACAGTACCGCGAGCCACGGTTTCGGGTATGCGCAAAAGGTCATGTACGGCTTATATCTATACACTCACCGCAGAAGCAGAGTGCTGGTAACTTTCTTTACGGGAGGAAACTATTGCGCCCTATTTCACTTCCTTCTGAGAGGTACTGGAAACTCTCCGCTGTATAGAGTAGGCGCACTCTCTCGACAGATTGCTGGTACTTAAGGTTGAACAAGAGGCAACAAGCTCCCTTGTCAGTATAGAGTGACGCGTCCTAAATAGAGGCCATACACTCTCTGCGCGAGAGTTGCGCTAGTCTATCACACAATTTTACAATCTCTCAGCCTAAAGGGCATCAACTGCCTCAAAGAGTAGAATCACTCTTTTTGCTAGGACTCACTTTATAAAAATAGATCTTTGTCCAGCATTTTATACAATCCAGATGTGAACAAGTATGCTACCATAGATTTCTTAAAGCTTACGTCGCACTTTCACAATGAACATCAGAAAAACATTGCAATCATAAACAACACATGAACACTTGACATATATACCCCTCACGCTACGGACAACTAATCTCGCAGCAACTGGTCTATATAACTATAATGTCTAGCATCGCTACTAATGCTGGTAGGGCTACATACCTATTGCAAAAACAGTGTGATACTAGTACGTTTTTGGCACTGGTACACGCTGGAGACAACGGTACACACTTGTAATCACTGGCACTTCGCTGGGCGCACTGTGAAAAAGGTGTGTCGCACTGGTAGTGGCGCTGGCTGAACCGCTGTAATGCTGGTACGCACTGCACAGTGCTGGAATTTTCACTGGCAAGCGCTGGTGAATACTGGAGCACGCACTGTTTCTTCCAGCACAGCGTGCACGTCATCGTAGCGTGTACAGTGGTATGTTTCGGTGTCGTTGACTAGAAAACGCTTGATTAAATGGCACGGAGAGATGCTATCTTAACAGATACCAAGCATACGTAATATTTGCGGCGCACGTACGTATCGCAGCAATTATAATGCACCTTTTTCGCACATGCCCCCACATATACCGGCCATATTCGCATCATTCGTGTATTGCTGTAACGATTCCAAGTTACAGTGTTGGTAAGCCTGGAGCTGCACGCAACTCCTAACAGAAACGGGAAATTTTTTTTGCCACAAAGTTGCCGAACGTAAATGAGCACTCTTGATCGCTCCGCAAAGTTTTCCAGCGACGGCGAGAAAACAAGCGGTCGTTCGATTGCACTTCACCGCATAAATGTATGTTTGGACATGGTTATCCTTCTGCTTACTTCAGGTAAGAGTTAGAAATGTTCCCAAGCTCAAATGCAGAGTCTTCAACCATTCCAGCTTACCGCGTGGAAAGCGGTCTTACCAAGTATCCGGCCCTGCTAGCAATAAACCTGTCGTACCGGCCGCGTTGGTATATATGTTACCGGAGCTTCTTGCTTCATGTACACACAACTTTAAAGTGTGAGAATAGTTGTAAAGTGTAGTTTAGACAACTATGAACCTAAATCAACTATTTTGTCTTGTGTCGAAGTTCGTACAAGGAGAGCTGACGATCGAACGTCGCGCTTCCAGCTACGCAGGCTGTCACTGAAAGCTGCCGGCCGCACTTAGCCGGTACTTCTCTGACTGATATGTAACAACACGCAACTTTCAGTCGGTAATTTGGTATGCCTTCATGAGCTGTCTTCCTGCCTCACGTCTTGAGCGGATTGCATTGGTATTTCTATGGGTGTTTTTTTATTGTTGCTATTGATACAACTGCATATATCTCTACACTGGCACACCCACTGTATACTCCCTTACAAAAATCTTATATATGGACCTATATAAAAATCCCTATATAGCGCTACATCAGGAATTGGGCATATCAGGCTTTATATGGAATCCCCTTATATGGGTCTTATATAACCCTATATGCCCAATTTCTCATGTAGCTTATACGGGCATTATACAACCTGATATACCTAATACCTTATATACCCATATATGGCTGTTCTGGATATGCCCATATATAGCTATATTTAGAAGCATTCATATAAGGTTAAGCATGAATTTATATGGATACATTTATATATAGCTATTCAGATGATTCATCTGTGTAAGTTCAGCTTGTGTCGCCGGCAAAGTTATAGCCGCCCGATTCATTCCTCAGCTAGAAATATAGCTCTTTGTTGAAAGGTCTGCGTGCAGTCACCATCGTCTCCAAACCAAAGGCAGTACATATCCCCTCAACATTCTTGTTCAATTAAGTTATCCTCATTTTAACTCGAGTTATTCTCAAGAAATAATTGCTTAAAATGTAACTTGGCAACATATTAAAAGTTTGTGGTGGGCACATGCCACTGTTAGTCCACTTTCCCTGAAGAGATGCCTTCTTTGTGCTTAAATTTAGAGCTTGTTTATCGACACTTTTCTATTTATCTATTTATTTCATTGCCCACAGCATGAATTGGCATTACAGTGGAGAGCGTTTACAAAAAGTAGAATACGAAAAAGATACTCAGTCAGCCAAAGAAATAATCAAAGTCGCCTCAATCCCAATCTGAAACACAAATACATATATGAATAAAAAATGTAAGACATCGAAAAATACAACACACTAATTCTAACTTGGATTAAACAAATAATTTGAGATAGCAGAGGCAATGCTAGAAAGCACTTGGTTGCATCCTGTGATTCTTTTGGTAAAAAAATTACTTTAAAATACGTCAGTCTTGCATGCAATTTTTCTTATCTTGAACCTAAGGTCAACGCGGTCTGAGACATAGTAAGCAGCAAGTAAATATTTCGCTTTATCGATTCCGACTTGGCAATATAAATAGCATAAAAGAACCCTATTTTAGTTCCTTAAAAATATGTTCCACGGTATGTTTATTTAAAAGTTTTCTGGCATGCCAATAGAGTGACCATAGTGAGTCAAAACGAAATATTGACTTGCAGTTGACCATATGAACTGCGTGTGCATTGAATAACTTAAATGAGTTGATAATCAACCTTTAAGGAGTTCGGTCGAAGCAAATGGTATGCAAGCTTGTCATGTACAAGTATTGTGACTAGGAATGGCCTATAGCGTGACTGCTAAAACTGGTGTCTATAGGTCTCTGTGTGCGTAGGAACGGAGGCAGTTAGTGATAATTGTGGCCATCAGGACACTAAAAATGTCTTTTTTAAGTGTAACCCACTTTCCGTTAACGTTTCCGTCATCAACTTAACAGTGGTAAAGAGCTAGCTCCGCAGAAATTCTGGCATAGGCGTCGATGGCTCGCAGTGAACAATGATTTTGACCGTGACCGAAAATGGAGAAAATGCAAATAAAACAAATATTATAAATTTTCGGGTTTGAGCGATGATTAAAATCATTCAGGCCATTTGATATGCTAAACAACCGCCCAGCTCTACCACCCAGCCATGCATCTGCTTATAAATAAAGCTTGAATGCCTTCCTCTGGTTAGAAATGAAAGGAAAAAAACTATCATGCTTAACAAATACAGCCATCCTATACACAGGTTTCACAGCTCAACATTTATCATCGCAGCAATATTGCACAATAAAATAGTGCATTGTCATCGGGCATCACAACACTTTATTACCAACGTGACTTCATGGTCTAAAAACAGCCAAAAGTTCTAAAGTTCAAAAGTTCAATAGTTCCAAAGTTCTAAAGTTCAAAAGTTCTAAAACATTTTACACACATAATATTGAGAAGCACGGTCCGCTGGGCTAGTTCGTAATTCATCTTAACTGAGCTGCGCAAAAAAAATCAATTGCAAAAGGAAGACACCTGGACACAGAACACACTAACAACTGAAGCTTTATTGGAGAAAACAGACAAATGAATGTGGTTACGAGAACATATGAGGTGGAAAAAATGATTATATGAGCAGACATCTAATCATTTTCTTTCACCGTGTGGACGTCGTGTGGTGTACCGCACTGCGCTGTCGTGCGGGAAGTATTATTTAGGATTCGATAGTATAAAAGTAGATCACAAAGCTTCTCTAAACGGACAACCATTCTCTAACCAATCATCATATTGTAGAGAGTGTGGCTGCGCGCCCTTGTTTGATGATACGGTAGTTGAAGCTAGATTCGGGGACACGGTAGCGCGAAAAATCGAAGAAGCGTTTTTCATAAAGAGAGCTGGTGATTCGCGTGTCACGTAACTCTCGGTTATGTTGCATGCTACTGAGGTAGCTTTTCTGGAAGCGCATCATTTATACAATCTGTCTGTTTGTCTAATTATTTTCTTTCACCGCACGTGTTCTCGTAACCGCATATATATATATATCTGTTTTCTCCAAAAAAATTTCAGTTGTCAGTGTGCGCTGTGTCCAGGTGTCTTGCTTTTGCATTTCAAATTTTTCGCGCAACTCAGTAATAACTTCATATTGCTCGTGCTTTAAACTATGCTACCCCATTTTTACACAAAATGCAGCCAAGTGAGAAACCGTCATTGAGACGCTTTCAACTTTCTCAATTACACAGTAGTATTCCACAATTAAAATTGTTTAAGTAGCATCATGCAATAAAATGTACACACTGAGTTATTGAATTAAGCACAAGAAACAGGATATTGCTATCGCGTTCAACTCTTAAAAACGGAAATGGTTCCCCAGTTTTTTCCCACAGTAGCAAGCCCCAATGCATCAGACCAGTTTATTTGTCGGCTTGCGTAAAACTATCTACAGTGCTCACAGATTAAAACATGACATCACAATATTTTCTTTAACTATGTATGCGGGTATATGCAGTTCTTCAATATAACCAGGCGATGTTGCGACACCAGTAACAATAATGTTGCCTGTGATGTACGCATTCCATTCAAGTTTACACTTATATGATCCAAATTGTAGCTGGTGGAAACAAAATTATGAGCTGTTCTTAAGTTTTTCTGTTTCGATTCGTGAGCATTGCACCCTGCATTCAAGAACCAAACTAGCAAAAACAATTTCACTGTGTGACCTTGTCAAAACACACGTAAATATAAAAACAAGGGGAAATGGACGAAGAAAGCCAAATTGAAACGCAAGACAAATTCAAACTCGGGCTCATAAATCTCAAGACACCCTTGGAGTTGGAGTTATATAAATCTTTTTTTTTTGTAATTGCGCAAGTTGTAATTTATTCTTGGTAATTCCTCAAGCGTTAAATTGAGAAAAATACAAAATAAGTAAATTTAAATTATTATATTTATGAAAAGTACAATAGCACGAAACTCACATTTTCCTGGTGTACAGTTTTCGACTATGTAGAGAAGTCTGGAAAAAATAAAAAAGAAAATGTTGTGTCGCCTAAACAAAACAGCCTAATGACGTAACAACAATTAGTATGGCCCCGCCGTGGTGGTCTAGTGGCTAAGGTACTCGGCTGCTGACCCGCAGGTCGCGGGATCGAATCCCGGGTGCGGCGGCTGCATTTCCGATGGAGGCGGAAATGTTGTAGGCTCGTGTGCTCAGATTTGGGTGCACGTTAAAGAACCCCAGGTGGTCGAAAGTTCCGGAGCCCTCAACTACGGCGTCTCTCATAATCATATTGCCGCAGAGACTACAACTACCAGGAGAACCAGCGAGACGCTATGCAAGCGTCTACAACGTAGCGCACCTGCGCGCGCTGTAGACGCTTTTATAGCGTCTCGCTGGTTCTCCTGGTAGTTGTAGTCTCTGCGGCAATATGGTGGTTTTGGAACATTAAACCCCACATATGAATCAAAACAATTAGTATGAAGTGTTTTACTCAGCAAGCATGCAATACGCTATGTATTCTGAGTTATCATAATATTTATGAACAACGGGCGAAGTTAATGAAAACGATGAACTTGCCTTAACATTTAACCGAGACGTGTCTTTCAAGGAGCCTGCTAATTCTGATGACCTATTCACACCTTAAAGCCACCACGTCCATTATTACTGCTTTTGGCAGAAGTTTTGAAGGAACGCTTGACCGCAAACCTGGGTGTCCATTTTTTTCGCACGAAAAGTTGACGATCGCCAATTCAGCGGCGTACACACGCACACAAAAACACTTCCACGTCCGTCTATAATTTCACCACGTAGAACGAAGTAGATTCCTGAGAGCTGCGTGAATATCTTGTGTAAATTAGAGCAGTAGTTAAACACGAAATAAGAGCAAGAGGAATTAAAAGTGACAAACTCGATCAGCACTGCACCCATGACTCCGGCGAGCAAAAAAGCAACAATGGCTCGGATGGATACAGTGCAGGCTTGTAAATGAAACTACATTACTCCTTGAGATCAATAATTTACGTGCTTTTCACTGGAACTAAACTTTCTTGAGCTTATTGTCGAACGATGTTTCATTTTTTTAACATCTAATGACGCAATATTATTACCATACGACTGAATGTTTACGCAAACTATTTTCTTCATCGTTACTTGAAATGGGCCTCGGCACTCTCTTTCCTGCTGTGTCGACAGACTGCTGAAGGCCACAACAGGACTGCACGGCACCTACGCGCACTTCTTCGCACAACGTTCTCCGAATTTTTCACCCTCTGACTGGCACCTTTTTTTGTATTTTTTAATGTGCGCACCCCTTGCAATCTTGCCAACAGCTGCAGTGCAGTCAGGCGAGTTTTTGGGACAATGGACCTCAACTTCCTCCCGCGGGCCCAAAAGCTGCAGGTGCAGGACCTTTGAGACAGGCATTCCGTGGAGCTGAAATCACTGCTTCTTGTGCGCTGGCTACCAAGATGCGTTCCAGCCAGATTTTCATCTTATTTCTCAAGCATTTATATTATTATGTATATTCAATGAACCTATAATCAATCAATCATTTTTAATGTATCCAGGAACAAACCATAAGGTCTTTCGTGCTGGCCTGCGCAAAAATAAAACAAAATTAAGAGAAAATACAATACAGACTGTCCACAGAAATGCAAATCAATAAAAAGAGCAATAACGAGCAGTCGAAAAGAAATCAACGCACAATGGGAACACCAATAGAAAGAGTAGATATTCATGGAATGGGACTGAAAAATAATGTGGAATATACACAACCGTGCGGTAGGCTTCTCGAAAAACGGAAAAGGGAAGAATCTGTGCATGTGTAAATCTACGATGAAATAGGGCAGCCCTCACTGACAAAAAATGACTGTAGACTATGAAAAGCATAACGAATAAAGAAAGTTGACGTTAGAGAGACTCGGTATTCTGTAAAGGATAGAGGGTTGGAAGAAGCTGGCAGGTACATGCAACAGTCAATTCTCTCCGGATAACTTACGCGAAATTTGAAAATTATTACAATCGAGAAGGGCAGAATATCTCACCTTAAATTAGATTGTAAGGAAATAACAGCTCAGCGCGATTGTGTCGGCCGTTAAGTGATGGCAAAGATAATATTCTTGCAGTGTTGAAAGGATTCTAGTGAAACGATGGGGTTAAATGCTTATGAATTTTATCTGGACTCACTCAGTGGCGTTACGGCTGAATTTAACAAGGCCACTCCAGATCAGATAAGCGTATGTACTCAAGTTGAGCACGACATATCGCGGTGTACAATTTGTAAAAGGCTGTAGCAGAACCAGATTCTCGAGAAATGTTTTCCCAACAGGGATAGAACGAAGGCCTCGCATGACAGCACCTTTATTGCAAGTAGAAAAAATTCAGCATGCCGTCAAAAATAACACCAAGGTCACTGGTCCCATCAACCTTACTTAACTACACAGTATTCACAGCGTATGGAATTGAAACGTTGGACGTTTTGCGAGATATTACAATCGTAACAACAACAGCAGCAACAACAACGACTACAATAATAATATTAATATAATAATAATAATATTAATAATAATAATAATAATAATAATAATAATAATAATACAATCATATCATTCTGACACGGCCAAAAATATCTGGCCACATTGAAGGAAATGCTAGTGTCCGGGTGCCCATGAATCTCTATACGCGAGTGTGGAATTGCGCAGTTTGATGGGTATGTACCGGCATGCATACTTTATAGGTAACTGCACCACAGTGTTGGTGTTGAAAGGATATGTTCGCAAGCAGTTTTAATTATTACGCGCCTGCACAGGAAGAGGCTGTTTACACCATGTAGAGTTTGGCTTAGGCACCACACCAGCCTGCAAAAATGAGTCATACTAATTGTATTCGCAAGGCGATGTTAAGCTAATCCTGATGATGACACGTGCGCATTAGTGACCTCGACCAAGTAATGACACACCCACACAAAATAGAAGTTTTGTGAATTCGGCAGCCTATGGTAAATGTTGCTATAAAGCTTGAGTATTTCACTACATCGTCCAATAAATGTGTATCACGTGTTAGTCAGTTGCACCTTTCTTAACGTATTTGTGTATGACGTGAGGTTTCTTGAAGTTCGCAAACAATACACCAAAATAATTGTTCACTAGTGCGATTATAAAATTTTCGATAAACTTACTATGTGCACAGCCAAGAACATTATACGTAGCCAAATGAAACGCAACTTGTGTTTTTGCAATACATTAGTAGAACTTCCATCTTGAATTTCATCATATTAGTGCCTGCAAGTTGCATTCACGTGAGTTCTTTTTTTTTTGTTTTTGAAGATACTCCCTTAAACATTGCACTGCGCATGCAACTATGGTTAATGGCCGCTGAAAGCAATCGCAGATGAGGGATCAAGAGAATTAACTGAAATCTTGTTATATGAAGGGAGCATATAGCCATCAAAACTTTCAAACTATCAGCAAAGCTGTCCAGAAGTGTGGAAGCTCAAATGCATTGAAATTACTATTTCTTGCGGCCACTCCAAACAATGCACTAATGTGAACAATATAAGTTGCATGCATTTCGTCTTTCCATATTACTATATAGGAGTACTCTATAATAATAGTGAGGTTCGAGAGCTTCAATACGTTTTGTGACCTGACACGATTCCTTCCTTGTAGAACATGTCTGCTCTCGTATACATTATTTACGTCGTATTAATTGCAACCTATTGTTTGAAGCTAAATGCAATGGAAAATTTACAAGTTAAATTACACGAACGCATGCATAGTTGCAACAGTCACGTACACAAAGCTGACCTGAAGTTTTCGTTTTTTTTGCATGGCAGAAACAACATATATAATTAATACTGTTGTTGTTGTAGAAAATAAGCAGGTACCATTTGTGTACAAATTGGTATATATTACAATCCGCATAAAAGTGTGTAATCAAGGTGCTATATATATACGTAGTTCATCTCATATAACGGAGCAGTTTCACATATAAGGATCCACTTGGTATGTTATAGATGGCATGGCCGTACCTTATAAGGCCAGATTTGACTCCTTAATTGGGCCAACCGCTTCATATATGGCTTTATATATCCCCATACATGAACCGACTTCACCAGATATACATCCATAAATGGTAAATGGAAGCCACTTATGCTGACATATATACTTATATGCGGCCACATATAACCTATATAAGTGCCATATTTGGCATTTCCGTAAGGGGTGCCAGTGGAGGCCAGAGAAATGGCTGTCGCTCGGCATCGCCACTCCGTAAACGCATTTCTGGCATTGATTGACCTTCCACCCACTTCAGGTACAGTTTGGTAACAGCTAAAAGTGTTGCAAAGCTCAAATGCAGAAACTTCAAGCATCGCAACTCAGCTGCTTCAAGAGCAGCCTCACCCAGTGCCCCATCTCAGCGAGGGCTATCGTGCCGGCCGCGTCGGTGTAGATTCTGTCAGCGCTTTTTATTTTATGTAGGCACAATTCTAAAATGTAAGAATGACTGTAAAGTACACTTTAGACATCCTTGAGCCTAAATCGACGATTTATCTACGTGTGTGGTGGCCGCACAAGGAGCGGCAACGATCGGTGTGTCGTGCTTTCAGCAACATAGGCTGTCACCGAAAGCTTCCTTCTGAGCGCAGAAGCCGGTACTTCTCTGACTCGTATGTAAGAACTTGCAATTTTGGGTTGGTAATTTGGTACGCGTTAGTGAACTAACATACTGGCATACTTTTCAGCGGACTGTATTAGTCATTTCTTCGGCGGTTTCTTATTTGCAGGTATCGATATAAGTGCGAGTATGTAATCTGGCACGCCGCATGTGTACTGCTGCATCGTCGCACATGTACTCATCTGTACATGATCGACTATCAAAGGAAAAAGCTATCGGCAGCAACAGCTGACAATCTATGGCTGCTTCTGCAGTCAATTTGAGATTTTTAAGAGTTAAGATGTGGATGCTTCAAAAAATTTTGCTCTCTCTTGCTAATATCCGCACGTCATTCGGTGCCCAGAAGCCGTTTGGCACTGTCCAATTAAGACGCAATTGTTATTTCTAAAGAAATATCGTGTCAGTCTTGACTGTGCGACTTGTAAACATGAAGTTGAACGGCGCGTTCGTTAGATAAATAGTCGTTTTACAACCCTGTTTGCATTTTTGGCCTAGCGTAGTGGGTAGCGTACTCGGTTCAAAATCAGAAAGTTGCGAGTTCGAATGCCGTCAGCAGGTGTTTTGATTTTTTAATGTTTTAGATGCGGAGCATCTAATACTCGAGGCTTGTAGTGCGGCGTCGTCCGCAAGCTTCCTCCTCCTTCTTCCACCATCTGTGCATCCCTATCTCCTCTACACACCGCGCGCGCTTCTCCTCTTCACGAACATTCGCTAGCTGTATAATGTAGCGCGCATGCGACGTCACGCTTCGAGAACATCGGCAGCTGACGCGCGCGCATGCGCCGTCGCGCTTCGAGAACATCGGCAGCTGACGCGCGCGCATGCGCCGTTGTTATTTATTTTCCATGTGAATGCGCGCTATTTCACGTATCATTTATTTATTTATGGTTAATGGCCACCCCATTCTTAACCGTGTGAAGCCATTGTGCGCAGCGTACTGGGACGCTGCCGATCCAGCATCCTATTACCTGCGCTGGGAGGCGCTGGTACCAGCGCACTACTGGGCCCATAATAAGACATGGCACTGAACGCTGATACCCAGTGGCGCTGGTTTTTGCAACAGGAATCTCTATTACGCCTATTTAAAGTGCAGTACACCTTAGCTACCTCGTCCTTTTACTATAAATCTACATGAAGTTTTATGCCCGTGTCATTATTGCATTCCAACTATCAGCTGGAATTCCGTCATGTCGGCTCAAAGCAGTGAAGCCGCTCATGCCCAAGTCTGAAAGCTGTAATTAGGTGCTTTCAAGCGAAGTAGAGACGATCTTTCGGGTGCACTGGCCGAGAAGTAATCTACGAATTTTACAATCCTGCGTACGACCCGACTTCAAATCTATCCCCAGAAAAACAACGTCGGCTGACAAAACAAATCAAACGCATCTAAAGGAATGCTTGCAGGTGTTCTTACCTCAGCTACACTTTCTTGAAATATGAAGAAACTTGAAGAATCCTCAAACTTCAACCTTTGTAAGCAGTCTGTTGCGAGATCGGTTCAACCAAGTATGACCGGTACGATTCGCAGCAAAAGTAGGCCTAGCGTACCGGCCGAGTCTGTCTCAAATGTCACCAGTGTTTTCGGATTTGATGATACGCAATTGGAAGGAATGAAAGTGACCTTACAGTAGAGCATTGTCGTTGGTTCACCTGAATGTTTCTTGAGTACGGTGTCCGTACAAGAAGCAACGAGCATCGATGCTGTGTGCTTTCTGCCTGCGCACATGGACCGCCACCGAAAGCAGCTGGGCGCACTCGCCGGCACTTTCCTGAATAATACGTGGAAACGAAGGCTTGCCCTTTAGCAAGCAATAATTATTTAACGTGATAAAATATTTTCGTGCACATTCGATTTCGTTTTAAGCAATTGGTTATGTATTTGCAGCCATCGGTTCAGAGATACAAATCAGTACACACTGATACGGCCGTTGCACTAGCATATCGTCGCTTACGGAAGAAAACACATGCATGCCAATCGAATAGTATATACGTACACACGCCAATTTTGAAAACCTGAACGCGCGAGCGTCAACCCTCCGTAAGCTGTCCCGTCTGTAAGTCTGTAAATGTCCGTTCTGGGCGTCCTGGAATCTAATTCTCGGAAAAGCTTACCGAAAAAAGTTGCTCAGAACTGCTTAACGAAGGCATGCTGTTCTCGTTCATTTTGCCACTATGGTGTCCTAAACGCCGCTTATCGACTAGCCGGTCGAAGCTCTCGCTTTCAGGTTAATAAATTGGGCGAGAGTAGTTATCGAACGTTACAGTCGACATGAAAGTCCCGTGCTTGTCGACCAGCAGAAAAAACGACAAAAAGTTATTGCAATCGGCAGTAATGGCTCATTCAAACTTGATGAGTGAAGTGAGAACACCAGGGTGGCCGACAAGCCACGTCTGCACGCGTCGAAAACGTTCACATTCGTTCTGCTCTTGTGCATGCCACCACCACCCCCTTCACTACATTGAGAATTCATTCCATTTTCTATTCTAATTTCCGCACCGAATTCTAGTTATTCATGCAAAGCTGATAAAAGAAACAGTTCGCACCTTTTAAAACGTTGTTTCGGAAGACACACAAGCCAAAACGACGTGAGTGGACACAGCGGCAGCGTTTGCGGCCAATTCAGCCTACTATACAAAAGCGAGACACGTTGGGGCATGTTGACTTGGTGCTGCTTTTTGGCTGTCCTAATCCAAACCAACTCTCGATGAACGCGTCCCCTGTAGGCCGTGAAGCTTCGTCGTGCTGCGCGAGTCGATTGCAATTTGAGCTGTTGCGAGCCACGGCCGACGCCTTTGCGGTCATGTTGAATTCACGGATCACTGCTACCATCACGTGGTTTTAGCTAGTGCAGCCAAAGCCGTAAAACGGAAAAACGATTCACTTACACCTGGTGTAAACATTGGCCTCGGACCGATTTTCGCTTCTGGGTCTCACACCGTAAATTTACGGTGGCTTAGCGGGAAAGCGAGTGCATTCCTTGTGTGTTTTGCCGCTTTTGTTCCCCTCAACTCTAAGAGTGAACACGCTTGATTATCTGATGATCCGCTCGAGTTTCTGGGTAATGTTTGTGTATATTGTCGTGGTTTACCGGACACAGAACACTGAGACGTTTAGTCGAAGAACAAATGGCCCATTTTATGAAACAATCTATTTATTTATTTATTTCAGGTACCCTCATGGCCCAGAGGGCATTGTTGAGGGGAGTGGTACAGGATCAGGATGTTGAAAAGTGTTCGAATTGTACAAACATTGCACACATATGAGCAAATATACAAAAGCACTGAACAAACAAGTATCCAGCGGTGCGTAGAAGTATACAAAAGTTTAACAGAAATCTACACAGGTATTGCCTCTAGCATAAAAAGATAACAAAACTAACATTGACAACTGCATGCATATGACACATTATAAGGTAAATAAACACTGTGGAAAAAAAAAGTTCAAGCTACACAGAAGTGAAGTAATCAGACACTTTTTTCCTAAACTGGTCAATATTGTTAGTAAGCACTAGGGATGGTGGCAGGCGATTCCACTCTGATGTAGTTCTAGGAATAAACGAATTTGAATATGCTACAGTGCGATATTTCGGGATACCAACTTTGCAAGAATGATCTATGCGCAATGAAACATGAGCAGGGGGTAAGATAAGAGCAGTTTTAAGGGTGGCGTTCAATTTATAGATTTTAAAGAAAAGGCACATGCGCGATATCTTCCTGCGCAGCGTGAGTGGTTCAAGAGATAGAGTTGCTTTTATTTGCGTTACGCTTGATAAACGGCCGTAATCGTGAAGGATGAAACGCGATGCTCTGTTTTGGGTTGCTTCAAGTGCATGTATTAGTGAATTATTGCATGGGTCCCATACTGAAGACGCGTATTCGTGTTTAGATCGAACAAGTGACTTGTACAATAACAGTTTAACAGAAGCGGGGGCTAGAAAAAAATGTCGCCGAATAAAACCAAGCATCCGGTTAGCATTTAATATAATAGAGGAGACATGCATATTCCAACTCAGGTCTGCTGTTAAAATAACCCCGAGGTATTTATAGGACGACACTGGTAGCAATGGGGAGCTGCTTATACTGTAAGAGGAAGGGTTTAATTTACGTTGGCGTGAGAACCGCATTACTTTACATTTATTAATATTAAGTGTGATATGCCAAGTCGAGCACCAATTATCGATAGTGTCAAGGTCCTGTTGAAGCAAAGAAACGTCAGTAGCATTTTTTATTTCGCGGTAAATAACACAGTCATCGGCAAAAAGTTTCACAGAAGAAGTCAGATTGCTAGGCAGATCATTAATATATATAAGAAAAAGCAGTGGACCTAAAACTGAGCCTTGTGGAACGCCTGAAGTGACAGGTAGAGTTCAAGAGTTAAAACCATTAACATGAACAAATTGAGAGCGATCTGTTAGAAAACATTTAATCCACTTAAGAACGTTAGGGTCGATATTCAGTTGGCTTAGTTTGTGAAGAAGCAGGCTGGGGGGAACTTTATCGAATGCCTTACAAAAGTCTATGAATATGCAACGAGCCGCGGAACCAATATCAAGTACAGAATGAAGGTCGTTTTTGAAGGCTACCAACTGTGTTTCACACGAAAATAATTTCCTAAAGCCATGTTGCTCAGGTGAAAAAAATGAGAATGATTCAAGAAATTTTGCCAAGTGGGAAGCGATGACGTGTTCAAATATTTTACAAGAAATACTCGTTAACGAAATTGGGCGATAGTTCGAAGCAGAATGTTTGTCACCAGATTTATGGAGTGGAATCACTTTACCTATTTTCCAGTCATCTGGAATCTCCCCTGACTGAAGAGACTGATTAAATATTTTGGACAATATTATAGCAGAATAAACCGAGGTGTTTTTGAGCACTTTTGTGTTAATGTCATCAGGACCACAACTAGAAGATACTTTTAGGCTCTCAATAATGCGTACAATGCCATCAAAATCAAAATGAACAGGGTCCATGGGGAAATCATAATGAGTGTGACAGGCAGGGAGTGACGAGTTAGTACAACTGGAAAATGCTTTTGCAAACGTGTCATTCAGAGCGGCGGCGCAATCAGCGTTGCTAATTCGGTTTGACTGCAAATCAACAAGAGAAATTGTCGAATCATCTGTATCCTTAATCAGACTCCAGAATTTTTTAGGGTTTGCGGAAAGAAGTTCAGGTAATGTAACATTCATAAACTTATGTTTTGCTTGCTTTAAAGCTTTCTTATATGTACATACGACATCCTTAAGTGCTGACCAGTGCTCTGATTTTCGAGACCGCTTTGCTCTGATGAAGAAACGCCTTTTTTTGTTAGCAAGGCGTTTTAATGCACGGCTGAACCATGGAAACTGACGGTTAGTGGTAATGACCTTTTGGAGAATATGATGTTTAATTAAATTGTGAATTGTACTTTGAAACAGGTGCCAGTTTTCAGTGACCGATCTTTCGTCGAAACCAACAAGAAACTCATCCAGAAAAATCTTCAGCCCATCATTAATAGCCGAAAAGTTAGCCTTTCCGTAATCGTAAATAAACTTAGGGTTATTATGGGACAAACGAGTTGGGACATTCAACATTACGTGTATTACGGAGTGATCGCTAATTTTCGGTAAATAGCTGATGTCGGTGACAAGATCTGGAGCTGTTGTTAACAATAGGTCAAGTGTGTTAGACGTGGAATTAGTTATTCTTGTTGGCTAAATGATAACCTGAGTCAAAGAAAACGTTGAACAGAGTGCCACAAAATTTGATGATTCGCATTTTTCTTCACTTGAGAGAGCGGGTGACTGCCAGTTAACATCGGGAAAATTGAAGTCACTGAAAAGAAATATCTGCTGATTAGAAAACTTTATGTGAATGGTGTTAAGAGTGTCGTGAAGATCATTACAAAAGCCTAGTGGCGTAGACGGCGGACAATAACATACACAGAGTAGAAACTTCGTGAAGTTAACAGATATTTGGACGCAAGTGAACTCAAGATTTGTAGTGACATTGACTTGCGAGCATTCAAAATTGTGGTTAACAGCAACTAAGACACCACCGCCACGCTTTGAGGAGCGATCGCATCGGAAAATATTGTAGCACTTTTGAGCAGAAAAAATTTCACTGTCCCGTACAGATTCGTTCAACCAAGTCTCAGTTAATACAATAATGTCAGCGGCAGTAGTGTCAGCAGCACAAGAAATAGAATCGTGGTTACGGACTACACTTAGTATGTTAGTGAAAAGAACTGAAATGTTACTTGGCGCCCGCGGCACGTTATGTGGACGGACGGTGAGCTATACTGTGGATGCATGTGGAAAGAGAGTTGAATGCGGAGCTTTAGAGGCGCTGGGGTTTCTGCATTTTTCCTTTACTTCACCGCTTACCTCGCAATACTCGTAACACTTATTGTTTAAAGTGAGTTTGTTATAGCGGAGTTTGAATTTTTCATCTGGCGCTGAGCGTTTCGCAAAGTCTACTAGAATTTTACGGGCATGTCGGGTAGCTGGCGAGAAGTCTTCACTAATTGTGATGTCTGATCCTTTAAGTTTGGTTTTTGCACTGAGTACTTTTTCTTTTGTTTTGTAATTTGCAAACTTTACTATTATTGGTCGAGCTTTGTCGCGATGCAATGTGCCAACTCTATGCGCACGCGCGATATCGCTATCGACAAGATTAATCGACATTTGGTCAAGTACAATCTTCTTGACCTCCTTTTTCGAGTCCGCCCATGTTTCCGAGGGAAATCAAAGCAAAAAAGTAAAACACCTCTTTTCTGGTGAATGCCTTCGTTATCTGCCCAATCAGGGTCAGATATTCACCTTCCCCTAACACAGCATCACCCAGATGTTATTGTCGAGTCAGTCTTTCGGCCATAAGGACTCTTTGTACAATCGGCAGTCCCTCGCAGAGTGACTAGATTAGGCACCGCTTAACGTGTACTACGTGTACAACTTCAGGATTGTGCTGGCGACTTCTTGTACAGTCTCAACGTTGTAGTGATAATATTTAGTTGTCGAATGGAAATTAATAATAATTTAGACGTCGCAGTTTCTGGACGAAGAGGTTCATGGGAATAATTGGCTCTGATTTAAAATTGGTGTCACTTTACTAAAAGCGCAATTGCAAACTGTATAGCAAAAAAGAAAGTTGAAAGTTTTGAGTGCCAACCAAAACAATCATGAGAGAGAGACAGGACGGGTACTTTCGTCAGTCGTGCCTCAATAGCTCACTTCATGGGTGTGGTCTGCGCTTGAAACTTACTCAAAAGCTACTCAACAACTCGCCGAATTTCGAGTGTTAGCTCGAAATGAAGGTTCTCCATCGTAGGGACTCCCAGCTATACAATAAAAATCGGCGCTCACTCATCGACCCTCCCTGATGCGAAAGATGTAATAAAGAAGAAGCTACACAATATAACTAAGAAGCAAACGACTCATCAGTACGGAGAAATTTTGAAAATGTCAATGTAATGATAACGATTACACGACTACATGATCTCATGGTGACAAGAAAGTTGCGGATAGAGTTTACAAAGGGTTTCGACGGCGTCTGATTCTTTTCTCATATGTCCTTGTCTTCACTGAATACAACTTTCTAGTGAATCAGTATACCATGGGAGGGAACTTTGTAACGTTAGAAATAATCAAACAGTGCGGTTCTATGACAAAGATCAAATATATAGACAGAAGTATAGAAAATACCCGACACCTGGGCAAAATAGATCAGCCATGCAAAATAAAAAAATTGAAAAGAATACAATTAATTGTTTGCCTGGAATGGTGAAGCTACGATTGTGATCGTGACAGACTGGAATTCGATATGAAGTTGGACTCGTAGTGCGTTCATCAGTCATGCGATCTGGCATACCAAAAGAAAGCATAGGAGACGTTCGAGCTGCACTTTGAAGAGTGTAACGTGATAAAGTATTCGGGCTGCGTTCACATCGCTTTCTCTATCCCTAACCTATGGCTCAAGTTTCATGTGGCCACGGAAAAAATAATGCCTCTGCCTACCGCCGTTTCAACCTGTAGCACCATGCCTACAGGAAGCACGAGGACTCTCTACGGCCTAAACCATAATTACCGATTTTTCTAAGTAGCTACTAAGCGTTCGTAAGGCAATATTCACGACCGCACCACTGCACACTTAGGTGATGCTGTTGGGGAGAGTCATATATCTATGTTATTTGCAGTCGGAACCCTAAAGAAGCTCTTCTTTTCGCAAATCATATAAGTTGACACTTGAGACGACACAATGTATCTCCCACACAATACTACTCGCATTAAGGAGGCGCCTCCCACTACATCAAATTTGTATATGTTTGTAACAGCGGAGCTTGATAAGTCGCCTTTCAGTCTATGCAATCCAACTTAAAACTCTTATAAACCAGACCCGGTACTCGCTTTCAGAGTCAACTGCGTAGTCACCTTTGTCTTCTGTTTTCCTCTCACGAAAAGTGGAGGTTCTGATGAAACATATTTATATAATCTATTTACAAGTGGGATATAAGCATGGGCTGACGGGCCGACTCCGTATAAACTCTAGATGGAGTCTCCAGTCTGGGACTGTGATGTGTGGTGCGCGTTCAAAGTGCGCGCCTTCGAAAAGTGCGCGTCACGGAAAAAAAAAAACAAAAGGAGAAATACCAGAGTGCACGTGCGGTGCTGCTTAAACAAGAATGACGACGTTAAAGAGCGTCAAGCACGAGGATGCGTGGCAGGACGTGAAGTAAACAAAAGGTAAAACATCCAATGGGCAGCGAACACGGAGATTTCAAGGCCCAATGGCTTGACACCACGAAACAGTAGTATCTCCAATGAGAACGAGACAAGTGGGCCAGAGCTGAAGCAGGAGCCTGGGGAGACCAGAGCAAGGGGAATTCGAGGCAGGCAGTGCAAGCGGAAGGTCGTCACCGGACCGGGCGCTGAAGATGGGCCGTTGGGTTCCGGACCCGAGCCTACAGGACTTCCACCGGCCGGGGCCTCCTGCTGTCGGGTTCCCGCTCCAAAGGACCGTGGCTATCCGGTCCTGAACTCCTTTCCAGGGCCTGCGGACTTTGGTTCCGGCAGGCGAGCTACAGCCGTCGGGCTCCGGGCCCGAGCTGTGCGCCCAGCTGCTTGACTAGGTCGACCCTAGTTCCCGGACGCGTCGCCACCCGCCTGCGTTCTCCCGTCTCCGACGTGTCCACGCTCCTCAAGCCGAAACCATCACGATTTGGTAGGGCTTTTCGACGTGTCGCCAGCAGTCAGCGTTCCCTCGTCCTCGTCCAGCCCACGCATTGACGCAGGAGTCACGGCGTTCCGGTTTCTCATCACCGCCGAAAACCAACTTGTGGGTGAGACTGCACCGATACTCTTGCGCTACTCCCATCACTCAGCCCCTTTCGAACGTTAGGTTTAGTTACTGACTTTGAACGTTTTTGTTGGGTGTTTACAGATGTGTTTCGTCATGTCCAGTCAACTGTTTATTAAGTGTTTTGTTTTGTGAGGAATCTTTGCCTTTTTTTCTTTTCAATTAAACTTTTTGTGTGTTTCTTGGAAACCGAACGGCTTTGTCCTTATTAACAAAACTCTCTGAGGCTCAGCCCGGGAGAAAAACAAATCAGCAACAAGAACCCTGCATCACAAATTGGCGTCCGCTGCGACAGGACAAAGTCGTTTGTTTTTCCAGTAGATTTTTTGACGCGGTTAATACGATGACGAACACGTGGGAGTTAATTGAGTTGGCGGATAAAATGGGACTGACGGGAGCGGAGTTTAGAGTATGGTACGAGGAGCGGATGGAGAGGGAGCGTGAGCAACGGGCTGCAGAACGAAAGGCGGCGAAGGAAAAGCTTGAATTGGTGCTTAGAGCTAAGAAGGAGGAGCTAGAGCGCGTAACGCGTGAAAATAAAGTGTTGCTAGAGCGTCAGACACGCATACTGAAGCAGCAGCTCCAATTAGAGAGGGTGGACTTCGAGCGGCGACTCGAGCTTGCGATGGCGAAAAGGGGGCAGCTGGCGATGCAGAAGGTCGAGCAAGCGGTGAATGTTTGCTCCGATAGCAGCGTTTGCTGGAGGGAAGTCGATTCCTGCAAGGTTGGCCTCGAGCCTCGCGACAGCCTTACTTCGGAGCGAGAAGCTCAGATAGAGGAAGGCAGAGAGGTGGACAGCCAAGAAGGCAGGAGTCATGAGGAGTTTGTTGAAGCGACGGAAAGCTTCTCTGGCTGGGAACATATTACTTCCGTTAGCTGCTTGGGGACCTCTGAGAGGCCAAGCACCTATGAAGAAGAGCGCCTGGATATGGGCGACCTAGAAGCTGTGGAAAATGTTGTGGAGCAAAGCTTCGATAGCAGGGAACAAAGAAGTTCCATTCAGAATGAGGTGTGTATCAGAACGTCTCAAAGGCCGAGCACATTTCGGGAAGGGGTAGGGCTACCTCTCAATAGCTCCATGGAAGGAGCGCTAGAACGTCATTGGGAAGATGGCAGCGAATGCCATGAAGGCTCTGATATAGTGGCCACTGATTGTTTTGTACCGACAGAGGTAGCAGCAGGCACCACGTCAATGGTCCTAGACCATACGTATATCTCACTCAGAGAGAGAGGGGATTCTAGTTCACAGGATAGCGTAACTGCTATTTGTCCGAGAAAACACGATGGGAGTGCTGAAGCACTCTTCAAAATAAACAGTATCGAATCGGAGGTGGGCTCGATAGTAGGTATGGAGAATGCCAGACAGGGTCTTGAACCTGAGAACGTGATTGGTTTTGAACCTATAATTAAGTCCACTCAAGATGAGCTGTATAATGACCGAGCACAACGGCATCCCTTCTCAAGAATCCAGGAACCTCACACGCTTGTCGGAGCGTTTGGGCTTGCTGAGGGCACCCCGAGCTTGTGTTCATTAGATGGTGAACTAAAAGAAAGCATTTGTGTGAGAGATTGTGGCATTTGGACATTCGTGTCTCAGTGCGTTTCGTGTCGACGCCGACGGCTCGAGACCGCGCCCTGTTCCTCTGTGACCGGTAAGCGTTCATGTGGCCGGCGGGGGCGCAGACACGCGTTTCAGCGAAAGTGCATAAAAGCATGTTTGCCACAGTTACTTTCGAAACGTGCGAGAAGGGCAGTGCGTCTCGTTTGGGACGCGATAACCTGAGTGTAGGGTTAGAAAACCGGTAGCTCTTTCTGGACTTCGACTTTTAGATGCGGACACAAGTAGCTTTGTCCATAGTCGATTTTGTAGTAAAAAGGTTTATTCCGGGTTTCAGAACTTTTAAATGCAATTGGGTGAATCTAAAGTTTAAGTGTGGACATTTGGACGATGTAGCGAACTGTAGCCCGGTGATGTGTTGAACTGCGTGGTGCAAATATGTGGTTTAATTGTGACGTAGTGCAGAACGCGCACTCATCGGCAGTTTTTTTTTCTAAAAAAAAAACTTGAATAAAAGGGGGGCGTATGTGATGTGTGGTGCGCGTTCAAAGTGCGCGCCTTCGAAAAGTGCGCGTCACGGAAAAAAAAAAAACAAAAGGAGAAATACCAGAGTGCACGTGCGGTGCTGCTTAAACAAGAATGACGACGTTAAAGAGCGTCAAGCACGAGGATGCGTGGCAGGACGTGAAGTAAACAAAAGGTAAAACATCCAATGGGCAGCGAACACGGAGATTTCAAGGCCCAATGGCTTGACACCACGAAACAGTAGTATCTCCAATGAGAACGAGACAAGTGGGCCAGAGCTGAAGCAGGAGCCTGGGGAGACCAGAGCAAGGGGAATTCGAGGCAGGCAGTGCAAGCGGAAGGTCGTCACCGGACCGGGCGCTGAAGATGGGCCGTTGGGTTCCGGACCCGAGCCTACAGGACTTCCACCGGCCGGGGCCTCCTGCTGTCGGGTTCCCGCTCCAAAGGACCGTGGCTATCCGGTCCTGAACTCCTTTCCAGGGCCTGCGGACTTTGGTTCCGGCAGGCGAGCTACAGCCGTCGGGCTCCGGGCCCGAGCTGTGCGCCCAGCTGCTTGACTAGGTCGACCCTAGTTCCCGGACGCGTCGCCACCCGCCTGCGTTCTCCCGTCTCCGACGTGTCCACGCTCCTCAAGCCGAAACCATCACGATTTGGTAGGGCTTTTCGACGTGTCGCCAGCAGTCAGCGTTCCCTCGTCCTCGTCCAGCCCACGCATTGACGCAGGAGTCACGGCGTTCCGGTTTCTCATCACCGCCGAAAACCAACTTGTGGGTGAGACTGCACCGATACTCTTGCGCTACTCCCATCACTCAGCCCCTTTCGAACGTTAGGTTTAGTTACTGACTTTGAACGTTTTTGTTGGGTGTTTACAGATGTGTTTCGTCATGTCCAGTCAACTGTTTATTAAGTGTTTTGTTTTGTGAGGAATCTTTGCCTTTTTTTCTTTTCAATTAAACTTTTTGTGTGTTTCTTGGAAACCGAACGGCTTTGTCCTTATTAACAAAACTCTCTGAGGCTCAGCCCGGGAGAAAAACAAATCAGCAACAAGAACCTGCATCACAGGGACTCCTGTGGCTTCCGCGGTGGCACACACCCTGGCCCCGTGCGTTCTTTGACCCTCCAAGCCCGAACAGCCGAGATGGACAGCCTGCCAGCTCTCTCGGGTAGGGGGTGAAGGCGAAGTGATCGGAGGTACCGCCGGGTTAGATGGGCACGCCCACGCTATGTGATGAGAAGCATCCGCAAGTGGATGACCAAAAGGATGCATTACCTAGAGAAGGCTGGATTAAACTGCCTAGTAATTGTGGCTTTCGTGCATAGGCGTAACAGCCAGCGCTCGCAAGCCTTATTAAGGCCTCGGAGACAGCACTCACTGTCGTCAGTTTTCTCTCCTCTTGACTCTACGTCATCTTTTCTTCCGACTCAAACCAAGCTGTCCTAAAGCAATATCAATATACAGGGCTCACCGGCAGCGACGGAAATCATAGCCTGCTCGACTTGTGCATCGCCGTGTTGTTGCGAATTGAGGTGACTGGATTAGGCTCTCTATCGCCGGACGATCCGTGACAAGTGAACCTGTTTGGCCATGGTGGGATGAAATAATGTTGATGCACAAAAGATGGCGCACAGAGAGAATGATAAAAAACAAAATAAACATAATTACGAAAAAAAGGCAGGAAATGAGAGAAAGGCAGAGAAATAAATCGAGAGAGAAAGAAAGAAAAAATGATACTTAGAAAGATAAAAATAGAGAGCAGAAAAAAAACAAAAGGGAAAGCGATATAAATACAGAGAATGACAATACTAAACCTGGAGACAAAAAAGATAAAAAAGACAAAATCAATAAAGAAGGGAACATGATGAAAAGTGGAGAAAGAAGAAACCGGCCAGCCGTCCACTTCCGTAGGAGTTCGCACCAACTGTGCGAATCTGCCTTTGTATAT
This sequence comes from Rhipicephalus microplus, assembly GCF_043290135.1. Classification (NCBI taxonomy): domain Eukaryota; kingdom Metazoa; phylum Arthropoda; class Arachnida; order Ixodida; family Ixodidae; genus Rhipicephalus; species Rhipicephalus microplus. The sequence continues at coordinate 23,744,742 of NC_134706.1, read as the reverse complement.
TTCTATACGACTTTAAACATGGACGTGCCTTTGTTGTAGAAGGCTTATTTTCATGCTATAGTTCGCGAATAAATTAGCAGTCAGACCAACTTTATTCGTCCTACACTGGCATTAGTTAGAATGTTCGCTCATGGATAGCACCGATTTTTCGCGAAGATACGCTGACGCCGCAATGCCTGAGAAATGTGTTCTTAATGGTGTCTCGTGAAAACGATGACACAGGAACTGTGGCCGCTGTTGTAAATGCTGCGAAATTGATGCTGTTTATGGCTTTGAAAGATACACAAAGAAAAGGTAGCGGTAAGGACATATCACTCGGCCAAAATTAGAAATATCATGGGCTGATCCCCACCGAACATACGGCGTGCGTGGTGGCGGGTGACCACCCGGCCAGATGGGGTAGATTTTTTTCGCCACAGCCACGCAGCTGCTAGACAACACATCTGAATGCTTCTTCCGCGGGATGAAGACGACCGCAGAGTTTCATTACTGCATGAGTTGTGACCAGTAGCCAACATCGCACATCGGCTTTCAGTCGCACTTAAAACAACCGACGCGCATAACTGAGTAACCTTTTCGGCCTATAAAACGATACAGCGACAACAGCGGTAAAAATTTGGACTTTTTGGCCCTATATACTGTGTCGCTATAAGAGTGCGGTCAACAGCTACGGAGTTTTCATCCCCGCGGAAAGCAGATGGGCAAAACAGCGTCCCCGCACTATTGAGCCATAATATAAGTCTTGAAATGCAGCACAGTGTATTCCGTATAGCAGGTGCGCCATCTTCCTGGTAACGGGCACTGAGGTGATGCCTTGGCAAGTTTCGGCTTAGACCCTTTCACTGTTTACAAACACAGGCGATTGTCATCAAGGAGCTGTGTAAACACAGCTCCTTGATGACATTTGCCTTCAGCCGCCGATGCGCCAAATTAGCATCGGTGCGAAAGAAGAGCTTTGGAAAATTCTTCGCTGAGTTCCTACACTTTCTTTCCCAAAATTGGCTAAATATGTTCAAATAAATGTTTTTAGTTATATAAAAAGTACAACAGATTCCCTTGAACTCTACGCACGTTTCTCTTCTCTGAAATACGAAGAAAGACGTTTCTTACATGATAAAGGAACTTGAAAACGTGCTTTCAGTTTCTACGTTAGAAGCTGGTAAATGAGATGACTGAAAGTGAAAGTGTTCTGGAGTACAAAGCTTGTGAGCTTGCAACCGTCTATATATGAAGCTAGCCAAATGACGGCGAGGGCACGGTTGCGTAATTGGTAAGTATATATATGCGTGTGTGTGTGTGTGTGTGTGTATATATATGTGTGTGTGTGTGTGTGTGTGTGATCTAACAAACAATAATGCCAAGGAATGTATAAGGGATTTTATTAGAACCAATGTAAAAGTGGGTGAAAAAATAACTTGCCGTGAGCAGGATTCGAATCTACAACCTCCGAATAACGCGTTTGATGCTCTACCATTGAGCTCAGTCGTAGAGCATAGAACAGAAAAACGAGCCTTAAATACCATTCTTTCTCTGTTATATATATATATATATATATATATATATATATATATATATATATATATATGTATATATATATATATATATATATATATATATATATATATATATATATATATATATATATATATATATATATACAGACATGAACATTTTAAAACCTTTAGTTGACTTTTAAATTCTTAATACGTGAAATCGCTGTAAGAAAAACGAATAGTGGGCTTAGTGTAACCCACCACCCACCAGTATAGTGGATTAATGTTGTAGGTGCATGCTGGAATACGTCCACTATGGTGTATGGTGGGTTATGGTGGAACTGCAGTGCCGGCAAGGCTTGAGCGCAAAATAGCGTCAGAATCACTGTGACGAACTGCCACAAAAATAAAAATGATGTATAAAAACAATGTAAAAAAATACCCGCAAAAAACAGGCCCGCACGGACATTCGAACGTGCAACCTGCGGATTCTCATTCGAAGACAAAAACCACTGCGCTATTTAAACATGTCGAATTTCGCCTGGTAAATGGCTAGTTTACATACGAAATGATGGTTCAACTTCAGTTTTGTTTATCGCGTGCTTGATAGAGACGAGATGTGCACCTGCTAGTGAAATTTCACATTTATTAAACACAAGCAACTGCTGCCTGTAACGATTGCAACTGCGATAATCGCACCAGTGCTATGTTTTTGTTAATATTCACAACCGAAAGAAAAACTCAAGTGAACTGGGGAGCAGATACTGTTTACCGGCGGGGTCTGCCAAGTTTGATATTCGTTTCTCGCTCGTTCCAAAGTGCGACATCTGCTTAGGCTTTATCAGGCCTCTAAGCTCCGTCCATGGATACGCTCACATAATTGATTGAGTATCGGGATGCTTTTCGCGCAACGTAGAGTGCAGTAGTGCCAGCGCACTGCTGCAGCTCTATCGTTAGCAAAAACTACATAAGAGCTTGGCCAAAACGAGCGAAGTGTGCCGGAAACATTATGCTATCATATTGGTTCAGCAAGTCTGTGTTGCCAAATGGCCAAGTCTGTGTTCTCGCATGAGAGCCAAAAAATTGCCGGCGAGGGCGACCGGCGGCTGTGGGTGAGGGGAGATGTACGTTCTCTGGAAGTGCTGGAATCGTGTCGCATTGATGTTTGTTGCTTCTTGCGCGGACACCATACACAACAAAAAATGTTTCATTTAGGTTATTTATGCCATGGTTATGCTGTATTCTCATTATTACTCGTCTAAATTGTGTATTCTGAAACCAAGACACGCTGATGCAGAATTGTAAGGGCCCCGTCGGTAGGTTGGTAGAAATCATGGTGGTAGAACTTGCAGTGTACAGATCCCAGCTTGGTGCACTGTATATATTTGCCGCCAGTATAAGCCCACTCATCACCTGCTTACTGCTTTCCAGCATCATCGCAATGGTGGGCAGAGCTTCTCTGCTTGGTACACCTTGTGGCCCGTCATAATAAGCACCACCTATCATTTGCTTAGTGCTTCCCAGCATTATCGCATTGGTGGGAAAAGCTTCACAGCTTGGTACACCACGTAGCCCACCATAATAAGCACCACCCACCATCTGCTTAGTGCTTCCCAGCACTATCGCTATGGTTGCAGAGCCTCCCATGAATGCGCACTATCTAGCCGCTACTTCGCACCATCGTTTTCACTTTACCCATCTTCTGGACATCATGCCACGCAGTATGTCTCGCCATATCCACTACGTCCTACCATATCCACTATAATTTCAACTAAGCCCACTATTATTTTCCTTGCGCCCACCGTGTTTTGTAGTACCTGCCATGGTTCTTTTTCCGATAGAGATAGGCACCCCACTGTAGCATCTGCGTGTCTAGCAATACATATTCACATCTTCGTTCCCCCATTGTTTTCGCGCCTAGACGACTGACTTTGATATATACGAGCTAACAGATATACGTGGTCTTGCTTCAAAAACGATTGCTCCTGATTTTTCTTGTGGTATTATGTCTATAAATGTCTGGTTTCTGACCAGAAAAGAAAGCATTCGTGCTGAGAAAATTATATGCAGAATATTTTCGACACCCGTATGATGGCCTGCCTAGCTGTGATTATCTTTCTTCTAACGACAATGCTGAAGACTGACAAGTCATGTGTCAATGCAATTACAGCTCTTGCTCCCCTTCCTCCTGCCGCTCCGGCAAGGCCTCGTCAACCAAGTGCGGCACGTCCTTGTCCAATACAATGCTCAGTCATTGTCCAACCGGTTGGAGGTTTTGGAGCACATGGTATGAAATTAAAGTAGTTCATTTCAATCGTTACTCCTTGTAGGATACTGTGTTTATTATTATGTGAATTGGGGAATGCGGAAAGACTTCAGTGTTGTTTTGCTGTTCGTTACTGAACAAATATTGTCAACCATCAGAATTTTTATTCCTATGAAGGACCTAACATGGCGTCAGAAAACGCAAGAGGTTCACCGTGGTGGAGAAACGATGCTGTGGAGGCGTGTTCAGAAGAACACGCAGTAGAGTGCCTCAATGCTCGCTCTTCCGCTCAGAGTGAAGAATTCTACGGCGGCCGCCGTTATCCCTCCCGCTGCATACCAGGTTATATGTATTACCGGGTTATATATATACATATACATATATATATACACATATACATATATATATATATACACATATACATACATACATATATATATATATATATATATATATATATATATATATATATATACATATACATATATATACACATATACATATATATATATACATATACATATATATATATACACATATACATATACATATATATACACATATACATATATATATATATATATATACACATATACATATATATATATATATATACACATATACATACATATATATATACACATATACATATATATATATTGTAAAGGGAGTTTATTGAAGGACTGAGCAAGCGGGTGGTAGCTCTAAAGGAACGCAGGCGAACCCAGATGACGGTGCTTGATCGCCGATCTCGTGCCTTCTTCTTGTGCTGATGATAGCTGACCTGATGGTATCAACGTCTTTCTTATTCACTACAATTACCCCCGGCGAAAAAGTTGAAGCCATCCTGGCGATCTAACACGTGGGGACAAGCGGGTCAAAGTACGGCTTCAGACGGTTTACGTGAACGATATCACGTCCACGCCGACGACGGTCGCTCGGTGGCGTGAGGGGTTCAATGGCGTAGTTCACGGGTGAAGTACGCTCGACCACGCGGTAGGGACCATGATAATTGGAGAGTAGCTTGGGTGATACACCAGGGGCGCAGGGCGGTACATGAAGCCATACAAGTGCTCCAGGAACGAACGTCGGTGCAGAACGATGGTCGTCGTCACGGATCTCCTTCTGGCGCTGTTGGTCGGATGTAGTAAGCCGCTTGGCTAGCTTGCGGCACTCTTCTGCGTAACGAGCGGCTTCCGAGACAGGCTTGTATTCGGAGGGATCTGGCGAGTATGGGAGTAAAGTGTCGATGGTGTGTGATGGTTCGCGACCGTACAGGAGAAAAAATGGGGAAAACCCTGTAGTGACTTGCGTAGCGGTGTTATACGCGTATGTCACAAATGGGAGAACGAGGTCCCAGTTTGTTTGATCAGAAGCGACATGCGTAGCGAGCATGTCCCCCAGAGTACGATTAAACCGCTCAGTCAAGCCGTTCGTCTGTGGGTGGTAGGCTGTACTCTTCCGGTGAACCATATGGCACTGTTGAAGAAGTGCTTGTATTACATCGGAGAGGAAAACGCGCCCTCGGTCACTGAGAAGTTCTCGAGGAGGACCATGACGAAGCACAAAACGATTGAGTATGAAAGTTGCGACGTCTTGTGCTGTAGCTGTGGGGAGAGCAGCAGTTTCAGCGTACCGTGTAGATGATCCACTGCCACGATAGCCCATCGGTTGCCTGCCGTTGTTAATGGTAGTGGTCCGTAGAGGTCAATTCCTACACGGTCGAATGGGCGGTCTGGGCATGGAAGTGGCTGCAATGAACCTGTTGCAGGATGTGGCGGGCTTTTCCGCCGCTGACATTCGTGGCAGCCGCGAATGAACTGGCGGACGAAGGTAAACATTCCGCGCCAGTAATACCTTTTTCGTAGGTGCTCGTAGGTCTTGAAAACACCGGCGTGAGCACATTGCGGGTCGGAATGAAACGACGCGCAGATGGTAGAGCGCAGCGTTCGGGGAATGACTAGTAGCCATTTCCTACCATCTGCTGAATAGTTGCGCCGGTACAAGAGGCCATCCCGAATACTGAAGTGCGGAGCCTGGCGGCGCAGGGTTCGAGTGGTTGGAAGTGTCGGTGCCTCAGATAACGCGTCAAGAAGCGAAGCGATCCATGGGTCATTACGTTGTGCAGAAGAGATGGTGTCCTCGTCAAGCGCTGACAACGTGTTGTCCGAGGAAATAGATGCGATGTCCGGGGATAGGGGAGATCGTGACAGTGCATCAGCATCGGCATGCTTGTGGCCGGAACGATATACCACGCGAATGTCATATTCTTGAAGCCGAAGAGCCCAACGGGCAAGACGACCTGATGGGTCCTTAAGCGACGATAACCAGCATAATGCGTGGTGGTCCGTTACTACATCAAAAGCACGGCCATAAAGGTATGGGCGGAACTTGACAAGCGCCCAAACGATCGCCAAGCATTCCTTCTCGGTGACGCTGTAGTTTGATTCAGCCTTGGTAAGAGTTCTGCTGGCGTAGGCGACGACATACTCGGCGAATCCAGGCTTGCGTTGCGCGAGAACCGCACCGAGGCCGACACCACTGGCGTCGGTGTGGACCTCAGTTGCTGCCGTAGGATCGTAGTGACGCAGTATTGGTGGCGAAGTGAGGAGACGACGAAGGGTACAGAAAGCTTGGTCACACTCAGAAGACCATGCCGAAATATCAGTGGTGCTGCCTATAAGTTCGGTCAAAGGCGCAATGATAGAGGCGAAGTTGCGCACGAACCGGCGAAAGTAGGAGCATAACCCCACGAAGCTCCGTAACTGCTTCATAGTCGTTGGTTTGGGGAAGTCGGCGACAGCACGTAACTTAGCCGGGTCTGGAAGTATACCGTCCTTTGATACGACGTGCCCGAGAATCGTAAGTTGGCGAGCAGCGAAGTGACACTTCTTGAGGTTGAGTTGGAGCTGAGCATTCTTCAGGCACGTGAGGACGTGTTTGAGGCGCTCGAGATGTGTTCCAAAGTCTGGCGCAAAGACGACTATATCGTCGAGGTAGCAGAGACAGATTTGCCATTTCAAACCCCGAAGAACCGAGTCCATCATGCGCTCGAAGGTGGCAGGCGCATTGCAGAGGCCGAAGGGCATGACATTAAACTCATACAGACCGTCCGGTGTCACGAAGGCTGTTTTTGGTCGATCGGCATCGGCAAGGGGGACCTGCCAGTACCCTTAGCGCAAATCTAATGATGAAAAAAACTCGGCACCTTGTAAAGTATCAAGGGCATCGTCAATCCTGGGTAAACGATACACGTCTTTTCGAGTGATCTTATTTAGGCGCCGGTAATCCACGCAGAAGCGAACGGAACCATCCTTTTTTTTAACGAGCACTACAGGTGATGCCCATGGACTTTGTGAAGGTTGAATGATGCCACGTTGCAGCATATCGTTCACCTGTTCGGTAATAACTTGGCGTTCCGTCACAGAAACACGATATGGTCGCTGTCGTAGTGGCGCATGGGAGCCGGTATCGATGTAATGTAGAGTGGTAGAAGTGCGGCCAAGTGAAGGTTGAACAACATCGAAAGATTCGCGGTACTGGTACAGCAGTTGGAGGAGTTCAGATCGTTCAGATGGTGACAGTCCGTCTGCGATCGCCGAATCGAACACTTTTGAAGCCTGTAGATGAGAGTGGTTAAGAGCACTGACGGTGGCGAGGTCACTTTGGGATGATTCTTGCGGCACTGTAAAAATTTGTCCGTTATCAATTGGCTGTACGCATCCAAGAGACTCGCCTTTAAACAGTTTGATGGTATGCGGAAAGGGATTGGTAAGGCAGAGAGCACTGGCTCCATCAGAAATTGAGAGGGCTGAATAAGGGAGCAGAAGTGGTTTCCGACTTAGAAAGAGGCGTGATGGCTCGAAAAATGCTACTTCATCACGCATGCCGTCGGATACCACAGGGAGCAAAACAGCTGTTGTCGGTGGAATGTCAGTGTCTTCTTGGACAACTAGCTTGTGCGCGGCTTGATTAGTGTGGTCGTAGGGCTGCTCGAAGAACGGAAGCAGTTCAAGTTCGGAACGGGCACAATCTATAACGGCACGATTACGGGATAGGAAATCCCAGCCAAGGATGACGTCATGAGAGCACGAGGAAAGGACGATAAACTCAACAATGTAGTGGTCCTCCGCAATTTTGAGTCGGGCAGTGCAGGCGGCTATAGGTCGAACAGGTTCTCCATTTGCTGCACGTAAGAACATATCAAGCGGCGTGGTCACCTTTCGGAGCTTGCGGCAAAGTTTGGCGTCTATAACAGACACAGCGGCACCGGTATCCACAAGAGCGTATGCATGGGCGCCGTCTACAAAAACTTCGACGATATTTGACGGCAAGGTGCGAGGACTTGAACATTTCGATAGCGCAGTTCTTGCCCCTTGAACTGCGACGGCTAGTTTCCCTCATTTTGAGGGGCTGGTCGTGGACGCATGGGTGACAAGGAGCGTCGATTGGGTGAAGGTGAGCGACGAGACGAAGTTGCCGGATAGTCACGGGAAGACGTGTTTGACTGACGATCCGAACTTTCATAACCAAAAGGTGGTCGGTCCATGTAATTGCTTCGTGGTCGGACGTCTGTGTAGGCGGGCACGCGACGACGGCAGTATCGGGAGATATGGCCAGGTCCGCCGCACGCAAAACAAATCGGCCGGTTATCGCGCGTTCGCAAGGCATTTGTAGCAAGGGGCGCCGCCCACGCGGCATACGGCTGAGTCGAGGCTGTGGTAGCGAGGGGAGGAGCCCATGCGACGGAAGACTGAGTAGGAGCGGTGACATGCGGCAGTCCATTGAACGGCGAGGGCTGGTGTGGCTGCTGCCTCTTTACTGCGTCAGCATAAGTAAGAGGCGCGGCGACGACTTGCTGCTGAAAGGGCACTGGCATAGCCTCGGCAATCTGGTCCTGAAGTGCATGTCGGAGCATGGGAGCTAACGGTGTCGGTGGTTGCTCTTGCTGCTGCTGCGGGAGCTCTTGGCGCTGACAAAACGGCAGGAGGGAAAGCTGACGTGCGACCTCCTCACGCACAAAGTCTTTCATTTGTGCTAGAAGGCGGGAGTGGTCAGGTACGACGTCCAGTGCAGCGAGTGGTTGGTTAGGCTGAAATGGACGACGGGTGAGAGCTCGTTGCCGTCGCAATTCGTCGTAGTTCTGGCACAGAGTTACCACTTCAGACACCGTGCCAGGAGACTTCGCCAGGAGCATTTGAAAGACGTCGTCATCAACACCTTTCATAATGTGCTGGATCTTGGCACTTTCGCTCATTGCGGCATCGACGCGCTTGCAGAGATCGAGTATATCTTCGATGTAGGCGGTAAACGTTTCGCCAGGTTCTTGTGCCCGTGAGCGCAGGCGTTGTTCGGCGCGCAACTTCCGCACGGCAGGGCGACCGAAAACCGAGGATATTGCCTGCTTGAAAGTGGCCCAGTTCTCAAACTCGGATTCGTGGTTTGTATACCACAGTTTCGCCACATTAGCCAAGTAAAAGTTGACGGTGCTCAATTTAGCAGCGTCATCCCACCTGTTTGGTCCACTGACTTTTTCGTAGGACGACAGCCAGTCCTCGACGTCCTGGTCTTCGGCGCCCGAAAAGATCGGGGGGTCTCGCTGGTGAACCGGGCCGGGGCAAGTAGGAGCCGCGAGAGGTGCTGTCTGTTGGGCAGCGTCAACTTGCATGGTCGACGGCAGCGTGCGGGATCGGAGTTCCAGGGTGTAGGTGATGCAGTTACCCAGCACGATCCACCAAATGTAAAGGGAGTTTATTGAAGGACTGAGCAAGCGGGTGGTAGCTCTAAAGGAACGCAGGCGAACCCAGATGACGGTGCTTGATCGCCGATCTCGTGCCTTCTTCTTGTGCTGATGATAGCTGACCTGATGGTATCAACGTCTTTCTTATTCACTACAATATATATATATATATATATATATATATATATATATATATATATATATATATATATATATATATATATATATATATATATATATACATATATATACACATATACACATATACACACATATACATATATATATATACACATATACATATACATATATATATATATATATATATATATATATATATATATTACCATTGCTGGCATATAGCTAACCAGTGCTCCAGGAAAAAAACGTGGTCGAAGAACACTGTTGCCATCACAAATGTTCTTCACGGCATTTGGTCATGCATAGTAAATGTAACCAGAAGCTTGGGAGACACTATAAAAGCCATTGTTCAAGAGGCGCTTGTTTAGAAACATTGACCGTTTTAATTTCTGCTGAAATTTCACTCCTACTACTTGTTTTTCGGGACCTTTTTTGAAGAACATGAATTTTCTAGGACGACGTGGTGGCCGTCTAATGCAAGCCGCTCATAGTGCCCTCAACACAGACATTGAATAACGCAGCTTTCACAGACTGTGCTATGGCAATAAATGGCAAGAGGTATATTGTTTGAAAAAGCGCAAACGCCGTACGAGGCCATAGATAGCTTGTGAGGCACAGCTGGCATTTTTTGTGCCGATAAAGAAACACGACAGAAAAGATGAGAGTGCCAGAGTAATGAAGAACGAAGAATAAGAAATACACGTGGCGGCTGCCTTATTGTATATTACTTTTTTCTTTACAAGCAATGATGTTACCACCACTTCATATCTATCATATGAATCAATATCCTATTTATTCAGCCTGATGGCGAAGAACAGACTTTGGTGATCCGTTGAATTTACATTTGAGGGCAAAACGTACCGCATGCTAGACCGGCTGCAAACAAGTTGTGTTTTAAAGCAAAGTCTGTTAAGAGGGCATCGCTGGTGAGCGCGACCGCTATGGAAGGAAATAAGCAAACTGCACAAAATAAATGAATAAACTATTCAGTAGGGAATGCCATTAGAGAAAAGAATGGCTTTCGCAAAAAATAACCGCCGGGCGCTACTACGGGGAACGGCGCGAGTGGTTCCATAGTTCCGTTTTCGCCCGTTGAACAGGTGGTGCCATGTAGCAAGCCCAAGTTTTGTACTGCTGCTTCTAGTAGCTTCTGCCACACAGTAAGAGCGGGCAACGTTGGGTACTCTAACAGTGACCAGAAATATCACTTTCGGGTGGGTCATTAAACGTGCGCTAAGGCCATGCGTACTACTAAACCCTTATTCGCCATGCGTACTACTAAATCGTTATGCTAGGTTTCAACATCCACTTTTATTTGCCTTCAGTGTCTCTTCGACGCCCGACGTTTATTTTAATGACTGGCATGATATAATAAATTACTATGTATACACTCCTATTCAGAATAACGTTACTAAGAATGGCACTTCTGAAAACGGTTTCATCAAAATTTGAAGGGCAGCCTAATGTCGCCGACACTTAATTTCTTCTAAATTTCGCAGTATACTGAGAAGTTAAGCTAAATATATCCTACCAGGTGCGCCTTCAGTGAAACATCGCTCCCACTGTCGTGATAGCGTCCGACTGATAATAACCACTAGTAATGAAACTAGCTGCAATAACAAAAACGAGCCTTTCATGCATGCAGAGAAGTGATAAAATGCTGCTTGCCCGTTTCTGTTTATTTGTAGGAAAATGATACCCCCTGTTGCCACTACGTAGAATAGCGCCAGTGGTTCAAAAGTTCCGTATTAGCCAGATTAGGCAGAATAGGTGGGGCAAGCTAGCGAGTCCCAGTTGAACCAAGGAAACAGAAAAATTTGTCGAAAGTCGTCGTTGCTACTGTGGCTTTTGCTATACTTATGCTCTGCCACTGCTAGTGTTTGCGGCCGCGCAGTAAAGCTGGAAATCGTAACAGTGATGGCAGAAAGCCGCTTTCAGGAGGGTCATTTGAAGTGCCATGGTGCAATGCGTACCACTAAGACAATGATTTATTTCAATATAAGTCCCCGCCACCGTGGTCTAGTGGCGAAAAAACTCGGCTGCTGATACGCAGGTCGCGGGATCAAATCCCGGCTACGGCGGCTGCATTTCCCCTGGAGGCGGAAATGTTGTAGTCCCGTGTGCTCAGATTTGGATGCAGGTTAAAGAACCCCAGGGGGTGAAAATTTACGGAGCCCTTCACTACGCCATCTCTCCTAAACCTTTGGTGGTTTTGTGACGTTAGACATCACCTATCAATCAATTTTATTAAAAGCACTTCCTTGGAAACGAAGTAGTTCTCCGGAGTTTCTGTTCTATTTCAACCATCAACATCGACCTAATATTAGCCCTTAGTGTCTCTTTATCGCCAGATATCTGTTTTGGAGACTGCAGTGGTATCAGACAAAGTGCTATGGATACACTGCTAATAAGAATGTTGATACTAAGAATGAAGCATTTGAAAGCTGTTGTGCCATGTTTAGAAAGGCAGCCTAATGTCACGAACGCTTGATTTATTCTACATTTCGTATGACATAATTAGCTACGAATACATTATATTGCCACGTTCCATTTCCCAAGTTTTTCTTATCGTCCCAAAACACCACACCATTCTCAGCGCGAACCGCGCCTGCAGTTTTCGAGAAGGTTCCGGACTGTAGTAGATCATTTCGATAAGATCACGCCCACTGTGCGAACGGTACAGATTGTTCTGGAACCTACGCCGCCGCCAGCGATAACGCTAGAACATTCGACGGCAAGAGTATAAATGCCGACGCGCTTCGCCGCTTGTCAGTTGTTGATCGAAGGCCGATGCTCCGTTCGCCGCTATCAGTCCGAGACTGCTATCTGTGCGAGACTGCTGCTGTAATTGGACTCTCTGTTTACCGGGCACAGGTTCGCCCAAATAAACAGTTAAATCCCAACACGAAGTCTCCTGTCTTCGGCCACGTCACGACCCCGTGACATCTGGTGGAGGTGCTGCTTCGTTCATGTACCGGACACCCACGTCAAGCCGTGAACCCAGCCCACGTCGCGGAGAAGACACCGACGCACACCAGGAGCAGCGAACAAGCCGCCGACAGCAAGGGCTACCACTGGAGTACGGGATTCTAGAAGACAAGGCGCGGAAGACCAAGGCCATGAGCGCGACTGCAGCGACAATGACAACCGCCGCATCCCAGCCCACGATGGTCATGCATCAACCCAGGGAACCACCAATTTTCCATGGGTCATCGTTCGAAGATCCGGAGTCCTGGCTAGAAACATACGACCGTGTGGCCGCCCTCAACCACTGGGACAACGAAGAAAAGATCCGTCGTAGGTACTTCTACCTGGAAGACACCGCAAGGACCTGGCTAGAGAAACGTGAGTCCTCGCTCCGAACGTGGGATGTCTTCTGCGGCGCATTTCTGCAAACGTTCGCGAGCGTCGCTCGCAAAGAAAGGGCCGCTGCTTAACTAGAGACCCGGGTTTAGCTACCAAATGAGAAGGTTGGAATTTTCACAGAGGAGATGACCCGCCTATTTCGTCACGCTGACCCAGACATGCCTGAGGAGAAGAAAGTTCGTTTCCTCATGCGAGGGGTCAAACAGGAGCTCTTCGCGGGACTAATGAGGAATCCACCGAACACCGTCCAAGAATTTGTATCCGAGGCGACCACCATCGAAAAAACCCTTGACATGCGCACCAGACAGTATAACCGTCGCCTGACTCCAGAATGCGCTGATGCTCAAACCAGTGACTCCGAAAACCTGCGTGAAACGATCCGAGCGATCGTGCGGGAAGAGCTGCGCAAACTGTTGCCTTCGGCGCACCCTCAAGTGGATTCGATCGCCGACATTGTGCGAGAAGAAGTTCGGATATCACTTCGAATTCCCCAAACACCGCTGCCCGAGCCAGAAACTATGAGCTACGCCGTTGCAGTGCGCCACAACGCTCCTCCCCGTCCACGCCAAAACGCCGCCCCGTCGCACTTCCGTCGCCGGACACCCCCGCCAGCACCACCGCCACCGACGACCTACCGTTCACCAGCGGGCCAGCGCAGTACGCCGAGGAAAACCGACGTTTGGCGCACCCCTGACCACCGCCCACTGTGCTACCACTGCGGCGAGGCCGGGCACACTTATCGCCATTGCCAGTACCGACAGATGGGACTGCGTGGCTTCGCCGTCGATGCACCACGTCCGCAGCCAGGGGAACGGCCACGTGACATCGCCGACTATCTGACAGGAACTCAATGGACACCCCGAAGTCCTTCCCGTTCGCCGTCGCCCAGCCGCCGCATGTCACCGCACCCCCGGCAGTACTCCGGCCCAACGCGGGGCCGGTCTCCTAGCCCGTATCCCGGAAACTAAGGGCAGCAACCGGTGGAGGTGCGGTTGCTGTGCGACGAACTACCGAAGATCCTCCGACGACGACGACGCCGCGACGGAGCTTTCCGAACACAATGCCAACCAGGCAAAGCCCTGACGGCGAATGCTCACTTACCGGAGGTGGCCTGACGACGCAACATGGAAGCAGCGGATCAAGCCGACGCAGCCGTGACCCGACGCCACGCCCTAACTGTAACGCGGGACGGCGAACTAGCGACATCGACGTTCTTATTGACGGCCACAGTGTGACCGCTCTCGTCGATACTTGAGCCGACTATTCTGTCATCAGTGGGTCATTCGCAGCGAAGTTAAAGAAAGTTAGGACAGCTTGGAAAGGCCCTGAAATCCGCACAGCTGGAGGTCATCTTGTAACGCCTGCAAGAATCTGCACAGCGAGAGTCACCATTAACGGCCGTATTTATCCTACAGACTTCGTAGTCCTACAGCGTTGCTCGAGAGATGTCATCCTTGGCATGGACTTCTTATGCCTCCATGGTGCTGTCATCAACCTAAAAACAAAGTCGATATCGTTATCCACAGAAGAAGCACTACCACCACGCACGCCGTCAGGACACCATGCCTTGAATGTGCTAGAAGAACAAGTCACCATTCCGCCTCGCTCAAGCGTCATTATTTCAGTCGGCGCTCCTAAATCACCTGACTTGGAAGGCGTCGTTGAAGGCAGTCAGCATCTGTTGGTCACCCGAAATATTTGCGTCGCAAGAGGAATAGCAGAGCTGCGGGGAGGCAAAACAACGGATATGCTCACGAATTTCAGCAATGAGTACAAACATGTGAACAAAGGAACAACGGTCGCATACATCGAAGAAATTGTCGAAGCCACCAGTGCTTTCGCCCTCGCCGATTCTGCGGAACCTGCTCAGAGGAACCAAGCCCCTCCCATAGCTTTCGACGTCAATCCCAGACTACCGAACGATAAGCAAGAACAGCTCAAGGCCCTGCTCCTGCAATACGAAGATTGCTTTTCGACGTCATCGAAAATTCGGCAGACCCCAATCACGAAACATCGCATCATAACCGAAAAAAATGCCAGACCACTCCGGCAGAGTCCGTACAGGGTTTCGACGCGAGAACGTGAGGCCATGAAAAGACAAGTTGACGAAATGCTGCGGGATGACATTATCCAGCCGTCCAAGAGTCCATGGGCATCCCCCGTGGTGTTAGTGAAGAAAAAAGATGGGACCCTACGTTTCTGCGTCGATTATCGCCGCCTGAACAAAATCACAAGAAAGGACGTGTATCCTCTCCCACGAATAGACGACGCACTTGATCGGCTCCATAACGCCAAGTACTTTTCGTCAATGGACCTCAAGACTGGCTATTGGCAAATCGAAGTCGACGAAAGAGACCGAGAGAAGACGGCGTTTATAACACCGGACGGCCTCTTCGAGTTTAAGGTGATGCCCTTCGGCCTTTGCTCAGCGCCTGCAACTTTTCAACGCGTTATGGATAGAGTACTGGCAGGATTGAAGTGGCAAACTTGCCTTGTGTACTTGGACGACGTCGTCGTGTTTTCTTCGAGTTTCGACGAGCCTCTTCGGCGCCTTGAAGCTGTACTTCAAGCCATCAAGACGTCCGGACTCACACTGAAGCCAGAAAAGTGCAGATTTGCGTATGAGGAGCTCTTGTTTCTGGGACACGTTATCAGCAAATCTGGAGTTCGTCCCGATCCACGGAAAACAGCCGCCATCGCCGACTTCCCGCCGCCAACTGACAAAAAGGCCGTGCGCCGATTTCTGGGCCTGTGCGCCTATTATAGGCGGTTCGTGAAAAACTTCGCCCGCATCGCCGATCCTCTCACTAACCTTACCAAGGCCGACGTGGAGTTCAAGTGGGAAACGCCACAGGAGCACGCTTTCCAGGAGCTTAAACATCGCCTCCAGACGCCTCCGTTACTTGCCCATTTCGACGAATTCGCCGAGACAGAAATACATACTGACGCAAGCAGCGTAGGTCTTGGCGCCGTTCTTGTGCAGAGGGCTGACGGACTTGAAAGGGTTATTAGTTACGCCAGCCGATCGCTATCCAAAGCAGAAGCAAATTATTCCACAACAGAAAAGGAGTGCCTCGCCATCATCTGGGCTACGTCGAAATTTTGCCCCTACCTCTACGGCAGGCCCTTCAAAGTTGTGAGCGACCACCACGCCTTGTGTTGGCTAGCCACCTTGAAGGACCCTTCAGGTCACCTCGCACGATGGAGCCTGAGACTTCAAGAGTATGACATTACTGTCATTTACAAGTCCGGCAAAAAACACTCTGACGCCGACTGTCTCTCTCGTGCGCCTGTCGACCAACCGCTACCCGACGACCCGGATGACGAGTACTTCTTTGGAATGATAACTACCGACGACTTCGCTGAACGACAGCGGGCCGACCCGGAACTTAAGGCCTTAATAAAATACCTCGAAGGCAGGACCGCCGAAGTCCCGAAGGTATTCAAGCGCGCACTTGCGTCGTTCTTTCTACGAAACGGTCTTCTACAAAAGAAAAAGTTTTCACCGCTTCGAGCTAAGTACCTCCTTGTGGTGCCTTCAGCTCTGCGACCAGAACTCCTGCAGGCCCTGCACGACGATCCGACGGCAGGGCACCTCGGTGTTTCTCGCACGCTCGCGAGGATACAAGAAAGGTACTACTGGCCACGTCTTACCACCGGCGTCACTCGTTATGTGAGGACATGCCGGGACTGTCAACGACGCAAGACACCGCCGACAAGGCCAGCGGGACTTCTGCAGCCAATTGATCCACCTTGCCGACCTTTCCAGCAGATTGGTATGGACCTACTGGGGCCGTTCCCGACGTCGACTTTCGGAAAAAAGTGGATCGTGGTAGCTACCGACTACCTCACCCGCTACGCCGAGACAAAAGCCCTGCCAAAAGGCAGGGCATCCGAGGTAGCTAAGTTCTTCGTCGAAAATATCGTCCTACGTCACGGCGCCCCGGAGGTCCTTATCACCGACAGAAGAACGGCATTCACTGCCGACTTAACTCAAGCGATCTTGGCATACAGCCAAACAAACCACCGCCGGACGACAGCGTACCACCCACAGACCAACGGCCTCACCGAGCGGCTTAACAAGACGATCGCCGACATGCTGTCAATGTACGTCGATGTCGAACACAAGACGTGGGATGCCATTCTTCCGTATGTGACCTTCGCATACAACACGGCGGTGCAGGAGACGACGCAGATATCTCCATACAAATTGGTCTACGGAAGGAGCCCGGCAACGACGCTCGATGCCATGTTACTTAACGTCACCGGCGAAGAAAACCTCGATGTGAGCGAGTACCTTCAACGCGCCGAAGAAGCCCGACAACTTGCGCGTCTCCGTATCAAGAATCAACAGACGACCGACAGCCACCGTTACAACCTTCGACGATGCTTTTTGGAATACCAGCCCGGTGAACGTGTTTGGGTGTGGACGCCGATACGCCGACGTGGACTAAGTGAAAAGCTTCTGCGATAGTACTTCGGACCATACAGGGTGGTTCGACGTCTCGGCCCACTTGATTACGAGGTTGTCCCCGACAGCATCACGAACTCTCAACGACGCCGATCGCGACCTGAAGTCGTACATGTCGCGCGCCTCAAGCCGTTTCATGCGCGTTAACAAACTGAAACAGTGTTTTTTTGTATTATAGTTGTATCGTGAATTATTCATTGTACTTTCTAGCATTATCATTGTACCTTCATCTTTAGTTAAAGCATCGGGACGATGCCTTTTTTTCAGAGAAGGGCAATGCCACGTTCCATTTCCCAAGTTTTTGTTATCGTCCCAAAACACCACACCATTCTCAGCGCGAACCGCGCCTGCAGTTTTCGAGAAGGTTCCGGACTGTAGTAGATCATTTCGATAAGATCACGCCCACTGTGCGAACGGTACAGATTGTTCTGAAACCTACGCCGCCGCAAGCGATAACGCTAGAACATTCGACGGCAAGAGTATAAATGCCGACGCACTTGGCCGCTTGTCAGTTGTTGATCGAAGGCCGACGCTCCGTTCGCCGCTATCAGTCCGAGACTGCTATCTGTGCGAGACTGCTGCTGTAATTGGACTTTCCGTTTACCGGGCACAGGTTCGCCCAAATAAACAGTTAAATCCCAACACGAAGTCTCCTGTCTTCCGCCACGTCACGACCCCGTGACAATATGAGTAGCATACTTGTCATAACTCGGGTTTATTATGGCACAAGTTTTTCCATGCCTTAGACAGTAACTAATACTGAGATACATGACTGATTGAGATAATGCGCATAAGTGAGCTGCAGTTCATTAAACAATTGCATACTTTCTTCATCTTATTGTTACTTTTGTAGCTTATTCATTGGAGGTAAACTAGTTCTCAGAGATACACTACTGCTGCCCGTCGTAAAATATTATTGAACTGACATTTGTCGTACCCCATTGCGTTGTCCTTTATTGAACTCAAGACCGAAGACTCAAGAGATTCGCCCGCACACCGTTGTAGTCCGTATCGTTTTTACAGGTATAGTGAAACTTGCTGTTTCACAAAGTTCTCCGTGAATTCGGAGTGCCACCATTCTTGAAACAAATGAAACTATCAAATCGCTCTATTTTATACTTCTTTTCTTCAAATAGTCAGGCAAGGCCAATATGGGAGGATCAGCGGACAAGTACCACCCATTTTATTGCCTCGTCTGCTTGTCAGAAAAAGTCTAAAAAGGATGAAGCAAATAATGCAAAAGCAAGAATTTGAAATACCACATGAAGAGCGGAGAGCTTCTGAACAGCTGAAACGTGCTGCTGAAGCACAAAGGATGCTCAAAAGGATCGCACAGGCGTGCAGCGCCCTAGCATAGACAACCTTGACAGTTGTTACAGGTTTGCGTTTGAGCAACCCGCTGAAAGTGTCAGCCATGCAGAACCCAATGTTCTACGGTATATATATATATATATATATATATATATATATATATATATATATATATATATATATATATATATATATATATATATTTATTTATTTATTTATATATATATATATATATATATATATATATATATTTATTTATTTATATATATATATATATATATATATATATATATATATTTATTTATATATATATATATATATATATATATATATATATATATATATATATATATATATATATATATATTTACAGCGAAAGCTGTCACGAGATAAAAACAAAGGTCACATGTGACGCGATTCACCACGGCCGCTGGTGTCCTTAACCACTATTGGGCAAAATAAGAAAAAGAGGACCATAAATGAAAAACACTTAAGGACGCAATGAGATTTGAAGCCATTTCACCTGCGTGAAAGCCGAGCATTCTACCGAAAAGCCACGACGCCAAGGTTTCGAATTTCGTTGCAAACTGGCCATAAGCGGAATTGATGTTGCGAAATTAATCGCATTCTAATAAATACAATGTTTTAGCAACCAAATGAACAACCAGGCGTCCCGCATTGCGAATTGCGTAGCTAGTGCGTCTTCAAATGCTACAGCCCATCACTAAAGCTTCGGGCGTAATCCATCATCGTCGTCAGTCATATCAAAAAATTCGAGAAAATTTCTTGCATGTGTGTAAAGGGTACCACGCTTCACCGAAGAGTAACAAAGGACACGGCATAGTCAGTGCCTCCCTACTGCACCAAAATATTGTCACGTAAAAGTGAGGGTAGCCCGAAGACAGGAGACCACGAGGCTAGTAGAAATAGAAGGAGATCCGTTTATTTGGCGGACTTGCGCCCACTAAGGAAAACAGACACATCGGCTTAGCGGGTGGCGAACAGCGTGTTCGACGGCCGTCGGGGAACAGAATGTCCCACTGGATCGCAAGGCGCGCTCACCATCTGAAATACAGTCGCCGTAGCGTCTGGCCCTATCTCGTTATCAACGAATGGTCGACGTGCGGGCCATGATCTTCGCAGATGAATCGCGGTGCATCCTGGACCACGATAAGGCCGCGTGCCGGCGGTATCGGCATGCGCAACACTTTCCGCAATAAGCCTCTCGGCATTGCTCCCTCCTCAACGTAAGCATCGACTCGATGCTTTGTTTAACATAAAACAAAAACAAAAGGACAGCCTGTGCGAAGCGCGAACCACGCGCAAATAAACAAAACAAGAGATGGAAACTGGGAGCGTCCTTTAGCGCGCATGATAATGCTTGAAACGGGCGACGTGTACCATTTCTTGTCGTGCGCGGCGTCGTTGGGATGAGCTAGCCCCATCAGGGACCACTTCATAGTCCACTTAGCCCACTTGACGGATAACTTTCTATGGGCCGAAAAAACGGCGCATGAGTTTTTCGCTTAATCTTCGGCGGCGAACGGGCGTCCAAACCCAGAATCTGTCACCTGGCCTGTATGTTAAATCGCGTCTCCGCAGGTTGTAACGTCTTGCGTCGTTTCGCTGTTGGTCTTTTATGCGCAGACGAGCAAGCTGCTGGGCTTCTTCAGCGCGCTGAAGGTAGGCGGCCACGTCTAGGTTGTTTTCATCGGTGACGTTAGGCAGCATGGCGTCCAGGGTAGTAACGGCATCCCTCCCATGGACAAGATTAAATGGTGTCATTTTAGTGGTCTCCTGCACCGCGGTGTTGTAGGCGAAGACCACGTAAGGCAGAATTAAGTCCCAGGTCTTGTGTTCTGTGTCCACGTACATAGCGAGCATATCGGCAATGGTCTTGTTCAAGCGGTCCGTGAGACCGTTTGTCTGCGGATGGTACGCAGTTGTTCTTCGGTGATCTGTATGACTGTAATGTAAGATTGCCTGAGTAAGATAAGCCCTAAACGCCGTTCCCCTGTCCGTTATTGGTACTTCAGGTGCGCCATGACGGAGGAGAATTGATTCGACAAAAATTTGGCAACTTCTACGGCTGTGCCATTCGGAAGGGCCTTAGCTTCAGCGTGTCGGCTAAGGTAATCAGTGGCCACTGTGATCCACTTGTTACCGGATGTTGACGTGGGAAAAGGTCAAAGCAGGTCCATATCAATCTGTTGGAATGGTCTCGACGGGGGTTCAATTGGCTTGAGAAATCCAGCTGGTTTTGTTGGAGGTCTCTTCCGGCGCTGACATTCACGGCAACTCTTAACGTACCGCGCAACATCTGAGGAGAGGCGGGGCCAGTAATATCGTTCTTGAATTCTGTGGAGTGTGCGTGTAAAACCGAGGTGGCTGGCAGTGGGTTCGTCATGTAACGCTTATAAAATTTCTTCTCTGAGGCTGCTTGGGACGACAAGAAGGTAAGCTGCCTTATTCGGTGCGAAGTTCTTTTTAACTACCACCCCGTTTTGCACACAGAAGGAGGATATCCCACGCTTGAACAGTGCAGGCGGTATGGAGGCCTTTCCTTCGATGTAGTTGATCAACTGTTGTAGGATCGGGTCTGAGCGCTTCTGTAATGCAAAGGTGCTGCTGCTGATAGGCCCAAGAAAGGCATCGTCGTCTTCATGGCTTTGTGGTGTGCCGACAGGGGCTCTTGAGAGGCAGTCTGCGTCGGAGTGCTTACGACCAGACGTGTAGACTACCTTCACGTCAAACTCCTGAAACCGTAAGCTCCATCGAGTGAGGCGGCCAGAAGGGTCTTTCAAACTGGCCAACCAGCACAACGCATGATTGTCCGTTACGACCTTGAAGGGTCTGCCATACAAGTATGGGCGGAATTTCGAGGTGGCCCATACTGTCGCAAGACACGCCTTCTCAGACGTGGAATAGTTCACTTCCGCTTTCGACAGTGAGCGGCTTGCATACGCGATTACGCGCTCGCAGTCCTTGTGCTTCTGAACGAGAACGGCACCTAAGCCGATGCTGCTGGCGCCTATATGTATCTCAGTTTCGGCATTCTCATCAAACTGACTCAGCACAGGCGGCGACTGTAAACGTTGTTGAAGTTCTTTGAATGCCTCACGTTGCGCAGCATTACATTTGAAAGGGGCGTCCGACTTCGTGAGCTGCGTCAAAGGATCAGCATTGTGTGAGAAGTCCTTGACGAACCGCCGGTAATAGGCGCACAGTCCTAAGAATCGGCGCACTGCTCTCTTATCTTGCGGCTGAGGAAACTGTGCAATAGCGGCTGTCTTCTCCGGATCTGGTCTTACGCCATCTTTGCTTATAACATGGCCAAGGAAGTGTAGTTCTTCATAGGCAAAATGGCATTTTTCTTGCTTCAGTGTCAGCCCTGATGACTTAATTGCGTCCAGTACCGTCCGGAGCCTTTTCAGGTGGTCGCTAAAGTTGGAGGTGAAGACGACCACATCGTCCAGGTATACGAGACATATTTGCCACTTGAGACCTGCCAGTACTGTGTCCATTAGACGCTGAAAGGTTGCTGGAGCGGAATAACGTCCAAATGGCATCACCTTGAACTCATACAATCCATCCAGCGTAATGAAGGCGGTCTTTTCTCGGTCTCTTTCATCAACCCGAATTTGCCGATACCCTGTTTTCAGATCAATGAACGAGAAGTACCTTGCATCACTAAGACGGTCTAGGACGAGAAGTACGTTGCATCACTAAGACGATCTAGGGTATCGTCGATCCTTGGTAAAGGGTACACGTCCTTCTTGGTTACACTATTCAACCGTCGGTAATCGACGCAAAACCGAAGACTTCCGTCTTTCTTTTTGACAAGGACGACTGGTGCTGCCCATGGGCTTTTCGATGGCTGAATTACATCGTCGTGTAACATTTCCTCAACTTGCTCTCGGATGGCCTGACGTTCACGTGCCGACACACGATAAGGGCTTTGATGGAGAGGGCGGATGTCTTCTTGTGTTATGATTCGATGCTTTGCCAGAGAAGTGTGTCGGAAGAAGTGGCGAAACAGTCGTCATAACGTCGAAGGAGGTTCTGGAGCAGTTGCTGCTTGCATTGAGGCAAGGAAGAGTTAATGTCGAATGACAGCTGCGAGTTGTGGGTCTGTGGGGTGATGGTCGCTGGATTCGAAAGGGCGAGGGTGTCACTGACTTCCGCGATTTCATCGAGAAAGGCAATGGTCGCGTGCGGGCCATGGTCTTCGCAGATGAATCGCGGTGCATCCTGGACCACGATAAGGCCGCGTGTCGGCGGTAACGGCATGCGCAACACTAATTGCAATACGCCTCACGGCATTGCTCCCGTTATGCGCAAAAACGACCTTAAAACAGCCACTGCAGAGAACGAGGACGCTGAATTCACAGATACTCGAAGCAGTCGTCGCCTCCGAAACCTGCTACCTGAGCTGGGACCGCTACCGGACCCCACGCGACCACGAAAGGACGCTTCCACAGCCATTATGAGTACCCCGCACCTCCACCAGATGTCACGTAAGAGTGAGGGTAGCCCGAAGGCAGGAGACCGGGAGGCTAGTAGAAATAGAAGGAGATCCGTTTATTTGGCGGACTTGCGCCCACTAAAGGAAAATAGACACATCGGCTTAGCGGGTGGCGAACAGCGCGTTCGACGGCCGTCGGGGAACAGAATGTCCCACTGGATCGCAAGGCGCGTTCACCATCCGAGATACAGTCGCCGTAGCGTCTGGCGCTATCTCGTTATCAACGAATGGTCGACGTGCGGGCCATGATCTTCGCAGATGAATCGCGGTGCATCCTGGACCACGATAAGGCCGCGTGCCGGCGGTATCGGCATGCGCAACACTATCCGCAATACGCCTCGCGGCAATATGAATAAAGACGTAGTCGGTACCCTGGAAGTGTCCTAATAGCAGTTACGAGAAGAGTGTATGAAAAAAGGCTGCGAAACCACTCTTCCAAATTTCGCTGTAAATACGATGTGCGTTTCGCGCAGGCGTGGCGTATTTTTTTCAAAACTGTGGCGTGTGCAATGACCCTGGGCTTCTGTCGCCAATTGGTGGCGTTGGACAAAAAATGCGTGCTCGTGGTTTTAACACAATACTGTTAAAGAGCTCGTTTCGCAGAAGTACCGATGTCGGCATTGGTCTCAACATCGGCATCATTGGTTGCGAGCGCCAACATGATCGTTTTTTCTCTGACTGATATTCGAGAAAAATTGAAATATTTTAAATTATAAGAAAATACTTCGCATCTGACTAATAGTCTAACATAGGCCGTCTGCGTGACAAGCAGAAGTCTCGCCACAAGACAACGCTGTAGGCGGAAAGTTTTTCGGAAGGGCATTTATTATAACCACAAATGTAAGGATGTCGCAATAACGCATGCATGATTGTGTGGCCGAAGCGTAGAATTGCGTCAGCTGTCAAAATATGATGATTGTGAAGAATGGGTATTTGCGAGACCACTAATCACAAAGTGCTGAGATATAGTCATCGTCATCAGCAAAAGCAGCAACAATGTGAACGCCTACGCAGGCTTGCGTGTTGGTTTAACAGACCCGTTGTTGCGGGCCCTTCGCTGATTCACAGAAGGAAGAATTGTGAATTATTGGCGACCCAATACCTGCACTTGCAGTGGGAAGTTTTGGATAGATTGGAACGGTAAAAGAAATCAAGGAATTCGCAGATACATAGCGGAAGCACAAAGCACCACGCCACGTTGATTGTCTGAGCATGGGATAGACCTTTCCTCTGCTGTGGCGTAGTTAGGCAGATGATGATTATTACTCGGAAAGATTCGTTATTTCTTTACGGCACTGTTGAAGCACACACTGAGAACCGAATCTAGGCGTGCAGTCGAGAAGGTGATGCCCACACGGATCGATTACATTAGCACATTCTTATATTGATTCCGAAGCACAGACAGGTTAGATTTCGTTCCAAATAACGATCTTCGAGAAATAAGAGCGACTTTTTTATGGGCGTCTCAAGGTCAGTTTCAAAGTTAGGAAGGAGAGCAGCGTTGCGTAATATAAAACATGCTCAAGCGCCTCCGAGATCTGAGTTCCACGAGTGGTAAATTGCGTGTATATACAGCTCGCTGTTAATACACCGGCATAGCGGTACGTGTAGTTAAATAGTTCAATGCGGTGCGCTGCAGATCAATAGGTCGCTTTTGTGAATACGTGGTCTGTCATTTCGAAATTTTCGTTATGAATTGCTCAGCTCTATATTAACTCGAATGTGCACTAAATAGCTGACTGCTCGTTGAGCAATTCTTATTTTGAAACGCGTGGTTCCTATATTAGGCCTCCCACACCCCAAACAAGAGGTTCTAACGTCATTCTTTGCAAGACATGACGCCTTTATAGGTGTTCTTATGAAGGAGTGTCAAGCACTGACGTGGCTCTGTACGAGTTTTGAGGAATCAGAATGATTCCGGAATCACCCCACATTTTGGTCACCCTAGAATGGAAGGAGAAATAGAATAGGAACAACGCTTAGGAATGTATTGGGATTGAAATTAAGT
The DNA here is from genome assembly GCF_043290135.1 of Rhipicephalus microplus. Lineage (NCBI taxonomy): Eukaryota > Metazoa > Arthropoda > Arachnida > Ixodida > Ixodidae > Rhipicephalus > Rhipicephalus microplus. The sequence goes on along the minus strand of NC_134706.1, from coordinate 23,719,421 downwards.
GCATCTTTCCGCGAAATGGAATGGGAATGGAATTACACCTTTTTTGAAAAATACAGCAAGTGTTCGTCTACGCGCTCTTACTCAAACACAACCTTGTTTGAGCCTAAACTTTTAAACTAAAGCAGTATTTTTGAAATGAATTGGCTGATTACAAGCACGGAATACATATAAACAACACACCTACTGTAATTAAGTCCTTTTTAGACTGTGCTAATCGCTCTGACTTTCGCCTCCATTCATTGCCTTAGCACAATTTGATGCTGTTAGTATCTGTCATGTGAACTACTGCACTTCATGCACAACCCTGGCCGCACAGAGCTAATTTAATACACATATACACGCAGAAACTATGCGTTAAGGACAAGTATGTGTCACAAAAAACCGAAACAAAAAAGAAGCGATGGCGGTGGCATACCATCCACCTTTACGCTTTCGAGTTTTTTTTTCTCTATGAAAAAAACAAATAAAAACATCGACCGTTGAGACAAAGATGACCTTGAATATCTGCGCACAGGCGAATAAATGAAAGTTCTCATCACTCCATCTATGCTTATGAGGTGCGCTTCAGAAGGTTGAGGGCTGACGAGCAGCGCGACCCTGTGTTCTGTATTCTATGCAAAGCTCAAGTCGTCCACTGTTACAGCTAATACCAGCAGTGCTAGAGAGTTTTGTGACCTATCATGGAAAGCTGAGTTTTGTTCATATTCACGACCGTTCCAAACGACAGGCAAAACTGCGTAGTCTAATTAAGCACTAACTTTGCAAGCCTAAATACACGCTATGTTGCCATTTTAGCATTAACACTTTTACGCTGTGGGGTCTCGACGAGACGAGCGCCTCGTCATGCTCTTGGAGTGAACGGACACAGCAGACGCGGTTGCTACAAGCAAAACAACATACATTTATTTAACTAATTTAGACGACGATATCGTCCGCCGAATGTTACATCATTCGTTGTCAACACGCTAAGTCATCATTACAAAAAATCACCGAACACTCAAACAACATAACACACGAACACACAAAAGGCGGCGTCGCCAACGCTTGACTTACCACGAGGGCCTACTGCAGGCGGCCCGCGGTGCCGTCCACGGCAGGCCCACCGCGAGAGACAACCGTTGGCGGAAGCCGCCACCCGCAGAAGAGACTCTCTCAACTCTCGCCCGCCACCAAGGTTTTCCGCCAGGGGTCACCGCCGGTGCTACCACTGTCAGAACCATGATGATGATGATGGATGGAAAATGGATGCATGTGGCTGTACCCTTTTGATGAGGCGGTGGCTAATGCCCCCTAGCCGTAGTACTTAGGGAACTAACCACTAGATTTGTCTTTTTTCCCCTTTAAATTGTGAGGTTCAGGATTCGTACTTCGTAGTGAAGGGTTTGATTTTCACTCGTGCCTTGACTTTAGCCACCGATCAGATAACCTCCTCCTAGTTAATTCTACCCACTTGAAGTCTATTTTGCCCTCCCTGTACCTAAACCACAGTGCTTTGAAAAACTCTGTGCCCTCATTCTTAACCATAGGGTGAAGTCCTTTACAGAACATTATCAAGTGTTCGGCAGTTTCTTCTTCCTCTCCACACGCACTGCATACTGTGTCTACCCCTTCGTAATTGGCCCGATATATCTTGGTTCACAATACACCTGTCCAGGCCTCAAATAGTAGAGAACTACCCCGAGTATTATCATAGATCCTTTCCTCTGCAATATCCTGCCTAAATGTTTGATAGATCTCTAGTGCGGACTTCCTAATCATGCCAATTCTCCACATGTCAGTCTCCATTTCCTTCACTTTCTTCTTAACCGATAGTTCTTTTTGGTTTGGCCACCTGCTGTTTTCTAAGTATTTACCAATTAATTTCCTGGTTCGCTTCTTCCGTTTTGTATTGACATACTTCATGTACAAATAGCTGAAAACCTTCCTAGCCCAACGCTCCTCCCGCATTTCTCTCAATCGCTTATCAAATTTTATCTTGCTGCTAGCTTCCCTGCCCTCAAATGATGTCCATTCTATATCGCCTTGTACTCCCTAATTTGGTGTATTCCCGTGAGCTCCTAAAGCAAGCCTACCTACTCCACGTTGCTTAATTTCTAATCTTGCTTGAACTTCTGATCTCATGCACAAGACCGTATTGCCCAGGAACACATGTCACATGTCAAATGTCAGCCCAGGAACGATGACCCCTTTCCATATTCCTCTCACAACATCATACCTATTGTATTTCCACAGTGCCCTTTTTTTAATCACTGCTGCATTCCTGTTACCTTTAGTCGTCACGTATATGTCGTATTCCCTTATGTACTCGGTCCATTTGCTTATCCATACGCCCAGATACTTGTATTTATCTGTTATTTCTAGCGTGATCTCCTGTATTCTAAGCTCACTACCTTCATTCATATTAAAAATCATGACAGCTGATTTTTCCTTACTGAATCTAAAATCTAACCTATCTCCCTCATTGACAGCGGAAACGACATTGACATGATGACAGTGGTAATCAATGCCACCTACCACCCAGTAGTTGCAACGCGAAATGCGGCTTTTGAGCGAGACACGTGGGCCGCACGGCCCAAACAACTTAACAGGGGGTGTCAGCAGCCCTCCCCCCACACGCTTAAAATTATCAAAGAACCACATTTGTTAAATTATTCTGAGCATGCAAATACAATACGTAGTGAGAGAACTGCCACTGTGACAACTATAAGGGTGGTTGAAACGCTCGAGATATGTATTGAAGCTACTTTTCCTCGACCTTGCCAACCTGTTTTGAATAATTTTGCAGTTGTCAATGCATCTCATGACATCACCTTTACGGAATGGTAATTCTTAACTTGATAAAACAATAAAGATGCCTTCCGTACGCTGAGGAACTCCAGAATTAGAATGGAACAGCCCGGTCATGACCGGAGTGAAAATGGGCTAAGTTTTTTCATTCTGAGGAATTGAGAGGAATGGAATAAGGGCAGGTTCTGATTCTCCGCAATTGAACAGGAATAGATTGAATGGGACGAGTCCGTAACACTGCTCTCTACCACGGCTTAGACAAAGCTATGGCATTTCATCAACACATTCTATTCTTTAAGGCACAATGTGCTAAAGTTGCGTAGGGTGCGGGTGACTTTTGTATGGAAGTCCAACTTGAAAAGGCGAACTAATACAAATCAGTATACGCAAGTAAAGAGTAGTGGCTTCAGGCTGGCTGTGCTTTCTAAAGTAGTCCTTTTTCGCGAGACAGGTGGCTCTTCACGTTAACCAGGTTCGAACTAATATTTGGACGACCACTGCCCAAATTAATTCACCTGTGATCACTCGAGTGATGACAGGTAAACCGACTTGGACAAATACCTTGTCCGGCTTCTGCTATCCCTAGAGTGATGACAGGTGCTGGACAAGGCTATATGGAGGAAGGTATAGTACAAAGAATATGAGGGTGTCGGTGACAATAAGTTCATCATCGCAGTTTACCGAGCGCGATATACTGCAGGCGAGTTTGGTAATATATTCTAACTAATTAAAACAGGCAAAGCATTATAAAGGATATATCTTTATTTTTTATATTACACACCAGCCCTTCTAGCAACCACCTCAATACAAGAGCAAAAATTTAATATACCATGGGGCTTCACCTCTTTAATCTGTAACCAACTTGAAGCAATTGACCACGTATTTCTGCACTGTTCGCTAGTGGTACATGTTTGGTACATGTTCTGAGCACAATGAAAAACCCCTGTTAGTCTATCACTGAATTAGGCCCATAGCAAGAAACAACGAGGGCGGAATACAGTTTGACGGGATCGTGATGATCGTATTGCGCAATTTGTCACTCAATAATGGCTGGTTTCTTTTATTTTTCACCTGGATAGAAGACCAGACAGACAGTATGTTCAAGAGAACGTGGCCTAGTTTATTGCGGTATATAAAAACAACAAAACAATGTGCACTTTCATAGTTTGAAAGACGGGAAACTGTGCCTAAATTGAATGAATTTTAAATGACAATGTAAATAATGCAGTTTGGTACAGCAGATGTGTGACGTTTATTTTGAATTACAACCTAATTCCACTGTCACCATTCATGTGCTGCACAATTTAAAAACAAAATAAATAAAACCCATGTGTCTCAGGCAAGAATACTCAACTGCCACGTAGAGAGGTAGTGTTTAGATTGCATCCAATTATATAAAGTTTTATTTTTCAAAATTTGCTGTAGAGCTAACATCAATTAGCGTTGATGGCGACGGCCAACTACTACACCAGAATTGGCTGTTGTTGCTCCGTCGAAATAGCTTTTCCTCTAAAATATTTTAGTTCCATGACTTGAGTGCCACTGTATCCGATAGGGCTGATTGTCAACTTGGGACAGAAGGTAAGTACGCATGCTATGAGTCATCTTCTCATGCATAGATTTGAAGAAAGCACATGGGGAAGTTGATTGAAAAGAATTCTTCCTCTGCACTTGAATTTCCGTTTTTTTTACTGTCATGACAGATTGTCCTTGATTCACCGAGCTCAGCGGTGTGCTCAGTGTTTATTCATAACGCGGAGTTAATATATTTGTCTAGTATACTACTCAGATACCCAAGAAAGATCACTTAATGGGGTTCCATTACGGGCATCTTGCAGACTGCCGACATTGGCACGTCATTAAAATAAATGCCTTGCATTGAATGTCATATAAGCACTAAACTAGCTATATTCTGTTTTCTTCACCTGCTTGTTCTTTCCAAGTATGTATATAAAGGCGCCTCAATGTTAGCCAGACCAGGCAGCCCTCGTAGTGAGATCAAGATGGCAAAGCTTTCAAGCTTCCGCATTGTCATCTTTTTGGTCGCATTTGCCTGTATTCTGTCAATTATGCAGAATGACGGGCAGTTATGTGCCTACGCAGTCAGAGTTATGCCCCCCGGTTCTCATGCCGGAATGAAAATACCACCTCGAGTAGGAGGACCTGCTGGTGGAGGAGGACGACCTGCTGGTGGAAGAGGACGACCGGGTTCACCAAAGGGTCCTGGTATGCAATATTAATTTTCTTTCCGATATGCATTTTATTAGTGCAGCTGTTTATGCTATAGGTAAACTCCCGGTCACCGTTCGCGAAAACTGTTATCACTATGACGCCGTACTCTCTCTTACATCCCCGATCCTATTTGTCAGGCGCGCAAACTCCCAATTTCCCTGACTAGTCAGCCGCGGGAGAGAACAAGGGCGGAAAAAGGAGATATAATGAATTATAGACACAGATAGAAATAGATACATACGTGGAGAAAAAACAAAGGTAACAGCACAAAAAGAACGTTGAAATGGACAGAGGGTACGACAAGAAAACACGGTCACGTAATAGAAAAGGAGGACGCTGTACACAAAACGAAGCGAAGAAAGGCAAAGTAGTAAGTAGGTCTACAAATTAAAAGTGAAAGAAAGAAGGGCACGAAGCAAAAACTGCAAGAAGGACGCTAAAATAATAGATAAAGACAGAAAACCATGCTAAAAAGAGAATCCAAGAGAGCGAGAGAGAGAGAACTTGCTGAAAAAAAAGACAGTAAAAAAGAAGAGAAACAAGAAAGGCTGCACAATTCATTTCATACTTGCATCACAAGTGCATTCAAGTTGCGCAGGATCGTTTTCTTTTTCCTGTGCACTAGCCTAACAGTTCCGGCACCCTAGCTGAAAAAATGCGTGCAGTTGGAAGACGTGCCTTTGAAGGGGCCGGTAAGAAGTAGTACTGTGAAATAATACTAAAAAAGAAAAAGACTGTTCTTCTTGTTTTTCTATAAACTTCACAAACTGGTCTGCTTAACAGCATAATACAGTTTGATTTTATGAAACCTTTTGCCGCCTTTGTACCAGAAAACAAATTTTTTTAGGAAAGGTTACCCAATTACATTTGCGTTTCTCAAACAATACTGTGTTAGCTAGTAGGTTAGCTAGTACCTCTGCAAATCAATCTAAATACAACAATGGCATTCATCATTCACATAAGTACTATTTGAAATATAGTCAACACTGTTAGTGTTTTGCTGACTGAGAAAACAGCCCCAACCGATGCTGTTTTTTAACGCCGTCCTTAGTAAGACTGTCCTTATTGAAAATAGAAGTTGCTGCTCCCAAATTTAGTCGGACACGTGCTGTTTTCTTGTGACATATATGTTGCGATGTTGCGACAATCAAACGTCACTCGAAGAACTTCTCACTGTAGACAGAGCAATGTCGCAAGGCGCAGTACACCATCTACGATGATGCCCTTCGCTCTATGCAATCATTCTCGAAATCTTCAGTGAACATATTGGCGGGTTTCTCTCTAAAAATAAAGTGATTCTTCGTACACATATTGTCTCCAGCTGTGGCTTGAAAGCCAGAGCCAGATGTTTTGTACACGGCCATTCGAGCGTCAGCTAAAACCACGCGTGTTTCAGGAAGGACCATGGAACTAAACTAGCCGATGATTGAAGGCAGAGAAATGTTTTCAATAATGTGTTATCTCTCGAAAGCGAAACGAGAATAGTATTGCGCACAAAAAGCTGTTCGTGAACGAGAACGTAGAGTAATCGCAATATGGTGCAACTCCTTGTTGCTAACAGCCGCAATGAAAATGCACCTATAGCAATCGTTTTCAAATACATCAAATGACCTTGGTGACTCAAGTCACAGCGTGCTAGTGACTACACAATACTACTGTGAGTTTGAATAAAAATGTCCTTTTTACAAGGCCATGTGGATGGAAATATCAATTATCACAACATTGACGCCATACATACGTGGTATTAAAAATATAGTGTACATGCGCACATATTCTTGTGCCCTTCAAGAGACTACCGGTCCAATAAATAAATAAAAAAAAGGCAGTGATGGCGCGCGTCTCCTCAGACCGGCATCAAATGAAAAAGGATTGGCGCACCACTCGAGGACTTCTGAGAGATATTCATTCCTTTTCATCTCTGCTACGAGAAATGATACACCATTTGGTTTTGCTTTTGGGGCACTGTTTAGCAATAATAAATAGTTATTCTTATACTTTCTGAATGGCGTCACAATATTCAGCTACAAGTGTACTTCAATATAAGTAACTACAGATCTTAAATACATCACGAATGAAATATTAGTAGATCAGTTTGTTTCTGGGTTAAAAAAAAGAACTTCTGATCGCGTGGAATGTTTGGAGGACAATTTTGTACTTCACTGATTTCAAAACTGAGAAGAGAGAGACAACTTAAGATGAATATTAGAGCTCAGAGAACAGCAGTAGAGGAGAACGCCGTTTCTGCATTCAGTGCTATACTAAAACACACAACTCTAGTTTCATCAAAATTACGCTATAGCCTGTGAAGTTTCGTAATGCTAAGAAACATTCTCATGCGTTTTGCATAGTTAGCATTGACTCATTATTTTTGCTAGACTAAAACAACAAACATTTGTAAGAGTCTACTTATTCTGGAGGTCAGTTTCTAAGACCTTTCAGGTATTTCAGCAGCGCGTTTAGTCCTGTGTTCAATAGATGCTCGTTTTTCATGACATTCCATGCATATTAAAAGAATTTTAAGATTAAAAAATGCAACATATGAAAATTTGTTTCCAATGTAGAAAGAACGATGGTTCGAAATATAATACCTAAATCTCTTTACTACGAATCTCATCCTAAAATCGAGTTTAGTTTAGTTATATACTTTCAATGCCCATTGAGCTCATTGCCATTGTTTTTTAATGCACATTTATTTTTACCCAGGTCGCAGACCCGGAAGACGTTAGAGTGACGGGACTGCTTGCGCTGAAGAAGTAGCTGTCTTAGTGAATAAATGCAGGAAGAACGCAATAAAACATTATGAGCGCATAACTTTGACCTATTTTATTACTATGGCGTTTCAGATCTAGTAATGATGCTGGTTATCAATACAGAACACGTTTAATTTCTTCGGCGGAGTGCTCCTGTATTACCCATTTAACGGCCAAAACCAGGAGACGAGTCGGTCAAATAACGCTGTCACTATTCCTTCTGCTATACCCCAGAAAAAGCTTCATGAAGAATTCCGACGTAATCTTTTCGCGTAACTGAAACCATTGATGAAACCTTTTCATCTATGCGGTGGCTGTTAAAATTGATAATGCTGTTAGAAACAAGAGGAAAAACCAGAATGGTAGCAAGAAGAGTTAAACAATATTTGTTTTCGCACAACGTAAGGTAAAATAATAGTATACCCAGTGAAAATGACGAACCACGCGTGGTCACAACCAGCTGTTTTTTCCAGCTCCCAATATATCAGTATCGGCCGTAGAGAGACATTGCGTATTCGGTGATAATAGCATAGTCCACACTATACTAGTAAGTATCATTACGGTTTTAAACAGCTGTACATCACTAGAGCACAGGCATTTATGATGAAAACTTTGTGTGCTAATACACTCACTTTATTGTCCAGGCTTTGTGACATGACTGCAGTTCTAAGCTCCTTTGACAGGGGGGAAAGGAACAACTATGCTGGTGATGCCCGTCGTCAGTGTCATATCTGTGAGAGGCAAACCTCAATATGTGACACTCACCGTAGTTTTAGACGTACACTTCTGCAACTGTGCACACACCTTAGCTACTCAAATACACCAGCTTACACAATAGTTGAAATGCTATTTGCATACAACATGAACCACACTACAATGACCGAGACGAAAACAATAAAACGAAAGAGGAAACATGAGCAGGGTCCATCACGCACCACCAAATCACGAATGCTTTCTCGTTGCTAATTGTATAAATGCTATAAATGGATAAATAATTCCTAAAAAATACACAGCTTCAAAACCTCGTCTGTTTAGCACTAATTGATCGGCTAATTGATTTCCAGTAATACCGATATGTCCAGGCAGCCATTGATATATAATTTATACCCTCGTGCTAGAGCTTCATGATGGCAATGTCTTATTTCTTGTACCAATTGTTCAAGACTCCTCCTACGCATGGCAGACTGCAAACTCTGAAGCGCTGCCTTGGAATCACAGAATATGACCCATTTTCCTGGACGTTCTTGAACGAGGTATTGTAAGCAGCCCTTATAGCAGCAAGCTCTGATGCCGTAGATGTAGTCACATGCGACAACTTAAATTTGATTGCCATTGCTGCAGCCGGAATTACAGCGGCACCTGATGAGCTGCTGGACGAGATGGACCCACCAGTGTATATTTGCGTTCGGTCCAAGTACAACTCCTGAAATATTAGCAGTGTTGGTTTTCAATGCTACTCTGGAGTGATTGCTTTTGTTTTGATACCCGGAATTTCTAGACGTACTTGCGGCTGGTCGAGGCACAATAAAGGACATGCCATTCTCGCAGCTGGCGTATATCCTGATGGAATGCTGTTTAGGTGCTTGGCTATGACGTCTGAAAACGTAGCCCGTGGTCTTCCGGAGGATAGAAGGGCCAAGTGGTGGTCGGGGACACGGCTAGCATGTCGAATGTGCGCTCTGAGGCAATCCACAACTCTATATGTCCTGACCGGATGGTCTTTGGCAAGCATGATTGTGGCATAAGTAGAAGCGCATCGGGGCAGTCCTAGGAAGATACGCAGTGCCTGACCCTTCAAACTCTCCAATGAATGAGTATTGAATTTCCAAGTGTTAGTCAGTACCGGCAAGCTGTAGCGCAATGCCCCCAGAATTAGGGCCCTGTACAGCTGTAGCATGGAGGCCACAGAAGTTCCCCATGCTTTCCCGCACATGAATTTCATTATATGCAGAATAGATAGCAGTCTCTTCTTCAAGTACGCACAATGTGGGCTCCACGAAAGACTTCTGTCGATTATTATGCCCAGGAAACGATGCGTCCGTGCATATTTGACACTCTGCCCATTGATGTAAACAGGGTATGGCGTCATTGATTTGTGTGCAAACGCCATCAAAGCGCACTTCACAGTTGATATAGTTAGGCGTTGTTTCAAAAGGTAGGCTGTTGTGAGGGTTGCTGCCCGCTTTATTCGTGCACACACCTGAGGGCGAGTAACTGCAGCACTCCAGAGGCAAATATCATCGGCGTATATAGATAGGCACACCGACTTTGGCAGAATCTTCACCAGACCAATGAGGGCAACATTGAACAATGTGGGGCTTAAAACACCTCCCTAAGGTACTCCGCAGTAGATGTAATGTTCAGCAGTTGTACCCTCATATGTTTGCACAAAGAAACCCCTGCCAGTTATATAATCTTTTATTCATTGAAACATTCGTCCACCAATGCCCATTGCTGCGAGAGAAGTGAGGATGGCATCGTGAGCTACATTATCATATGCACCCTTAACGTCAAGAAAGAGTGCCACTGATATGCGCTTGTGACTTTTTTCTTGTTGAACAAATGTCGAAAAGTCAAGGACACAGTTGATGGAGGAGCGGCCCCGACGAATGCCTGATATGCAAGAAGGGTATTTCGTGTATCGTTCCAAGTACCACTCGAGACGAAATAGAACCATTCTTTCCATCACTTTTCCGAGGCAGCTTGCGAGGGCAATAGGGCGATACGCTGTCAAGTCCAATGGTGATTTTCCCGATTTCAAAAGTGGTATTAATCGACTTATTTTTCATTCTCGGGGAACACTGCCGCTGAGCCAGGAGTTGTTGAAGCATGTTGAAAGTTCTTTTCTGGCTTTTTGTCCAAGGTGTCCTAACGCACTATATGTAATACCTTCAGACCTGGCGATGACATGCGCTTAGAAGCGACTAACGCACCTTCCACTTCTTTCATGGTGAATGGAATGTCCATTTCTGGTATTCGCGTCTCAGGAACGATCACGGCGTCGATGCTCTTGTTCATAATATTCCCGGCAACTCTCGTGCAAAATTCATCAGCCACCTCGAGTTCTGTTTTTCCATGATGGAGTGCCAAAGCTTTAAAAGGATGCCGTTGTTGCGGAGAGGAGCGAAGACCACGAACTGTTCTCCAAATATATGACAGCGGTTTATGAGGGTCTAGAGATTCGCAGAATGCTTACCAGCGTTCGCTCTCCGGCTTGTAAATGCGTCGTTGAATCTTTTTCTGGAGCCGCCTGGCTTCCCTCAGATCGTAAATTGATCTTGTGCGTCTGTATCGTCGTTCAGCACGCCGTCGTATAGCTCGTAATCTTTCCAGTTCGATGTCAAACTGTGTTATTTTAGACGAAAATGGAAATTTACATTTGGACGCTTGCATAGCTTCCGCTATGGTATTTTCCAGGCTGCAGGCGAGGCCTTCTTGACAAGCGTCCTCAACACGCGATGTAAACATCGACCAGTCAGTGCCAATTACAACACTGGAAAAGAAATTCTTTATGATACCATCGATCGTCACGTAGGTGGGTATGTGATCACTCCCATGAGTCTCAATATCGCAAAACCATTTAACTTTGTGAGAGAAGCACCGTGACACCAATGTCAGGTCAAGGCAACCGCCATACGTGAGACCCCGCAGATATGTGGGGGTACCATCGTTCATGATGGAAAGGTCGTAATCGGAAGCGAATGTAACAATGTTCCGGCCCCTGGCATTCATTCCAGTGCTCCACCAAAGCATGTGATGGGCGTTGAAGTCACCGGTGATGATCCAAGGCCCATCGGTCCTCATTAGGATGTCCTTTAATCTGTCGCAGTCAAATCGCGATGACGGAGTTATATATCCACCAATAAGCGTGAACGAAACTGCATTCTTCTTTACACGAAGACACAGGTACTGATTGTCGTCATTTGAACTTGGGTGCGAAAAGTAAGTCAAGTCTGTGTGAATGTAAACAATTACTTTGCTTCGTTCTTCGCAAGTGGCTGAACAAAAACCTTCATACCCGCACAATCTATAAGGCGTTGATACGTTTGGTTCACATATGACAAATATAGGGAATTGATTGGCCCGAACAAATTGGCGAATGTCCGAGATACGGGACTTCATGCCTCAAGCATTCCACTGAAAAATCGACGCACTTTTAACTTGAGTGCGGAAGATGAGATTTTGTTGAGCCATTGTGCTTATACGACGTTATCAAGAACTGGATTCAGGGCATCCAGTATTTGCAGTGCACTCTTAGCAGACGGAGATTGTATGCTGCTCAGTAGCGTGTGAATCGTGGCAATTAATGATTGCTCGATTGCAGTCACTTGCCTGCCTTGGTTGGAAAGTTCTCGAACTGGGATCGCGGACTGGCCGTCATGAAACTCCTTCGGTTCGCTTGATGCTGCTTCCCTTTGAGGTGCAGGCCACTCTGTCCCAGTTAGGGTATGTTCACTGGCTTTGTCCTTTACAGCCTTTCCCGCGGCATGTCGTCTGGGAGGCAAAGAAGGTGGCACTGATTAGGGATCTGGCAGACGTGTCGAGGAGGTAGGGGCGTCCTTGAAGACCTACGTCGACGTGAACGACGCCTTCTGACTTTAGCTGCGGCTTCTCGAGGAGATTAGTGATCGCGCACCATCTCCTTCAATATGGCAATTTCCTTCTGAATCCGCGGGCAGTCCTTCGATGTGGCTTCATGATATCCATTGCAATAAGAGCATTTCTTGACAGTTGCGACGCACGTATCCGCTTCATGGGGCTCGGCGCAGCGGTGGCATACCACCAAATTCTCGCAGACGCTGCTCACATGTCCAAGTTTCATGCATTTACGGTACTGGAGAGGCTTTGGAATGAAAGGCCACACAGCATATCTGAAGTACCCCACCTTCACATGAGAGGGGAGGGATGTGCTCTTAAACGCAATCTTCACACAGCGAGACTTGCCTAGCCAGGTGACATCAACATTTGGAGTATCAGTTGTTGACTTGACAATAAATTGTAAGTCATTATTGGAAATAGCCACGTCTGTGTCGTAGATCACGCCGGTTACTACATCACATCCCAAGGGAACATGAGAGCACACCTGGTTGCCGTCCAAGTCAGTTACACTGCGCAGAACGCCCAACGCACTTGCGTGCAAAACGTCCACAGCCAGTATATTCTTTCTGGCGTTCACTCTTATGTCGGTGATCTCATTTGGCGTGAGCGTTTCCAGAGACCTCGACACACACTGTCTGTTAAGGCGTTTCATGCTGACTGTAGGAAGTGCAGGCAGAAACAGGATAGTATAAGTGTTCGATTTTGGCGCTTCACTTACAGTTTGAATAGTTGAGGATGAGGATGTCCTCATGTTCCTCCTCTTCGCTTTGCGGCTCAGCACAGGTTGGAAACCGTCATCTGAAAAGTCCTCACTGCTCAGATAGTAAGCATGAGTATATTCACTGTCGCTGTCACTCGCTTCTCGCATCCGCTTCCTGGAGGCAGCCGCCGCTGACGCCGCTGGTGCCGGCAGGCGCCCGGGGTGGTCTACATCCATCCCCTCCAAAGGAGCAGCGAAAACTGATCAACAGACTTAAATTACAACTGAAATACGCCGGAGTTAGCAGAAGTAGCTCCTATTCAAAACACACTTCTCGTTTAGCACTAAAGTACAAAAGTGGTAATGACATGTATATTTGTATCCATTCAGTGCACTGATAAACGCGTCCTAAATAAAGTGGCTCATATAAAGATGTCCACAGAAACATGAACCTAATGCCATATTCACCGCCTGTTGTGTGTTGGTTAATATTCCTACTAGCAAGTGATATGGGACTCACTCAACTGCAAGTATACACTTATAAGTGATATGGGAAGCTAGACGGACTAATAGTGCTCCACACAATTTCATACGCACCCTCTCTTTTACAAGTGGTAATGTTCCCTGGTAATTATTAACGTCATAATGTAATGCTATAGTCATGTAGACAGAAAAAAGAAGAAAAGCCGTTCAATAGAGCAGTCGTCAGCGCCGCATTAGTGCGGTGGTTATGAGCACTCCAAAAAACTATGTATCTGTTGATTCATCAAAACTACCTATCTATTCATTAATACATCCATATACACACGTCTGACGACTCTCCTGGTCACCTCCATCACTTGGTGAGACCGGAATTGGCATGGGAGAGTATAAAAGTTTTGCGATGACGACCGGCTGCTCATGACAAGAATAACTCAAAAATCCGTTCATGTAGGCCATCTAACTTCCTTATCTAAAAACGTATGGCACAGTACCGCGAGCCACAGTTTCGGGTATGCGCAACAGGTCATGTACGGCTTATATCTATACACTCACCGCAGCAGCAGAGTGCTGGTAACTTTCTTTACGGGAGGAAACTATTGCGCCCTATTTCACTTCCTTCTGAGAGGTACTGGAAACTCTCCACTGTATAGAGTAGGCGCACTCTCTCGACAGATTGCTGGTACTTAAGGTTAAACAAGAGGCAACAAGCTCCCTTGTCAGTATAGAGTGACGCGTCCTAAATAGAGGCCATACACTCTCTGCGAGAGTTGCGCTAGTCTATCACACAATTTTACAATCTCTCAGCCTAAAGGGCATCAACTGCCTCAAAAAGTAGAATCACTCTTTTTGCTAGGACTCACTTTATAAAAATAGATATTTGTCCAGCATTTTATACAATCCAGATGTGAACAAGTATGCTACCATAGATTTCTTAAAGCTTACGTCGCACTTTCACAATGAACATCAGAAAAAACATTGCAATCATAAACAACACATGAACACTTGACATATATACCCCTCACGCTACGGACAACTAATCTCGCAGCAACTGGTCTATATAACTATAATGTCTAGCATCACTACTAATGCTGGTAGGGCTACATACCTATTGCAAAAACAGTGTGATACAAGTACGTTTTTGGCACTGGTACACGCTGGAGACAACGATACACGCTTGTAATCACTGGCACTTCGCTGGGCGCACTGTGAAAAAGGTGTGTCGCACTGGTAGGGGCGCTGGCTCAACCGCTGTAATGCTGGTACGCACTGCACAGTGCTGGAATTTTCACTGGCAAGCGCTGGTGAATACTGGAGCACGCACTGTTTCTACCAGCACAGCGTGCACGTCATCGTAGCGTGTACAGTGGTATGTTTCGGTGTCGTTGACTATAAAACGCTTGATTAAATGGCCCGGAGAGATGCTATCTTAACAGATACCAAGCATACGTAATATTTGCGGCGCACGTACGTATCGCAGCAATTATAATGCACCTTTTTCGCACATGCCCCCACATATACCGGCCATATTCGCATCATCCGTGTATTGCTGTAACGATTCCAAGTTACAGTGTTTGTAAGCCTGGAGCTGCACGCAACTCCTAACAGAAACGGGAAATTTTTTTTGCCACAAAGTTGCCGAACGTAAATGAGCACTATCGATCGCTTCGCAAAGTTTTCCAGCGACGGCGAGAAAACAAGCGGTCGTTCGATTGCACTTCACCGCATAAATGTATGTTTGGACATGGTTATCCTTCTGCTTACTTCAGGTAAGAGTTAGAAATGTTCCCAAGCTCAAATGCAGAGTCTTCAACCATTCCAACTTACCGCGTGGAAAGCGGTCTTACCAAGTATCCGGCCCTGCTAGCAATAAACCTGTCGTACCGGCCGCGTTGGTATATATGTTACCGGAGCTTCTTGCTTCATGTACACACAACTTTAAAGTGTGAGAATAACTGTAAAGTGTAGTTTAGACAACTATGAACCTAAATCAACTATTTTGTCTTGTGTCGAAGTTCGCACAAGGAGAGCTGACGATCGAACGTCGCGCTTCCAGCTACGCAGGCTGTCACTGAAAGCTGCCAGCCGCACTTAGCCGGTACTTCTCTGACTGATATGTAACAACACGTAACTTTCAGTCGGTAATTTGGTATGCCTTCATGAGCTGACTTCTTGCCTCACGTGTTGAGCGGATTGCATTGGTATTTCTATGGGTGTTTTTTTATTGTTGCTATTGATACAACTGCATATATCTTTACACTGGCACACCCACTGTATACAAAAATCTCTTACAAAAATCTTATATATGGACCTATATAAAAATTCCTATATATCGCTACATCAGGAATTGGGCATATCAGGCTTTATATGGAATCCCCTTATATGGGTCTTATATAACCTTATATGCCCAATTTCTCATGTAGCTTATACGGGCATTATACAACCTGATATACCTAATACCTTATATACCTATATATGGCTGTTCTGGATATGCCCATATATAGCTATATTTAGAAGCATTCATATAGGGTTAAGCATGGATTTATATGGATGCATTTATATATAGCTATTCAGATGATTCATCTGTATAAGTTCAGCTTGTGTCGCCGGCAAAGTTATAGCCGCCCGAATCATTCCTCAGCTAGAAATATAGCTCTTTGTTGAAAGATCTGCATGCAGTCACCATCGTCTCCAAACCAAAGGCAGTACATATCCCCTCAACATTCTTGTTCAATTAAGTTATCCTCATTTCAACTCGAGTTATTCTCAAGAAATAATTGCTTAAAATGTAACTTGGCAACATATTAAAAGTTTGTGGTGGGCACATGTCACTGTTATTCCACTTTCCCTGAAGAGATGCCTTCTTTGTGCTTAAATTTATAGCTTGTTTATCGACACTTTTCTATTTATCTATTTATTTCATTGCCCACAGCATGAATTGGCATTACTGTGGAGAGCGTTTACAAAAAGTAGAATACGAAAAAGATACTCAGTCAGCCAAAGAAATAATCAAAGTCGCCTCAATCCCAATCTGCAACACAAATACATATATGAATAAAAAATGTAAGACATCGAAAAATACAACACACTAATTCTAACTTGGATTAAACAAATAATTTGAGATAGCAGAGGCAATGCTAGAAAGCACTTGGTTGCATCCTGTGATTCTTTTGGTAAAAAAAAATTACTTTAAAATACGTCAGTCTTGCATGCGATTTTTCTTATCTTGAATTTAAGGTCAACGCGGTCTGAGACATAGTACGCAGCAAGTAAATATTTTGCTTTATCGATGCCGACTTGGCAATATTAAATAGCATAAAAGAACCCTATTTTAGTTCCTTAAAAATATGTTCCACGGTATGTTTATTTAAAACTTTTCTGGCGTGCCAATAGAGTGACCATAGTGAGTCAAAACGAAATATTGACTTGCAGTTGACCGTATGAACTGCGTGTGCATTGAATAACTTAAATGAGTTGATAATCAACCTTTAAGGAGTTCGGTCGAAGCAAATGGTATGCAAGCTTGTCATGTACAAGTATTGTGACTAGGAATGGCCTATAGCGTGACTGCTAAAACTGGTGTCTATAGGTCTCTGTGTGCGTAGGAACGGAGGCAGTTAGCGATATTTGTGGCCATCAGGACACTAAAAATGTCTTTTTTAAGTGTAACCCACTTTCCGTTAACGTTTCCGTCATCAACTTACCAGTGATAAAGAGCTAGCTCCGCAGAAATTCTGGCATAGGCGTCGATGGCTCGCAGTGAACAATGATTTTGTCCGTGACCGAAAATGGAGAGAATGCAAATAAAACAAATATTATAAATTTTCGGGTTTGAGCGATGATTAAAATCATTCAGGCCATTTGATATGCTACACAACCGCCCAGCTCTACCACCCAGCCATGCATCTGCTTAGAAATAAAGCTTGAATGCCTTCCTCTGGTTAGAAATGAAAGGAAAAAAACTATCATGCTTAACAAATACAGCCATCCTGTATACAGGTTTCACAGCTCAACATTTATTATCGCAGCAATATTGCACGATAAAATAGTGCATTGTCATCGGGCAGCACAACACTTTATAAGCAACGTGACTTCGCGGTCTAAAAACAGCCAAAAGTTCTAAAGTTCAAAAGTTCAAAAGTTCCAAAGTTCTAAAGTTCAAAAGTTCTAAAACATTTTACACACATAATATTGAGAAGCACGGTCCGCTGGGCTAGTTCGTAATTCATCTTAACTGAGCTGCGCAAAAAAAAATTCAATTGCAAAAGGAAGACACCTGGACACAGAACACACTAACAACTGAAGCTTTATTGGAGAAAACAGACAAATGTATGTGGTTACGAGAACATATGAGGTGGAAAAAATGATTATATGAGCAGACATCTACTCATTTTCTTTCACCGTGTGGACGTCGTGTGGTGTACCGCACTGCGCTGTCGTGCGGGAAGTATTATTTAGGATTCGATAGTATAAAAGTAGATCACAAAGCTTCTCTAAACGGACAACCATTCTCTAACCAATCATCATATTGTAGAGAGTGTGGCTGCACGCCCTTGTTTGATGATACGGTAGTTGAAGCTAGATTCGGGGACACGGTAGCGCGAAAAATCGAAGAAGCGTTTTTCATAAAGAAAGCTGGTGATTCACGTGTCACGTAACTCTCGGTTATGTTGCATGCTACTGAGGTAGCTTTTTTGGAAGCGCATCATTTATACAATCTGTCTGTTTGTCTAATTATTTTCTTTCACCGCACGTGTTCTCGTAACCGCATATATATATATATATATATATATATATATATATATATATATATATATATATATATATATTTATATCTGTTTTCTCCAAAAAATTTCAGTTGTCAGTGTGCGCTGTGTCCAGGTGTCTTGCTTTTGCATTTCAATTTTTTCGCGTAACTCAGTAGTAACATCATATTGCTCGTGCTTTAAACTATGCTACCCCATTTTTACACAAAATGCAGCCAAGTGAGAAACCGTCATTGAGACGCTTTCAACTTTCTCAATTACACAGTAGTATTCCACAATTAAAATTGTTTAAGTAGCATCATGCAATAAAATGTACACACTGAGTTATTGAATTAAGCACAAGAAACAGACTATTGCTATTGCGTTCAACTCTTAAAAATGGAGCTTAATGGTCCCCCAGTTTTTTCACACAGTAGCAAGCCCCAATGCATCAGACCAGTTCATTTGTCGGCTTGCGTAAAACTATCTACAGTGCTCACAGATTAAAACATGACATCACAATATTTTGTTTAACTATGTATGCGCGTATATGCAGTTCGTCAGTATAACCACGCGATGTTGCGACACCAGTAACAATAATGTTGTCTGTGATGTACGCATTCTTTTAAAGTTTACACTTATATCACCCAAATTGTAGCTGGCGGAAACAAAATTATGAGCTATTCTTAAGTGTTTCTCTTTCGATCTGTGAGCATTGCATTCTGCTTTGAAGAACCAAACTAGGAAAAAATTTTCACTGTTTGACGTTGTCAAAACAAGCGTAAATATAAAAACAAGGGGAAATGGACGAATGAAGACAAATTGAAACGCAAGACAAATTCAAACTCGGGCTCATAAATCTCATGACACTCTTGGAGTTGGAGATGTGCAAATCTTTTTTTTTTGTAATTGCGCAAGTTGTAATTTATTCTTGGTAATTCCTCAAGCGTTTAATTGAGAAAAATACAAGATAAGTATATTTATATCAATATATTTGAGAAAAGTACAATAGCACGAAACTCACATTTTCCTTGTGTACAGTTTTCGACTATGTAGAGCACTGTTTGTAAAAAAGAAAAAAGAAAGTATTGTGTTGCTTAAACAAAACAGCCTATTGACGTAACCACAATTAGTATGAAGTTACTTACTCAGCAATCATGCAATACGCTATGTATTATGAGTTCTCATAATATTTATGAACAACGGGTGAAGTTAATGACAATAATGAACTTGCCTTAACATTTAACCGAGACTTGTCTTTCGAGGAGCCTGTTAATTCTGATGACCTATTCACACCTTGAAGCCACCACTTCCATTCGTACTGCTTTTGGCAGAAGTTTTGAAGGAACGCTTCACCGCAAACCTGGGTGTCCATTTTTTTTTTCGCACGAAACGTTGACGATCGCCAATCCAGCGGCGTACACACGCACACGCACACAAAAATACTTCCATGTCCATCCATAATTTTGCCACGTAAAACGTAGTACATTCCTCCGAGCTGCGTGAATATCTTGTGTAAATTAGAGCAGTAGTTAAACACGAAATAAGAGCAAGAGAAATAAAAAGTGACAAACTCGATCAGCACTGCTCCCATGACCCCGGCGAGCAAAAAAGCAACAATGGCGCGGATGGATACAGTGGAGGCTTGACAATGAAACTACATTACTCTTTGAGATAAATTATTTACGTGCTTTCCGCTGAAACTAAATTTCCTTGAGCTTATTTGCGAACGACGTTTCATTTTTTTAAACTAATGACGCAATATTATTACCATACGACTGAATGTTTACGCAAACTATTTTCTTCGTCTTTACTTGAAATGGGCCTCGGCACTCTCTTTCCTGCTGTGTCGACAGACTGCTATAGGCCACAGCAGGGCTGCATGGCACCTACGCGCGCTTCTTCGCACAACGTTCTCCGATTTTTGCACAACTCCTACTGGCGCCCTTTTTTGTATTTTTTTGCTGTGCACACCTCTAGCAAACTTGCCAACAGCTGCAGTGCAGTCAGGTGAGTTTTTTGGGACAATAAACCTCAACTTCCTCCCGCGGGCCCAAAAAGCTGCAGGAGCAGGACCTTTGAGACAGGCATTCCGTGGAGCTGAAATCACTGCTTCCTGTGCGCTGGCTACCAAGATGCGTTCCAGCCAGATTTTCATCTTATTTCTCAAGCATTTATAATATTATGTATATTCAATGAACCTATAAGCAATCAATCATTTTTATAGTATCCAGGAAAACCCATAAGGTCTTTCGGGCTGGCGCGCGCAAAATAAAACAAAAACAATAGACAATACTATGCAGACTGTCCACAGAAAAGCAAATCAATAAAGAGAGCAATAACCAGCAGTCGAAAAGAAATCAGCGCACAATGGGAACACCAAATGAAAGAGTAAATATTCATAGAATGGGACTGAAAAATAATGTGTAATATACACAACCGTGCGGTAGGCTTCTCGAAAAACGGAAAACAGAAGAATCTGTGCATGTGCAAATCTACGATCAAACAAGGCAGCCCTCACTGACAAAAAATCGCTGTAGTCTATGAAAAACATAACGAATAAAGAAAGTAGACGTTTGAGAGACTCGGTATTTTGTAAAGGATTGAGTGTTGGAAGAAGCTGGCAGGTACATGCAACAGTCAATTTTCTCCGGATAACTTACGCGAAGTTTGAAAATTATTACAATCGAGAAGGGCAGAATATCTCACCCTAAATTAGATTGTAAGGAAATAACAGCTCAGCGCGATTGTGTCGGCCGTTAAGGGATGGCAAAGATAATATTCTAGCAGTGTTGAAAGGATTCTAGTGAAACGATGGGGTTAAATGTTTATGAATTTTATCTGGACTCATTCAGTGGCGTTACGGCTGAATTTAACAAGGCCACTCCAGATAAGATATGCATATGTACTCAAGTTGAGCTCGACATATTGGTGTACAATTTGTAGAAGGCTATGGGAGAACCAGTTTCAGGAGAAATATTTTCTCAACAGAAAAGGAACGAAGGCCTCGCATGGCAGCACCTTTACTGCAAGTAGAAAAAATTCAGCATGCTATCAAAAATAACACCAAGGTCACTGATCCCATCAATCTTACTTAAGGACACAGTATTAACAGCGTATGGAATTGAAACGTTGGACGTTTTGCGAGATATTACAATAGTAACAGCAACAGCAGCAACAACAACTACAATAATATAATAATAATAATAATATTAATAATATGAATAATAATAATAATAATAATACAATCATATCATTCTGACATGGCCGAAAATATCTGGCCACATGAAGGAAATGCTAGTGTCCGGGTGCCCATGAATCTCTATACGCGAGTGTAGAATTGCGCAGTTTGGTGGCTATGTACTGGCATAAATACTTTATAGGTGTGATGTGTGGTGCGCGTTCAAAGTGCGCGCCTTCGAAAAGTGCGCGAAATTAAAGGATGACCGAGTGCACGTGCTGGGTCGCCTGAACAACGACGACGCCGAGGACCGGTACACGTGAGAGCGTGGAGCGCAAGCATCCAAGACCATAAAGAAAACAAGGGCCAATGGCTGATCACCACGGAGTTTTGAAAGGCCAATGAGAACGAGACAAGTGGGCCAGAGCTGAAGCAGGAGCCTGAGCAGACCAGAGCAAGGGGAATTCGAGGCAGGCAGTGCAAGCGGAAGGTCGTCACCGGACCGGGCGCTGAAGATGGGCCGTTGGGTTCCGGACCCGAGCCTACAGGACTTCCACCGGCCGGGGCCTCCTGCTGTCGGGTTCCCGCTCCAAAGGACCGTGGCCATCCGGTCCTGAACTCCTTTCCAGGGCCTGCGGACTTTGGTTCCGGCAGGCGAGCTACAGCCGTCGGGCTCCGGGCCCGAGCTGTGCGCCCAGCTGCTTGACTAGGTCGACCCTAGTTCCCGGACGCGTCGCCACCAGCCTGCGTTCTCCCGTCTCCGACGTGTCCACGCTCCTCAAGCCGAAACCATCACGATTTGGTAGGGCTTTTCGACGTGTCGCCAGCAGCCAGCGTTCCCTCGTCCTCGTCCAGCCCACGCATTGACGCAGGAGTCACGGCGTTCCGGTTTCTCATCACCGCCGAAAACCAACTTGTGGGTGAGACTGCACCGATACTCTTGCGCTACTCCCATCACTCAGCCCCTTTCGAACGTTAGGTTTAGTTACTGACTTTGAACGTTCTTGTTGGGTGTTTACAGATGTGTTTCGTCATGTCCAGTCAACTGTTTATTAAGTGTTTTGTTTTGTGAGGAATCTTTGCCTTTTTACTTTTCAATTAAACTTTTTGTGTGTTTCTTGGAAACCGAACGGCTTTGTCCTTATTAGAAAAACTCTCTGAGGCTCAGCCCGGGAGAAAAACAAATCAGCAACAAGAACCCTGCATCACAAACTGGCGTCCGCAGCGACAGGACAAAGTCGTTTGTTTTTCCAGTAGATTTTTTTGACGCGGTTAACACGATGACGAACACGTGGGAGTTAATTGAGTTGGCGGATAAAATGGGACTGACGGGAGCGGAGTTTAGAGTATGGTACGAGGAGCGGATGGAGAGGGAGCGTGAGCAACGGGCTGCGATATGTGACGCTAAAAAGCAGCAGATTGCATTGCAAACACACGCTAAGAGAGAGGAGTTCGAGCGAGAAACACGGGCCAGGAGAGAGAAGCTCGAGCGAGAGACACGCGCTAAGAAGGAGCAGCTTGAGCTAGAAATGCGTGAAAAGAAAAGGCTGCTCGAGATAGAGATGCGCGAAAAGAAGAGACTGTTGGAACTAGAATATGAGGATTTGCAGCAGTGGCTTGAGAGGGAAAACGCTGAATATACGTGGTCTGAGAGCCAGAGTAGTCAACCAGTGGATGAGGTGTGCTCTGAAAGCAGTTACATCGGGAGCGATTTGAATTTACGTGAGACTGACCCTGTACCTCGTCATGACCTTTCGCTAGAGAAAGAAACTCTGAAAGAGTATGACAGGGAGGTAAACAGTCAAAAGACTAGGAGACTCGATAAGCTTATTGAAGCGCAGGAATGCTTCGTGAGCATGGAACAAGAACGTTCCATTCAGAGTAAAGGGTATTTTGAAACCTGTGAGAGGTCAAGCGCACTTTATTCAGAGGTAGGATTGCCTCTGAATAGCTCCGCTGAAGGAGCAATAAAAGGTCTCCTAGGTAATGCCGGCGAATGCCATAATGAAAGCTCTGATGTAGCAGCTACCTATTGTTTTGGGCCACTGGAGATAGCAACAGACGCTACGGACATGGTTTTTCACCATGATTATAACTTGCCCATACAGAGAGATGGCTTGTGTTCTCGGGAAATTGTAGATGATGCTTTTAGAAGAATATTGGAGCAAAATGCAAAAGCACTTGTTGAAGAACAGAGAGTAGAGTTGCAATGTAGGTCAGCTATATGTGACAATGAGGGTAATCACGATGACCCAGGCAGAAGGGTTGAAAGTATTGATGAACAAGCAATACAGAAAGCTGAAGGGATGGAAAGTGAACCAGAAGGCAGTAATGGTCCAGCAGGTTATTGTACGAGGAAGGACGCCGACTGGTGCTCTTTGGCATCTTCGGTTGAAGAGGTCGCTTCTGTTAAGATGTCTCAACGATTAGCGGCTTACGAGCTCAAGCAAGGCGTTCGTGGGAAGGATGAAATGATTCAGGCGTGGTTGTACTGGTGCGCCTGGAGGCAACGCCTCCGACTGGCATACAGACATTCCAGCGTGTATGCTTGTGATTTCGAGGTTGGGAACCTGGTGATACACAGCTTTAGGTTCATACGAGCTTACGGTCGAGAATTCTTCCACTGGCTTCCGATTCCTTACTCTTGTCAAATGGTTAGAGCAGTTAAACGTCTTGTATGGGACGCTATAACTTAAGCGTCAAATTCGATTTCCCGCTGGTTTCTTTTGGATCTTGCTTGCGGACCATGGAAGGGTGTTGCTTGTAAATATTTGAAGAAGTTACATGCAATGTAACATTAACATGATGTATAGTTTTTGAGATGATAGGGTATATATGATAAAAAAAAAGGGGTGGTGTACTTCTAATTTGGGGATTTTCACAATCCGCTAGATGTGTCCATACTTTTTCTCACTTCTTGCGTATTTTGAGGTTAGTGAATGTGGACCTTTGGGCAATGCAGTGAACTGTGTGGCGGACATATGTGGGTAAATTGTGGTGCAGTGCGAAACGTGCACTCAACGGCAGTTTTTTTTTTTTCTTCTCGAAAAAAAAAAAAAACTTTTCTTATTGTTGTTGGTTGAATGTTACGTTCTGTGGACTCGGTGTTTCGACGTGAGACATGTCAACGAAGAAGCAGTGTGGTGCCATCGGTGATGTGTTGAACTGCGTGGTGCAAATATGTGGTTTAATTGTGACGTAGTGCAGAACGCGCACTCATCGGCAGTTTTTTTTTTCTAAAAAAAAAAAAACTTGAATGAAAGGGGGGCGTATGTGATGTGTGGTGCGCGTTCAAAGTGCGCGCCTTCGAAAAGTGCGCGAAATTAAAGGATGACCGAGTGCACGTGCTGGGTCGCCTGAACAACGACGACGCCGAGGACCGGTACACGTGAGAGCGTGGAGCGCAAGCATCCAAGACCATAAAGAAAACAAGGGCCAATGGCTGATCACCACGGAGTTTTGAAAGGCCAATGAGAACGAGACAAGTGGGCCAGAGCTGAAGCAGGAGCCTGAGCAGACCAGAGCAAGGGGAATTCGAGGCAGGCAGTGCAAGCGGAAGGTCGTCACCGGACCGGGCGCTGAAGATGGGCCGTTGGGTTCCGGACCCGAGCCTACAGGACTTCCACCGGCCGGGGCCTCCTGCTGTCGGGTTCCCGCTCCAAAGGACCGTGGCCATCCGGTCCTGAACTCCTTTCCAGGGCCTGCGGACTTTGGTTCCGGCAGGCGAGCTACAGCCGTCGGGCTCCGGGCCCGAGCTGTGCGCCCAGCTGCTTGACTAGGTCGACCCTAGTTCCCGGACGCGTCGCCACCAGCCTGCGTTCTCCCGTCTCCGACGTGTCCACGCTCCTCAAGCCGAAACCATCACGATTTGGTAGGGCTTTTCGACGTGTCGCCAGCAGCCAGCGTTCCCTCGTCCTCGTCCAGCCCACGCATTGACGCAGGAGTCACGGCGTTCCGGTTTCTCATCACCGCCGAAAACCAACTTGTGGGTGAGACTGCACCGATACTCTTGCGCTACTCCCATCACTCAGCCCCTTTCGAACGTTAGGTTTAGTTACTGACTTTGAACGTTCTTGTTGGGTGTTTACAGATGTGTTTCGTCATGTCCAGTCAACTGTTTATTAAGTGTTTTGTTTTGTGAGGAATCTTTGCCTTTTTACTTTTCAATTAAACTTTTTGTGTGTTTCTTGGAAACCGAACGGCTTTGTCCTTATTAGAAAAACTCTCTGAGGCTCAGCCCGGGAGAAAAACAAATCAGCAACAAGAACCCGCATCACAATAGGTAACTTCACCACAGTGTTGCTGTTGAAAGGATATGTTCGCAAGCAGTTTTAATTGTTACGCGCCTGCACAGCAACAGGCTGTTTACACCATGTAGAGTTTGGCTTAGGCATCACACCAGCCTGCAAAAATGCCTGATACTAATTGTATTCGCAAGGCGATGTTAAGCTAATCCTGATGATGACACGTGCGCATTAGTGACCTGAACCAAGTAATGACACACCCACACACAATAGAAGTTTTGTGAATTCGGCAGCCTATGGTAAATGTTGCTATAAAGCTTGAGTATTCCACTACATGGTCCAATTAATGTGTATCACGTGTGAGTCAGTTGCACCTGTCTTAACGTATTTGTGTATGACGTGAGGTTTCTTGAAGCTTGCAAACATTACACCAAAATAATATTTTACTAGTGCAATCATAAAATTTTCGATAAATTTACTATGTGCACAGCCAAGAACTATATACGTAGCCAAATGAAACGCAACATATGTTTCTGAAATAAATTAGTACAACCTCCATCTTGAATTTCATCATATTAGTGCCTGCAAGTTGCATTCACGTGAGTTCTTTTTTTGAGCAAGATGGAAAACTGGGCTAGTTGGTGAGCATTCATCGTGGTTAACAGCGCGAAACACCCGGACAGGAGCGATAGAAGGACACGGTACAGCGCTGACTTTCAACTGAAATTTTTATTGAAAACACGAGAATATATATATAGACAGAACAGAAGACCTCGTGACCAAACCAGCCCCCTCAATCGATAAAATTATACACGGCGACAAGGCTTTGTCATGTGCACGCAATCTTGCCACAAAAATAACACATACTTCAAACTATAAGATTCCAATGTCGCCAAGAAAACCGGGCATGAGCAGACGAATGAACTTTAGCCACTATCTAACAAAGATAATTCATTACCAAGTAAGGCGATAGACGGCTGGCTAACGCATTGAGACCCTTTCTTATTTATAAAAAATGCCTCCATAATTTCTCTTGAAAGCTTGTCTGGGTGCTTGAAGAGTACTTTTGTTTTTTCAAAAAGTGGGTGGCATCCACATTCGCGGCAATGCAAAGACAAATGTGAATGCGCAAATCCTTTCAAGGAACTGTGGTGTTCCCTTAGCCGTATATTGACACAACGCCCGGTCTGACCAATGTACTCTCGCCCGCATGAAAATGGGGTTGAGTACACGACATTCTGCATGCACGGGAGAAACTTCATAGTATGTTTGATACTACACTGCTGATAAATTCCAGTCTTCCTGCCTTCTATGCGAGTGTTTACTGCCTGGCAAAGTCCCTTAAGCTTCGTTCTGCTTGAAAACCCAACGTTTAATCTGAACTTAGATGCTACTTTCTTTAATCTGTGCGAAAAAGAATGAACATATGGAATGTAGACAGAACGGCTAAAATCTTTTTCTTTCACTCGGGAGGACTGCCCCTTGACCTCACGCAGCAGCTTATCGCAAGTCGTAGAAACGATAGAGTGAGGAAAGCCTGCATCACGCAGCCTCGCCACCTGATAGTTAACGCTGTCAAGCATACGATGGGGACAACTCTTATTGAGGGCGGACCTTATAGCGGAAGTGGCTATACCTCGTTTAATCAACTTCGAGTGCCCTGATCTGAAATCAAGAAGAGACTTCTTTGACCTCGGTTGATAGGTCCAACACACATGTTCCGCTTTGAAAGACAGTCTAAGGTCTAAGAACTGCAACTCCTCCTTTTCAGGAACCTCAATAGTAAACCTAAGACCTTGTCCCTGTTCATTAAACAACTTTTTTTTTGTTTTTCAAGATACTCCCTTAAACATTGCACTGCGCATGCAACTATGGTTAATGGCCACTGAAAGCAATCGCAGATGAGGGGTCAACAGGATTAACTAAAATCTTGTTATATGAAGGGAGCGTATAGCCATCAAAACTTTCAAATTATCAGCAAAGTTGTCCACCAGTGTGGAAGCTAAAAATGCATTGAAATTACTATTTCTTGCGGCCACTCCAAACAATGTGCTAATGTGAACAATACAAGTTGCATGCATTTCGTCTTTACATATTACTATATAGGAGTGCTCTATTTTAATAGTGAGGTTCGAGAGCTTCAATACGTTTTGTGCCCTGACACGATTCCTTCCTTGTAAATCATGTCTGCTCTCGTATACATTATTTACGTCGTATTAATTGCAACCTATTGTTTGAAACCTAAATGCGATGGCAAATTTACCAGCTAAATTACACGAATGCCTGCATAGTTGCAACAATCACGTACACAAAGCTGACCTGAAGTTTTGGTTTTTTTGCATGGCAGAAACAACATATATAATTAATACTCTTGTTGTTCTAGAAAATGAGCAGGTCCCATTTGTGTACAAATTGGTATATATTAAAATACGCATAAAAGTGTGTAATCATGGTGCTATATATATACGTAGTTCATCCTATATAACGGAGCACTTCCACATATAAGGATCCACTTGGTATGTTATATATGGCATGGCCGTATCTTATAAGGCCAGATTTGACTCTTTTTTTGGGCCAACCACGTCATATATGGTTTCATAAAACCCCATACTTGAACCCACTCCACCAGATATACATCCATAAATGGTAAATGGAAGCCACTTATGCTGACATATATGCTTATATGCGGCCACATATAATCTATATAAGTGCCATATTTGGCATTTCCGTAAGGGCTATTAGTGGAGGCCAGAAAAACGGCTGTCGTTCGGCATTGCCACTCCTTAAATGCATTTCTAGCATTGATTGACCTTCCACTTACTTCAGGTACAGTTTAGGTAACAGTTAGAAATGTTGCAAAGCTCAAGTGCGGAAACTTCAAGCATCGCAACTCAACTGCTTCGAAAGCAGCCTCACCCATTGCCCCATCCCAGCGAGGCCTATCGTGCCAGCCGAATCAGTCTAGATGCTGCCAGCGCTTTTTACTTTATGTAGGCACAATTATAAAATGTAAGAATGACTGTAAAGCACACTTTAGACATCCCTGAGCCTAAATGGAGGATTTATCCACGTGTGTGGTGCCCGAACAAGGAGCGGCGACGATCGATGTGTCGTGCTTTCAGCAACGTAGGCTGTCACCGAAAGCTTCCTTCTGAGCGCAGAAGCCGGTACTTCTCTGACTCGTATGTAAGAACACGCAATTTTGGGTTGGTAATTTGGTACGCGTTAGTGAACTAACATACTGGCATACTTTTCAGCGGACTGTATTAGTCATTTCTTCGGCGGTTTCTTATTTGCGGGTATCAATATAAGTGCGAATATGTAATCTGGCACGCCGCAAGTGTACTGCTGCATCGTTGCACATGTACTCATCTGTACATGATCGACTATTAAAGGAAAAAGCTATCGGCAGCAACAGCTGACAATCTGTGGCTGCTTCTCCAGTCAATTTGAGATTTTTAAGAGTTAAGATGTGAATGCTTCAGGAAACTTTGCACTCTTGCTAATATCCGCACGTCATTCAGTGCCCGGAAGCCGTTCGGCACTGTCCAATTAAGACGCAATTATTATTTGGAAAAAAATATCGTGTCAGTCTTGACTGTGCGACTTGTGAACATGAAGTTGAACGGCGCGTTCGTTAGATAAGTAGTCGTTTTACAACCCTGTTTGCATGTTTGAAATAGCGTAGTTGCCTGACTTCTGATGAAGTATGTTCTGTGTACTTACTGGCGATAATTTCATTCATTGAAGAAAAAAATAGGAATTGCGTAGTGGGTAGCGCACTCGGTGCAAAATCAGGAAGTTGCGAGTTCGAATCCCGTTAGGAGGTGTTTTGATTTTGTAATGTTATTTATTTCCCATGTGAATGCGCGCTATTTCACTTATTTTTTATTTATTTATGGTTAATGGCCACCCCCATCTAAACCGTGTGAAGCCATTTTGCGCAGCGTACTGGGACGCTGCCACTCCAGCATCCCAGTACCTGCGCTAGGAGGCGCTGGTACCAGCGCCCTACTGGGCCCATAATAAGGCATGTCACTGGACGCTGGTACCCAGAGGCGCTGGTTTTCGCAACAGGGATCTCTATTACGCTTACTTAAAGTGCAACTCTACATCTCGCACGTGTAAATATCTTGTAGTCGTTAGGTACACCTTAGTTACCTCATCATTTTGCTCTAAATCTACATCAAGTTTTATGCCCGTGTCATTATTGCATTCCAACTATCAGCTGGAAATCTGTCATGTCGGCTCAAAGCAGTGAAGCCGCTCATGCCCAAGTCTGGGAGCTGTAATCAGTTGCTTTCAAGCGAAGTAGAGACGATCTTTCGGGTGCACTGGCTGAGAAGTAATCTACGAATTTTACGATCCTACGTACGATCCGACTTCCGATCTATCCCCAGAAAAACAACGACGGCTGACAAAACAACTCAAACGCATCTAAAGGAAATGCTTGAAGGTGTTCGTACCTCAGCTACACTTTGTTGAAATATGGAGAAGCTTGAAGAATCCTCAAACTTCAACCTTGGTAAGCACTCTGTTGCGAGATCGGTTCAACCAAGTATGACCGGTACGATTCGCACCAAAAGTAGGCCTAGCGTACCGGCCGAGTCTGTTTCAAATGTCATCAGCGTTTTTGGACTTGATGATACGCAATTGGAAGGAATGAAAGTGAGCTTACAGTAGAGCTTTGCCGTTGGTTCACCTGAATGTTTCTTGCGTACGGTGTCCGCACAAGGAGCAATGAGCATCGATGCTGTGTGCTTTCTGCCTGCGCCCATGGACCGCCACCGAAAGCAGCTGGACGCACTCGCCGGCGCTTTCCTGACTAATACGTGGAAACGAAGGCTTGCCCTTTAGCACGCAATAATTATTTAACGTGATGAAATATTTTCATGCACATTCGATTTCGTTTTAAGCAATTGGTTATGTATTTGCAGCCATCGGTTCAGAGATGCAAATCAGTACACACTGATACGGCCGTTGCACTAGCATATCGTCGCTTACGGAAGAAAACACATGCATGTCAATCGAATAGTATATATGTACACACGCCAATTTTTAAAACCTGAACGCGCAGCGTCAACCCTCCGTAAGCTGTGCCGTCTGTAAGTCTGTAAGCGTTCGTTCTGGGCGTCCTGTAATCTAATTCTCGAAAAAGATTAGCAAAAAAATGGCAGCATATCCACGGAGTGAATGATGGAGAGTGGGGCGGAGAATTCGTCCGTCCATTCGTTCTTGCTTCCGTCTGTCCATGCGTCCGTCAGTGTGACCGTCCATGCGTCCATCAGCCTGTCCGTGCGTGCGTCTGTTCGTGCGTCCGTCCCTGCGTTCGTCCATGCAGCCGCCCCTGCGTCCATTCATGCGTTCATCCATGCATCTGTCTAGTGTCCATTCGTCCATCTATTCAACACTCCAAGTACCACCATCTCGCATCCTTTCATCATATATTCTCCATATAGAAGCACTGCAATCCGGCGGACATTCCAAGGACTAAACGAGTGGTGGCACACGCCCACTTTCTTACGGCTTGCGCTTCGGGTCTACTTCCCACCTTTAACCACCTCGAGTTCATGGTATATACTAGTTAACAGTATTCATGGCACTGCGGCCGAACGCTCGCCAAACCTTTCAAAAACAAAGGAGGTTACGCCCAGCAAGTATGACGTAGCAAACGTTTTCAGTCAGATAGTGCTCAATGTACATGCCAATGGCTGCTAATGGGAAATGAGAGGCGGAGAATTCGGCTTTTACTTTCTTACGGCTTGCGCTTCGTATCTACTTCCCATATCTAACCACCTATAGTTCATTCATGGTATATACAAGTTCATTGTATTTATGGCACTGCGGCTCAACGCTCGCTAAACCTTTCTAAAGCTAAGGAGGTTACACCCAGCGAGTATAACGTAGCAACCCTTTCTTGTCAGATAGTGCTCAATGTACATGCCAATGACTGCTAATGGCGATCGCAGCCTGCGCGTTAACTAATAGCCGAATGCTCCTGTCTTTCATTCACCATTAGCAGCCATTGACATGTACATTGAGCACTATTTTTTATTGTTCAACAACGCACAGAATAAGTCTCTCACCGGCACCATCTTGGAGGTCAAAATGCTATAGTTGTTACATAATACGGGGACGAACGGTTGCCGCTATAAGGAGCTTCGCCCCTAAAAATTTGCTCAGAACTGTTTAATGAAGGCATGCTGTTCTCGTTAATTTTGTCACTAAGGTGTCCTGAACGCCGCTTATCGACTAGTCGGTCAAAGCTCTCGCTTTCAGGTTAATAAATTGGGCGAGAGTAGTTATCAAACGTTACAGTCGACATGAAACTTCCGTGCTTGTCGACCAGCAGAAAAAACGACAAAAAGTTATTGCAATCGGCAGTAATGGCTCATTCAACCTTGATGAGCGAAGTGAGAACGCCAGGGTGGCCAGCAAACCACGTCTGCACGCGTCGAAAACGTTCACATTCGTTCTGCCCCTTGAGCATGCCACCACCACCCCTTCACTACATTGAGAATTCATTCCGTTTTCTATTCTAGTTTCCGCGCCGAATTCTAGTTATTCATGCAAAGCTGATAAAAGAAACAGTTTGCACCTTTTCAAACGTTGTTTCGGAGCCAGCCAAAACAACGTGAGTGGACACAGCGGCATCGTTTGCGGCCAATTCAGCCTGCTATACAAAAGCGAGACACGTTGGGGCATGCTGACTTGCTGCTGCTTTTCGGCTGTCGTAATCCAAACCAACTCTCGATGAACGCGTCCTCGTTGAGGCCGTGAAGCTTCATCGTGCTGCGCGAGTCGATTGCAATTTGAGCTGTTGCGAGCCACGGCCGACGCCTTTGCGGTCATGTTAAATTCACGGATCACTGCTACCATCACGTGGTTTTGGCTAGTGCAGCCAAAGCCGTAAAACAGAAAAACGATTCACTTACACCTAGTGTAAACATTGGCCTCGGACCGATTTTTGCTCGTGGGTCTCGCAGCGTGCATTTACGTTGGCTTAGCGGCAAAGTGAGTGTATTCCTGGTGTGTTTTGCCACTTTTGTTCCCCTCGACACTAAGTTTGAACATGCTTTATTATCTGATGATCCGCCCTACTTTCTGGGTAATCTTTGTGTATATTGTCGTGGTTTACCGGACACAGAACACCGAGACGTTTAGTCAAAGAACAAATGGCCCATTTTATGAAACAATCAAAGCAAAAAAGTAAAACACCTCTTCTCTGTTGAATGCCTTCGTTATCTGCCCAATCAGGGCCAGACATTCACCTTCCCCCAACACAGCATCACCCAGATGTTATTGTCGAGTCAGTCATTCGGGCATAAAGACTCTTTGTACAAGCGGCAGTCCCTCGCAGAGTGACTAGTTTAGGCACCGCTTAACGTGTACTACGTGTACAACTTCAGGATTGTGCTGGCGACTTCTTGTACAGTCTCAACCATGTAGTGATAATATTTAGTTGTCGAATGAAAATAATAATAATTTAGACGTCGCACTTTCTGGATGAAGAGGTTCCTGGGAATATTTGGCTCTGATTTAAAAATGGCGTCACTTTACTAAAAGCGCAATTGCAAACCGTATAGCAAAAAAGGAAGTCGAAATTTTCGAGTGCCAACCAGAACAATTTTGAGAGAGAGACAGGACAGGTACTTTTGTCAGTTATGCCTCAATATCTCACTTCATGGGTGTGGTCTGCGCTTCAAAACTTACTCAATAGCTACTCAACAACTCGCCGAATTTCGAGTGTTAGCTCGAACTGAAGGTTCTCCATCGTAGGGACTCCCAGCTAGACAATAAAAATCGGCGCTCACTCATCGAGCCTCCCTGATGTGAAAGATGTAATAAAAAAGAAGCTACACAATATAAATAAGAAGCAAATTGCTCATCAGTACGGGAAGATTTTGAAAATGTCATTGTAATGATAACAATTACACGCCTACATGAACTCATGGTGACAATAAAAAGTTGCGGATAGAGTTTACAAAGGGTTTCGACGGCGTCTGATTTTTTTCTCTTATGTCCTTGTCGTCGCTGTATGTAACTTTTTAGTGAATCAGTATACCATGGGAGGGAATTTTGTAACGTTAGAAATAATCAACCAGTGCGCTTTTATGACAAAGATCAAATATATAGACAAAAGTATAGAGAATACACGACACTCGACGAAAGAGATCAGCCATGCAAAATCAAAATTTAAAAGAATACAATTGAATGTTTGCCCGCAATGGTGAAGGTACGATTGTGATCGTGACAGACTGGAATTCGATATGAAGTTAAACTGGTAGTGCGTTCATCAATCATGCGATCTGGCATACCAGAAGAAAGCATAGGAGACGTTCGAGCTGCCCTTTGAAGAGTGTAACGTGATAAAGTATTCGGGCTGCGTTTACATCGCTTTCTCTATCCCTAACCTATGGCTTCAGTTCCCTGTGGCCACGGAAAAAATAATGCCTCTGCCTGCCACATCGACCGTTTCAAACTGTTGCACCACGCCTACAGGGAGCATAAGGACTCTCTACGACTTAAACCGTACTTAATGAATTCTCTAAGTAGCTACTAAGCGTTCGTAAGGCAATATTCAGAACCGCACCGCTGCACACTTAGGTGATGCTGTTGGGAGAGTCATATATCTATGTTCTTCGCAGTCGGAAACTTAAAGAAGTCCTTCTTTTTGCAAATCATATAAGTTGACCCTTGGGACGACTTAATGTATCTCCCACACAATACCACTAGCATTAAGGAGCCGCCTCTGACTACATAAAATTCGTATATGTTTGTAACGGCGGAGCTTGTTAAGCCGCTTTTCAGTTTATGCAGATCCAACTTAAAACTCTCATAAATCATACCCGGCACTCACTTTCAGAGTCAACTGCGTAGTTACCTTTGTTTTCTGTCTTCCTCCACGAAAAGAAAAGGTTCTGATGAAACGTATTTATTTAATCTATTTACAAGTGGGATATAAGCATGGGCTGACGGCCCAACTATGTATAAACTCTAGAAGAAGTCCCCAGTCTGGGACTCGTACATGTGGCTTCCGCGGTGGCACACACCCTGATCACGTGCGTTCTTTGACCCTCCAAGCCCGAGCAGCCGAGATGGACAGCCTCCCAGCTCTTTCGGGTAGGGGGTGAAGGGGAAGTGATCGGGGGTACCGCCGGGTTAGATGGGCATGTCCACGCTATGTGATGAGAAGCATCCGCAAGTGGATGATCAAAGCGGGCCATTACCTACAGAAGGCTGGATTAAACTGCCTAGGAATTGTGCCTTTCGTGCATTGGCGTAACAGCCAGCGATCGCCAGCCTTATTCAGGCCTCGGGGACAGCGCTCATTGTCGTCAGTTTTCTCTCCTCTTGACTCTACGTCATCTTTTTCTCCGACTCAAACCAAGCTGCCCTAAAGCAATATCAATATTCAGGCCCACCGGCAGTGACGGAAATCACAGCCTGCTCGACTTGCACATCGCCGTGTTGTCGCGAAAGGAGATGACTGGATTAGGCTCTTTATCAATGGACGATCCGTGACATGCGAACCTATTTGACCATGGTGGGATGAAATAATGTTGATGCACAAAAAAAGGCGCGCAGAGAGAATGATAAAAAAAACAAAAATAAATATAATAACGAAGAAAGGGCAGGAAATGAGAGAAAGGCAGAGAAATAAATCGAGAGAGGAAGAAACAAAAATGATAGAGAGATAAAAAGAGAGAGCAGAAAAAAAACAAAAGGAAAAGCAATATAAATACAGAAAATGACAATACTAAACCAGGAGGCAAAAAAAATAAAAAAAATAAAGAAGGGAACATGACGAAAAGCGGAGAAAGAAGGAACCGGCCAGCTCTCCACTTCCGTAGGAGTTCGCAACAACTGTGCGAAGCTGCCTTTGTATATTTCAATACGACTTTAAACATCGACGTGCTTTTGTTGTAAAAGGCTTGTTTTCAAGCTATAGTTCGGGAATCAATTAGCAGTCAGACCAACTTTATTCGTTTTACACTGGTATCAGTTATCAGTTAGAATGTTCGCTCATGGATAGCACCGATTTTTCACGAAGATACGCTGACGCCGCAATGCCTGAGAAACGTGTTCTTAAAGGTGTCTCGTGAAAACTATGACATAGGAACCGTGGCCGCTGTTGTAAATGCTGTGAAATTGATGCCGTTTATGGCACTGAAAGAGACACAAAGAAAAGGTAGCGGTAACGACATATCACTAGGTCAAAATTAGAATGATGAGCTGATCCCCTCCGAACATACGGCGTGCTTGGTCGTGGGTGACCACCCGGACAGATGGGGTAGATTTTTTTTCGCCACAGCCATGCAGCTGCTAGACAACACATCTGAAGCTTCTTTCGCGCGATGAAGACGACCGTAGAGTTTGATGCCTGCATGAGTGGTGACCAGTGGCCAACATCGCACATCGACTTTCAGTCTCACATCGGCTTTCAGTCGCACATAAAACATCCGACGCGCATAACTGCGTAACCTTTCCGGCCTTTAAAACAATACAGCGATAACAGCGGAAAAAAATTGGATTTTTCGGCCCTATATAATGTGTCGCCATAGGAGTGCGGTCAGCAGCTACAGAGTATTGATCTCCGCGGAAAGCAGATGGGCAAAACAGCGCCCCCGCACTTTTGAGCCCTAAAATGAGACTTGAAATGCAGCACAGCAGATTTCGTAGCAGGTGCGCCATCTTCTCGGTAACGGGCACTGAGGTGATGTCTCGGCAAGTTTCGGCTTAGACCCTTTGACTGTTTAAAAATACAGCTCCTTGATGACATTTGCCTTCGCCCACCGATGTGCCAAAACAGCATCGGTGAACAAGAAGAGCTTTGGAAAGTTCCCCGCTGAGTTCCTACACTTTCTTTCCCAAAATTGGCAAAATATGTTCAAATAAATGTTTTTAGTTATATAAAAAGTACAACAGATTCCCTTGAACTTTACGCACGTTTCTCTTCTCTGAAATACAAAGAAAGACGTTTCTTACATAATAAAGAAACTTGAAAACGTGCTTTCAGTTTCTACGTAAGCTGGTAAATGAGGTGACTGAGAGTGAAGGTGCTCTGGAGTACAAAGCTTGTGAGCTTGCAACCGTCTCTGTATGAAGCTAGCGAAATGACTGCGAAGGCACGATTGCGTAATTGGTAAGTATATATATATATATATATATATGTTACAACCGGCCCCGCAGCTCGGCCGCGCCCCGAAATGCACGAACAGAGTGGCCAGGGCCAAAAGGAGAGCGTTTATTGTCCGGCTTGGGTTTTTATAAGAACGAAAGGTAAGGGAAGGAGAAGATGGAGATAAGATAGAAGGCGCGCGCAGCGTAGACAGGCAGCGCTTGTTTAGCGGTGGCCAACAGTTCGTGGCATTCCTTCTTCCTTAGAATCCATAACGCTCCACTGGCTTCTTGATACGTGTGGAACGTCCTAGCTCTGGGGGCGGGAGGCCCGGAAGACCGGGGCCGGTAGCCGTTGGAGCTTCGCAGTCTTGTACTGGAGGGTCAGGGCTTATCTGGGGGCTAGTGAGAGCCTCTGGACTCGACGGTTCTTTGATGATTCTCCGCCTAAGCTGGACCATGTGCCGGTGAACAAGCCCGTTCTCCGTGTCGACAGACACGATGCGTACAGCAGAGGTTGACCGGACCTTCCCAGGTGTCCACTTGTCACCATGGCCGTAATTGCGAAGGTACACAGGATCTCCCGGTGCGAAGGTCCGCCCGGCGCTGTCAGCAGAGTGGGCATCCCCTGTTGCTCGGCTCCTGGGAGGAAAACACATGTCTAATCGGGTGCGGAGCTGGTAACTCAACAACATTTCTGATGGTGAGCGCCCGGACGGAAGCGGCGTGTTTCTATAGCGGCACAGTGTTCTAGCCAGCATCTTTGACAAGTCTGCGTCCCCACACTTCTTTAGTCCCTCTTTGATGGTTTGCACCGCACGTTCGGCGAGTCCATTACTCTGTGGATGGTAGGGGGGTGCCCGCACGTGAACTACCTCGTTCTGTTGCAAGAACTCGTTGAACTCCCATCCGGTGAATGGCGTGCTATTATCAGACACTACTGTGTGTGGCAGACCGAATCTACTGAACAGCATTCGCAGGGCATCGACTGTGTTGCGCGAGGTCACGTGAGCCAGGGGAATGGCCTTAATCCATTTAGTGTGAGAGTCCACGACGGCTGGTGATCCGAATGGGTGCTTGCGTGGGTGGCATGGGCAACGCCTGTACGCAGTGCTGACACACAGCGGCTAAGCGCTCAATATCGTGGTCCAAGCCAGGCCACCAAAATTTTGACCGTGCAACTGCCTTCATTGCAGAAACTTCTTGATGAGCTTCATGTAATAACTTCAGTAGCTTCTTCCTGGCTTACGCCGGAATTACAACACGATGACCCCAGTGAAGCAAGTTATGCTGCACGGACAGCTCGTTCCGCCTTTTGTGATACTCCCGCATCTCTGTGCCTTTCTCCGCAGTGCGTTGTGGCCAACTTAGGATGACATACTTGCACACACTTGACAGTACGCCGTCTGACTGCGTGAGGGCTTCGAGCTCTTTCATGGGCACCGCCGGCTCGCCCCACTGGTCCACGACGAGGATGGGATCGAGTACGTCCTCGATCCCATCCTCGTCGCCACTGTTACAACCGGCCCCGCGGCTGGGCGGCGCCCCAAACTGCACGAACAGAGTGGCCAGGGCAAAAGGAGTGCGTTTATTGTCCGGCTTGGGTTTTTATAGGAACAATATATATATATATATATATATATATATATATATATATATATATATATATATATATATATATATATATATTGTTACGGGGAGAAGGCGTCTGAAAAATAGCTTTTCTTTTGGTAAACAGGCAGGCATACAAGATGGAGCCCAGTCAGCACGAGCTTGCTTTAGACATCGTCCTCTTTTCTACCATGTTCGTTTGTGGCGCACAGTAGCAATATATATATATATATATATATATATATATATATATATATATATATATATATATATATATATTTATGTATTATAATATTATAATATATATATTTATTATAAATATAAATATATATATTTATATATATTATTATATATATTTAGAAGGCGCCCCGTAGCATCACCCCCGGCGGCGAAGGCACCGTCTCGGTGTTTGGTTGTTCTGAGTAATATCGCTTCAGCCGAGTGACGTGAACAACGTCAGGACACGATCGCGCGCTTGTGGCGTTAAGAGGTTCAATTTCGTATGTCACGTCGGTGACTTGGCGCACCACATGGTACGGACCCGAGTACGGTGAAGTCAGCTTTTCGCACAGGCCAACTCGCCGCGACGGCGTCCAGAGAAGGAATGTGTCACCTTGACTGTAGTGGACATCACGATGACACGCGTCGTAGACCTGTCGTTGTCGTTCCTGTAAATCGCTCAGACGCCAGCGAGCAATCTCACGTGCCTCTAGAGCTCTAGAGATGATATCGTGGGCATATTCTGACGTGTGGCTAACGGCAGGAAGGAGCGTGTCAAAAGGCAACGTAGGTTCTCGTCCGTACAGGAGGGAAAATGGCGAGAAACCTGCGATGTCATGCCTAGACGTAATATAGGCAAATGTTACAAATGTAAGGGCGGAGTTCCAATCGCGATGGTCGGAAGAAACGTAGATGGCGAGCATGTTCGTGATTGTTCTATTTAGCCGCTCCGTGAGCCCGTTGGTTTGAGGATGGTACGCCTTGTGAACTTGTGCTTTGTAGTGCAAGAGTGTAATATGTCTTGGATAACTTGTGATAAAAAGTAGCGACCCCGATCGGTAAGCAGTTGCCGAGGAGCGCCGTGGTGTAATATGACGTCTTCTAGAAGAAAGTCAGCGACGTCGGTCGCACAACTGGTAGGAAGGGCTCGCGTGATGGCATACCGAGTGGTGTAATCCGTGGCGACTGCTATCCACTTGTTTCCGCTAGCCGATAAAGGGAACGGTCCTAGTAAGTTAACATCTACCCTATAAAATGGTTCGGATGGGATCTGAATGGGCTGAAGGCGTCCCGCTGGAAGGGTTGCTGGGTTTTTGCGGTGTTGACAAGATTTGCGTGAGGCGACGAAACGGCAGACGGATCGGTAAATACCGGGCCAAAAGAAGCGACGTCGAACGTGGTCATAAGTTCTTGAAACTCCCAGGTGACCAGCTGTCGGAATGTCATGCAACTGTGCAAGGACAGTCTGATGCATATGTTGTGGTATGACTAACAGCAGCTCAGGTTCGTCAGGATGCATGCTGTAGCGATATAAGACGCCATCTTGAAGCAGGAACATACGGAGAGACGGAGGAGTTGTGGGACCACTAAGCCGAAGGATTATATCTCTGAGGTGAGGATCACGCCGTTGCTGATCTCCGATGTTGCCAAACGCGGAAAGTGCCAAAACGCAAGTAGACTCATCACTCTCTGAAAGGTCTGCTGGATCTACTGGATGACGCGACAAGCAATCGGCATCCTCATGGTGGCGACCTGATTTGTAGACAACCGTGTAGGAATATTCCTGTAGCCGTAGAGCCCACCGGCCAAGACGTCCACTAGAATCTTTTAAGGACGACAACCAGCATAAGGCGTGGTGATCAGTGACAACCGTGAACGGGCGTCCATACAAATACGGCCGAAATTTAGTCACTGCCCAGACGAGCGCGAGGCATTCTCGATCGGTGATGGAGTAATTTCGCTCTGCTGGCGATAAAAGACGGCTAGCGTATGCAATAACGCGCTCGCAGCCATGCTTTCGTTGTGCCAAAACGGCTCCGATTTCGTGGCCGCTGGCGTCGGTACGCACTTCCGTTGGAGCGCATAAATCAAAGTGGCCGAGAATCGGTGGCGTCGTAAGTTTACTCGTCAGTTCAACAAAGGCTCTGGCTTGTTCAGGTCTCGACACAAAAGTCACATTTTTTTAGTAGTTTCGTGAGCGGGCGTGCGACGTCAGCGAAACTCCGCACAAATCTACGAAAGTAAGAACAAAGGCCCACAAAGCTTCGAACGTCGTTCGCAGAGGTCGGCACAGGGAAGTTCTTGACGGCGCGGATTTTCTCAGGATCGGAACGAACACCAGAAGAATCGACAAGGTGTCCAAGAACAGTGAGCTTCCGGCGGCCGAAGTGACATTTCGACAAGTTTAGTTGCAGCCCTGCTTTGCGGAAAACCGAAAGAATTGTTGAGAGACGGTCGAGGTGAGTTTAGAAAGTTGGCGAAAAAACAATGACGTCATCAAGATAGCATAAGCAGATTGACCACTTGAAACCGTGAAGAAGAGCGTCCATCATTCGTTCGAATGCAGCCAGGGCATTGCACAACCCGAATGGCATTACTTTAAACTGATAGAGCCCGCCGGGAGTTATAAATGCCGTTATTTCACGGTCCAGATCATCAACTGATATCTGCCATTACCCGGAACGAAGGTCGATGGAAGAGAAATAATTTGCTTTACTAAGGCAGTCAATAGCGTCATCTATCCGCGGCAAAGGATACACGTCTTTTTTTGTAACTTTGTTAAGATCTCTGTAGTCGACACAGAAGCGCCAGCTGTTATCCTTCTTTCTCACGAGCACAACGGGCGAAGCCAAAGGACTTGAAGAAGGTTCAATGATGTCTCGGGGAAGCATCTATCGACTTCTTGTTGGATCACGTGGCGCTCGGTGGAGGAAACCTGATAGGGTCGCCGGTGCGCTGGATTTGCATATCCGGTGTTGATTCGATGCCTTACGACGGTCGTTTGACCTAGGGGTCGCTCACAAAGATCAAAGACGTCTTGATACGACGTAAGAAGGCCACGAAGCGCAGACACATGCTTGGCCGGGAGATCAAAGGCAATCATTTCAGTTGTGCAGTCTAGTGTACTGCCCGACTGAATACTTGCAGATGACGGTGTATCCTCTGTTAAGGCCAATATGTGGTAGTCGCCGGCTGGGGCAAGGGTTGCAAGGGATATCCCTCGTGGTAGCACTTCAGCGCAAAGTCCAAAGTTCACAATAGGGAGACATGCCACGTTGTCCATTGTGATGATGGTGTGGGGGAACGCAACATTGAGCGAACAGAGGACTGTAGGATTAGATGAAATGACATAATCGCCGTCAGCCGCAGGTGGATCAGAAGAGACGTCGATATACGTCACAGCTCGACAAGATAGGCGAACAAAGTTGGCGGAGCATAGCTTTAGCGGCGCAGGATCAGGAGGGTCTATGGCGTGTGGTAGGACGAGCTGAACAACACCAGCAGAACAGTCAATTAGGGCGTAATGCTCCGACAGAAAATCGAGTCCCAAAATGATGTCTTGTGGGCAGTGGTCCAGTACGTAAAACAAAACAGTGGTATGACGCCCAGCAACAGTGACACGGGCGACACACATCCCAGTTACTGGCGGTGTTGCACCATCAGCTACTCGTACAACAGTGATCGGAGCAGGAGTGAGCACTTTCATGAGTCGAGCACAAAGGCTGGAGTTTATGACTGATATGTGAGCGCCGATGTCAATGAGTGCTACCACAGAAGTACCGTCATCATTTACATTAATCAAGTTGTTGTGTCCGGGTATCGTGTGTAGAGGAATTTCGAATCGGGTCGTTGAAGCAGGCTCACCTCTAGGAGCTGCGCCCGTCAGTTTTCCGAGGACTAGTGGTAGGAGGGTGAGGGGAGCGACGTTGGTTAGTTGAGCGGGACATGCGTCCAGAGGGCGACGGGGAGCGGCTTGGTTGGGCGGGCCTGGATGGCGAAGCATCATCTTGTGCCGTATAGATCGGCATCCGGGAGCCAGCAGTTGGGCGTCGGGTGTTGGCATAATGCGACCATGGCTGCCAACCCCAGGAAGTGCGGCAATGACGTGAAATATGGCCGACTCGTCCACAGTTAAAGCAGATCGGCCTGTCATCGGAAGTTCGCCATTCTGCCGGGTTCCGGTAACGTGGGCGGTTGTTCGGTCCGCGGGACATACTAGGTGTACTGGGCAGTCGATAGTCAGGGCGGTTAACGGGGCATAGCGTCTGAAGTCCGGCGTTGGCCAGTTCCTGGCGTACGACACTCTTGATCAAAGAAATCGTGGCGCGAGAGTCATCGGGGGCCTGGACTTGGTCAGACAGAGGAGACGTTGCCTCGATTTTGTGGCGCACGATGCGCACGATATTGTATGAAGCAGCAGGGGTTGCTGGCAAACGGGCGTCCTCGCAGGTAGTTGTTGCAGCCGTGTTGGGAAGACGCGAAAAGTGTGGAGTGATACGGCGACTTTTCGCGTCTTCGAAGCGTCGGCATTCATTGATAACGTCGTCTACAGTCGATGAGTTTCGAAATACGGTGAGATTTGAGGCGTCATCTGCGATTCCTTTGAGGATGTGCGCGACCTTTTTGATTCCCGCATTTTGTCATCAACCTTCCGGCAGAGGGCGAGCACATGTTGTATGTACGTAACGTACGACTCGGTAAAGGACTGGACTCGGCACGCTAGTTCTTTCTGCGCAGCACGACAACGCCCGATGGGCTTGCCGAAGAGATCGATGAGTTTCTGCTTACAGGTGTCCCAACTCCTGATATCTTCCTCGTGGTTGGAAAACCAAACTTTACCTGTACCATCAAGGTAGAAAATAATATTGGCCAACATGAGCGTCGGATCCCAGTTGTAAAGAGCGCTCAACCTTTCGTACAGCTGAAGCCATTTCTCCACGTCCGTACTGTCACTGCCCGAAAAGGTGCCTGGGTCAAGCGGTTGAGTCAGGACGACGGTGCGATTAGTAGCAGCTAGATGTGGTGCTGTTGGTTTCTGCGTAGTTAGACGAAGCACGGTTGGGGTAGTCTCCGAAGAATGCTCGTGCTGGTCTTGGTCAAGCATCGCACAGGCAGCCAAGGAACGTCCGCTGCGTAGAATCGTCATGGTGTTGACCGTGGGAAGACCCGCACTCTGCACCAAAATGTTACGGGGAGCAGGCGTCTGAAAAATACCTTTACATTTGGTAAACAGGCAGGCATACAATATGGAGCCCAGTCAGCACGAGCTCGCCCTAAACATCGTCCTCTTTTCTACCATGTTCGTTTGTGGCGCACCGTAGCAATATATATATATATATATATATATATATATATATATGTGTGTGTGTGTGTATATATATATATGTGTGTGTGTGTGTGTGTGTGTGTATATGTGTGTGTGTGTGCGACTTAACAGACAATAATGCCAAGGAATGTATAAGGGATTTTATTAGAACCAATGTAAAGTAAATAAGAAGCCAGAAAAGTGGGTGAAAAAATAACTTGCCGTGAGCAGGATTCGAATCTACGACCTCCGAATAACGCGTTTGATGCTTTACCACTGAGCTCAGTCATAGAGCATCGAACGGAAAACGAGCCCTAAGTGTACCCTTGTTTCCCTGTTATATATATATATATATATATATATATATATATATATATATATATATATATGAACATTTTAAAACCTTTAGTTGCCTTTTAATTCCTAATACGTGAAATCGCTGTAACAAATGAATAGTGGACGTACTGTAACGCACCACCCACCAGTATAGTGGATTAATGTAGTGGGTGAATGCTTGAATACGTCCACTATGGTGTATGGTGGGTTATGGTGGAAGCTGCAGTGCCGGCAAGGCTTGAGCGCAAAATGGCGTTAGAATCACTCTGACGAACTGCCGCAAAATTAAAAATGATGTATAAAAACAATGTAAAAAATACCCGTAAAAACCAGGCCCCCACAGACATTCGAACATGCAACCTGCGGGTTCTCATTCGAAGACAAAAACCTCTGCGCTATTTAAACATGTAGAAACTCGCGTGGTAAATAGCTAGTTTACATACGAAATGACGGTTCAACTTCAGTTTTGTTTGTCGCGTACTTGATAGAGACAAGATGTGCACCTGCTAGTAAAATTTTCACATTTATTAAACACAAGCAACTGCTGCCTGTAACGATTGCAACTGCGATAATCACACCAGCGCTATGTTTTTGTTACAATTCACAACCGCAAGAAAAACGCAAGTGGACTGGGGAGCAGGTACTGGTTACTGGCGGGGTCTGCCAAGTTTGATATCCGTTTCTCGCTCGTTCCAAAGGGCGACATCTGCTCAGGGTTTATCATGCCTCTAAGCTCAATCGATGGATACGCCAACATAATTGATTGAGTATCGGGATGCTCTTCGCGCAACGTAGAGTGCAATTATGCCAGCGCACTGCTGCAGCTCTATCGTTAGCAAAAACTACATAACAGCTTGGCCAAAACGAGCGAAGTCTGCCGGAAACATTATGCTA
Source organism: Rhipicephalus microplus (assembly GCF_043290135.1). Classification (NCBI taxonomy): domain Eukaryota; kingdom Metazoa; phylum Arthropoda; class Arachnida; order Ixodida; family Ixodidae; genus Rhipicephalus; species Rhipicephalus microplus. The sequence goes on along the minus strand of NC_134706.1, from coordinate 23,674,436 downwards.
TCATATTGGTTCAGTAAGTTTGTGTTACCAAATTGCCAAGTCTGTGTTCTCGCATGAAAGGCGAAAAATTGCCGGCGAGTGCGACCGGCGGCTGTGGGTGACGGGAGAAGTACGTTCTCTGGAAGTGCTGGAATCGCGTCGCATTGATGTTTGTTGCTTCTTGCGCGGACAGCATACACAACAAAAAAAGTTTCGTTTAGGTTAATTGATGCCATGGTTATGCTGTATTGTCATTGTTACTCGTCGAAATTGTGTCTTCTGAAACCCAGACGCGCAGATGCACAATTGTAAGGGCTCCGTCGGCAGGTTGGTAGAAATCATGGTGGTAGAACTTGCAGTGTACAGATCCCAGCTTGGTGCACTATATATATTGCCCGCCATTATAAGCCCACCCATCACCTGCTTACTGCTTCCAAGCATCATCGCAATGGTGGGCGGAGCTTCTCTGCTTGTTACACCTTGTGGCCCGTCATAATAAGCACCACCCATCATTTGCTTAGTGCTTCCCAACATTATCGCAATGATGGGAAAAGCTTTACAGCTTTCGTACACCATGTGGCCCACCATAATAAGCACCACCCATCATCTGCTTAGTGCTTCCCAGAACTATCGCTATGGTTGCAGAGCCTCCCATGAATGCGCACTATCTAGCCGCTACTTCCCACCTTTGTTTCCACTTTGCCCATCTTCAGTACATCATGCCACGCAGTATATCTCGCCATATCCACTACGTCCTACCATATACACCATAATTTTAACTATGCCCACTATTATTTTCATTGCGCCCACCGTGTTTTCCAGTATCTGCCACGGTTCTTTTTCTGATATAGATAGGTGCCCCACTGTAGCATCTGCATGTCTAGCAATACCTATTCACATCTTCGTTACCCCATTGTTTTCGCACCTAGACGATTGACATTGATATATACGAGCTGACAGATATACGTGGCCTTGCTTCAAGAACGATTGCTTCTGATTTTTCTTGTGGTATTATGTCCATAAATATCTGGTTTCTGACCAGAAAATGAAGCATTCGTGCTGAGAAAATCATATGAAGAATATTTTCCACACCCGTATGATGGCCTGTCTAGCTGTGAATATCTTCCTTCTCACGGCAATGGTGAAGATTGACAAGTCATGTTCCAATGCAATGACAACTCTTGCTCCCCTTCCTCCTGCCGCTCCGGCAATAAAGTTGTGTTCTCTCTCCTGCCGCTCCGGCAAGGCCTCGTCAACCAAGTGCGGCACGTGCTGTTCCAACACGACGCTGAGTCATTGTCGAACCTGTTGGAGGTTTTGGAGCACATGGTACGAAATCAAAGTAGTTCCTTTACAATCGTTACCCAATGTAGAATACTGTGTTTTTTATTAGGTGAATTGGGGAATGCGGAAAGACTTCAGTCTTGTTTTGGTGTTCGTTACTGAACAAATATTCTCAACCATCAGAATTTTTATTTCTCTAAAGGACCGAACATGGCGTCAGAAAACGCAAGAGGCTCACCGTGGTGGAGAAAAGATGCTGTGGAGGCGCGTTCAGGACAACACGCCGGAGGGTGCCTCAATGCTCGCTCTTCCGCTCAGAGGGAAGAATTCTATGGCGGCCGCCATTATCCCTCCAGCTGCATACCGGTGGCACTCTGGCGCGTAGTTGCCTGTTCGCTTAACGCGAATGGTTGCAACCCTGAATAACTGAAAATCCAGGTATACCATGCCGAAAAAGCCGGCACGTGAGCTCGACAGCTTGGCGAAGACACTGCAGGCACTACAATGGCGGAGGGAGCAATACAAAAGGTGGCAGCACCCTGAGCGGGGGCGTGCGCGTCGAGGCACCCTAACACGCAGCAAGCCCCAGCTTTCTGGATTCTGGCGCGGTGGTACTACGGTAAGCGCCATTTCATCTATAGTTAACGTTTGAGGTGTCACGCTGTGTTACGACAGCCTGTAAGGCCTGGAGGGCTGAAGCTTGCTTGTCATATAAAATTAGATAGGAGAGTATGCAAGAGTTCTCAAACTTTTCTTTTATTACACCGTTTTCAAACCAACGCCTGTACTAGAAAATGACGAATCCACACCGACGCTCAGCAAGCTACCCAACTAATGAGTCAACCCAAATCAGTCTAGCTACCGGGCTCGTATGTCAATGAAAGAGCGAGGGAGTTCCTCTGTTTGGAATCCCCAGAAAGCGCCGAGCAGGAACTTGCGAGAAATGTTTTGACGACTGTTTCCACAAGAGGTCTAAAACACATAAAATGACCTAATGAACTAAATGTTTAACACAGGTGTGAGCACATTAGGCCAAGTTTATTGATAAGTGGGGTTTAACGTCCCCAAACCACCATATGGTTATGAAGAACGCCATAGTGGAGGGCTCCGGAAATTTTGACCACCTGGGGTTTATTAACGTGCACTCAAATCTGAACCCCCGAGCCTACAGCATTTCCGCCTACATAGAAAATGCAGCCATCGTTGCCGGGATTTGATCCCGTGACCTGTGGGTCAGCAGCCGACGTTCGGCCAATTCGTTTGTCCACTGATGATAGTGTAGTGCTGTGTGTTTAGACCTGCTTCATGATTTACTCGCAATAATGAACACCACCATAGTGCTTCTATGTGTCATGTTATTTCATCCCTGGTCTCTCAGCTTTGAACAATAGTGGCAACAGTACAAGTACATTACGAACTACCACAAACATGCAAAGCTCCATGTCATGCAAAGCTCCAGGCCACTCCGAAGTATTACGGGCCAGTGGCTGGTTGGCTTGTCCATTCGTCTGCTGGAAAGGTACGAAAGCACAGACATCTTCATTTCTGGCCGGTAAAATCAAGCGACGAGAAGGTTAAGCCTGGACGTTTGATGTCAGTTTTTCAACTCGGTTAGCACTGCTCCCTCGTTCGCGTTGGTGTTGTTAACGACGTATACTGCGCCGGACAGCCCTTGCAGCTTCTCTGTGTGTGGAGTGGTTTCTAACCATCTTCTTCATGATGGTTGTTTGGTTCCTCATTTTAGGACAGTCCTTAGAAGTTGTGTCGTGGGCGCCCGTGCAGTTATGACAATTTGTGGCAGCGTTGCAGTTGCCATTGTCTTGAGGTCCACCACATCGTTCGCAAGTCACGACACCCCTACAAACTGCACTGACATGCCCCAATTTCAAACATTTATGACACTGTACAGGCCTCGGTACATAAGGGCGTACCGGTTGACGTACATATCCAACCTTCATGTGAGTAGGCCACGACTCGGACTCGAACACTTCTTTCACGAAACGTGACCATCCAAAGCAGTGAAAACCAATTACACGAGCCATCGAAGAAAGCAATTTCTCGAGGCTTGAGTCTATAAACTCTTCGTCCACATCATAAATGACGCCTATGGTAGTGTCCTTGTCGTACGCGGAAAACGCGCGCACTGGAATGTTTCCCGACTGGACAATGGCCTTTAGCGTGTCCAGTATAGCATCTGAAGTATTCTCCACCGACAGGATGTTCTTGCGGGTATTTATACCTATTTCCTCAACCTGGCCAGGTGCGATATGTTCGAAATAATCCAACAAGTTTTGCCTATTTAAAGTATTCAGGACGTCTGTCGTCGTTGTCGGCATGTACGAGATCGTGAAGGACAGCATGCTACTCGCCTTTTTCGGTGCCTGTCGACCGGTCGGCGACGTCCTTCTGATATTTCTCTTCAGACGGTGGATTGGAACAGGGGTGATATCACTGTTCGAGGACATGTCTTCGATGGAAGAGCCATCGATGATTGATTGATATGTGGGGTTTAACGTCCAAAATCCACCATATGATTATGAGAGACGCCGTATTGGAGGGCTCCGGAAATTTCGACCACTTGGGGTTCTTTAACGTGCACCCAAATCTGAGCACACGGGCCTACAACGTTTTCGATTCCATCAGAAATGCAGCCGCCGCAGCCGGAAATCGAACCAGCGACCTGCGGTTCAGCAGCCGAGTACCTTAGCCACTAGACCACAACGGCGGGGCGTGGAAGAGCCATCAGAAGAGTAACAGTGCACAACGTTGGGGCCGAAGCGTTCACTCACTTCTGACGCACCCTGATGAGACGGTCCAGGGCCCGGAAGCTGGGCGTAGTTTTGATTCCCCATTTTACGGGACCACGTCCCCCAGTGTTCTTGTCTCAGATTGCAGAAGTCGCTGAGAAAATCAAGAAAACTTCGAGAGCTGAACGCTGGAGCTGTTCTCTGCAATCATTTCTTCATCCTCTTTCTTCCTTTTTCAATGTTAGAGCCCCTTTCATTGTTAGATTAGAACAGAGTGGTCTTTTGATGTCACCACTCTAGAAACGCAACTCTGACAATTCTTGGATACTCTAATGCTTGAGCCCTACTTTTAGATGAATACGCATAAATTTCAACTTTCGGCATCTGTTGAGCCAGGCCCCAGCAAATTTGACTTCCAGCCTTCTGTTCTACCACCATGAATTCCACCAAAGGTTAGTCCTAGCGACCGCACCCGTACAAGTGTTATTGGCGCTTCTGGGTTTCAGAATACATAATTTCGACGAGTAAGAATGACGACACAGCACAGCTGTGGCATTGTTTAACCTAAATGAACCCTTTTTATTGTGTACGGAGTCCACAAAAGAAGCAAAAAACATCCATTCGACGCGCTTGCAGCACTTCATCCAAATTTACGCCTACCCTTACCGACAGCCACTGGTCACACTCACCGGCACTAATCAGGCTTTTATGCAAGAACACAGACTCGTCAATTCGTATGCTTACTGAACCAATACTAGAGCATAAGGTTTCTGGCACAATGCATTTGTTTAGGCAATGCCATTTTATCTAACGATAAAACTATAGTGGTGCGCTGGCACGACAGCGCTGTGCGTTACGCGAAAAAAAAACATCACAATCAATTGTGTGGGTGTATCTATCGAATGAGCATAGAAGCGTCATAAAGCCTGAACAGACAATATCCTTTGGAAGGAGCGAGAAACGGATAATAAACTGGGATGTAACTGCCGATAAACTCTGCCTGCTCCTCAGTCTACTGAGTTGTTTTTTCCTGCGCTTGTAAATTGTAACAAAAACATAGTGCTGTCGCCATTATCGAAGTGGCAATTGTTACAGGAAGCAGTTGTTCATGTTTATCCAAAGTGCAATTTTTAGTAGCAGGTGCAGATCCAGTCTATGAAGAATACGCGACGAACAGAACTGAAGTTGAAAAGTCAGGTTGTGAGTTGACTATTTATTTAGCACCAAGGTTATCAAGTGTCGGCGTGACGCTGTTTAAAAAATGTCGGCGTGGCACAGTGGTTTGTGTGCTCAGTTGCGAATTCAAAGATTGCATGTTCGATTACGCGCTGTTGCATCCTTTTTCGGGTTCTTTTTATGTCGTTGTTTATACAACTCTTTTTATTGTGTCTTTAATGAAAGCTCGTCACGGTGGTTTTGACACTGCTTCGTGCTCAAGCTTTGCCAGCACTCCTCCATTCGCCAGACACCACCAACCATCATGTGCCACGAACATTTCTAGCGCCATATTCGAAAAAAGTGCTGGATGTTGGACGTTGTTTCAATAGGGCGTTAGTGCTTGTTTTTTTTAAGTCCACCTACATTTAGTAATAAACAGAAAACCAAGTATAACTGCTTTAAGCTTCTAATAAAACAGTGTAGAGACTTTTTTAAACATACGTGAATCTTCAGGCGAATTATCGCCCTGTATTCGAATATAAACAGAAAAAAGCTACACCACATGCTTTTCAGGTGGCAGCAACTCTGGAAGAAAAAGTGGATTACTACGGTGACACAGCTGGCGCAAGTGTTAATAGTACTCCACGACGAAGAAACCACGTGCCCTCCGAAATAGCCCGATGAAATTTGAACGAAACATTCCTAGTACCAGCATAAGTCCTGCCGATTTATAATGTTGTTATGTACATTGAGACAATGGGGTATGGTTTAAAGGCTAGGTTTTCCGTCATCTCACTTCAGCCTTCTAATCATTGGTTATGCAACTAAGACCCCTTGTGTCAAAAGCAATACGCGAATGCACCTTGCATGTAATTGCAGATCTTTTTCCTGCGCTATAATTGACAGCTTTCTTTAAAACCCCATGAATAGAGCAATACTGAATTCAGTGTACAATATGCTAGACAGAAGGAAACAATTAATTCGGCAGGTCATCTTGATTTTGCACCAGTAAGAGCAGGCATTTTGTGGTGTGAGACGCTGACCCTTCTTCCTGACACACACACACACACACACTAACACACCCACAGACAAAGGAACCCCATGAATACACATATATATATATAAATATATATATAGTTATTTAAATTTGTATATTTATATACACCCCTATTCGAAAAAAAACGAATGGTGGGCATGGTGTAAACTACCAGCCATCATTTTAGTAGATAAATGTAGCGGGTGAATGCTGGAAAACGTCCACCATAGGTCATGGTGGGATATGGTGGATGCTGCAATGCCGGTGACGTTTGAGCGCGAAATAGTGTGAGAATAACCTTGACGAGCTGCCACACAAATAAAAAATATTTGTATACAAAACGATGTAAAAAACAACCGCCACATAAAAATTAAGCTGCCATGGATGATCAAACTTGCAACCTGAGGATTGCCTTTCGGAGACACTAACAACTGCGCCATACCAACATAATGTATCTGGCATGTTAAATAGCTAGTTGACATACAAACTTATGGTTAAACTTCAGTTTTGTTTGTCGTATACTCGACTTAGACTACATCTGCACCTGCTACTGAAATTGGCACATTTATTTAACACAACCAAATGCTGCCTGTAACGATCGCCACTGTGATAATGACACCACTGCTGTTTTTGCTAGAATTAACAACCACAAGAAAAAAATGCAAGTGGACTGGAGAGCAGGTAAAGTTTACCGGCGGGGTCTGCCCCGTATATTATCCATTTCATGCTAGTTCCATGCTAGGACGCTTTTCGCGCAATGTTGAGTGCAGTGTGCCACCGCACTGCTGTACGAATACAGTGTGCCGGAAACATATGCTATCATATTAGTTCCCCAAGCATACAAACGCCAAGGCTGTGTTCTCTCATAAAAGCTAGAGAAGTGCTAGCGAGTGTGACCAGCAGCTGTTGGTGAGCGGACACCATGCACAATAAAAAAATGATTCATTTAGGTTAATCAATGTCATGCCTGTGCTGTATTATTATTCTTACTCGACGAAATCGTGTATTTTGAAACCCAGAAGCGCGCATACCACAATTGCACGTGCTTGGTCAGTAGGCATAACCTTTGGTGGAAATCATGGTGGTATACCAGCTTGGTACACTATATATTGCCACCTGGTTTGCTTGGGTGAGATCGATGAATGAAATAGGACAAAGACAATCTATCTGAACTGCTGCTAGGCTAGTCGACTCAACGAGCCTATTGTATCAAGTTTGTCGTGAGACACGTCACAAGACTGGTGGAGGTGCTGGGTACAACGTCTCACGATCCACCCGATGCCTAAGTCCCCCCCGCCCCTCCTGCCCGCCGCGAACGGGCACAGCGTGCACTACAATCACGCATCCAGATGCCCAACGAGACTGTCTCGATGTAAGTCGAGGACAGGACACGGCTTTTCAAGTGAGCGGATCCTGCTATGGCAGAAGAAAAAAAGTTGCGCCACCTCATCCGTGGTGTGAAGGAATAACTTTTTGCTGAATGGGCACGTAGTCCCCCCAAGAGTGTTGCTGAGTTCCTTACTGAAGCGGCAACAATGGAGCGAGTACTGCACAACAATCTGCCCTGTTTGACCGTCAGGTGAATGCTGCCTCAACTCCCGAAATTTTTGCCACCCCTGGGAGCAAAAGCTTCGATTAGATTCGCGAGGTTATCCGCTCTGTTGTCCGGGAAGAAATGAAAAAGATGTACAGGACAAGGCAAATCGAAGTCGGTTCTATCACCAGTGTCATCCGTGACGAGGCCCAGCAGGTGCTGCACGCCCATTGTTTTCCGCCGATGTCGGTTGATCCGGAAACGGCTCCTGTGTCTACTGACAGTCGCTGTCGTACGTACGTGGAATCCTTGCGATTTGCCACTCCTCTTTCTGGTCAAGAAGTCGCGACCCAGACAGCGCCATATGTCCCGATGCAGCCAGTGCCGCACGTCCCGATCCGGACAGTGCGCCGCGTCCCGATCCAGAGAATGTCATACGTCTCGATCCAGACAATGATGCCGTCAGCCACGATTCAGTCAGCGCACGCTTATTTGGACATAAATAGTCGCCATGCACTGACGCGCAAGTCTGATCTCTGGCGTACGCCGGACTGACGACCCCTCTGCTATCATTGCGGTGAGGCTGGTCACATTTACCGCGAATGCCCATACTTGCAACTTGTACAGCGCGGATTTTCCGCCAATTCCCCTCGTCCCCAAATTGGTCAAAGGCCAAGGGATATCAAAGAGTATCTCGCGCAACAGCGTGCACCCTTTACACGACGGCAATCGCGGTCACCATTTCCGAGGAGACCCGCAACTACAGGACCACGTTTCGGGGTGACTGCACGGAAACGCTCCCCGAGCCCTCGTCGGGAAAACTGAAGGCAGCAGCCTTCGGGGGCAAGGTCGCTGGGGCACAAAGTGCGGAAGACCTCCCATCGACGCTGGCACGCAACGCCGAAGGCATTTCGTCAGAGAATAATCGCAGTACCGAAGAAACACCGACATCCACATCTGAACCCAGTGACTGCGTGTCACTCGACATAGCTGCGCTGATTGACGGTTTTCAGGTCAGTGCATTGGTAGACACTGGTGCAGACTATTCGATTATCAGCGGGAGGCTAGCGAAATATCTCAGAAAAGTGATCAAGCCGTGGAATGGAACGCAAATTCTAACAGGTGTAGGACACGTTGTAACACTGCTAGGTCGCTGTACCGCAAGAGTGAAAATTCGTGCATCAACGTTTGTGCTCAGCTGCCTCGTTCTCCGCGACTCTTCGCGTCAGCTGATTATCGGCATGGACTTCCTTCGGGAATACAGTGCCATCATAAATCTCCGTGAGCGTATCGTGACATTCTCGACTCAAGGCACAACAGATAGAGACGCTGATAACTGCCGTAGACCTGCGCTGCGCGTTGCTGACGCCAGCGTGACGCTGCCACCTCAAGCTACTGTTCCCATCGAAGTCACTTGTGAAGACCTCCAAGACGGCAACGTGGTGGCTGAAAGCAACCTATCACTTCTGCTGCTCCAAGGTGTGTGCGCCGCCCAAAGTGTTGTGCGTGTCTTTGACGGACAGTCAACGGTACTAGTTACGAACTTCAATTACGAGCAGCGGCATCTTCTCCGCGAAACCACCCTAGCTTATGAAGACCCTGTTGTCGACGTCACGGAGTGCTTTGCGTCCGAGGAAACGCATGAGGATGAGGAATTTCTAGACCACATCGACATTAATTCGACGCTGTCAGACGAGAGAAAGGCTGCACTTCATGAACTTTCAAGGGAGTTTTGATCTTGCTTCGCCTCTTCTTCTAAAGTCCGTCAAAAACACCTCACGAAGCACCGAATTATTACCGACGATGACGTCCGCCCCATCCGGCAGCAGCCTTATCACGTTTCTGCCAAAGAACGCGAGGCTATTCAGACACAAGTAAAGGGATGCTCGGTGACGGGATTATCCACCTATCCAGCAGCCCTTGGTCCTCGCCAGTCGTTCTAGTGAAGAAAAAAGACGAAACGCTGCGATTCTGTATTGAATACAGGAAGCTTATAAGTATGACAAGAAAAGACGTCTACCCGCTTCCACGGGTCGACGACTCTCTCGACAGGTTACGACGGGCGAAGTATTTTTCGTCCATCGATCTAAAGAGTGGCTCTTGCAAATCGAAGTGGATGAACGAGACCAAGAAATAACCGCGTTTGTGACTCCAGACGGACTTCACGAATTCCGAGTTCTTCCCTTCGGCCTTTGTTCTGCACCAGCCAATTTTCAGTGGATGAGGGACACAGTTCTCACTGGCTTGAAGTGGCAAAGCTGCCTTGTCTACCTCGATGATGCGGTAGTCTTTTCTGAGAGCTTCGAAGAACTTCTAAAGCGTCTGAGAAAGGTTCTGGAAGCCATTCGCACAGCTGAACTCACGCTAAAACCCCAAAAATGTAATTTCGGCTATGAAGAGCTGAACTTTCTGGGACATGTCATTAGTACGGATGGAGTGCGACCTGATCCAGACAAAGTGCTGCTGTTGCCGCCTTCCCTGTTCCATCAGATAAAAGAGCAGAAGGGCGTTTCCTCGGCTTGTGTGCGTATTATCGCCGATTTATCGCCAACTTTTCGAAGATGGCTGGACCTCTTACGCGACTCACCCGAGATGACGTGCCCTATACTTGGGGCGCAGAACAAGATACAGCGTTCACAGAGATACGGCAGAGAATGCAAACAGCCCCTGTTCTTGCCCATTTTGATGAAGACGCTGCTACAGAAATTCCTACAGATGCCAGCAACGTCGGACTTGGCGCTGTCCTTGTACAACGACACGGCGGCGTTGAGCATGTGATAGCTTACACCAGTCGTACCCTTTCTCGAGCTGAGACCAACTATTCTACGTCAGAAAAAGAATGCCTCACAGTCGTGTGGGCGATGACCGAATTTCGGCCTTACCTCTACGGTCGTCCCTTCAAAGTGGCGACTGACCACCACTGGCTCTGCTGGCTGGCAAATCTCAGAGATTCATCCGGCCGTCTTGCTCGGTGGAGTTTGCGTTTGTAGGAGTTCGATATTACGATTGTGTATAGGTCAGGTCACAAACACGAAGACGCTGACACGCTTTCTCGAGCGCCTGTGGGGCACGCTGTCAGGGGCTCCGAGGATGATGATGCGTTTCTCGGAGCAGTTAGCGATTCCGAATTTATGTGAAAACAGCGGGCAAACGACGAACTACGCCCAGTCATTGATTCCCTGGAAGGCCGCAATTCTCAGGTCCCTCAACACAATGCTCGTGAACAGTCCTCTTTTTGCATAAGAAGAAGCAATCTTTACAAGAAAAACGCCCGTGGTAGCGACAAAGCCTTCCTACTCGCTGTTCTTACCGACATGCGTGATCCTCCTTGCGTGCCACGACGAGCCCACGTCAGGACATTTGGGCTATTCGTGAACTCTCACCAGAGAACGTCCACAGTATTACTGGCCGCGACTATCAACTATTGTACATCGATATGTGAAAGTCTGCCGTGAGTGCCAGCGCGGCAAGACTCCGCCTGTGAGACCCGCAAGCCTGCTCCAGCCGGTCGCACCACCACGGACACCATTTGACCTCGTTGGAATGGACCTTCTCGGGCCCTTCCCTTTGTCGTCCTCTAAGAACAAATGGATTATAGTTGCGACAGATTATCTTACTCGTTATGCTGAAACAAAAGCGTTACCCCGTGGCATGGCCTCTGAAGTCGTGCAGTTCTCCGTAAACCAAATCGTCCTACGGCATGGTACGCCGTCATGCGTGATTACGGACAGAGGGACATCGCTTACAGCATGAATGATGGAGGACATTTTTAAATTGAGCTGCACAAGTCATCGAAAAACAACGGCTTATCACCCGCAATCCAATGGACTGACAAAGAGGCTTAACAAGACTATAGCAGACATGCTGTCAATGTACGTGGACGTACAACACAAAACCTGAAACGAGATTCTTCCATACATCACGTTTGCTTACAATACGGCAACGCATGAAACAACGCGATCTCCGTCTTTCCGACTTGCTTATGGACGCAACGTGCGAACCATGCTCGATGCTATGCTTCCGTGCGACCAAAGCAATGAACTTGCTCAAGACGCTGAGAAATACACTCAATACGCCGAAGAAGCTCGTCAGCTAGCTCGCATAAACACCAGTCACCACCAAGATGCAGAGGCACGACGTTACAATCTCCGCCATCGAAACGTCACCTACCACTCTGGGGACCGAGTGTGGGTGTTGATCCCTCTCCGGCGACTAGGCTTACTCGAAAAACTCCTAAGCCTTATTTCGGACCGTACAAGGTTCTTAGACGTGTCACAGATGTTACCTACGAGGTATTTCCGGACGGCGCAGCGTCTTCTCGTCGACAGCTTCGGCCCGAAACCGTGCATGTCGATCGGCTGAAGCCCTGCTTCACAAAGTAGCCCTTCTGGTTGCACGTGCTACGACATGCCGTGACTTTGCGTTGGTGCTGCTGTTTTTGTTCTCCTGTGTTTTTATGCCTTTTCGTTTTGCGCTTGGCGCAAGTGTTGACGAAACTACCTCATTTGCGCTGCGAGTACTGGCACTCTTCCTCTTCTGCTTCTTTATATCTGCGTGTGTATGCCTTCATTTTTTTCTTTACGAGCATCGAGTCGATGCTTTCAAAGGGGGAAGGGGATATATTGCCACATGGTTTGCTTGGGTGAGATAGATGAGTGAAAGAGGACAAAGATGATCTATCTGAGCTGCTGCTTGGCTAGTCGACTCAACGAGCCCATTGTATCAAGTTTGTCGTGAGAAACGTGACAATATATTGCCCGCCAATCTAAGCCCCCCCATCATCTGCTTACTGCTTTCCAGCATTATCGCAATGGTGGGCAGAACTTCTCAGCTTGGTACACCATGTGGCCCACCATAATAGGCACCACACACCATCTGCTTAGTGCTTCCCTGCATTATCACAATGGTAGGCAGAGCCTCCCATGATTTCCCACTAGCGCCGGACATGGGCCTGCCCGGAGCCTTCGCCCCCTGATCGCGCCATCGAGTTCTGGCGAGCACTCATCATGTTCCTCCAGGACCCGGCCGCGCCACCGGTTGGCGACCGGCTCCGCGACAGCCACAAGATTCAAGCCATTCAAGCGGCCCCCACTTAGCTGCCTCCATGACGTCCGGTAATAAAACGGAGGCAGCTCTACCCCCCCCCCCCCTGCTATAGTGCCCTGACTGTCCACCGCAGCGCCTTCGGCGCGAACAAAGTGGAATAAACATGGTTTCATTCATTCATTCACTAGCGCCTCTACTTTCTACCATCGTTTCCACTTTACCCATATTCTGTACACCATACCACCCAGTATGTCCCGGCATATCCACCATAAGTTCCACTACGTCCCGCCGCATTCACCCTAATTTCCACTATACCCACTATTATTTCCACTACGCCCAATGTGTTTTCCAGTATCCACAGTGGCAGTTTTTTTCGATAGAATATATATATATATATATAAATTAATATATATATATATATATATATATTCTTACAAGAAAACGTATATTTACAGATATTTACAACGATTACACGCAATCGCAATGCCTGGCGCACTGGCGGGCTGGAACCAGTCTCTATCCACTTCGTAGTCTTCCCTCTTAGCCAGGGACCCTCTACCGCTTTACGCCCCAATCCCACTACTGCCTTGTGGCACTACCCCGCGGCGTTAAAGCGCCGACCCGGCGCTTGTCACGAAAGGGGAGTGTTGGGTGATACATAAGGCTTCAGTCTGACGACGTGCACAACAGTGGATGGTGGTGGCATTGAGTGCGCTTCGTCGACGACTCGCTGTATCTCGTAGGTGAGGTTGCTGATCTTGCGAAGGACTTTGTATGGTCCGTCATAGCGAAATAAAAGTTTTTCGGAGAGGCCGATGTGACGACATGGGGTCCACAAGAGTACGAGAGAACCTGGTGCATACGAAACTTCACGGTGGTGACGATCGTATCGATCTTTCTGAGAGGCTTGAGAAAGCATGAGTCGTTCTCGGGCAATCTGTCGTGCTGCATCGGCTCGCTCTATGGCATCGCGGACGTATGTGACAGGGGAGCTTGAACCAGCGGGAAGGAGTGTATCAAGAGGCAGAGAGGGTTGCCGTCCATAAAGAAGGTAGAACGGGGAATAGCCTGCGGTGTCATGCCTGGAGGAGTTGTAAGCGAAGGTGACGTAGGGTAACGTTGCGTCCCAGTCACGGTGGTCTGGAGAAACATACATTGACAACATGTCCGTGATAGTGCGATTCAGGCGCTCTGTAAGTCCATTAGTTTGTGGATGGTATGCCGTTGTGAACTTGTGGTTCGTGGAACAGGAACGTACGATATCCTGGACGACGCGAGATAAAAAGTATCGGCCTTGGTCAGTAACGAGCTGTCGAGGAGCACCGTGATGCAATATGATGTCATGTAGCAGAAAGTCGGCGACATCGGTAGCGCAGCTGGTTGGAAGAGCGCGGGTGATCGCATAACGTGTCGCGTAGTCGGTCGCCACGGCAACCCATTTGTTCCCGGATGCAGAAGTGGGAAATGGCCCGAGAAGGTCGAGCCCTACGCGGTAGAATGGTTCAGCAGGGATCTCAATAGGGTTAAGAAGGCCAGCTGGAAGCGATGTTGGTCGTTTTCGACGTTGACAAAGGTCGCAGCTGGCAACATACTTTTGCACCGAGTGATATAGGCGTGGCCAGAAAAAACGGCGCCGGACGCGATCATAAGTGCGAGTGACTCCCAGGTGACCAGCGGCAGGTTCATCGTGAAGCTGTCGGAGAACATCTACACGCAAATGGGAAGGCACGACGAGAAGGCGGTCAGGGCCGTTAGGGCGCATGTTGTGGCGGTAGAGAACTCCTTCATGAAGGAAATACAAGTTCAGAGAAGTGGTTGGAATAGCGGAACTCAGGCTTTCTATGATGGGAAGTAAATCCGGGTCGCGGCGTTGCTCAGAAGCGATATCAAGAAAGTCTGATATGGATAAGACGCAAGCCTCCGTAGCTCACTCTGTGGCGTCTGGTGGATCCACTGGATACCGTGACAGGCAGTCGGCGTCTTGATGGAGGTGACCAGATTTATACACGACCGAGAAGGTGTATTCTTGGAGGCGTAGAGACCAACGACCGAGACGTCCCGTGGGATCCTTTAGCGAGGAAAGCCAGCAGAGTGCATGGTGATCAGTTACAACAGTAAAACTGCGGCCGAAGAGGTACGGGCGAAATTTAGCGACAGCCCAAACAAGAGCAAGACACTCTCTTTCGGTGATTGAATAATTCTTCTCGGCAGGGGATAAAAGGCGGCTGGCGTAGGCGATGACACAGTCACGTCCATGCTGACGCTGAGCTAAAACAGCACCAATTCCGTGGCCACTCGCGTCCGTACGAACTTCTGTCGGGACAGTCTGATCGAAGTGGGCTAATATTGGCGTAGTCGTGAGGGCTGCAATGAGCGCCGAAAATGCAGCACTCTGAGGCGAATTCCAAGTAAATGGGACGTCTTTTTTAAGAAGCTCGGTGAGAGGCCGCGCAATATCGGCGAAATTTCGGATGAAGAGGCGAAAATAGGAGCACAAACCAAGGAAGCTCTGGACATCCTTATGAGAAGAGGGCACGGGAAATTGAGTCAATGCGCGAATTTTGTCCGGATCGGGCTGTACCCCAGATGCGTTAACGAGGTGACCAAGTACAGCTATTTCGCGACGGCCGAAACGGCATTTGGAAGAGTTCAGCTGGAGACCAGCGTTGCGAAATACTTGGAGAATACTGGACAGTCGCTCTAGATGGCTTGCGAACGTCGGTGAAAAAACAATTATATCATCCAAGTAGCATAAGCAAGTGGACCATTTGAAGCCGCGCAGAAGGGAGTCCATCATGCGCTCAAAGGTGGCCGGCGCATTACAAAGCCCAAACGGCATTACTTTAAATTGATATAACCCATCGGGGGTTACAAATGCTGTTTTTTCTCGATCCCGTGGGTCAACAGCGATCTGCCAATAACCAGATCGAAGGTCAATGGACGAGAAAAACTTTGCGCCATGAAGGCAGTCAAGGGCGTCATCTATTCTTGGTAAAGGGTAAACGTCCTTCTTAGTGACCTTGTTGAGATGTCTATAGTCGACACAAAACCACCATGTGTTGTCCTTCATCTTGACAAGCACTACCGGGGATGCCCACGGACTAGATGAGTGTTCGACGACGCCTTTGGCGAGCATTTTCTCGGCCTCTTTCTGGATGACAGAGCGTTCGGCGGCGGAGACGCGGTAAGGGCGGCGATGAATTGGGTTGGCATCACCGGTGTTGATGTGATGGGTCACAACTGATGTCTGGCCTAAAGGGCGGTTGTCAAGATCGAATATGTCCGCATAGGATGTCAACAGACGGTGGAGGTCTTGTGCTTCGGAGGGCGAAAGATCTGGCGCTATCATTTTGGCAATGTCAATGCTTGACAGGTTGGGCGCAGTGAGCAAGTTGACATGCGGAGTAGGTTGCTGAGCCGACAGTTCAGAAATATCACACTCTTGCAGCGACGACATGACGCCTAGTTTAATACCAGCAGGCAGCACATGCGTGGAGAAACCAAAGTTCAAAAGAGACAGATGGGTCTGATTGTGGCATACTCTCACCACGGTGTGCGGGACAGCAATGGAGTGCTTTAGCACAACGTCGGTAATAGGTGAAACGACATATTCACCATCGCGCACAGGCGGATCACACACGAGCTGCACGTAAGTCGCGGCTTGCGGCGGAAGATGCAGGAACTCGGTGGCACAAAGGCGACTTTGAGCGTCATGGGCAACAGCGGCGTCAAAAGGCAGTTCCAACTGAAGAAGACCTGTCGAACAGTCGATAAGGGCGGAGTGCGCAGAGAGAAAGTCGAGGCCAAGAATCACGTCATGTGGGCACTGCTCAAGCACGGTGAACAATACGACGGTCTGGCGCCCAGCAATACATACGCGAGAGGTACACATGCCGAGAACGGCAGATGTGCTCCCATCGGCAAGCATTACTGCACACTTAATAGGAGGCGTGATCACTTTTCGCAGTTTAGTACAGAGAGCAGCGCTCATGACTGAAATTTGTGCACCAGTGTCTATCAGGGCTGTAACGGTAACGTCATCCACCAAAAGGTCCAAAATATTGCGGCGTGTAGGAATCGTCAACAGAGGATTTGCAGAATGGGTCGTTAATGCAGCGTCACCTCCGGGAGCTGCATGGTCTAGTTTCCCGAGGTTGAGGGCCCAGGTCGTGCAGGGGACCTGGATCGAGGAATCATCGGCGAGAGAGATCGGCGGCCTTGGGGTGATGGCGACCGGCTGAACCTTCGGCCCTGAACGTTAGTAGGAGCAGGCTGTGGATCGTACGGAGTAGAAAAGCGGCGAGAACTGCCTTCAAAGCGACGCCATGTCCCAGTGTTCCAAGATGAATTGGATGACCAACGATTGCGACAGTAGCGTGCAATGTGGCCGGCGCGAGAGCAGTGAAAGCAGATTGGGCTATCATCCGACGTTCTCCATTCAGCAGGGTTCCGGTAGCGGGAAGGGTAGCGTGAAGGGTACACCGGAATCTGGTTAACAGAAGCCGAGCTCTCGGTGGTGCGAACAGCGCAAACAGGTGTGATGCCGAGATTTGCTATTTCTTGGCGAACGACGGCTTGGATGAGGGAGACGGTGGATGCGTTGTCTTGAGGACCGTCAGAGGCGATGGCTGCAGGAGCCATTGCTTCGAGTTCGCGACGAACGATTCGGGTGACATTTTCGGACGATGTAGCTTGCGTGAACTTGGGGCTGTTTTCACAGGTCGAAGTGGCTGCAGTATTAGGCAGACGCGCAAACTGGCGGGTTATGCGACGGTTCTTGGCGTGCTCGAAGCGCTGACACTCCTTCACAACCGCGTCGACGGTGGCGCAATCTTTAACGATCAACAGATTGAACGCGTCATCGGCAATTCCCTTCAATATGTGAACGATTTTGTCAGTTTCGCTCATGTTCTCGTCCACCTTTCGACAGAGGCCCAATACGTCCTGTATGTAAGATACATACGATTCTGGCGATGTCTGCACGCGACATTCCAGGTCTTTCCTCGCGGCCTGCTGTCGCCCAAATGGCCTGCTGAATAACTCGAGAAGCTTCAGTTTGCAAACGTCCCAGCTGGTCAACTCCGACTCATGCGTCTCATACCAGGTGAGCGCCGTATCCCGCAAGTAAAATACAACGTTGGCCAGCATCAACGTAGGGTCCCACCTATAGTATTCGCTCACGCGCTCGTACAAAGCGACCCAATCTTCAACATTCACCTTGTCCTTGCCTGTGCCCGAGAAGGTTCCGGGGTCTCGTGGAGGCAGGAGAATCAGAGGAGGCAGCTGCTGCTGCTGGTGCTGGTGCTGCTGGTGCTGGTGCTGGTGCTGCTGCTGGTGCTGGTGCTGGTGCTGCTGCTGCTGCTGCAGCTGCGGCTGCTGTTGCTCTTGTGGGTGGGCCTGTTGAGCCATTGCAGAAAAATGAAGGTGGCGACCACTCCGAAGTTCCGTGTTGGTTTGCCGGAAAAGCCAGGTAGGCGTACCCAGCACCTCCACCAATAATCTTACAAGAAAACGTATATTTACAGATATTTACAACGATTACACGCGATCACAATGCCTGGCGCACTGGCGGGCTGGAACCAGTCTCTATCCACTTCGTAGTCTTCCCTCTTAGCCAGGGACCCTCTACCGCTTTATGCCCCAATCCCACTACTGCCTTGTGGCACTATATATATATATATATATATATATATATATATATATATATATATATATATATATATATATATATATATATATATATATTTATATATATATATATATAGTGGGAGTAATAATTCAATGGGCCAGTTAGTCTTCGTGAAGGTATGGGATATGGCACAACGGGAGCGTTGTCAACAGGAATAAATATATTTATTTCCCGACAGTTTCGGGAGGGGTCCTCCCTTCATCAGGGGATAAGTTATACTGACATGAACTTCCAAGGTATGGGATATGGCACAACGGGAGCGCTGTCAACAAGGATAAATATATAATTATTTCCCAACAGTTTCGGGAGAGGTCCAAGTTCATGTCAGTATAACTCATCCCCTGATGAAGGGAGGACCCCTCCCGAAACTGTTGGGAAATAAATATATTTATCCTTGTTGACAACGCTCCCGTTGTGCCATATCCCATACATATTATATGTATATATATATATATATATATATATATATATATATATATATATATATATTGCCGCGAAGCGTATTGCGGATAGTGTTACGCATGCCAATAACCGCCGGCACGCAGCCTAATCATGGTCCAGGATGCACCGCGATTCATCTGCGAAGATCGTGGCCCGCACGTCGACCATTCGTTGATTACGAGATAGCCCCAGAATTTACGACGACTGTATATCAGATGGTGAATGCGCCTTGCTCTCCAGTGGGGCATTATGTTCCCAGACGGCCGTCGAACGCGCTGTACGCCACCCGCTAAGCCGATGTGTATATTTTCCTTCAGTGGGTGCAAGTCCGCCAAATAAATGGATTCCCTTCTATTTCTACGAGCCTCCCAGTCTCCTGTCTTCGGGCTACCCTCACTCTTACGTGACATCTGGTGGAAGTGCGGGGTATGCACAAGAACCACCTTAAAACAGCCACTGCAGAGAACGAGGACGCTGAAGACACGGATAGTCGAAGCAGCCGCGACCTCCGAAACCTTCCACCTGAGCTGGGACTGCTACCAGACCCCACGCGACCACAAATGGGTGCTTCCACAGCCACCATGAGCAACCCGAAATCACCCAACTCTGTCATTCTACAACAGCCACGGGTGCCCCCAAGTATCCCCGGTTATGCCGCTGAAGACCCAGAAGAACGGCTCGACCGATTCGAGCGCGTGGCTGCCATAAATAGGTGGGATGAATAAATGAAGCTGGAATACGTTTACTTTTCCATGGATGGCCCCGCCAAAACGTGGTATGAAAACATGAGGCCACACTGACCACCTGGGAATTTCTTAAGAATAAGGTGCTCAGGACCTTTACCAGCATCATGCGAAAAGAAAGGCCCAGCTGCTGCTAGAATCGAGGACCCAACAGCCGAATGAGACCCCTAACGTGTACGTCGAAGAAATGAAACGTCTTTTTCGGTGAGCGGACCAAGACATGACTGAAGACAAAAAGGTCAGATGCCTAATGCCAGGTGTGAAGGAGTCACTTTTCGCCGGCCTCATTAGAAACCACCCTAAAATAGTCGCCGAATTTACTGAAGAAGCGCACACCATATAAAGGACCCTGGACGCCCAGACTCGGCAATACAACCACCCGTTTTAGCTCAGCTCGCTCTAGTCAGAACCGATCCGAGGTGGGCCAACCACCAACGATCTGCGGGAAGCTATTTGAGAAGTGGTTAAAGAAGAACTACCTCGATTACTACCTTCTCTCCCCAAGCCCCCACAAGCAGCATCTCTCTCAGACATAGTGCGTCATGAAGTCATGCAGGCGCTTCGCTCTTCATCAGCGACGACTGGAACAGAGGCCGAAGCAATGACTCACGCTGCTGCAGTGATCACTAGACCACCCCTAAGAAACGAGCTTTGTGCTCGACGGTACCCTGCAGTCCCAAGAAGCCGTCCGCCCTTCCCCGCCCAATTTACATTTGTGAGACGCCCGAACCCAAGAAAATGCGACACCTGGAGAACTCCCAACGACCATCCTCTATGCTTTCACGGTGGTGAGGCCGGCCACATTCTTCGACACTGCCCCTACAGGCGGATGGGACTGCAAGGCTTCTCATCTCGGGCACCACGGCCACGCCCTGGACAACGACCTCCGGTAATCGAAGACTACTTGCGCCATACAGAGTACTTGTCCAGCCGTTCTCCATCACCGCCATCTACACGCTTCGCGTCACCGAACCGCAGCGACAACGAACGAAGAAGGTCCCCAAGCCCTCGTAGGGGAATCTAAAACCAGCAACCATTGGAGGTGAGGTTGCTTCAAGAAGAAAAGCTGACGACCCTCTACCGACGACCATATATGATGACAGCACATCATTTACGACGGCGACAACGAACAACAACCCAAGCCGCAAGACGAAGCAAAATGAAGCAACAAAACAAAGTCGTGACCCGAACCCAAAAGCAACGCGCAACTCCAACCCACCGGTGGTCTAGTGGATAAGGTACTCGGCTGCCGACCCGCAGGTCGTGGTTTCAAATCCCGGCTGCGGAGGCTGCATTTCCAATGGAGGCGGAAATGTTGTAGGCCCGAGTGCTCAGATTTGGGTGCACGTTAGGAACCCCAGGTGGTCGAAATTTCCGGAGCCCTCCACTACGGCGTCTCTCATAATTATATGGTGGTTTCGGGACGTTAAACCCGACATATCAAAACTCCAACCCACGTGTCACCGATTTTGAAGTATCTATCGACGGCCATCCAGTAACTGGCTTGATTGACACAGGGGCTGACTACTCGGTCATCAGCGGGCCATTGAGAGCACTACTGAAAAAGGTTAAGACGGCTTGGGACGGCCCACAGATCCGCACAACGGGAGGCCACTTCCTCACCCCATCGGGGTGATGTACTGCAAGGTTGACATTCGATGGTCACACATACCTTGCGACTTTCTTGGTGCTCCCACAGTGCTCCCGTGACGTCATTCTCGGCATGAACTTCTTGACTCAACATGACGCGGTTATCGACCTGGCATCTAGGTCCATCAAACTTTCCTCGGATGAAGCCATAAATTCATACTCGGCACGACATAATCGCTCAGCCCTCCGTGTGCTCGAGAATGACAGGATCGTCCCAACCCGATCAACCACCCTAATCACTGTAACCACTGGTACTGCCGAAAATGCCCATGGCGTCGTCGAAGGTAACACACACCTTTTGCTTGGCCGTGATATCGCAATCGCAAGAGGCATTGCGGACTTACGGAATGGACAGGGCCCAGTGCTGCTAACAAATTTCAGCCGAGAACACCGTCACCCGGCCAAAGTAACGACCATTGCCTTTCTCGATGAAATTGCTGAAGTCAGCGACACCCTCACCTTTTCGAATCCAGCAACCATTACCTCACGCACCCACAACTCAAAGCTGTCATTCGACATTAACCCTTTCTTGCCTCAATGCAAGCAGCAACAGCTCCAAAACCTTCTTCGACGTTATAACGACTGTTTCGCCACTTCTTCACAGGTCCAACCAACTTCACTCGCAAAGCGTCAAATCATAACACAAGAAGACATCCGACCTCTCCACCAAAGCCCTTATCGTGTGTCAGCACGTGAACACCAGACCATCCGAGAGCAAGTTCAGGAAATGTTACACGACGATGTAATTCAGCCATTGAAAGCCCATGAGCAGCACTCGTCCTTGTCAAAAAAAGAGGGAAGTCTTCGGTTTTTCGTCGATTACCGACGGTTGAATAGTGTAACCAAGAAGGACGTGTACCCATTACTAAAAATCAACGATACCCTAGATCGTCTTAGTGATGCAACGTACTTCTCGTCTATTGATCTGAAGACAGGGTATTGGCAAATTCAGGTTGATGAAAGAGACCGAGAAAAGGCTGCCTTCATCACGCCGGATGGATTGTATGAGTTCAAAGTGATGTCATTTGGACTTTGTTCCGCTCCAACAAACTTCCAGCGTCTAATAGACAAGTACTGGCAGGCCCCAAGTGGCAAATATGTCTCGTATACCTGGATGATGTGGTCGTATTCGCCTCCAACTTTAGCGACCACCTAAAAGGCTCCAGACGGTACCAGACGCAATTAAGTCATCAGGGCTAGATAGATATGTGAGGTTTTAATGTCCCAAAACCACCATATGATTATAAGAGACGCCGTAGTGGAAGGCTCCGGAAATTTTGACCACCTGGGTTTTTTTTAACGTGCACCCAAATATGAACACACGGGCCTACAACATTTCCGCCTCCATCCTAAATGCAGCCGCCGCAGCCGGGATTGGAACCCGCGACATGTGGGTTAGTAGCCGAGTACCTTAGCCACTAGACCACCGCGGCGGGGCAAAGTCATCAGGGCTGACATTGCAGCAAGAAAATTGTCACTTTGCCTATGAAGAACTACAGTTCCTTGGTCATATTATTAGCAAAGATGGCGTACGACCAGATACCGAAAAGACAGCCACTATCGCACAGATTCCTCAGCCGCAAGATAAGATATCAGTGCGCCGATTCTTAGGACAGTGTGCCTATTGCCTGCCGTTCGTCAAAAACTTCTCACACATTGCTGACCCTTTGACAAGGCTCACAAAGTCGGACACCCCTTTCAAATTGAAAGCTGCGCAACGTGAGGCATTCAAAGAACTTCAACAACGTTTAAAGTCGCGGCCGGTGCTGTGTCACTTTGATGAAAGTGCAGAAACTGAGATACATACAGACGCCAACAGCATCGGCTTAGGTGCTATTCTCATTCAGAAGCACAAGGCCTGCGAGCACGTCGTCGCGTATGCAAGCTGCTCACTGTCGAAAGCAGAAGTGAACTATTCCACGTGTGAGAATAAGTGTCTTGCGATAGTATGGGCCACCTCAACATTCCGCCCATACTTTATGGCGGACCCTTCAAGGTTGTAACGGACCATCATGCGTTGTGCTGGTTGGCCAGTTTGAAAGACCCTTCTGGCCGCCTCGCTCGATGAAGCCTATGGCTTCAGGAGTTTGACGTGAAGGTGGACTACACGTCTGGTCGTAAGCACTCCGACGCAGACTGCCTCTCAAGAGCCCCTGTCGGCGCACCACCAAGCCATGAAGACGACGATGTCTTTCTTGGGCCTATCAGCAGCAGCACCTTTGCATTACAGCAGTGCTCAGACCCGATCCTACAACAGCTGATCAACTACATCGAAGGAAAGGCCTCCATACCACCTGCACTGTTCAAGCATGGGTTATCCTCCTTCTGTGTGCAAAACGGGGTGGTTGTTAAAAAGAACTTCGCACCGAATAAGGCAGCTTACCTTCTTGTCGTCCCAATCAGCCTCCAAGAAGAAATTTTACAAGCGTTACATGATGAACCCTCTGCCGGCAACCTCGATTTTACACGCACACTCCGCAGAATTCAAGAGCGATACTACTGGCCCCGCCTTACCTCAGATGTTGCGTGGTACGTCAAGAGTTGCTGTGAATGTCAGCGCCGGAAAAGACCTCCAACAAAACCAGCTGGATTGCTCAAGCCTATTGAACACCCGTCGAGACCATTCCAACAGATTGGTATGGACCTGCTTGGACCTTTCCCCACGTCAACATCTGGTAACAAGTATATCATAGTGGCCACTGATTACCTCACCCAATACGCTGAAGCTAAGGCCCTTCTGAACGGCACAGCCGTAGAAGTTGCCAACGTTTTTGTCGAATTCATTCTCATCCGGCATGGCGCACCTGAGGTACTAATAACAGACAGGGGAACGGCGTTTATGGCTGATCTTACTGACGCAATCTTACATTACAGTGATACAGATCACCGAAGAACAACTGCGTACCATCCACAGACAAACGGTCTCACGGAACGCTTGAACATGACCATTGCCAACATGCTCGCTATGTACGTGGACACAGAACACAAGACCTGGGACTTAATTCTGCCTTACGTGGTCTTCGCCTACAACACCGCGGTGCAGGAGACCACTAAAATGACACCGTTTAATCTCGTCCACAGGAGGGATGCCGCAACTACCCTGGATGCCATGCTGCCTAATGTCACCGATAAAAACAACCTAGATGTGGCCGCCTACCTTCAGTGCGCAGATGAAACCCGGCAGCTTGCGCGTCTGCGCATAAAAGACCAACAGCGAAACGACGCAAGACGCTACAATCTTCGGAGACGCGATTTAACATACAGGCCAGGTG
Source organism: Rhipicephalus microplus (assembly GCF_043290135.1). NCBI lineage: Eukaryota > Metazoa > Arthropoda > Arachnida > Ixodida > Ixodidae > Rhipicephalus > Rhipicephalus microplus. Next base: position 23,649,857 of record NC_134706.1, on the reverse strand, counting down.
ACAGAGTCTGGGTTTGGACGCCCATTCACCGCCGCGGATTAAGCGAAAAACTCATTTTAAACAAAGCATCGAGTCTATGCTTACATTGAGGAGGGGAGCAATGCCGCGAAGCGTATTGCGGATAGGGTTACGCATGCCGATAACCGCCGGCACGTGGCCTTATTGTGGTCCAGGATGCACCGCGATTCACCTGCGAAGATCATGGCCCGCACGTCGACCATTCGTTGATTACGAGATAGCGCCAGATTATACGACGACTGTATCTCGGATGGTGAACGCGCCTTGCACTCCAGTGGGGCATTCTGTTCCCAGACGGCCGTTGAACACGCTTTCGGCCACCCGCTAAGCCGATGTGTATATTTCCCTTTAGTGGGCGCAAGTCCGCCAAATAAACGGATTCCCTTCTATTTTTACGAGTCTCCCGGTCTCCTGTCTTCTGGCTACCCTCACTCTTACGTGACAATATATATATCACCATGTTTCACTACAGTAGTTCTGAGCGCAAACCCCGCCTACAGTGTTTGAGAACCTTCAGGACTCCAGTACATCAATTCATTAAGATTTCGCCCATTTCGTGAACATTATAAATTATCCTGTAACCTATGTCGCCACTAGCGATAACACTAGCGGCGACATAGGTGTAGTGTATACACCACGGCAAGTGTATAAATGCCGACACGCTTCACCACTGGTCAGTTGATCGATGGCCGACGGCCCGGGCACCGTCACGAGTTCCAGTGTCTTTCTATAATCTGACATTCCTATTACGGGGCCACAAGTTTGTCCTAAATAAACAGTGTATAATTTGTCCCGTAGTCGGCTCCATTAGGCCACGTCACAACCCTGTAAATATATATATATATATATATATATATATATATATATATATATATATATATATATATATATATATATATAAGCAAAAGAAGTATACCTAAGGACTCGTTTTTCCGTGTTTTGACACAATAATAATGACATCAAACAGACAGTAATGCCAAGTAATGTACAGGGGAAGTTATTAGAACATATGAAATGCAAATAAGAAGAAAAGTGGGTCAAAAAATAACCAGCCGTGAGCAGGAAACGAACCTACGACTTTCGAATAACGCGTTCGATGCTGTAACCACTGAGCTACCACAGCGGCCTTCCTTCCATTCACTTTTTTGGGTTTATATGTGAATTCAGAAGTAGGAGTGTCAGTCAGCGCCATCTATAAGCCAAGCGACAAGTGTGAAATACTCTTTCATGCGCATGTTTGGGGTCACGTAGCACGTGAACTTATTACGAGCGGGCAGCTGATGAATAGTCCCTCGTATACAACCTAATGACACCAAGTCTGCCAGTACGAGACCCTCGTTTAATGAAATAAGGGAAAGAAGTGTATACATAATGCTCGTTTTTCCGTGGTTTGACACAATAGCAATGAGATCTAACAGACAGTCATGGCAAGGAATGTACAGGGGAAGTTATTAGAAGCAATAGAATGTAAATCAGAAGAAAGAAATGTGGTTGAAAAAATAACCAGCCGTGAGCATTTATATATATATATATATATATATATATATATATATATATATATATATATATATATATATATATATATATATATTTATATATATATATATATATATATATATATATATATATATATATATATATATATATATATATATATATATATATATATATATATATATATATATATATATATATATATATATATATATATATATATATATATATATATATATATATATATATATATTCGCAACAATCTGTCCAAAGAGGAGCGGGAGGCTTTGCGCTGTTTAAGTGACAGCCAGAGCATCGTTATTAAACCAGCTGATAAGGGTGGTTCTGTGGTTGTACTCGACAGGACTGACTACATCAAAGAAGGGCTTCGCCAACTGGCAAAAGAAAATTTCTATATACAACTCCCTTGTGATCCGACAGAGGAGTATGAAAGTACTATTAAGGCCTCACTAATATCATTACGTAAAAAAGGTAAGATAACCTACCCTATGCTAAAAATGATGTCACCTGGGAAATCGTGTCCCGGGCGTTTTTATTTACTACCCAAAACTCACAAGATTAACAATCCCGGCCGACCCATACTTTCCAGCAACGGTACTGCTACTGAAAAAATCTCTAAATTCATTGACTCTTTGATTAGGCACATCCCACAATCATTCCTATCATGCATCAAAGATACCAGCCACTTCTTTCGAGAAGTCTCAAAACTTGTGGTACCTCTAGAGTGCTATTTGGTCACCATGGATGTCTCATCACTGTACACAAACATTCCCCACACCGAAGGAATCGCCGCCACAGTCGCCGCCTATGGAAAAAGTAAATCGCCGAGTGAATTCGACGAAAGCGCTTTAGAGGTGCTCCTAAATCTTGTACTTAAACATAATAGCTTTGAATTCGACCAAAAACATTATCTTCAAGTAAACGGAACTGCCTTGGGAACCAAAATGGCCCCAAATTACGCAAATATTTTCATGGCCTCTTTGGAGATTCCTTTTCTCGAAAATTCTCCATTCAAACCTATATTTTAACGACGCTTCATCGATGATATATTCTTCATGTGGGCCGATAGTGAACATAATGTTTCCAAATTCATTTCCGGTTTCCACTCCCTGCATCCTTCGATAACATTCACGCACACGTATTCGCAGAAGAGTGTTCACTTTCTGGACGTCACTGTATCACTCAGTGGCACCACCATATCTATTTCCCTGTATAAAAAACCAACTGACCGCCAACAGTATCTGCATTTCCATAGCAGTCACTCCCATCACTGCAAAACAGGTGTTCCTTACTCTCAAGCCCACAGATACAGAATAATTTGCTCTGAAATCACGCAATTTGACACCCACGCACAGGAATTGAGAGCAGCCTTCTTGCGTCAAAAGTACCCCAAAAAAATAATTGACAATGCAATTGAGCGCGCTCGCTCTTTGGACCGAGAATCAACAATGGGAGAAAAAGGCGGGAATAAAGATGATATAAGTTCAGGGGCAAATTTAATCCTCACATACCGCGCCGCCGCCCCCTGGGCGAATTCTATACTAACCCGCCACTTCAACATACTTAAACAGAGTAGTCGCCTCTCTGCCGTTTTCCAGACTCCGCCCAAGGTGGTTTACCGAAGAAATGAAAACCTGATAGATTTACTGGTCAGGGCGAAAACACACAAATCCGACCACCATCAGGGCTGTAGACCGTGCGGGAAACCTCGCTGCAGGGTGTGCACACACATGGTGACCACAGATACGGCCGAAGCTTCCTGTTCAGACTATGTGTACAAAATTAAAGACGACCTTAACTGTGACTCAGCCAATGTGGTATACGAAATTCGCTGTGAGGTGTGAAAACAGAAATATATTGGACACACGGAAACCGCGTTCCGTTTGCGCTTCAACAACCACAGGGCACACGTAAAGGGCCTCCCCAATTTGCCGTTCTCCAAACATATCAATCTTCCTGGCCACTCTTTCGAACGCATAAGTGTCATACTCCTACATTCCGGCTTCCAGAACACACGGGAGCGCGAACAGCGGGAGTCATACTTCATAAAGAAATTCAGATCACTTACCCACGGAATCGACGAGAGCCCTGGGCGACTGACGTGCCTCCGCGACGTTTCGTGAAACACAGAAATTGAATAACTCAATTATTTATTTATACATACGTGAAGTCGCACACGTAAGTTGGTCAATATAGCACGTGAAACTAAACGAATTCGATGCTACGTGAACTATACGGCTTGTGTTAGTATTATTAGACTTTATTTTCATTTCTGAGTACTTTTTTAGTATTATTATATTTTTGTTTTTTGTGTTTAAGTTTTTGTTTGTTTATCCTTTACAAGAATATCCATTCATTTGTTTTCAGTATGACTGGTTGTACAGTTTTCTGCAAGAGAGGGCAAATGGAGGGAGGGGGAGAGGGCAAATTAGCTTTCCAACGTGGCCATTATTTTCCGAAAGCTGGAGAGGGTCGTATGCTTCTTGTGTGTGTGTGTGTGTGTGTGTGTGTGTGTGTGTGTGTGTGTGTGTGTGTGTGTGTGTGTGTGTGTGTGTGTGTGTGTGTGTGTGTGTGTGTGGCCCGATGCCGCCGAACCACGTTAACTTAAACTCGATCCATGTGTGGGATGCGAGTAAGCGGCAACATGTTTCACATTTTTCCGTTTTTCTTCGTCGCGTCAGCTGGCGGCGCGTCTTACCTATACACAATGCCAGAATAACCCGCTCGTTTCCGGCGGCTCTCCGTCGCTCCTTTCTAGTTCCTCTCCTTCTTCTGCTTCTTGTTGTCTGTTGCTACCTCGTTCGCCTTTTTTATGGAGGGTCTTCAAACTGTGAGGATGACCCTCTGCTACAGGAACTTGTACCATTTCACTTACATCATCCGAAAAAGGCTGGTCCACCAGCCGAAACTGTTAGGATTATATAAATATTTTATTGTTTTGTTTTCTATACTGCACTATTCTCAAAGTTTATAACTTTTATTACGGTAGCCGGAAGAAACTCTGATTATCTATTTCCTCTATATATATGTATAACTCATCCCCTTATGAAGGGAGGACCCCTCCCGGAACTGTTGGGAAATAAATATATTTATCCTTGTTGACAACGCTCCCGTTGTGCCATATCCCATACCTTCACGAAGACTAACTGGCCCATTGAATTATTACTCCCACTATATATATATATATATATATATATATATATATATATATATATATATATATATATATATATATATATATATATATATATATATATATATATATTAATTACCATTGCTGGTATATAGCTTTACCAGTGCTCCAGAGAATAACGTGGTTGAAGAGGACTGCTGCCATCTCGAATGTTCTTCTGCCGCATTTGGTCATGCATTGTAAATGTAACCAGAAGCTCGGGACACACTCTAAAAGCCCTTGTACAAGAGGCGCTTGTTTAGAAACATTACCCGTTTAAATCTCTGCTGAAATTTCACTCCTGCTACTTGTTTTTCGGGACCTTTTATGAAGAACCTGAATTTTTTTAAAACCACGTGGTCGATCCGATGGCCGCCGATCCCGGTCCCTATCCCGGAGTTGTCCCAGGAACCGCACCGTGCGTGTATCGAGGTCCCGGAGCCACCCTCGGACCCACTTCCGCAGCGCGCGAAGTGGGACCCCAACCAGATCTATATGGCGAGGCTACTCCAGGTCTCGTTCTGGTTCACGTCACGGTTCCCGTTCAGGTTCCCGGCCCGGGTCACGCTCCGGCTCCCACTCTGGTTCCGGGCCTCATGCCGGTTCCAGGCCTCGCCCCAGTCTCACCGGGGTCTCGCGTCAACGATCGCCTAGCCCATCGGCACCACCATCGCCGGGCAACGCCAGCAAGAATAAGCGGGGACCTCTCACTTGGGCGGACGCCGTCCGGAGAGAAGGAAACACTACATCACAGGTAGGGTCGGGTTCACTCCCAGAGCATGATACACACAACACCTCTGAGATAGCGATCTTAAAGCACGAAAATGCGATGATGAAAGAAACAATACGCAAACTCACAGTCGCAATTGCCGAACTAAAAACTGACAAACACGCAGGCGCTGCTGTGCCCGCAACCGACAACGACGACAATGCAGTCACTCCGTTGCAGCCGCAACCCGTAGGCGCTGGTAACGACGACGGCGAGAGCGCACCCAAGAAACGCGTGGTCGCCCACGACCAGCCAGCTTTAAAGACAGAGTTAGACGACATTAAGAGCACGCTATCAGCGATTAAGGAAAGCCTTCGTTTTCTTGGTGAAAGCGTGGCTCTCGTGCAGTCTACTCTCGCGGTACACGGTAATCGTTTGGGCCAAGTGGAGCAATATCTTGATCACGTCGTCGCCCCTGCCGTTGCCGCGGATAAGCCGTTGTAACAACGTACAGCCGTGCCCAGTCCACCGCATCACGTGGCCCTTATGCACCCGCCGGGTGCTCAGGCCAACTCCTAAATGCTTCAAGATGGCCAGGCCAATTGACGAGTTGCGAATCTGGCAATGGAACTGCAGGAGCTTCACCCACAAGAAAGCTTTCCTGCAGCAATACTTCCGTAGCCACGAAGCCAAACCTCACATCGTGCTATTACAAGAGACTGTAGTACCAACCGCCACGTTTTCCGGATACCAGTGGTTGCCCGGCTCCTCGGGAAGACGCGGTATCGCCACCCTGGTCGCTAACAAGATTACCTGCACAGCGCACAGCCTCAATGTGCCCGAAATTGAGCACGTTATGGTCGAAATTCTCCCTGGCAACATATCACAACAAAGCGTATACATGCTCAATGTATACAGTAGTCCCAGCCACCATAGACAAAGATTCACACGCTTGTTCCAGAAAGCTGTCCGTCTCGCGGGGCCTAACCCGCTAGTGATTGCAGGCGATTTTAACGCTGCGCATAGCGCCTGGGGCTACACGTACGATACACCCAAAGGTAACGAGCTTTGGAAAAGTGCGAATGACATGGGCCTTATTCTCATTACGGACAAGGCCTTCCCCACTCGCACTGGTACGTCCACGCAAAGAGATACTACGCCGGATCTATGCTTCGTCAAGAATATCTGCGACGCCCGCTGGTCCAACCTCGCGGTAGATCTCGGTAGTGACCACTTCATATTGGCTGTACACCTCCCCACAGTAAGCAGGAAAACCAAGTCGTACACGTGGGTCGACTGGGACCTCCTTCGTAAGACCCACGCAGAACGACCTCCTCCCGATCCCCACCGAGCCTCGAGACGTGGACGGCCCAGCTCAAAGCTGATGTAAACAAGGCAACAAAAACTATCAGCACAGACCTTCCAACCGAAAAGATGGACAGTCGTCTCGCCCACCTACTAGAGGCCAAACAGTCTCTATTGGCGGGGTGGAAGGGCCAGCGCCTTAATCGGAGGTTACGCAAACGCATATCTCAACTGAACAAGACAATGATGGATCACTGCCGCATCCTTTCAAAACAGCAGTGGGACGAAATTTGTAATTCGATTGATGGTCAGGTTCGAAATGGCAAAACGTGGAACTTACTCAAACACCTCCTCAATGAAACCAACACCCGCACAAATCAGCGTCATTCGATCGTGAAGATACTTCATCAGGCTAAACGAACAGTGTCACCGGAAGATGTTGTCAAGAACCTCGTGGAAAAATATCTCCCGCTCCCCACGGGCCCTGTGACCCCTCACCCTGATTACTCTGGCAGCGACAACACTAACTTAGACGCCGACTTCTCTATTGAAGATGTGCGCCGAGCTCTCCATGAGCTCAATGGCCGCTCAGCCCCTGGCCCCGATGGCATCACCAACAAGCTCCTACGCAACTTGGACGATTCTTCCGTCACTTACCTCACTGACACTATCAACGAGATATGGAAAAAGGGTGAGATACCCGATGCTTGGAAACTAGCTCACACGGTTCTCATACCCAAACCGGGAAAGGCGCCGAGCCTAGATAACCTACGCCCCATATCTCTCACGTCGTGCGTGGGCAAAGTGGCTGAGCACGTCGTCCTCAACAGGGTTGGTCGATACCTCGAAGATAACGACTACATCCCGCACCACAAGATTGGCTTCCGACCAGGGTTATCCACTCAAGACGCCATGTTACTACTAAAGCATCAAATTCTAGATGGCGGAAACACTCGGGACACTCGTGCAATACTCGGTCTCGATTTAGAAAAGGTATTCGATACAATAACGCACTCATCAATCTTGAAAGCGATCGCAGCCCTCGGCCTAGGTCATCGATTTTACTACTTTATCCGCTCTTTTCTCACTCGACGCAGAGCCGTCCTCAGCGTAGGAGACCTAGTGTCGGAAGAAGTGGAGCTCGGACAGCGGGGCACTCCTCAGGGATCCGTCCTCTCACCCACGCTCTTCAACCTCGTGATGATCGGGCTTTCCGAACGACTTTCAAAATAGACGGGCTAAATCACACTATCTATGCGGATGATGTAACCATATGGTGCTCCACAGGGTCGGATGGCTTCATTGAGTCCGCCCTGCAAGAGGCTATCGACATCACCCAGTCTTACCTCAACCACACCGGTCTCAGGTGCTCACCTGCGAAGTCGGAGCTGTTGATATATTTGCCCAAACACCGGGGTGCCAAGCCCAAAGGGTGGAAACCTCCGGCGGAACGCAATATCACCCTCCACACCAGAGATGGTCGTACTATACCCAAGGTAGACACCATCAAGGTTTTCGGCATGATCATCGAGTCCCACGGAACCAACACCCAAACAGTACACAAGCTCAGGAGTAAGACTGAGAATGCCATACGACTCGTACGTAGAGTAGCCAACAGGCACCATGGCCTCAAAGAAGACAACGTGCTCCGTCTCGTACACGCGTTTGTTTTGTGCCATTTTACCTACGTTGCCGCTATACACAAGTGGCTACGTGCTGAGCGCGATCAACTCAATGCGCTTATTCGCAAGGTGGTCAAACGAGCCCTTGGCCTCCCTATCACCACTCCAACGTACAAACTCCTCGAGCTTGGTGTACATAACGTGCTAGAAGAGATCGCCGAAGCTCAGGAACGTGTGCAATTGACCCGACTCACTACCACCAAGGCGGGCCGCCATATTCTGCGCGAGCTCGGCTTCTTCTCCTCGAGGGCCAGGGACCCCCCAGAGTTGACTCTAATTCCCCGTGAAATCCACGACCTTATCACGATCACTCCCATACCAAGAAATGTACACCCCGAATACAACAGAGGCAGGCGCCTTGCGCGGGCGACCGCCATTCTCAAGCGCATAGACATGAAAGCGGACAACGTCTCGTTCGTGGACGCCGCTGCCTATCGCAACAACCAAGCCTTCGCCGCGGTCGCGGTATCATCCGCGCAGCAGACTGTTAACTCAGCCACAATCCTCACCCGAAACCCCGAAGTAGCGGAGCAAGTAGCTATAGCTATAGCTATGCTCGACAGCAAATGGGAATTCATCTACAGCGACTCCAGGCCGGCCATCAAAGCCTTCGAACGCGGAGTCATCTCCGACCAGGCGTTACGCATCCTGCGCGATGCGGACCCAAGTGCCCTGAAGCACCACACTGTCATCTGGTTCCCCGCCCATCTCGGCCAGGTGCCGGGTGCCCTATCCAACCTCAACGAGATCGCCCATGATGCAGCGCGCGCACTTACCGACCGCACTGCCACAGGGCAACCTCATCTTGCTGGGTTGGATACCAATCGGGATGCACCAATCACGTACAATGAAATTACAAAGCACTTTTACTTGGAACGCCGCATTTTTCCACCCCCACATCCGAAACTTAACCGACCGCAGGCATTAACCCTACGCCTATTACAGCCACACGTACCCAAGCCTTGCCACGCTTCACATTTATTATCCCGATGCATACCCCAGCGACACATGCCCATCATGTGGACACACAGCGACACTCGAACACATGCTCTGGGAGTGTAGAACAACTCCTCCCGACTCTACCTCAAGCAAGTGGGAGAGGTCCCTCAGAAGCTCACTTCTCGCCGACCAGCAATGGGCTCTCGAGCAGGCCGCCAGGTACTCCCTGGCGGCCGCCAGGTACTCCCTGTCGGTCCCTACGTGGGAGACGCCCGCTACGCGCTAAGCGCGTCCTGCAGGACCGAAATAAAGTTTTTTCAATCCATTCCATTCCACGTGGTGGCCGTCTAACGCAAGCCGCTCATAGTGCCCTCAAAGCAGACATTGAATAACGCAGCTCTCGCAGACTGTGGTATGGCAATAAATGGCAAGAGGTATATTGTTTGAAAAAGCGCAAACGCCATACGAGGCCATAGGCAGCTTGTGAGGCACAGCTGGCATTTTTTGGGCCGATGAAGAAACACGACAGAAAAGATGAGAGTGCCCGAGTGATGAAGAACAAAGAATAAGAAATACCCATGCGGCTGCCTTATTATATGTTACTTTTTTCTTTAGAAGCACTGATGGTACCACCACTTCACATCTATCATATGAAAAAATATCCTATTTATTCAACCTGATTGCGAAGAACAGATTTTGGCGACCCGTTGAATTTACATTTGAGGGCACTAAACGTACCGCATGCTAGACCGGCTGCAAACTAGTTGTGTTTTTAAAGCTAAATCTGTTAAGAGGCCATCGCAGCTTAACGCGACCGCTATGAAAGGAAATAAGCACAATGCACAAAATAAATGAATAAACTATTCAGTAGAGAATGTCATTAGAGAAAAGAATGGCAATAGCAAAAAATAACCGCCGGGCGCTACTACGGGGACTGGCGCGAGTGGTTCCATAGTTACGTTTTCGCACGATGAACAGGTGGTGCCATGTAGCGAGCCCCAGTTTGGTACTGCTGCTCCTAGTAGCTTCTGCCACACATAAATAGCGGGCAACGTTGGGCACTGTAACAGTGACCACAAATATCACTTTTGGGTTGGTCATTCGACGTGCGCTAAGGCCATGAGTGCTACTAAACCGTTTTTCGCCATTCGTACTACTAAGTCGTTATACTAGGTTTCAACATCCACTTTTATTTGCCTTCAGTGTCTGTTCGACGCGAGACGTCTAATTTATTGACTGGCATGATATAAAGTATTACTATGTATACACTGCTATTCAGAATAACGTTACTGAGAATGGCACTTCTGAAAACGGTTTTGTCATAATTTGAAGGGCAGCATAATGTCTCTGACACTTAATTTCTTCTAAATTTCGTAGTCTACTGATAAGTTAGGCTGATATATCCTACGAGGTGCGCCTTCAGTGGAACATTGGTAAATTCTCACACTGTCGTGACAGCGTCCCACTGATAATAATCACGAGTAATGAAACTAGCTGCAATAACAAAAACAAGCCTTTCGTGCATTCAGAGAACTAATAAAATGCTGCTTGCCCGTTTCTGTTTATTTGTAGGAAAAAGTGACCCCCTGGCGCCACTACGTAGAATAGCACCAGTGGTTCAAAAGTTTCGTATTAGGCAGATTAGGCAGTATAGGTGGCGCGAGCTAGGGAGTTCCATTTGAACCAAGAAAACAGAAAATTTTTTTCAAAAGTCATCATTGCTACTGGGGCTTTTGCTATACTTATGCTCTGCCACTGCTAGTGCTTGCGGCCGCGCAGTAAAGCTGGAAATCGTAACATTGATGGCAGAAAAGCCGCTTTCAGGAGGGTCATTTCAAGTGCCATGATGCAATGCGTATCACTAAGACAATAATTTATTTCAATATAAGTCCCCGCCACCGTGGCCTAGTGGCTAAGATACTCGGCTGCTGATACGCAGGTCGCGGGATCAAATCCCGGCTACGGCAGCTGCATTTCCGATGGAGGCGGAAATTTTGTGGGCCCGTGTGCTCAGATTTGAATGCACGTTAAAGAACCCCAGGTGATCAAAATTTCCGGAGCCCTTCACTACGCCATTTCTCCTAAACTTCAGGTGGTTTTGTGACGTTAAACATCACATATCAATCAATTTCAATATAAGCGCTTCCTTGGTAACGAAGTAGCCCTACAAAGTTTCTGTACTTCTATATAAACATCAACATCGACCTAATATTAGCCCTTAGTGTCTCTTTATCGCCAGACAGCTGTTTTGGGGACTGCAGTGGTATCAGACAAAGTGCTGTGGATACACTGCTAATCAGAATGTCGATACTAAGTATGACGCATTTCAAAGATGTTGTGCCGTGTTTAGAACGGCAGCCTAATTTCACGAACGCTTTATTTATTGTACATTTTGTATGCCATAATTAGCTACGAGTACAATATATGAGCAGCATACTTGTCATAACTCTGTTTTAATATGGCACAAGTTTTTCCATGCATTAGACAGTAACTAATACGGAGATCCATGACTGATTGAGATAATGTGCATAAGTGAGCTGCAGTTCGTCAAACAATCGCACTTTTCTTAATCTTAGTGTAACTCTTGTAGCTTATTCATTGGAGGTAGACTAGTTCTCAGAGATACACTACTGCTACCCGTCGTAAAATATTATTGAACTGACATTTGTCATACCTCATTGCGTTGTCTTTTATTGAACTCAAGAGCAAAGACTAAAGAGATTTGCCCGCACACTGTTGTAGTCCGTGTTATTTTTTACAGGTATATTGAAACATGGAGCTTCACAATGTTCTCCGTGAATTCGGAGTGCCATAATTCTTGAAACAATTGAAGCTATCATATCCCTCTATTTTATACTTCTCTTATTCAAATAGAGAGGCAAGGCCAATGTGGTAGGATCAGCGGACATGTACCACCCATTTTATTGCCTCGTCTGCTTGTCAGAAAAAGTCACATAAGGGTCAAGCTAATAATGCAAAAGCAAGAATTTGAACTACCACATGAAGAGAGGAGAGCTGCTGAACATCTGAAACGTGCTGCTGAAGCACAAAGGATGCTCAAAACGATCGCACAGGCGTGCAGCGCCCTAGCATGGACAACCTTGACAGTTGTTACAGGTTTGCGTTTGAGCAACACGCTGAAAGTTTCAGCCATGCAGCACCCAACGCTCAACGATATATATAATTTTTTTACAGCGGAAGCTGTCATAAGATCACAACAAAGGTCACGTGTGACGCAATTCTCCACGACCGCTGGTGTCCTTAACCACTATTGGGCAAAATAAGAAAAAGAGGACCATAAACAAAAAACACCTAAGGACGCAATGAGATTTGAAGCCCAATCACCTGCGTGAAAGACGAGCATTCTATCGAAAAGCCACGACGCCGATGTTTCGAATTTCGTTGCAAACTGGCCATAAGCGGAATTGATGTTGCGAAATTAAGCGCATTATTCTAATAAATAAAATATTTTAGCAACCAAATGTACAACCAGGCGTCCCGCAATGCGAATTGCATAGCTACTGGGTCGTTAAATGCTCCAGCCCATCACAAAAGCTTCTGGCGTAATCCTTTATCATCGTCAGTCATATCAGAAAATGCTAGAAAATTCCTTGCATGTGTGTAAAGGGTGCCACGCTACCCGGAAGAGTAATGAAGGACACGGCATAGTCAGTGCCTCCCTACTGCACAAAAACATGAATAATGACGTAGTCGGTACCCTGAAAGTGTGCTAGTAGCAGTTACCAGAAGAGTGTGCAAAAAAGGCTCATAAAGACCACTCTTCCAAATTTCGCTGTAAGTACACTGCGCGTTTCACGCAGGTGTAGCGCATTTTTTTTTCAAACGTGTGGCGTGTGCAATGACCCCTGGGCATCTGTCGCCAATTGGTGGCGTTGGACGAAATGCGTTCTCGTGGTTTTAGCACAATACTGTTAAAAAGCTCGTTTCGCAGAAGTACTGATGTCCGCATTGGTCTCGACATCATCGTCATTGGTTGTGAGCGCCAACATGATCGTTTTTTCTCTGACTGATGTTCGAGCAAAATTGAAATATTCTAAATTATAAGAAAATACTTCGAATCTGACTGATAATCTAACTTAGGCCGTCTGCGTGACAAGCAGAAGTCTCGCCACGAGACTACGCTGTTGCCGGAAAGTTTTTCGGAAAGAGCATTTAATATAACCACAAATGTAAAGATGTCGCAATAACGCATGCATGATTGTGTGGCCGAAGCGTAGAATTGCGTCAGCTGTTAAAATATGGTGATTGTGAAGAATGGGTATTTCCAAGACCACTAATCACAAAGTGCTCAGATATAGTCATCGTCATCAGCAAAAGCAGCAACAATGTCACATGTCAGCCCAGGAACCATGACCCCTTTCCATATTCCTTTCACAATATCCTACCTATTGTATTTCCACAGTGCCCTAATTTTAATCACTGCTGCATTCCTGTTACCTTTAGTCGTCACGTATATTTCGTGTTCCCTTAGGTACTCGGTCCCATTGCTTATCCATACGCCCAGATATTTGTATTTATCTGTTATCTCTAGCGTGACCTCCTGTATTCTAAGCTCACTACCTTCATTATTATTAAAAATCATGACTGCTGATTTTTCCTTACTGAATCTATAATCTAACCTATCTCCCTCATTGACAGTTGAAACGTCATTGACATGATGACAGTGGTAATCAATGCCACCTACCACCCAGTAGTTGCAACGCGAAATGCGGCTTTTGAGCGAGACACGTGGGCCGCACGGCCCAAACAACTTAACAGAGGTTGTCAGCAGCCCTCCCCCCACACGCTTAAAATTATCAAAGAACCGCATTTGTTAAATTATTCTGAGCATGCAAATAAAATACGTAGTGAGAGATCTGCCACTGTGACAACTATTAGGGTGGTTGAAACGCCCGAGATATGTATTAAAGCTACTTTTCCTCACCTTGCCAACCTGTTTTGAATAATTTTGCAGTTCTCAATGCATCTCATGACATCACCTTTACGGGATGGTAATTCTTAACTTGATAAAACAATAAAGATGTATTCCGTACGCTGAGGAACTCCAGAAATAAAATGGAACAGCCCGGTCAATACCGGAGTGAGATTGGGCTAAGTTTTTTCATTCTGAAGAATTGGGAGGAATGGAATAAGGGTAGGTTCTGATTCTCCGCAATTGAACAGGTGTAAGGAAAGGACACAAAAGTGCTGTGTTCAGGTACGATTTGTGGCTAAAAGGACTTAAAAGCGCCGAGGAACGCCAAACCGAAACTGAAGAAGACGAGCGGAGGGGAGGTGGCACGAAGGCGATAACAAGAAATGAAAAAGAAGAGGAGAAGAAGAAGGAACGTGCGAAGGCGAGCTCGAGGGTTGAGGCCACGAAGGCAGACGAAGCACTGAACTACCTGCACGCACCTGGACGGTTCGAAAGCAGGCTCGGTGATCTGCTCTTTCTGAACCGGGCTCGTCCCTTCGGACTCTTTCGGACGGTGGTTTGGCTGAGCTTTGAGTGAATTTGACCTGTTGAAACTAGCTGACGTTGCATAATACTTCTTTAAGCAATCGAATTAGTGCTAATGTCTAATTCATCTTCTGGCCAAGGGCACAGCCCTTGGTCAGCCTCCTTGCCTAATGATGAATTGCCATTGGAATATTTTTTCCGCAGTGGTGTTGGAAGCATCCCTGTTGCGCTGGTGCCCTCGAGTGGTGGATTTATTAGGCTCAACAACCCGAAGGCGATCCGGGTGGAGTTGCAGGCCATGACGCCGCACTTTCAGCTGATAAGTGATGTTCGTCAGTTCGGAAGAGGTGGTTTGGTATGCAGATCGTCAGGTCCTTCGTGCGTTTCTCACATCCTAAAATGCAAGACATTTGCTTCGGTCCCGGTAAGTGCATTTATCCCGCCTCATTTAGCGTGCACTAAAAGAATTGTACGAGGAGTCGACTCTACATTAACGCCCGCTGAGACTCTGGAAAAGCTGTCTGATGCTGGGGTCATAGCTGTGTACCGATGCAACCGATTAGTAAACGGTGAGACAGTCCCCACTGAGTCGGTTACTGCTACCTTTGCCGGCACTTCCTGTCCATCCGAGTTGAAAATATGGCCGCTCATTTTCAGAGTCGAACGTCTCGCTTCTCGTCTTCTCCAATGTCAAAACTGTTGGCGTTTTGGTCACAGTGCATTAGGCTGTAAATGAAAATCACGTTGCCGCATCTGTGGCGATACCCACCCATTGAAGGAGTGCAACGCCGAAACTGAAAAGTGCTGCCTCTGTGCAGGAAATCACGCGGCCGATTATCTGAACTGCACCGCAAGGTCTAATGAAACGCAACTTCTAGAAATCATGGACAGACGTCGTTGCTCGCGGCGAGAAGCAATAACAGTTGTGAAGGATAGAGTCTTTGGATATGCCGGAGTCGCGTCGAGGCACGAACAACTAAGTGAGACGAAGATTCTTAATCTTATTGAGGCTGCAGTAGAAAAGGCGATGTCGAAAGCGCTGGAACACATAGTTACGAGCGTGAGTGAGTGCATCTCTCAAGTGTTTTGCTCACAGATGACACAGCTGGCTTCTGCAATAGCAGTACCGATGGCCAAGGCGGCACCTTGTGCAGTTGAAGGGATACCGAATTTAGCCCCACAGCGACAATCCCGAGAGGAGAAAACCCCAATTTTTTCCGTACCTTCTACGTCGACCCACGTGGAGGATCAGAATGAAATGGACGTATGCCAAGATTTCACGCGTCAGAAGCGCACTGGATCTCCATTAAAATCTCCTTGCCCAAACACAAAACCCAAAAAGGGCCGCGAAAATGCCAGTGCACTTATTAAGGAGAGTATTTTAGTAGCTTTCGTTGCTGAAGTGTTTCGCTCGTCAACATAGATACCTTGAAAGTACTACAGTGGAATTGTAGGTCTTTGATTTCTGCTTCTACTGACTTACTTTGCTTAATTAATCAGTTATATCCGGATATAATCTTATTACAAGAAACCTGGCTTAACCCTGTTAAGAATTATCATTTAAACAATTTTAGAGCATTTCGGTTAGACCGTCCATCACTAGGAGGTGGTCTAATTATACTAGTCTCGAATAAATTTTGCCGCACAGCGAGCATAGCTTTTCAGCTTATGTCCACAGACTGTGAAATTTTGGCAATAGACCTCTGTCTGCCAGGGCACCACCCTTTTTCACTTATAAACGCATATTTTCCAACGGGTTTGCATAATACCCAACAATTAGATACTGCCTTAGCTAATTGCAAGAATGATTTCCTTTTGACTGGTGATTTCAACTCACATCATGTTTCATGGGGATCCCGAACAGACCCTTCTGTTACTCTTCTGTGGGATTGAATGATTAATAAAAATCTTACCTGCCTAAATGGTAGACAGCCTACATTTATTCGCGGACGGACACGATCGGTATTAGATGTCACGTTTTGCAGCCCAAGTGTTTCAATAGAGTCTTGGAAAACAATTGATTTCTCTTAAAACAGTGACCATCTTCCTGTATACTTTGAAATCTCATGTGCTGTGAAATCTATTGAAAGGACAGAGAAAACATTGATCAATTACAAAAAATTTAAAGACTGCTTGCGTTGCAACATTAGGGCAGTGTCCAGTGGTCAAAATGAAGACCTCGGCAGAAATCTCTGTTCTGTTTTAAAAATCTCCAAGAACACTTCAGAATTCGTAATTGCTTCGTCGTCATCCAAAAGTACCCAACCTAGTAGATGGTGGAATGATGAGTGCACACGAGATTATAGAAGAAGAAAGGCTGCATGGTAATCAGAGTCCAAAAAACTCAAAGGATTATCAGTTCATTGCGGCAAAATTTAAACGCACTGTATCGCGAGCGAAAGAGCAATATGACGAAGAACATTCCGAGTACCTGTCTAAATCAAATAACAAACGTGCTTTATTCAACTTCCTTCGTGGTAGGAAGAAGACCCTATACCAGGAAACGTTGACTCAGTAGTTTACACCTCACAGGAACTACAGGAATCATTGAATCAGTTGGCTAAAAAATTAGAAAACAGGTTCTCAACGCATCTTCCTAATTCGCCTTACACAACAACCATCTATGACTACACAGAAATATCGACTTCCGAATTAAATCAGGCTATGGAAAGATTGCCAAATGCAGCACCAGGCCCCGATGGAACAACATATACAATGCTAAAAATACTTCACAGGGAATATCCGAATGATCTGTTAGTCTCGTCAATTATTCCCTTAGAAGAGCATGGATCCCTTCTGAATGGAAGATTACGAAATTTATACCATTGCTTAAGAAACAGGGGGCAAGCTATAATTTAGACAACATACGACCGATAGCCTTAACATCTAATGTAGTAAAACTAATTGAAAGGGTACTTCATGGTCGTATAATTAGGTTTATTAACGAGAAACAACTGTTGAGTTCTTCCCAAATTGGCTTTAGATCTGGATATTCCATATGGCATGCACATGTAGATCTGGAAAGTCGTATTCATATTGCCCGTCACAAAACGCACTTTGCGGCCTTAGTAACGTTAGACATATGTAAAGCATATGACAGTGTAGAGTATTCTATCTTGACTAATCAGTTATGGAGTCATGGACTTCACCCTTATATAGTAGCATGGGTGACGGAATTTTTAAGTAGAAGAGAATTCTATTGTTATCAAGGCGGTTTCTCTTCCTGTAAGCACAAGCAAACCCGAGGTGTACCTCAGGGGTCAGTACTTTCCCCGGTTTTATTCAACATATTGCTTAGTACCATCCCCGTTCATCAAGGTGTGAAAACCTATGTTAATGCCGATGACATTGCTTTCTTTGCTATGGCACATAACTTCCACTGTCTCTACACTATCTTGCAAGCATATCTTAATAAAATAGAACATTGGCTGGATGGATTGATGTTGAACCTGAATACCGGTAAATGTGCTATTCTCGTTTTTCCGATCAAAGATCCCGTGCACATAGCTATTAATTACAAGCTTCAGGATATCCCACAAGTACAATCATTGAAATATCTTGGAGTTAAGTATAATGAACATCTAAATTGGCGCCCTCACATTGAATACATCGCGACAAAAGCAGTACGCGCGTTGGGCGTATTGCGGAGGTTGAGCAATTGTAGATCAGGTATGGGAAGAAAGGCACTTTTGATTATATATAAAATGTATGTCCGACCTGTGTTGGAGTTTGGCTGCATTCTTTTTTCTGGTGCGCCAGCCTACAAACTTCGGCCACTCGTTCTGTTGGAAAGAGAGGCTTTACGGCTCTGCTTAGGACTTCCAAAGTATACTGCAAATGCAGTGTTATACCTTGAAGCACGAATACCAACCTTATTATGTCGCTTTAACCTTCTTACTGTGCAGACCTTTTTACGACTATATGAAGCACCGTTTAACCCTGAACAAATTATTTTTATTTCCAATCCTGACCTATTCTTCTCCGTGCATTGGTCCAGATTTACCGAACCACAAATAGTATTTGTTCAATCGTTACTTGAGCCCCTAAATGTACACGTTCGTGATCTGATTCCTTTAATGAGCAACAAAATTCTCCAGAAATTGTTTACCATGATATCTTCCCAACTCACGCAAAGCTATTACCTACAGGCATTTTAAATGGTTTATTACAGGACCATTTAGGTACTGTGCCAACAAATGTCATTATAGCAACGGACGCATCTCAATAACATGAAAAATCAGGCGTTGGAATATATTGCCCCGTACTTGATTGGTCATTTTCACTTCGCTTATCGCACTTTCTTCCTGTCTTTCTGGCTCAATTCATGGCAATAATGGTAACTTTGCGAAAGGTAAATATTTCCATTCCAGTCGTAGCAGTCATAACTGATTCATTATCAGTGTGCTCTTCTCTGTCCGCATCTGGTCACTCACCTATAGTGAAACTTTTTAAATCGTTAATCCCCTGTCATCTCCGAAATATTCATTTAATCTGGGCACCAGGGCACAAAGGTTTGTTGTTAAACGAAATAGCTGATTCTCTTGCGAAGGCATCCCTTCCGACACCAATTATTCCTATTTTCCCTCATACAGTATACATTACGGTGGCGCGATTTCGCACACTTAAAATCAGGCAAAATTTATCTGACCCTGCACTGACGGCTTCTCCAGAGTACAAACACTTGTTATTTCCTTGGCGCAGTGAACTGACTAATTCAAGGATGTAGAAGTTGTCATCACGAAATTTCGTTGCCGCGTTACCTCTCTCGGTTTTTACTTGCATAGATCAGGCACTTTGATTTCCCCTATGTGCATTTACTGTAATCAAGAGGAAACGATCAGTCAATTTTTATTACATTGTCGCCGTTTCAATTTATTCAGGCAAAGCACACTAGCACCACCTCTTCAAAGACTGGGCTTGCAATTATCACAACCTGATCTTCTTTCATTTGGAGCCTCTACACTGGGTCAGCCACAGGGATGTTTTATTCGCCGTTCAAGAATACATCAGTGTGACTAAAGGATTTTTTTGCTAAAGTGTTGTCTCACTATTTTTCTTCTTTTTTTTTTTTGCAAACTTGATATCGGTATTTCAAATCAAAATTAAGTTACAAAAAAATTGTAGAAATGACGCAATGCTGAAAATTTAGGGCAAATTCACCTTATAATCGGCCAATCCCCTTCTTTGGGTACGAGCCATTTGCACAGGGAAACAACAACAACAACAACAACGAAGCAGTGCGCCGCTCGAGCGGACGAGTTCCTGGGAGCGTTCCTGAGCCGGACGTGGGACCCGTACGTGTCGGCCAGGTCGAGCTCCAGCGTGTTCGTTCGGGGTCGAGTCCGCCGGCCTGTACAATGTGCAAAGACGGGGCCTGCTGAACGGCTCCTGCCTGGGTGCAGTGGCTGGGAGCAGGTTGGTGGGCGAGGCCTACCAGGCGTGGTCCTCGTGAGCCGGCGCCTGACCCTGGACCTCAGGAGTTGCGACCCTGAATGCTGGGTTGGCCGCGACGTCCGACTCAACGGCGCTGCACACGGTAGCGTATTCGTGCGTCGTCAGCCGTTCCACCCATGCCATGAAATTAAAAGTTCATGTTAATCCTTCCTCGTCTGCTATCAACAAACATAGTGACGAACGTCCTTAACCATCACAACAGGAATAGATTGAATGTGACGAGTCCGTAACACTGCTCTCTACCACCGCTTAGACAAAGCTATGGCATTTCATCAACACAATCCATTTTATAAGGCACAATGTGCTAAAGTTCCATAGGGTGCGGGTGACATTTGTATGGAAGTCCAACTTGAAAAGGCGAACTAATACAAATCAGTATAAGCAAGTAAGGAGTAGTGGCTTCAGGCTGGCTGTGCTTTCTAAAGTAGTCCTTTTTCGCGAGACAGGTGCCTCTTCACGTTAACCGGGTTCGAACTAATATTTGGACGACCACTGCCCAAGTTAATTCACCTGTGATCACTCGAGTGATGAGAGGTAAACTGACTTGGACAAATAACTTGTCCGGCTTCTGCTATCCCTCAAGTGATGAGAGGTGCCCGACAAGGCTATACGGAAGAAGTTAAAGTACAAAGAATATGAGGGTGTCGGTGACAATAAGTTCATCGTCGCAGTTTACCGAGCGCGATATACTGCAGGCGAGTTTGGAAATATATTCCAACTAATTAAAACAGGCAAAGCTCTATAAAGGATATATCTTTATTTTTTATATTACATACCAGCCCTTCTAGCAACCACCTCGATACAAGAGCAAAAATTTAATATAGCATGGGGCTTCACCTCTTTAATCTTTAACCAACTTGAAGCATTTGACCACGTATTTCTGCACTGTTCGCTAGTGGTACATGTTTGGCACATGTTCTGAGCACAATGAAAAATGCCGGTTATTTTATCACTGAATTAGGCCCATAGCAAGAAACAACGAGGGCGGATTACAGCTTGACGTGATCGTGATGATTGGATTGCAGTCTGGCACTCAATAATGGCTGGCTTTTTTATTTTCACCTGGATAGAAGACCAGGCAGACAGTATGTTCAAGAGAACGTGGCCTGGCTCATTGCGGTATATAAAAAAACAAAATAATGTGCACTTTCATAGTTTGAAAGGAGGGAAACTGTGCTTAAACTGAGTGAATTTTAAATCGCAATGTAAATAATGCAGTTTGGTACAGCAGATGGGTGACGTTTATTTTGAATTACAACCTAATTCCACTGTCATCATTTATGTGCTGCACAATTTAAAAACAAAATAAATAAAACCCATGTGTCTCAGGCAAGAATACTCAACTGCTACGTAGAGAGGTAGTGTTTAGATTGCATCCAATTATGTAAAGTTTTATTTTTCAAAATTTGCTGTAGAGCTAACATCAATTAGCGTTGATGGCGACGGCCAACTACTACACCAGAATTGGCTGTTGTTGCTCTATTGTAACAGCTTTTCCCATAAAATAATCTATTCCCATGACTACTTGAGTGCCACGGTATCCGATAGGGCCGATTGTCAACTTGGGACAGAAGGTAAGTACGCATGCGATGAGTCACCTTTTGATGCATAGATTTGAACAAAGCACATGTGCAAGTTGATTGAAAAGAATTCCTCGTGCGTGCTTGAATTTCCGTGTTTTTTACTGTCATGACGCATTGACCTTGATTAACCGAGCTCAGTGGTGTGCTCAGTGTTTATTCATTATGTGGAGTTAATATATCTGTCTAGTACACTACTCAGCTACCCAAGAAAGATCACTTAATGGGGTTCCGTTACGGGCATCGTGCAGGCTGCCGACATTGACACGTCATTAAAATAAATGCCTTGCATTGAATGTCATATAAGAACTAAACTAGCTATATTCTGTTTTCTTCACCTGCTTGTTCTTTCCAAGTATGTATATAAAAGCGCCTCAATGTTAGCCAGACCAGGCAGCGCTCGTAGTGAGATCACGATGGCAAAGCTTTCAAGCTTCCGCATTGTCGTCTTTTTGGTCGCATTTGCCTGTATTCTGTCAATTATGCAGAATGACGGGCAGTCATGTGCCTACGCAGTCCGAGTTATGCCCCCCGGTTCTCATGCCGGAATTAGAATACCACCTCGAGGAGGACGACCTGCTGGTGGAGGAGGACGACCTGCTGGTGGAGGAGGACGACCTGCTGGTGGAGGAGGACGACCTGCTGGTGGAGGAGGACGACCTGCTGGTGGAGGAGGACGACCGGGTCCACCAAAGGGTCTTGGTATGCAATATTGATTTTCTTTTCATTATGTATTTTAATAGTGCAGCTGTTTATGCTAGGTAAACTCCCGGCCACCCTTCGCGAAAACTGCCATCACTACGACGCCGTACGCTCTCTTACCTCCCCAATCCCATTTGTCAGGAGCGCAATCTCCCACTTTCCCACACTAGTCCGCCGCGGGGGAGAACAAGAGCAGAAAGAAGGGGAGACGATGAAATATTGAGAACGATAGAAAGAGATACAGACGTGGAGAAAAACAAAGGTAACACCACAAAAAGAACGTTGAAATGGACAGAGGGAACGAGATGGAAAAATATTTACGTAAGATATAAAAAGAGGATTCTGTACACAAAACAAAACGAAGAAAGTCCAAGAAATAAGTAGATCCACAAAGAAAAAGTGAAAAAAAGAAGGGCACGAAGCAAAAACCGCAAGGAAGGACGCTAAAAGAATAGATAAATACAGAAAATAATACTAAAAAGGGAATCTAACAGAGCGAGAGAGAGAGCTCGCTGAAAAGAAAACAAAGTAAAAAAAGAAGTAGAAACAAGATAGGCTGCACAATTCTTTGCATACTTGCACCACTAGTGCATTCAATTTGCGCGGGTTTGTATTTTTTTTCTTTGCACTAGCCTAACAGCCCCGTCACTATTGCTGAAAAAGTGCAAGCAGTTGGAAGAAGTGCCTTTCAAAGGGACGGTAAGAAGCAGTACTGCGAAATAATACTACAATATAAAAAAAATATTGTATTGTAAAAAAATACATAAACTTCACAAACTGGTCTCCTTAACAGCATCACACAGTGTGATTTTATGAAACCTTTTGCCACTTTTGTACCAGAATTACAAATATTTCAGGAAAGATTACCAAATTATATATGCATTTCTCGAGCAATACTATGTGCTACGTTGATTAGCTAGTACCTTCGCGAATTATTGCGAAGAAATAAACGACATATCATTCGCATAAGTACTATTCAAAATATAGTCAAAACTGTTCGTGTTTTGCTAACAGGGAAGACAGCCTGAATCGATACTGCTTTTTCATGCCGTCCTTGGTAAGACTGTCTTATTGCATATAGAACTTGCTTGTACCGAATTTAGACGGACACGTGCAGTTTTCTTGTGACACATATATTGCGATGTTGCGACAATCAAACGTTACTCGAAGTAGTCACTGTAGACAAGGGTAATGTCGGAAGGCAACAGTACACCATCTACGATAGTGTCCTTCACTCATAGCAATTATTCTAGACTACTCCAATAAACATATTAGTGGGTTTCTATCGAAAAATAAAGTGGCTCTTCGTACACAGATTGTCCCTAGCTCTGGCACGAAAGCCAGAGCCAGATGTTTTGGACAAGGCCATTCGAGCGTCGGCTAAATCCACACGTGTTTCAGAAAGGACCATGGAACTAAACTAGTCGATGATTGAAGGCAGAGAGATGATTTTTTAAAGATGTTTTATTGGTACGAATACAAGAATGTGACATGTGTTTAGTACACAAAAGGAGGTCCCAAAGTCAACGACTGTGTGGGGACGTCCTGTTAAGGGCAAGTTGAGATAAAACGCTGTTAGAGGCAACATAAGCAATAATCAAAATATAAACTAAGCATAATTGCAACAAAACATCAATATATATATATATATATATATATATATATATATATATATATATATATATATAAATATATATGTGACGTATCAAGTGATGGTTAGTAGAGGTAAAGAAGGAAGAAGTGCAGAACAGAAAAAACATGGGGTATGAGCCAGACCACGTCACCCACTCATCATAGCGTTACACAAGTCGACAGGATGGAGACCTGCCTGCCCCTTCATCAGTCGCTCAGCATCGACGCAGTTCTACGCAAGACACCCTGACCACACATGGACAACCGTGCAAGCGCCTAGCATTACGCATCGACCAGCATCATGTCAGAAGCATCTACTGACCTTCCCATCCCCAAGTACACCGGAGCAGCGGACGATGGACCCGTACAAGACTGGTTCGACCTGTTCGAGCTCCACGCTACCGCTGCATCATGGTCGGAATGGGAGATGGTCATCAACTTTACTGACTACATCTCAGGTGAGGCATTCAAATTTTACCTCACCCACATCTTCGAGAACGATGAGTCTTGGAAAAAGATAAAAGAAGAAATGATCATTCGTTTCAAAGAATACGATGAAGACCTGTTCATACCTCATCAGCGGAAGGCTTTTCAACTGACCCATCACAGTTACGCGAAGTCTTCCCGCAGTAAGCCTATTTTCCAAACGAGACCTCAGAGAAAATACACCACCATTGTACCATCATATCACTCTTCCGAAAAAACGTCACGCATTCGAACACCGACTGGTAACTTGCACGTCGCAACAGACAAGGTAAAGCCTCCGTATACCGAAAGGAATTTAGACCATTTCGGCAAAAGACTAAACCTAAAGCCGGCTTTCCCAAGAACAATGAAATCGGCATTTTCAACGTGTTCACTGCACCACAACACTTCACATTTTACTGAACCACCGAAATTCTTTGATGCTTCGTGTCACACACAAGGCCAAGATGGTTTCGAGCGTGCGACGGAATTCACGCGTGACGAGCTAGTGAATCCTCACAATACCAGCCCCTACCCTGACGTTCCGGACCAGGGTCGTTCGACAGACATTGTCAGCCTAACTACGCTGCAAAAAGAAAAACATACGCCATCAGAACCACCTGAAGCCATGTCTGTTGTGCTCTCATCATCAAGTGACAACAGACATGTGAGTCAAAGCACTGCAGGAATTTCGAATCCACCAACGCCGGCGCATTGTCAACTGACAGAAGCATTTACAATCGAGGATGAGTCACAACCATTTTGGGAGCGTTCTCATCAGCCTGTCACGCTGCTTTCAACGCAGGACAAGCCTAGCAGTACAGTGTCGACTACCGACGATCTACTGATCGCATCACCATCTGAAGAAAAGCAGACTCATGTTCCCGAAAGAGGCCCATCTGACGAACTTTCACAAGAAGACGAGCAATTTCAACAAAGGCAACTACACGAGCTCCAAGAACCGCAACGGCTACTCGAACAAGAACAACAATCAAGTGAAACCTCCTCACGAGTACACTTGTGGCTGAAAGATCTTCAGAGACAACATCAATTAAAGAAGCAAAGACGAAGTCGATGCCAAAGCCATCTTCGCAGAAAGCAACATAGACAAAGTTTTCTGCAACAGTTCTCAACGCCGTGTCTACGATTCAACAAACTGAGAGAAGACAACAGAAAGCTACGAAAGAGACGTGCAGCTACCACGTGTACAATGAAGGAACAAAGGCATCATACCATCAGCTTCGGTTCTCGCACATGCAGGCTGCAAGCACTCGTTCTGTCTCAACCACGACACAGAAAGCAGCGTCTACGACGGAGAACTTCGTGTCTACGACATCCGACTCTCAAATGCCACAAGTACTTCGACCCTTGTTCATTCATGACGAGAATCGCTGTTTCATCAGTAATTTCTACGTTCAAGGCGTGCTTCAGTTGGCCAGAACGCAACAGTCAGCCTCGTCCACCAGAGTTGTTATAAAATTCATCGGACTGCTCAATCGGCCTTGAAGATTTCGTGAGATTGTGGAACTCCGTCTGGACGTGAAACTGTGAATTGGGGCATTGTTTTGTTCATTCACTTCTTTAATTTGTTATAGTTTGTAACCAGTGCCATCTTTCGGGGGGAGGGGGAATCGTGTGACGTATCAAGTGATGGTTAGTAGAGGTAAAGAAGGAAGAAGTGCAGAACAGAAAAAACATGGGGTATGTGCCAGACCACGTCACCCACTCATCATAGCGTTACATATATATATATATATATATATATATATATATATATATATATATATATATATATATGCGTACACAGTATATACATATCAAAGGAAAACAAACATAAAAGAAAACCAAATGAATCAATGAATAATGTGAAGAGTGTAACTGAAAAAGAATACAAAAAGTTGTAATACATAACAAGTGGACATTCAAACAAGGTAGCGCTATGGTAAGAAACAGTAAGACTAGGCATGCATAATGTGCGATCTTAGTTTTTTCTTGTAGTGATGCACAGTTCTAGCATTTTTAATAACAGATGGTATTGTGTTCCAAAATGCTATAGATGAAAATTCAGCAGTTAGTTTGCCATAATTAGTACGTACCTTAGGCAAAAGGACGTTATTGTTACGTGCGAATCTAGTATTACTACGAGCAACAAGGTCGGCAGATGAGAAGATAAGAAGTGTCTTGGTTATGTATTTATAGAATATAATACCTGAGTTGTATTTGAGGAGCTCTGAAATTGTCAAAACGTTGTTATCATGAAGTAGGCATTTACCGTTAGAAAAACGGGAACGGTTAGTAATGATTCTTATGCATTGGTTCTGTAGTACTTGAAGGGAAGCCAAACGAGTGTTATAGGTGTTACCCCAGCACATTATGCCATAATTAATAGGAGAATGAACGAATGAATGTAGAATGACATTAAAGTGGAACGTGAGAAGTATGGACGAGTTTTACTCAGAGCGTGGATGCCGTATGCTACTTTCTTTTTGATGTCATAAATATGATCTATGTATTTCAAGCTAGAATCGAGAGGAATTCCGAGAAAACAAGCGCAGGGACTGGAAAAATAGAGTGCGAAACAAGAGTCAACGAAGGAAAGGATGCTGAATATTTGTGATGTGTTGAAAATACTACAAATTTAGTCTTGGTTGCGTTAATAGTTAACAAGTTAGCAGTGCACCAACTTGAAGCATTTTTCAAGTCAGTACTTAGCTTGTCGACGAGAAGTGAAATGCTTTTGTCAGAAGTAAACATGGTAGTGTCATCAGCATACAAAATGGAATTAGTGATGAACAGAGAGTTAGGAAGATCATTTATATAAATTAAAAACAGGAGCGGTCCTAAAATAATCCTTGAGGAACACCAATATTAGTAGATAATTTCTTAGAGTATACATTAGAAATGGACACAAGTAGAACGCGGTTATGCAGGTAGCTTTTTAGTAACGCTAAAGCAGGACCACATACACCGATCGCTTCAAGTTTATTAAAAAGAATGATGTGGTTTAAACTGTCGAATGCTTTTGTTAGATCGATGAATACTGATCCTGCAAATAAACCTTTGTCAATGAATTTTTTAGTTGATTGGTTAGATGGATGAGTGTCAGATCAGCAGAGAAATGATTGCGAAAGCCGAACTGACAAGGGGACAGAATATTGAATTTATCAAGGTAAATGGTTAGGCGTACTCCAATCAACTTCTCAAGAACTTTACCAAAAAAGGGCAGAATGCAAATGGGTCGGTAATTATTAATCAATGTCCTATCACCTTTTTTATGAACTGGGATAATTTTACCGCGTTTAAGCTCTTTGGGAATTACGCCTGTCTTGAATATCAAATTCGTAATGAAACACAATATATCAGAAATTAGGGACGAAATGAGTTTCATGTGAGCAGGCAGGACTTCATCGATTCCTACACCGGTATATTTGAGGTGTTTTATGACATTCTGTATTTCTTCAGGAGTAGTGGGAAAGAGAAAAAAAATTATGGCATATTCACGGGGTGAATGATGATGAATGGGCGAAGCTCCGGGGGGATTCATCGGTAAACTGCGAATCTTCCGTGTAATTCGCCCAGTCGATCATCATGTAAAGACGTGAGAAACGCTGTGTGTGTATATACACAAATCAACTTTTATTTGTTCTTAGACGATAGATGGCTTGCGATGTCCCTTCATTATGACGGCTTTATGGTCTGTGAAATGAAGGGAGAGCGGTTCCTGTATAAGATCTCGCGTCTTTCATCAACTACAAGTACCGCTTTCTAGTTTATAACATCTTGCATCTTTTCATCATCAGCTACAAGTACCACCATCTAGTAAACACTACAAGAACTAAACGAGAGGTGGCTACATACAGGAGACGGTACCGCCATCTAGTGAACACTGCAAGAACTAAACTAGAGGTGGCTACATACAGGGGACGGTACCGCCATCTGGTGAACACTGCAAGAACTAAACTAGAGGTGGCTACATACAGGCTACAGGGGACGCACAGCCCACGCCCTAAGGAGCTTAGCCCCTAAAAAACAAATGAGGGAGGCGTATAAGGGGTGTGATTTGTGTGGGACAGGGTGCGTCAGCGCTAAAAAAGTAGGGACAGAAAGCGTCAGCTATGTCGATAGGCGAGTTAAATTCAATGTTGTCGATTACAATTCTGGATACTTGGTGGTGAAAATTCCTGTTTAGAAAGCAGTTTACAATGCCCCATTTTTGTTTAGCATTATTACCTGCTTGCGATATTTTTTTCTTCTAGAAAAGAACGTTTCGCAGCTTTTAAGTGCTTGTTTACAGCGTTACGTTATCTTTTGTAGCGGGTAGTTAACTTAGTATTAAACGGCTGACTTTTAGTTTTTTTTAGAGGTTATCACGTCTACGTAAAGCAGCTAATAGCTTCTGAGACATCCACGGATTATGAGAAAATGCTAATATTTTTTTTACATTTCTTTTTGGAAGTGAATTTTTGGATTTGCGATATAATTAAGGAAAAAAATTTAGAAAACGCTTTTTGGGGATCATTACGTTATGTTTTATCTGTCGAGAGCGGAAGGAGAACAGTATTGCGAACAAGAAGTTGTTCAAGAACGAGACCGCCGAGATATCGGATATGGCGCAACTCTTTGTTGCTAACAGCCTCGATGAAAATGCTCCTCCAGCAGTCATTTTCGAATCCATCAAATGACTTTAGTGACTCAAGTCACAGCATGCTAGTGACTACACAATACTGCTGTTAGTTTGAATCGAAAGATCCTTCTAACGAGGCCATGTGGATGGAAATGTCAATCATGACAACCTCGACGCCAGACATACGTGGTATTCAAACTATATATTGTATATGCGCACGTGTCTGTGCGCCCTTCAAGAGACTACCGGCTCGATGTTGAAACAAGAAAAGGCCGTGACGGCGCGCGTCTCCTCAGCCCGGGATCGAATGAAAAAGGATTGGCGCACCACTCGAGGACTTCTGAGAGATATTCATTTCTTTTCAGCTTTGCTACGAGAAATGATAGACCATTTTGTTTTGCTTTGAGGGCACTATTTAGAAACAAGCAATTGTTATTATTATGCCATTTGAATTGCGTTACAATATGCAGATACAAGTGTACTACAATGTAGGAAACTACGGATTTGAGATATACCGCGAATGAAATATTAGCGGATCAGTTTGTTTCTGGGTTAAAAAAAGTTTTGATCCCGTGGAAGCTTTGGAGGACCATTTTGTATTTCACTGATATCAAAAGTGAGAGAGAAAGGAAAACTAAAGATAAATAGTAGAGCTGGAAGAAGAGCAGTAGAGGAGAACATAGTTTCCGCCCTCATTGCTATGCTAAAACACAAAACTCTATTTTCGTCAAAATAACGCTATAACCTGTGAAGTTAAGTAATGCGAAGCGAATTCTCATTCGTGTTTCATAGTTAGCATTGACTAATTCTTTATGCTAGGCTAAAACAACGAACATTCGTAAGAACCTACTCTTTCTTGAGGTCATTTTCTCAGAACTTTCATGTGTTTCAGCAGCCCGTTCAGTCCTCTGTTCAATTGATGCTCGTTTTACATGACATTCAATGAATAAATAAAAGGAATTCAAGCTTAGAAAATGCAACATATGAAAATTTGTTTCCAATAAAGAAGGAACAATGGCGGCAAGTATAATACCGAAATTCATTCGTTTCGAACTCATCCAAAAATTGAGTGTCAATTAGTTCAATAGTTTCAATGGCCGTCGAGCTCATTGCCATTGTTTGTTAATGCACTTTTATTTTTACCCAGGTGGCAGATCCGGAAGACGTTAAGGATGACGGAACTGCTTGCGCTCAAGGATTTGCTCCCATGGTGAATAATTGCATCAATAATAGAATAAAACATTATGAGCGCATAACTTCGATCTATTTTATTGCAACGGTGTTTCAGAGCTAGTAATGATGCTGGTTACCAATACAGAACACATTAAATTACTTCACCGGAGTGCTCCAGTCTTACCATGTAATATTCAAAACCATGGGACGTGTCGGTCAAATAACGCTGTCACTATTCTTTCTTCTTTACCCCAGAAAAAGCTTCACGACGACATCAGACGTAATCTGTCCGCGTAACCTAAATCATTGATGAAACCTTTTCACCCATGCGGTTGCTGTTAAAAATGCTGATATGGATGGAAGCAAGAGGAAAAACCAGAATGGTCACAAGAATAGGTAAACAATATTTGTTTTCACACTGTAAGCTAAGATAACAGTATACACGGTGAATATGATGAACCACGCACGGTCACAACCCGCTATTCTTCTCAGCTCTCAATATAACAGTCTCGGTCGTAGAGAGACATAGCGTACTCGGTGATAATAGCATAGTTCACACTTTACTAGTAGGTATCATTATGGGAATAAACAGCAGAACGTCACTAGAGCACAAGCAATTATATTGAAAACATTGTGTGCTAGTACACTCGGTTTTATTAACCAGGCTTTGTGAAATGACTGCAGTTGCGAGCTCCTTTAACAGAGGAGTAAGAACGACTATGCTGGTGATGCCCGTCATGAGCCCCATATTTGTGAGCGGCAAATCTCGATATGTGACACTCGCCTAGTTTTAAATGTACACTTTGCAGTAACTGTGCATACACCTTAGATACTCAAATACACTAGCTTACACAATAGTTGAAATACTATTTGCAACATGATGAACCACATTACAACGACCGAGACGAAAACAACAAAACGAAAGAGGAGACTTGAGCAGGGTTCATGATGCACCGCCAAATGAGGAATGCTTTCTCATTGCAAATTTTATGTATTCTAGAAATGGATAAATATTTTCTAAAAATTGGCATAACCCACGTACAGTGGGAATCAATGACATGCAAAGACCGAATGAGGAAATTTTATCATCATCATCATCATCATCATCATCATCAGCCTGACTACGTCCACTGCAGGACAAAGACCTCTCCCATGTTCCGCCAGTTAACCCAGTCCTGTGCTTGCTACTGCCAATTTATACCCGCAAACTTCTTAATCTCATCTGCCCACATAACCTTCTGTCTCCCCCTAACCCGCTTGCCTTCTCTGGGAATCCAGTCAGTTACCCTTAATGACCAGCGGTTATCCTGTCTACGCGCTACATGCCCAGCCTATGTCCATTTCCTCTTCTTGATTTCAGCTGTGATATCCTTAACCCCCGTTTCGTCCCTAATCCCCTCTGCTCTCTTCTTGTCTCTTAAGGTTACACATACCATTTTTCTTTCCATTGCTCGCTGCATCATCCTCAATTTAAACTGAACCCTCTTCGTAAGTCTCCAGGTTTCTGCTCCGTAGCTAAGTACCAGCAAGATACAGCTGTTATATACCTTCCTCTTGAGGGATAGTGGCAATCTAGCTGTCATAATTTGCGAGTGCTTGCCAAATGTGCTCCACCCCATTCTTATTCTTCTAGTTACTTCAATCTCGTGGTTCGGCTCCGCGGTTATTACCTGCCCTAAGTAGACATTGTCCTTTGCAGCTTGAAGTGCACTATTACCTATCTCAAAGCGCTGCTCTCTTCCGAGGTTGTTGTACATTACTTTAAAAATCTACAAGGGATCAACTGCTACCACAGTGCTCCATAAAGAAAGCAACAGAATACCAATCAAAAAGGGTGTAAGGCAGGGGGGACACAATCTCCCTAATGCTATTTACCACGTGCTTACAGGAGGTTTTCAGAAGCCTACAATGGGAAAAGTTAGGATAAGAGTTAATGGAAAGTACCTTAGTAAACTGCACTTCGCCGATGACATTGGATTGCTGAGTAACTCAGGGGACGAATTGCAACTCATTATTACGGAGTTGGACAAGAAGAGCAGAAAGGTGGGTCTTAAATTTCATCTGCAAGAAGGTTGATATGGCACTCTAAAATCAGCACAACGTTACGAGGCGGAGGTAAATTAGGTCCTGCATGACTTTCATATTAGGATTATCATGTTTGAACGTGTCATTTGCTTTCGTCATCTATTCACGTCACCTGATCCCAAATTTGGTATATGGGGAGCTAGCGCAACGGCCACGAGTGTGCTATGAGCGTAGCATGGAGTTCAATTTTACATGGCATGCATGCCATGATTATCAAGTTTGGACGTGTCATTGACATTCGTCGCACATTAGGTTACGTAATACCAAATTTGGTATATAGGGAACTAGTCAAACGGCCGGGAGCACGCTAAGAGCGTAGCACGTAGTCATGCTTTACATGACACGCAAATCATGATCATCATGTTTGGAGGTGTTATTTACCTTCTGCTTCTATTCACAATATGCCATACCAACTTTGGTGTAAGTGGAGCTAGAGAAATGGCCGCGAGCACATTATGAGCGCGGCATGTGGTCATGTTGTTTCATGACGCGCATCTCATAATTATCATGTTTGTACCAGTCACATACTTTTGTCTTCCATTGACGTCCCGTAATACCAAACTTGTTACATATCAAGCTAGCGAAACGGCGGTGAGCGCATCGTGAAGTGATCAATATACTCCGACATAACGTTCACGCGCGCGCGATCTGGGCGTAGGGACGCTACGCTAGCAAAACGCGAGCACTCTTATAGCTTGACGCCAAGCGCGACCACCGTCTGTCGGTGCAGCCCGGCGGCAACCGGTGCGAAATTCGACATGCTGCATTTCGCGCCGACGACGTTGCCCGGACAGCACCGTGTCTGCCTAGCTTCTTGATGAAGGGACTCCGGTCACGCTCAAACGCGCATGCGTCAAAGCAACGCAGCGCGGCGCACGCCTGCGAGTATGTGCCAGGCAAATAGGCGCCTCACGCGGCATCGCCGGCGTGACGCGACGAAACGAACGCCGGCACGCACGTCGACCGGCTAGAGTCGAAGTGTATTGCGCTTTGAGTGTGGCATGTAGTCGTGTTCTTATATGGCACGTATCTCATGATTACTATGTTTGCGCCAGTTACATACCTTCGTCATCCGTTCACGTGACGTAATACCAAACTTGGCATACGTGAAGCTAGCGAAACGCCCCCGTGTGCGTCATGAGCAATGCTTGTAGTCATGTTGTTACATGACCTGCATATCATGATCATCATGTTTGCACGAGCTACGTGCCTTCGTCACTCATTCACGTCCCGTAATACCGAATTTGGTATATGTTAAGCTAGCAAAACAGCTGCGAGCGCATCATGAGCGTGGCATGTAGTAAGGCTCTACCATGATACGCATCTCATGACTATCATGTTCACACCAGTGATATACCTTCGTCGTGCATTATTCACGTGCCGTAGCACCAAATTTCGTATATGTGAAGCTATCGAAACAATTGCGAGCGTACCATAAGCGTGGCGTGTAGTCGTGATTCATGACTTACATGGCATGCATGTCATAATTTCCATGCTAGGGTCTGTCACTTCTGTTAGCTATACAGTCATGTCATACCATGCCAGTTTTGTAAGGTTTCATGTGAACAAAACCAACGCAAGAGCAGCACGAGTATGAAATATAAATCATAACATTCATGACATACTTAACATGATAGCCATGTTATGACTAGCCAGTTATGTTCTCCATACAGTCTTGTTATGTCATACAAAATTTCGTATTATACCATTACGGAACGGCCAGGAGAGCTAAAGGTTGTAGGCTGCTAGATAGATAGATAGAAAGATAGATAGATAGATAGACAGATAGATAGATAGATAGATAGATAGATAGATAGATAGATAGATAGATAGATAGATAGATAGATAGATAGATAGATAGATACGCTTAAAGTCGCCGAAGTTCACTGAGAAATGCTTCCCATTTGAAATATAAAGCTTCAACCCTCCCCCCTTTACCTAAAATGTACAAAAGTGGTTATGACATAGACATTTGTCCCCATTCACTATACTAAGGAATGCGTGCTCAAATAAAGATTTTCTCCAATGGCCCATATAAAGATGTCCAAAAAACTATGAACCTAATGTCATAATCACAGCCTTGAGTGTGGAGGTTAATACTCCAACTAGCAAGTGATATGACACTCGCCCAACTGCAAGTGCATTTATAAGTGATATGGGAACCTAGACGGACCAATAGTGCAGCAAACCACTTTTATACTCGCCACCTTTCATGACAAGTGTTAATGTTCTTCGTTAACGAATAACGTCAGAAAAGTAATGCTATAATTATGTAAACAGGAAATACACAAGAAAAGCGGTTCAATATAGTTGTCGTGAGCTTCACATTCGTCCTGTACTTAGAACCACTCCAATAAACTATCTATATGTACAATCATCTAAACTACCTATTTATCTATTCATTCATACATACGCACACGTCTGGCTGCTTTCGTGGTCACCTTCATCACTAACTTTCTTATCCAAAAAGGTATGGCACATACCCCCGTACCACAAGCCACGGTTTCGGATATGTGCCACAGGTGATGTACGCTTTACATCTATACACTCACAGCGGCAGGAGAGTGTTGGTAACTCTTTTTACGGGAGTAAACACTTGCACCGTATACATTTAACTTCCTTTAAAGGGGTTCTGAACTCTCCCTGTATGGAGTAGGCGCACTCTCTCGACAGAGTTCTGGTACTGTAGGTTGAACAAGAGGCAACAAACTCCCCTGTTTTCTTAATGGAGGGCATGTACTCTCTTTGGGAGTTACGCTAGTCTATCACAAAATTTTATCATCTGTCGGGATAAAGTGCATCAACTGCCTCCAAGAGTAGAATCCCTCTTGCTGCTAGGACTAACGTTAAAAAGTAAATGTTTGTCTAGCAATTTGTGGAATCTAGCAGTGAACAAGCATGCTACCATAGGTTTCTTGAAGCTTTTCGTCACCTTTTCATGATGGGCATCAGAACAAACATTCCGACCATGAAGAACACAGCAACACTTGACATATATACCCCTCACGCTATGGACAACCAGACACGCCGCTACTGGTATAATAAAGATAATAGTCTTTCTTGGAAATCTTTGACGCAAAAATTTTGGTCTGTCTGTCCATTTATCTGCTTGTCCCCCTAACGATACCGGGTGCTCTAAACGGCAGCAGCCGATACTTCGAATGGCCGACCCCATCCGCAGTGCCCACCGATGTTGCTCAAGAT
This sequence comes from Rhipicephalus microplus, assembly GCF_043290135.1. NCBI lineage: Eukaryota > Metazoa > Arthropoda > Arachnida > Ixodida > Ixodidae > Rhipicephalus > Rhipicephalus microplus. The sequence continues at coordinate 23,614,137 of NC_134706.1, read as the reverse complement.
TTAGCGTTCATACTTGTGCGATTGTGAATTAAAAATTAATTATTGCGCATATCTTAGGCACCATAACAACACGTCAATATTCTGTATGTGCGTATTTTACTAGAAAAGGCATACATATGTAATTCTAAGGACCATTGTGATTATCACGATGCGCTGACCATGCAACGCTTGCACGAAAAGGCAAGTGTTTCCAACGCTTTGCTAAGACATCACGGTGGTGGCACCTACCCGTCGCCTTGCGTTCTACACCTTTTCACCTCAGAGACGGGCGCACACGTCCGTCTCAGAGCCGCACGCTTCGTTTTCCGAGATTACTGCCAGATAGTGCTCACGTTTTACGTGTGACGTGACTTGATGCACTCGTTCGCCTCCGCTCCTAGGTCGAGGCACTCTAATGCAGCGCCTCGAGATAACCATTCACCAATTTTCTTGCGCAGAACATGAAATAAACGTGTTGTTCACTCTCTCCAGGCGTAAGATCTTCATCTTTCGACGACATTTGCAGTATAAAATGCAGATACGGGGCCATTTTTTAACCATGATGCCTAGCACGCTTTCCAGGGCCGGTGGCGCTACACATCTATTACGTGTATTTCAAGTGCAAATCTACATAGAGAACGTGTAAGCATCTTGTAGTCGTTACGTACACCTTGGGTACGTCGACCTCTCACTATAAATCTAGATTACGTTTAATAGGTTTTTCATTATTAAATTCCAATAAATAGAGTAGAGTTTCACTATCGGTTAACCTGAATGAAGCATTGTTTCTTGCGTACGGTGTCCGCACAAGGAGCGATGAGCATCGATGCGGCGTGCTTTTAGCCTGCGCACACGGGCTGCCACCGAAAACCGCAGGGTATACCAGCCGGCAGATTGCTGACTCATATAATTGAAAACACCAGCTTGTCCTTCGATACGCGTTAATAAAGAAACGTGACGAATAATCTTTGTGCACATTCGATTTGGTTTTAGCAATTGCTTACGTATGCCAGCTATAGATATCGGTTCAGACATACAAAACAGTACACACTGATACGGCCACCGCGCTAGCATAGCGTCGCTTGAACAAGAAAAAAACACTTTCTTTAAACTCGGGTACTTACGTAAATCTGCCCTTTTTTTTTGCCTGAACGTGCGAGCCTCCACCTTCTCCCGTCTGTAAATCTGCAAGAGCTGGTTCCGGGCATCCTGGAATCTGATTTTTGCAACAGCCTAGCTCAAAAACCTGCTCAGGACTGTTCAAATCAGGCATTCTGGTAGTCTCGTCTATTTTGCCGCTGTGCTCTCCTGGACGCCGCTTATCGACTAGTCGGTCGACGCTCGCACTTTCAGGTTAAAATAATGAGGGAGTGTATTTATCGAACCTTACTCTCGACATGAAACTTCTGTGCTTGTCGACCAGCAAAAAATGGAAACCAGTTAATGAACTCAGCCGTAATGGCTCATTCACACTTTAAAAGCGAAACAAAAACGCCAGGGTGGCCGGAAAACCACAATCGCGCGCGTCAAAAACGTTCACATTGGTTCTGCTTCTTGTGCATGCCACCACCACCCTGTTACCTACATTAAGAAGTCATTCCGATTTCCAGTCTAGTTTCGTACCGAATTCTAGTTATTCATGCATAGCACATAAAAGAAATGATTTGCACCTTTTCAAATGTTGTTTCGGAAGACGCACCAGCCACAAAGACGTGAGTAGATACACCAGCAGCGTTGGCAGCCGATTCTGCCGGCTGTACAAAAGCGAGACACGTTCGGGCATGCTGACTCACTGCTGCTGCACTATTTATTTTCAGTCTTTTTGGTTGTCATAATCCAAACCAAGCTCTTGATGAACGCGTCTTCGTTGAAGTCGCGAAGCTTCGTCGTGCTGCGTGGGTTGTTTGCAATTTGTGCTGTTGCGAGCCATGGTCGACGCCTTTGCCGCCATGTTGAAATTGTATCCCACTGTTTGTATCACGTGATCTGGCTAGAGCAGCCTGAGCCGTGAAGTAGAAAGACTATCTGCTTCTTCTTTGCGAGAACATCGGTCACAAACTGATTTTTGTCGCGTCAACCTCATGCGTGTTTATTTTTTTTTGCGGCGGCATAGCGGCGAAGCGAGTAAATTTCCAATGAGCTTTGCCGCTTTCGTTCTCTTCGAGGCCAAGTGTGAACACCCTTTATTAGCCGCAATTAGCCCCCGTTTCCGGGTATTTTTATTGTGATAGCAATTGTATTGCAGCTCGCGGCTGGATTTCGCCGCCGGCGTCAGCGTCGACGTCAGCGTCGACATCAGCGTCGATCATACACCGTATATGTTTACGTATCTTTATATATGAAAACGCAAGAAAGCAAAAATCCCAGAAAAAAGACTGCGGTGCGCGGAATCGAACGTGGGACCTCTGCGCCATGAATTCGAAGCGTTAACCAATGAATCTCCTGGGGGACTTACCGTGTTTTCAGCATTATCAGCAAGATGACGCAGTGAGCGCGCAGCGGCTCTCTTCTCTCGTGCGCACTTTGGCCCGCGTAGAAAATAAGGGAAAGTACGCTCGATCGCGCACCCTTATCTCGCAGTGGGGAGAATCATACGTCTTGGCTAGCCCTTGGATTTCGTCGGAACGATTCTGTTGTAGTTACCGGGCGCACATAGGTTACTGCAATCGTTGCACAGCTTCCGTTTGCGAAAAGGGCATGATTTCCAGACACAGTGAAGTTACAACTGAGACGCTTATTCGCGTTCATCTGTACCTGTGAGTACGTTCTATGCGTCATTTGTGCGTGATTAACGCGGAGCACGTTTCGATATGCTTGCCATTCTGCGCGTGACCTTTCAATTTGTTGCTATTGTGTTCATTGCTTCGCCTTTGCGGCAAAGCTGTGACTTTTTTGTGTATATTGTCGCTGTTTATGGTAAACAGAATACCGAGACCTTTAGTCGAAGAACGAATGGACTGTTTTACGAAGCAATCAAAAGAAAAAAAGTAAACTCAGACACCCCTTCTTTGGCCATTGTTTCGTTCTGTGAGGCTGTCGAAGCGCACATCGTCTTCGTTATCTGCGTAATCAGGGCAAGACATTCACCTTACCCTAAAACAGCGTCGCACGGATGTTATTGTCGAGTAAGTCATTCGGGTTTAAGGACGCTTTGTACAAGCGGCAGTCTCTCGCAGAGGGATTAGTTTACCAACCGCTTAATGTGTACTACGCGCGCAAGTACAGGTTAGTGCTTGCGATTTCTTGTACAGGGAGGGGGGGGGTACCTGGAAAGACCTTACAGGTGACGTCACTTAGTCGTCGCAGCACTTGATAAGGTCCGCAGCTTCTCCTGAGAAGCTTTTCAGATACTCCTTGTCTTCGTGCATCAGTGCACTACATTGTCCCAGGTTTCGTACGTTATGCAATACATACGTTCTCTATGTTAGGAATTATAAAAAAATGGTGGTGCCTAATAGCTTCAGTAGCATGTCATGCATAGCCGGCAGCAGTTTTCATGTTATGAAGACGCAAATTTTAGTCGGAAAAGAAAATCACGTCTGTCTTCAAACAGCGACACATGACACCGATTGGCATGTTTCATTTTTACCAGTTCGTTTACAGCGCAGTTCGCAAGATGGGACGTGGCTCATCAATATGATTGATATATTTAATATAAGGGGTTTGACGTCCCGAAACCACCATATGATTATGAGAGACGCCGTAGTGGAGTGCTCTGGAAATTTTGACCACTTGGGGTTCTTTAACGTGCACCCAAATCTGAGCACACGGGCCTACAACATTTGCGCCTCCATCGGAAATGCAGCCGCCGCTGCCGGGATTTGATCCCGCGACCTGCGGGTCAGCAGCCGAGTACCTTAGCTACTAGACCACCGCGGCGGGGCGGTACGTCAATGTGTCTATTATACCAAGCATTTTATTGCTCTCTTCTTGGTGCTCCGGAACTTCTCTGAGCTCGTGGCCTGTTCAACGTAATAGGCGTTAGCCCATCATGCTTGGGGGCCTCAAGCGTGATGAGTTAACGCCTGCTGAACCCCAAGGTGGGCCTCAGCATTTTGTCTGTCTATATGAGACCTTCATATGCTATAAATACCTATAAGTATGAAGAGGTCATACGGCACATTATTTCCTCGAAAAGGCAGGAAACGAATACTGCGTTCCTTTTAGCAGATCCCCATAAAACGCACAATCGCAAGTCAATAAAAACATGTTCTGTACTCTATGCTTTGTTACACAAAAGATAGTTCCCTTCCCACGGCTTAGATTGAAAACGTTAAAGGTCATAAGTATATAAATAAAATATTTGGGGCGCAACTGATACAAGCAAGCAAAAAATGGCAGCATATCCACGGGGTGAATGATGGGGAGTGGGGCGAAGCATCAGTCTGTCCATTCGTTCTTGCTTCCATCCGTCCATGCGTCCGTCTGGATGACCGTCCGTGCGTCCAACCGCCCGCCGGTGAATGCTTCTGTTCGTGCGTCCGCACGTCCATCCGTGCATCCGTCCTTGCGTTCGTCCATGCATCCGCCCCTGCTTCTGTTCATCTGTCGATTCGTTCGTGCAGCCATCCATGCGTCCAGTAATGTATCTGTCTGTGTCCGTTCGTTCTACTAATCAACACTCCAAGTACCACCACCTCGCATCTTTTAATCATATATTCCGCATATAGAAGCACCACCATCCAGCGGACATTCCAACTATCAAACAAGAGGTGTCGCACGCACACTTTTTTACGGCTTGTGCTTCGTGTCTACTTCCCATCTTTAACCACCTCGAGTTCATGGTATATACTAGTTCACTGTAATCATGACACTGCTGTCCAACGCTCGCTAAACTTTTTTAAAACCTAGGAGGTTACGCCCAGTGAGTATAGCGTACCAAACCTTTCTTGTCAGATAGTGCTTAATGTACATGCCAATGCCTGCCAATGGGGATTGAGAGACAGGAGAATTGGGATTTTAGTTAACGCGGACGCTGCGAATTTTTTATTGTTCAACAACGCACAGAATAAATCTCCCACCGGCGCCACGTTGAAGGTGAAAGCATGAGACAGCTTACGCACCACGACTACGACCAGGGACGAACGGGTGCCGCTTTAAGGAGTTTTGCCCCTAAAAAAGAAGGAGACAGGATACGGAATCAGACTTTCAACTCATTTATTTTCGTCACATCGCCAAAATATACATGCTTACAGAATGCCCTCAAAGAGGGAGCGCAGCGCAAGTGAATATCACATTGCACACACAAAAACCCAAACAGAAGAAAGCTATCGCACAGCGCCATCATGAAACAGGTATTCTATCTTGTACAAAGTGATCGACGGGACACTGACGCATTCGTTCTCCGATCTTTGTTTCTTATATGCCTCAAGTACTTCACGTGCTAACGTTTCCCTGCTTCGTCCTAACACACAAATTTCTCGAAAGAGTTGTGTGCAGCCGCACGAAGCACAATGTAAGGAAAGGTATAAACCCACAATGTTAATTGAAAACATATGCTCCCTAAGATGATAATTAACATAGCGTCCTGTTTGGACTATGTGCACCTTTCTACAGCTCAACGGAATTTCATAAATAACGCCCACTATGCAACGCAGAACTGGCCGGACGTGCTTATTTTTGCGTGAAAGGTTAGCTTTTTGCGAAGATATGCAGAAACAAGCCTTCGACTGCAGCTGGTTGGGTAGTTAGAAGACCACTGGAGCGTCAGGCCTGTTTCCAACTTTCTTCATATTCTGGGCAATTTTCTGCATGCAAGGCGGAAGCAGTGGTTTATTGTTCCGCGCAGCCTCCGGCTGTCGGCTCCATCCTCTAGTTTCTAAAGCTGTCATTAAACGCTGCACATTCGTGTTGGGTGTACAGACTCCGTGCACGCAAAAACCTTCTGCCCGAGGGATCTGCACACTCTACAACTGTGAAAATAGCCAATGCGACAATGTGTCTCCGGTCTGCGCTTGTATGTCGTGTGAGCACAGCATAGACGAAAGTTTTCAAGTACAGATTTCAAGGCTGGCTGCAGCCGGTTTGCCTTCGGTGGTCCTGACCAGTGTGTCCGAATCTCTGCTCCGGAAGCTTAAAGGACACCCACTCGTCAACAACGCCGAGCAAGTGGTACAATCTGCGTCCTCAGTAACGAAGAAAGGCGGGACTTGAGAAGATAAGATTCATTTCTTTTTCCTGTGTTTGCTTTTCCTCCGCAAACTACAGCACTGTTCTATTTGCCTCGTTGTTAATGATTGATTGATTGTTAGGGTTTAACGTCCCGAAACCACCATTTGAATATGGGAAACGCCGTATAGTGGAGGGCTCCGGAAATTTCGACCACCTGGGGGTTCTTTAACGTGTACCCAAAGCGGAGCACACGGGCCTACGGCATTTTAGGCCTCCATCGAAAATGCAGCCGCCGCAGCCGGGATTCGATCCCGCGACCTGCGGGTCCACAGCCGAGTACTTTAGCTACTAGACCACCGCGGCGAAGCGCTTCGATGTTAGGCGCAGGATACATATACTTTTGCTGGCAGCAAGAAGGAAATGTTGATTGGTTTTTGTTTGCTGTGGTTTATAATGAATTTTCACTGTGCTGAAAATGAAAGTAAAGAATAACCTAGCATTACCAATCTTAAGCAAATACATAAAGAAAACCTTCCTCATATATAGGTATTGCGTAGACACAGCAACAGTAAGAACAACAAGAAAAACACAGTTTGTGACACCTGTTGATGAATAGAAAACCACATCTGGTGCAGAGTGGGTTTCATATCGAATGACTGTTTTGAGCTGAATATATAACCAAATTAGTCACCCGAGGTATTTGTTTCGAATATGTTCGATAGCTACTTTGATCACATTATATTGTTGTCAAATATTAGTTTCAATGTTTTGGGTAGACAAATGTAACCTTTTTTTTTTTGAGATATAAAAGAGTCGATAGCCAGATATTTTAATTAGCGCCATTTGTTTCAAAACTATTCTGGCACCTTTTCATGCTGTAAGAGTATTGTTTGTTTAAACGATGCCTCTTTTTATCCTCTCACCTCTGCTTCTTACCATCTTGAAGATGATGCACTTGTACATATAACACTTTTTCCACTACGGGTTGTTGAAGCGACACAGTTTTGAAGATATTTGCACTCGATGTTCTATGCGTATGCGTTGTAATAGTGCTGTTGTATTCAAAAGTGGTCTGTTTACAGTCTGCTTCAGCTGAAAGGGTGTACTGGTAGTATATAAGGCATGAGTGACTATTGCTGACGGGGGTACTTTATAAAGCAAGCTGCTGTCATTTTTTCATAAACCTATCTATTGGAGCAAACCTTTCTACGCACAAAAAGCAATCACAGAAAAAGTTCGACTGGTTCGAGTACCTCGTAAGCTTGCTCACACTGGTACAAGCTAGTGATTGGCTACGTAATGTTAAAAAAAAGGCTGGCTAATGAAAAAAAGAGACAGGTGCTGTAATCTATTTGTTCGAACACGTGACAGTCATGGTGTAACTTGAATGAAAGCAGAGCTGGTGGAAAATATTCGTGGGGTAAATTTCGTGAATTTTCTTTCTTATGTGATAACTGAACTTTCGCCGAAAAGTACAGCAGCTTTCAAATTATTTTCGCACACCGAAAAATGCTGGCTGCCTGCCATTAATTTAATGCACTAGACAAAGGCTATAGTCGTCCTTAAAAAAGAAAGAAAAATAAATCTGTACTTTCAATGCAATTTCCTCCTTGGCCTCGCATGTGTCGCGACATTTTACAAAAGCCACTTACAATTTTCTTACGAGTAGCGGGGGTACAAAATTTATGCGCAATGGGATACTGCTGCAAGTGTCTTCACTATATTGTTGTGGTTCTGTATATAGGCCACGGTATGAAACAGCACATGAAAGTTCATTGTTGGTGGTTGTACTCTTCACTTTTTAAAGACCTCATTCATTATCTCTGCTGACCTTAGGCTGCTTTTTTTTGCGTCATAGAAATATATCTACGAAAGGAAGCCATGTAGAATGTTGTTTTAATTTACAAATGTTACTCTACTTTTCTAAAGCGTAGCGCCTGTTTCTTGCCTGAAATGACGCATGTACGCACCTTCAGTGCAGTAGGAAACGCGCTCACAGAACACAGCGAGAAGATGAACCGGCGCATTAACTTCGAAGCTACCAGGGTAATCGAAACCGAAGGTATAGCCAAACCAAAATACAATTCCTCGCATGTTGACGCTTTCAAACAACAGCTCGAAACATTATTTGTTCATTTAAAACCCTGTCGAGCATGTACGTACATGGCCTAAAAGAATAAGACAACAAATTAACCAGGATGGTGGTGTGAACGGCAGTAGAGAAGGAGAAAATGATCAAAAATAGTGGTAGTTTCAGAGCTCGCCAGGCAGTCACCTCCTGTACAGAAGACCAGACAGGTTTTTAACTGTAGGGCTGCTTTTAACGTTAAATACTGTCTGTTATACGTGGCTGTGGAGTCCGTTTATTTACATAATTTTATCGAGCCAGACAGACTTGTGTCAAATATACTGCCGCACACCCTCCTTCTAATCTTTTTTGCCCCCGTACGTCGCACGTGTAGATACTGCCTTACGGAATCCGCACGAGAATGTCTACGAGCATTCTAGATAGTTTTCGGAGCCCCGCTACGGTGGTATAGCGGCTAAGGTACTCGGCTGCTGACCCGCAGGTCGCGGGATCAAATCCCGGCTGTGGCGGCTGCATTTCCGATGGAGGCGGAAATGTTGTAGGCCCGTGTACTCAGATTTGGGTTCACGTTAAAGAACCCCAGGTGGTCAAAATTTCCGGAGCCCTCCACTACAGCGTCTCTCATAAACATATGGTGGTTTTGGGACGTTAAACCCTAAAAATCAATCATTAGATAGTTTTCGGACAATCTATCAGGCTTAGGCGCGCGCAAACGCGGCTGGAGCTGAGTTTATTCTAGCACAAACTCGCCCATCGGACATAACGCTCGAATGTTCGAAGCCACGCGTAGAAATGCCGGCGCTTATTGACGCTCATCAGATTACTGACGCCCGGTATACGCACCGTTCGGCGCCACTAAACAGTGTGTATTGGTGTATAGTCTGACTTTCCATTTCTAGGCCACAAGTTCGGCCAAATCAAAAGTCGCATGTTGGGCACGTCGGTTGCTCCCTAAGTCCTGGTGATTGATATGTGGAGTTTAACGTCCCAAAACCACCATATGATTATGAGAGACGCTGTAGTCGAGGGCTCCGGAAATTTCGACCACCCGGGGTTCTTTAACGTGCACCTAAATCTGAGCAAATGGGCCTACATCATTTCCGCCTCAATCGGAAATGCAGCCGCCGCAGACAGGATTCGATCCCGCGCCGCAAGTCCTCGTTACCAAGACGTGACAATATGTGTTTAAAGTTACGTATATATTAACGCTTGCGCAATGACAGTATCACCTCGTTATTTAGTTTCCACATGGGCTATTTATTAAAAGGCGCCTATATATCTTACGACATGGGTGAAATTATACAGGCAGTATGCTTTAGGATTCTTTTTATGTATTTATTTCATTTTTGAACAATACATTTTCATTCTCCGCGGACAGGACAAAAGGAGGTAGTGTGCCTCCTGACGAGGTCCTACTCGCGCAGGGCGTATATGAGGCCAAATGCCGGGACAAATTTTAATATGCTATAGGCCGGAAAGATTATTAATCAATAATGTGAAGCATAACTTTTCAGGCAGCTATGGTCATATCAATGCCAGTCTTATGTTTTGTTATTTTTTTAAATAAAAATTTTACCAAAATGAGCCTTACTGGACACTAACTGAAGTTCGAATTATTAGAAAAAAGCCAATTTTATGTAGAGACATTAAAAAAGCTTTCCACCATTGCGATGAAGGAAAATCACTTGGATCATATAGTTATTACGAACATTGTAATTAATAAGCCAATTGTTAGTACATTAGCACTGCGAACTCTTTCACACAACATGCAGCAATAGTAAATCTTGTGGAATGATTTTTCTTATTGATGTTAATTGTACACCTAGTTATGTGGCGGAGAAGCATGTCGTCTTTTAATGAAAAATGTTCATTAGCAACGAAGTTATGACTCTTCGCATGTACACGAAAAAGTACCTGAAAAATAGGCTCTGGGAAACTCAACAAAAATATAAACTGTTAGAGACCTTGGCTAAGTTGATGAGGAGTGCTAAAACTCTCTATAATAGTAACCAGTTTGATGATGTATGATATCACATTGCGCCTTTTCTCGAACGGCAACGCGACACTTTTTCTAGCGTGCTTTGGAACATCAGTGTAGTAGTGATGGGATGTTTTCACGATGCGGGAACAATCGTTTGTGAGGCAAGCATTTGCAGTGTAGATTGTACGCTTGACGCAAACTTGCTTTAAAACATAAAATGGGATTTCGTTACCAATAATGAAAGGAAACACAGCGTCATTCAAAGCAAATTTTATGGAAGACACGCTCGCATACGTGTCTTAGAGCGAATCAAGACACATATGAGGCTGCACTATGCAGGTAATGCAAGTTTTGTGCATGCTTTGCAGTCGCGTTGTCTAATGCGCAATTAAAGCAGCATGTATATTTGACCACTGTGAACTATTCAATGACGTACTTTTGAATCTTGAAACGTGTGAACTGCACACACTCTCGTTCACAGCGTGCTACTATACTCGCGATTAGAACAAAGAAACATATCCAGTGTGCTTTAAAAACAGCATATTTGACAGTTATGCGGTACTTAATGCCCCAACATTAGATTAATACTAAAACATCCCTGTAAACTTATCATTTGTAAGCTCAAAAGGCGTATACGCATCTAACCAGATGAAACCGCCACCTCATATTTGTCTTGATTCGCTCTAAGGCACGTATGCGGGTGTGTCTACCATGACAGCTTGCCATTGAATCTTTCACATAAAATCGATCTCCTCAAATCATGAGATTCACTGTATTGTACGGAGTGCCACAAATAAAAAGTGAGGAACTAATTTAAATGTTCTATTGCCTGGTACTTATGCTCAAGTGCTAAGGAAAATAAGGTTGCAGGGGTCAAGCTCACAGCAAACATGAAGTTACACTTTATTTTCCATAGCACTCTAGCATAAGTACCAGGCAATAAAAAATTGAAATTACTTCCTCCCTTTTTATTTGTGGCACTCCATACAATACAGTGAATCTCATGATTTGTGGAGATCAATTTCATGTGAAATATTCAATGGCAAGCTGTCATAGTAGACACGCTCGCATACGTGCCTTGAAGCGAATCAAGACAAATATGAGGCTGCGGTTTCATCTGGTCAGATGTGTATACGCCTTTTATGCTTACAAATAATGAGTTTACAGGGATATTTTAGCATTACTTCATGTTAGCTATTACCATGACTTCAACATTGAACAAAGTGCTAAATATTAAGCTAATTATGCGATGAACACAATTGCACTTTCACTTTTGGTTTCGTAGATCATAAGTGATGTCAATGTCTTGCTTGTTTTTTTTTTTTTCTTGAAAGAGACTGTATGGACAGAAACCTTATACAGCAATGTCTTCGGCAAATAAATTACCCGCTTTTTACAACCAGAAACCAGAAAATGAAATAAAACTTCTTGCTTGTCCACTTGGCTGCGTTCATCAGACTATCTCTTGTTTGATCAGAGTGACCTTTTGCACAGCCCGTTGAAAAGTGGAGATCTCGAAAATTCATTTCTCCTAAAAAATGAAAAAAACAGTCATGCAAGTTAAGGAACCAAAAAATGAATTGACGTTTTTTTTCGAAAAAAATATGAACAGTAAAGAAGTGCGACCTAACTAATGGCATGTCCTGCTGTTGTAAAGTGTGTCTACAGAAAGAAAAATACCTCAAGGAAATTCTCCGTGTTTTGATAGTCAATTTAAGGGCCCATTCATATTCCTGGGGAAGAGACTTTTTTAGACGTATATGCTTCCTTTGAACTTGTGTAGGTAGGTGTTCGTTCCCGCCATGCACTAACTACCAATATTTCTAGAAATGACGCCATCGTGCTTTAAAAAAAAACAATACATTACCTAAACACATGAGCGTGTACGTTCACGTAGTTAGCCGAGTAACGTGAAAAATTGGGAACACTCCAGTAAACATTTCATTCTGTGTATAAATGGCTTGCAGTAACGTCACCTAATCCACCATGTCGGAGAACGGCAGGACACAGTGAAGGTTTCTGACGCCACGCGTTCATGCAATGACTGTATCACTTCGGTGTTCTTTTGTTATTGACGTAAAAGGACCAATAAAATACTGGCTACATATTAACCATATTGAAGCAAGTCAAGCGCAATGAGATTATACTGGCTTTACGTCATCAAGGCCGCCATGCAGATGAACTAGTATGTTATAGAACTGCGACCATAACGTCACGTGCAAGCGTCTACGTATTTGGTTAGAAAATTCTGAGATAGTGCCTCTCTGCACTAGAGAATGGACAAAATACTTAATAACAATGATACACTCAGCAACTCGTTTTATTCTTTTCAGGTAACATCGAAATAGTGACATTCGGTTTCATTATTTGCGAGTTTGTGTAAGCTTGTCGCAACGTTGTCATTTATGTCCACTGGAGCATATTGTTTTTCAGATATTACAGGCAGCTGCAACAAAAAATTACACAGTCTGAAGAAAAAAACAATGGAATCAAACGGGCTGTGTAGGAAAAATCACGAAAATATAGGCAGACAAGAAAATACCCACATGGAAGTGTGTTTGAAGACAAATGTTCTGTGTTACAGAGGCATTGCTACCATTGTGCATATATAGCTCAGTGCATTTCACCTAATTCATTATTTCACTGGCACTGATCCCTGAATGTATATCACATAGCGGTATAGTAAGCAGACAGGTAAAGAGACAGTTATTTTGAAAATTTGCAGGTTGTCAAAGCGAGTTTTGTTACTTAACATAAGATGGTTCGTGAATCTCTGACGGGAGTATACAACAGTCGGAGAAAAAAGAACTGCTGATCCGTTGCTGATTTTAAAGGCAAGCATTCGTATGTTGGGTGGGCACAATGATTTGATTGATTGGTTGATGTGTGGAGCTTAACGTCCCAAAACCACCATATGATTATGAGAGACGCCGTAGTGGAAGGCTCCGGAAATTTCGACCACCCGGGGTTCTTTAACGTGCACCCAAATCTGAGCACACGGGCCTACAACATTTTCGCCTCCATCGGAAATGCAGCCGCCGCAGCCGGCATTTGAACCCGCGACCTGCGGGTCAGCAGCCGAGTACCTTAGCCACTAGACCACCGCGGTGGGGTGGGTGTGCATAATGAGCGTTTCCAAAAGTGTGATTGTAAGGCAATGACGACACCATACAGTACTTATTGTCTGGCGGGTATATGTAAAGAGCACTTTTTTATGACAATGCACCAGCTAGCTTCATTCATATGCCAAAGCGTCTAATGATTAGATACTTTGCTCTTCAGCGCATCAGAAGCATGTAATGAATCATCGTGTGGTGGTGGCAACAACTTTAGTAATGGCTCCCGCTAATTTGTGGTCTTAGCCTAGGCCACCGCCGAGGAGGATCGGAGATCCTCCACGGCGGTGGCTCATGGATTTCCTGGATGGTCCACAGCTAATCTTGGGGGATGGAGTTGCGAAGCGCCGCTGCTTCCTTTGAGGAGACTGAATTTTCTTCTGTTAAAATTGTAGATGCCCGGAGAGTGTGCCTAAGCGATTCTTCAGTCCATCCGCATAATTTGCAACTATCATCTAGATAGACGCCTGAATATATCCTCTCAAACTGAATGGGGTTGGGGAAGGTATGCGTTTGTATTTGCCTCCAATCTACCACTTTGGATCTGTCCAGTTTTGGGCTTGGTGGTGGAGAAATACGGCTAGATTTTTTAGTAAAAGTCCATCTTTTAACAGCATCAGCTCATTTTATCGCTCTTTGTCCTGCCGTCCGCGGGATGTCTCTCCCCTGAAGAAGACCTTTCCACGCGGGCTCGGAACGTAAGACCTCACGCTATGCGATGTTGCTCTCCACCGAGGCTGGGCACAGGGGTGTTGGGAGATGTGTGAGCCAGAAACAACATAAGATGAGACGTGAAAGATTTTAAAACCAGCCACGCGGTCGATAACACATTGTCACTTGATATTTTTCATGAATACGTTGATTAATGGAATGCGTTTCACAGTATAGGACTGATAACAATTTTACGTGAGTGTATTTAGTACATTAGCGACGAAAGTATTTCACGTTTTAATGATAAGTTACACTGGGCTAGTTGAATTAAAGCTGAGATAATTCGATTCAACACAGGACTCCATCAAGTAGCTTATCAGTTTTTTTAATTTTTTTTTTTGCACTCGTAGGGTCCTCAGCAAATATGTTGCTTTCGGGAGTTTGCAATATTGGTTGTATGGACCTCAAACCTCTACAGGTAATAAAACTAAGAAATGCTGTTTTTGTTCAGCATGAAATACACTGGCAGCGTCTCTTCACTCACAATCCAAAATTGAATTCGTTCTAAAGATATAACATTGTCTATCTCGAATAACATGTAATGTAGTCAGGGGTCGACTTATTCATGCATGCAAGTGTAAGAAACCTAAAGCACTTTCCTTACCTTAGCCGCGCTGTGAGGCCCGCGTTGTCATTCGTGTTATAGGTGCTGGACGTGGCCTGTAACCTCCGCCTCCATAATCCATTCCTCGTCGACATAGGCGATGAGTTTTAACTTTTTTGACAGATATTAAGCAGCTGAATTCTATCATTGAGAAAATAATGACAACAGTGGTTAAAATTACTAAAAAAATGAAACTGGAAAATTTCATCTTAACTCAGCGCCAAAGATGTTCAATGTATCAGTATTTAAACAGTACAGATATATCCACAAAACGAAGGCTGAACGTTACCAATAACCGCTGAACAACAATTGTCGATATATATAACACTGCTGTACTTTGAACAGGTGTAACTTGCTCAGGGCAACGTATAATTTAGGTCGCAGCGCCAAATATAATGATACTATAGTCTTGGAGCAGGTGTGTTCAGACTTAGCAGGTAGTGTGTGTATATATTGTTTTCAATTTCAGAGTACTGTAAACCCTTCATGATGGTTATTACAGGAATGGAATATTACAGCACTTTACAAGGAAGGTGATACAATGGCACCACAAATAAGGACAGAAAAATACAATGCACAAAAGAGTATTCCCTTCATTATGGGCGAATGGCACGACCAAGGGAATTATCATTGTATGCGACATCCAAGCATAGCAATGCATTGCCTACAAAACGAAAATAATACAGAATATAAAGTAAAACAGAGTGTCAGTGTTTTCAGCAGTGCGCAAGTATTTGTATACACACCAATCTTGAGAGCACAGGCATGAGATTTTCGGTAATATCTAGAAATTTTCGAAGTGTTGGCTATGCTACAGTAATTGAATAAATCGCATCGCACTCTGTTATTATGAGACGGAAAAATAAAACAAAAGGGAAGAAACGAAAAACGAATCCTGGCCATGGCGGTCGCATTTAGATAGAGGCGAATTACTTGAGCCCTGTATACATTGCGACGTCAGTGCACGCAAAAAACACCACATGGTCAAAATTTCAGGAGCGCTCCACTATGGCGTCTCTGATAATCGTATGGTGGTTTTGGGCTGTAAACCTTTAGAGAAGATGAATATTATTACAGTGAAAGCTGTTATGAGATCACAACTGAGATCACGCACGGTTGTCTACCGCCGCCGCCGCCAGTGTAAGAAAAAAACCTATCATCACATACACAGTAGGGCTCGAAACCCTGGTTTGCTGGGTGTCAACCCAGCATTCAACCACTGAACTACGCTGGTGCTTGAGACTTGTTGGTAAACTTGCCCTAGGGAGGCTTGATGTCGGGAAAGCAATCACGTTAATACAACTTCTAAAGCGTTTTAAAACAGCGAAAGAAGAACCAGTCGTCGCACAATGCAAACAGTGTAACGCGTGGGCCGTCCAATGCTCCAACACATTACAAAATCTCGTTCGTGTTGCCCTATTTTCACTGTGGCACATATACACTTCAGCCATAATTCCTCATGATTGTCAGCCACTGCACGGACAATTACACGAATTCTTCGCAAGTGTTTAGCGGATACCGCGCTTCTCAAAATAGTGACAAAAGATAGCATAGCGAATGCCAGCCTTCTATTAGCCACTATGGCTGCTAATAATACCCTAGTTGGTTCAGAGCAAGGGTGCTTGCAGTAACGCAAAGAATGTTTTGAAAAGGCTCTGAAAGGCTGCTCTTCTAGCTTTCGCTGTGACTGTGCTGCGCCTCCCACGCAGCCTGGCGTCTCTATTTTATATTATATTACTATTCTTCTTCTTATTACTAATAATATTGTCACGATAAGTCACAAGTACTAGGGGATTTATTAAATCACCGGGTAGCTAGCTCTAGGACGATGCGTCAGCCGTGGCTGGCTCTCGAGCAAAGAAGAAACACGCGATCTTCTTTTTCCTACAGATTGAGAGCCGCTCTTGCTGTCGACCCACTACGTGCTGGTGGCATTATGTCCCCTTCCGAAAAGAAAAAAAACAAGTCCCAAAAAGAAGAAAGAAAAGTACATAGCAGCACCGCGATGCTACATAGGCACGTGACAAAAATGGAAAATTCAGATTAAGTGAAAGTAGAAACTGAAGAACGTGCCAATATAAGAAACGTCAATGAACGAGAAAGCAAGTTCACAAAAATAAACAAAAACACAAAGAACGCTGTACAGTAAAGGGAAAGTTACAAGCAACGCGCAATAAATGGTTTCATGCGCAACACATGAACGACGTCAGGCCTCAGTCGTGTCCTGCTGCGTGCATGGGGTGTTGGGTCCGGAACCACTTCATAGTTCACGTCAATGACGCGGCGTAACACTTTATATGGGCCAAAGTACCGGCTCAGTAACTTTTCACTAAGGCCATGGCGGCGGACGGGTATCCACACCCAAACTTGATCTCCGGGGCTGTAAAACACTTCTCTGTGGCGGGTGTTATAGCGTCATGCGTCTGCCTGCCGTTGCTGGCCGATGTGCTGTCGCGCGAGCTGCCGGGCTTCCTCAGCACGCTCTGCGAATTCTTCGGTGTCAGTTGCCAACTCGTCTTTGTCTTGACACGGTAGCATAGAGTCTAGCATGGTCTGCACTTGGCGGCCGTAGAGAAGCCGAAATGGCGTGAATCGCGTGGTCTCTTGCACGGCGGTGTTATACGCGAAAGTCACGTAAGGTAAGATCCGGTCCCATGTTTTGTGCTGTACGTCGATGTACATTGAGATCAAGTCTGCGAGGGTCTTATTCAGTCGCTCGGTAAGTCCGTTGGTTCGCGGGTGGTACGCAGTTTTCCTGGTGTTGCTCAGTTTGAACACTTCGTCCGTAAGCTGCGCCGTGAATGCCGTCCCACTGTCCGTTATTATACTGGAAGGAGCACCGTGTCGTAACACGATGTGGCACATAAAAAATTGTGCTACCTCAGAAGCTGTGGCTCGTGGGATCGCCTGCGTCTCAGCGTAGCGTGTCAAATAGTTGGTCGTGACGATCACCCATTTGTTGCTGTCCGCAGACAGGTGAAATGGCTCGAGAATGTCCATGCCGACTTGGTCGAACGGGGTGCCGGGTGCTTCGATGGGCTGAAGTAAACCAGCTGGCTTAACAGATGGTTGCTTTCGGCGCTGACATTCCCGACAGCTCTTGACGTACTTCTTGACGCTTGCTGAAAGTCCTGGGCAATAGTACCTTTCGCTCACTCTGGCAAGTGTCCTTGAGTAGCCCATATGAACGGATATGGGTTCGTCATGGCAAGCGATGAGCACGTCGTCTCGCATAACTCGAGGAACCACCAGGAGGTAAGCACAGTTGTCCGAACGAGCCTTTTTCTTGTACAGCACACCGTCTCGCAAACAAAACGACGTCAACTAGCGGGATAAATGACGTGGTGGGATTGCGCCCTGGCCCTCTAAATGATCAATGATTGGACGAATCTCTGCGTCATCTCGCTGCCGTTTGCTCAAGTCTGATGCGCTAACGGTGCCCAGGAAGCCTTCGTCTTCCTGTGCTTCCTGACTGACGACATGAAGGGGTGCGCGTGACAGTGTGTCAGCGTCTTCATGCTTACGGCTGGACTTATGGACGATGGTGACATCAAATGCCTGCAGCCGCAAGCTCCACCGTGCTAACCGTCCTGAAGGGTCGCGTAGGCTTGCCAACCACCAGAGCGCGCGATGGTCCGTCAATATTTTGAAGGGACGACCATAAAGGTACGGGCGAAACTTGGTGATTGCCCACACGACTGCGAGGCACTCTTTTTCCGCAGTGGAATAATTCGCCTCGGCAAGGCATAGGGAGCGGCTGGCGTAGGCTATCACTCTTCCGATGTCCTCTTGACGCTGAACGAACACTGCACCGAGCCAAATGTTACTAGCGTCGGTATGGACCTCCGTGTCAGCATCAACGTCGAAATGAGCGAGAACGGGCACTAATTGAATGCGCTGTCGCAGCTCATCAAAAGCTGCTTGTTGCTCGTTTTCCGAGACAAACGGCGTGTCGTCCCTTGTGAGACGAGTCAGAGGTTCTGCTATCTGTGAAAAGCCATGAATGAACCGGCGGTAGTAGGCACACAAACCAAGGAAACGCCGGACGGCTTTCTTATCTACAGGAGCTGGTAATTCGGCAACAGCAGCAAGCTTGTCCGCATCGGGCCGGATTCCTTCGGCGCTAACTACATGTCCAAGAAATTTTAGTTCTTTATAGGCGAAGTGGCACTTCTGTGGCTTTAGTGTGAGGTCCGCCGACCGGATAGCCTCCAGCACGCTGCGCAAGCAGTGAAGGTGCTGCTCGAACGTGGTAGAGAAGACCACCACATCATCAAGGTAGACAGGACAAGTCTGCCACTTCAGCCCGGTGAGGACAGTGTCCATAATTTGCTGGAATGTTGCCGGCGCTGAATACAAGCCAAAAGGAAGCACTCGAAATCGGTATAGGCCGTCTGGAGTCACAAAGGTTGTTTTCTCACGGTCTCGCTGATATACCTCAATTTGCCAATACCCGCTTTTGAGATCGAGAGAAGGGAAATAATGGCCACGACAAAGTCTATCCAGCGAATCGTCGATACGCGGCAGCGGATACACATCCTTTTTTGGTCACGTTGTGAAGCTTTCGGTAGTCGACGCAGAAGCGTAGCGACCCGTCCTTCTTTTTGACAAGTACGACTGGAGATGACCACGTGCTGTTAGATGGTTCAATAACGCCATCGTCAAACATCTCGCTGACTTGCGTACGTATCGCTTCACGTTCTTTAGCCGACACGCGGTAGGGGTTCTGGTGTATCGAGCGTGCATCCTCGTGCGTGATGATTCTGTGTTGAGTGACAGACGTGTGGCGGATCTTCGAGCAACTTGCGAAGCAAGACCTGAACTCAAGCAGAAGCGCTCGTAGGGCAGTCTGGTTATCGGTGGACAGATCAGGGTTGATGTCAATATTACTCATTGACGTGTCGGCGATATCCACTAGTTCTGACATGAGAGAGTTGGTGACGTTTGCTACTTCATGGGCAAAGGTTATCGAAGTGCCACGGAACAGATGTCAATGCTCGTTGCTAAAGTTGGTTGCGAGCAATTCAGATCGGCCATCACGAAGGTGTGTTACACTTCTAGCTACACAAACGCCTTGCTGCAGGAGGTGTTCTAAATTTGTCTCGGCCACTACATCGCCATCGCCCAAACCACAGCATGTTACGTCGACTAGAACACCTGCTTGTGGAGGAAGCGTCACGCTCTGTTCAGAAATACGGAGTACGTCAACACGCCTTCCGTCATCCTGCACGTTGATTGCTCGCTGGGCTGAAAACGTGACGCGGCGCTTTTGCAGATCAATAATAGCTCCATTTTCCTGTAGAAAGTCAACTCCCAGAATGACGTCACGAGGGCATTCGCGTAGAACAAGGCAGCTGGCTACGAATGTATACCCTTGCATCTAAACTCTAGTTGTGGAGGCACCCAGTGGAATAACGACGTGGCCACCGGCTGTGCGAATCTGCGAGTTATGCCACGGCGTGATGACTTTCTTCAGCTGCGTTGTCAGTTTCCCGCTAAGTATAGAATAGTCTGAGCCGGTGTTCACTAACGCATTAACTGCACAACCAGCGATTGTCACTGCTATATCGAGTGAAAGTCGGCCATCCTTTGCAGCAGTATGTAATGTCTGACCGGTTTCTGTACGGTTCTGCGTCAATAGGGGGTCTTCAGCGCTTCGACGTTCAGCGACCCCGCCCCCAGAGGTCGCTTGGGCTAGTTTTCCCGGCGGGGGCTGGGAGACCGTGTGGTAGAATACCGCTGGGGCGTTGACGAAAATCGCCTCGGTGATGGCGAGCACGACTGGCGCCCGGCAGACGGTGGCGCATGCTGCTGGGAGAGGTAGTTTTCGATTTCGCGTGGTCCCTGGCCGTAACGAGGTGGCGGTGAGTACGCAAAAAAGCCGCAAAGCCCAAGACGGCTATATAGGCCCTGGCCGTACAAGTGATCAGCTTCTCCGCAGTGAAAGCACAGAGGCTGGCGATCAGGTGTGCGCCAAACATCAGATTTCCGAGGAGACGTGCGCCGATCGTCGATGTACTGAACTGGTGGCACCGAACGATGGGCGACAGAAGCGCCAGGGACAAAGGGCAAGGGCGGTGGCGTGTACGTGCCTTCGTAGTACGGTATGTGCTGCGCTGCATGAAGTGAAACAGCAGGAACAGGATGCACGAATAATGGCGGCGATGCAGCAGGGCATTTCAAGGCTTCCGCGTAGGTTGTCTCACGGCGGTATTCAGCAGGAGCTGGCGCAGCTGTATCAGGAGGCAAGGTGTCCCGTAGGGCCTGGTGCAGATCATCCTTGATCACAGCTGCAATGGAGCTAACCGTAGGATGAGGTGTTACACCAGCCTCTTGCAACTGTTTACGTACTATATCACTGATGAGTTCACGTAAGACAGTCGTTGCTGGTTCTAGTGGCGGTGAAAATGTCGACAGTGGACATGCCACTGACTTGCCTGTCGTATTGGTTGGATCGCTACTGCAGCATTTTTTCCATTGTCACGGCCTCGGACAAAAACTCCGCGACCGTCTTCGCAGAGCTGCGCACGAGGCCGGCAAAAAGCTGGTCCTTGACACCGCGCATCAAGTGACGCAACTTCTTGTCCCCCGTCATTCTTGAATCGGCCCGTCGGAAGAGGCACGTTATGTCTTCGACGTACGTGGTCACAGTTTCGTTTGGCAACAGTACGCGGGCCAGAATAGCTCGTTCAGCTCATTCTTCGCGATCAGCACTGGCATAGGTCTACAGAAGTGTACGAGAGGATTCGGGCCACGTCGTCAGCTGTTCCTTTCGGTTCTGATACCACGTACGTGCCCCGTCTTCGAGATAGGAATAGACACGACCCAGTTTCGCCGCGTCGTCCCACTGATTCAAGGTGGCTACACGCTCGAAGTCAGCCAACCTGTCCTCAACGTCTTGGTGCTCCATGCCATGGAACGTCACCGGTGCCCGTGGGCTTTCCAACGTATAGCGGTTCGACGTCATGCTTCCCGTGCCGGTTGACGAGGTTTTCACCGAAGTGCTGGTCATGTGTGTCGACGTGATGGGAGCAGTATCGTCGACTTCCGGACGCAATCCTCTGATTCGGCGGCTTGTCCGATGCACGGGAGTATTGACAAGCGCTGGACTCGTATCACGGCTTCCTGGGGGGGGGGGGGGGGGTCTGTAGCATCCGTGAGACTACCCAGCCCTTCCACCAGTTTGTCACGATGAGTCATAAGTACTAAAGATTTATTAAACCACCGGGTAGCTAGCTCTAGGACGATGCCTCAGTCGTGGCTGGCTCTCGAGCACAGAAGATTTTGTTTTGTTTTGTTTCCCTGGGATGATGGCTCATACCCACTCAGGGGAATTGGCCAAGAAAGTGTAGTGCAGTTTTTTTGCGATCATTTTAACTATGTGTAATTAATTGGTATTATGATAAGACTAATGTAAAAAAACATAAAAAGAGCAAACGAAAAAAAATCAAGTTGAGCAATTTTGAGATTTGAGGTGTTATGATTACCACTCAGCCCTGGGGAGTGGTAACTTCACTCTGCCCTGGGGAGTAATAAATAATTGTTTCGATTGAAGATCACAAAGGTATACGCTTGGTTGCCTGAATATAATCGCAAACGGCATTGAAAGCATCCCTGTGGCAATGTCCCAAAACTGAGGCACAAAAGCTTAGCGCCGTTTCCGCCGTCAATCTAACGCCTATTTTCAGAAATGGCATAACTAGTAACCTTTTTTCTAAGTATATCGTAGCGGCGACAATACCAAAAATAATGATCTAGTGATTCCATTTCTCCGCAGAGTGCGCAGAGGGGTGATGTTGACTGACCAGCTCTGTGTAGATACAGGTTTAGGGGACGGAGAGCCGCCGGAAACCAGTAACAATGCCAGAATTACCCGCTCGTTTCCGGCGGCTCTCAGTCGCTCCTTTCTAGTTCCTCTCCTTCTTCTGCTTCTTGTTGTCTGTTGCTGCCTCGTTCGCCCGTTTGTCTCGTGTTTTTTTTTTTTTGGGGGGGGGGGGTCTTCAAACTGTAAGGGTGACCCTCTGGTACGGGAACTTGTATCATTTCACTTACATCCTCCGAAGAAGGCTGGTCCACCAGCCGAAACTGTTAGGATTAAATAAATATTTTATTGTTTTGTTTCCTACACTGCACTATTCTCGAAGTTTATCTTTTATTACGGTAGCCGGAAGAAACTCTGATCATCTATTTCATTTATATATATATATATATATATATATATATATATAAATATATATAAATATATATATATATATATATATATATATATATATATATATATATATATATATATATATGCGCGTCTATGTGTTTCTGTTCTTGTTTTTTCGATTGTTGCTGTTTCTTTGTTTAGTTCTTGACCATGTACTACCCGCATTATCACTACTCCTATGCTGCTTTTTTTACGTAGTTGACATATATTTTGTTTCTGTATAATTCTTTCAATACTTGAAGTTTCGTTCTTGTATATACCTAACAAGTGTTGTTTTCCATTTTTCATGCTTAGGATCCCTTTCCTCTCTGTTACGTGAAAACCCTGAGGGTAATATAAAAGAATAAATAAATAAATAAATAAAGATGAATCTTACTGCACTGCGCTGTACGTTTCTGAGCATAGCTGTGTCAGTATTTGTTGAAGGAACTCACACTGTATCCGCCGTTTCCAGCATAACTCCTATAACAGTGATAGTGGGGCAAACGCTTCGCATCTGTGGCAATGTAACGTATGTAGCGTCCGTTTGAGAGAAAAAAAAAGCTGGTTCACTGCCCATTTTGTCTGTTGATGTGCATGTCATGTTCAGTAGAGGTCAGAAAATACTGTTACGGGGCTTTAGCTTTTAGTATGGTGGGGCGCGAAGAAGACTCATCATTGACATCGTCGAATCGGCTCACAGCATACGTCATACAGAAAGGTATTTCCAGACATTGCGTTTCGATTTCCACTATTCAGTCAGTGCTAAATTGCATACAGCATGTCTGTAGCCTTCGCATTAAGCTGCAGTAATACAATAACTAGGACTTAACAAAGCAACGCAATGGCTTCACGTCGGTTACCCCTTGTTGCGAGTTTTCAATCGTCGAAGGAGGTATGACTTTGAACTGAAATACGTATAGAAAAGTGTATTTGTGTACAAGTTAGCAACAAACGATCTCACATACTCTGGTGTTTATTACGGTATTTCTCGAGAAATATAACATCAACTTTAATACATTTTTTTGTTGTAACGAAGCACTTTGAACAAGTGGTTCACGCACTGATTTGAGTGATGCAATGGTAGTGTGTCATTTCACACTTTGAAAGAAACCCCGTGCAGTAAATCCTGTGCAACTGTACTTGAGTGTGAGAATGTTCTAAATAAGACTGATTAATGAGTGGATTTAGAGTTCTAGATACCTGTTTGACATGTACACTAATCACTCTTGCGATCGGTGCTCTCAGTGGGAATAAAAGAAACAGCCTAACACGTTTTCGTACATATTGTCAGTGCGGATTTGTATATAAATGCACCTAAATGTCATGCAGAACACGAAGTTCTTGTAGCGTAATGCTCATGTTGAAGTGTTCAAGATTCCACACTGTGATTTTTTAAAGCTATTTCTTTTTAAATGCGAAGCATTTCTGAGCAAACTTCAGTGAATTTGAGCGTATCTATCTATATATCCATCTATGTAGCCGCCTACGACATTTAGTTCTCCTGGCCATTCCGATAATGGTACTGATAATAAGCTTGCTACGGCGTAATATGACTGTATGAAGAACACATTTGAGTAGTCATAACATGAAAATCATGATATGCATATCCTCAATGTCACGATTTACATTTCATGTTCCTGCAGCTCTTGCAGTGGTTTCGTTCACATGGCATGTTGCAAAACTGGTATGGTATGACATGATTTCATGGGGAACAGAAGCGACAGACCCTAACATGAAAATCACGATATGCGTATCATGTAATAACATGATTGCATGGCACGCTCATGATGCGCTCATAGCCGTTTCGCTTACGTTAATTATACCAAACTTGGTATTACGGTACGTGAATGGATAACCAACGTATGTGACTGGTGCAAATATGAATGATAATCATGAGATGCGTGTCATGTAACAACATAACTACATTCCATGCTCATGATACGCTGGTGGCTGTTTTCTGTCTTCATTTATGCCAACTTTAGTATTACGGGACGTGAATAGATGACGAACTTGTGATACTGGTGCAAGCATGATAAACATGAGATGCATGTCATGTAATAACATGACTACATGCTACGCTCATGATACGCTCGCGGCCGTTTTGTTAGCTTCCCATTTACCAAACTCGGTATTACACAACACGAACGGACGACATCGGTTAATGGCACATCCAAGTATGATAATACGACATGCGTGTCATATAACACGACTACATGCCACACTGATAATGCACTGGCGGGCATTTCGCTAGCGTCACGTATACCAAATTTGTTATTACACTACGTGAATGGATGACGAAGGTATAAGACTAATGACAACATGATAATCATGAGATTCGTGTCATGTACTAACATGACTACATTCCATACTGATGACGCGCTCGTGGCTGTTTCGCCAGCTTCACATATGATGAATTTGGTATTACGTGACGTCAATAGATGACGAAGGTGTGTGACTGGTGCAAACATGATAATCATGA
The DNA here is from genome assembly GCF_043290135.1 of Rhipicephalus microplus. Classification (NCBI taxonomy): domain Eukaryota; kingdom Metazoa; phylum Arthropoda; class Arachnida; order Ixodida; family Ixodidae; genus Rhipicephalus; species Rhipicephalus microplus. Next base: position 23,588,873 of record NC_134706.1, on the reverse strand, counting down.
GATGTGTGTCATGTGAGAACATGACTACATGCCACCGTCAAGGCGCCAATACATTTCGACGTGACGTGGTGCGCGTGCTCGCCGGCGTTCATTTCTTCGTGTCACGCCGGCGTTGCCACGCTATAGGCGTCGGTCCTGCCATGTACTCGAAGGTGCGTGACGCGCTGCGTTGCTTTGACGCATGCGCGTTTCAGCGTGTCCAGCGTCCCTCCGTCACGAAAAAAGGCAGACGCAGTGCTGCCTGGGTAACTCATCGGCTCGAAATGCAGCATGTAGCATTTTGCGCCGCTGGCAGTCGGGCCGGGCCGACGGTCGCTGGGCGTGCCTGTCGCGCCTGGCGTCCGACTACAGAGTGCCAGCGTTCTGCTAACGTAGCGTCGCTGTGCCCAGTGTGCGCGCGCGTCAACTCTACATTGGAGTGCATTGGGTCTTTCATAATGTGCGCGTGGTCGTTTCGCTAGCTCCATATATACCAAATTTGGTGTTACGTGACGTCAGTGTATCACAAAATATATGACTGGTGCAAATATAATAATCCTGACACATGCGTTATGAAAGAACAATTCAACATACCATGCTCATAGCGTGCTCGGGGCCGTTTTGATAGCTCCGCATATACTATATTTGGTATCACGTGACGTGAATAGTTGACGAAGGTAAACTACACATTCGAACATGATAATCAAGACACAGAATTCATGTACCGCAACAATTCCCTCGTAACGTTGTGCTGATTTTTAAAGTGACTTATCAACCTTCCTTATTCGTGCTTCGCATATCATCTATTCCTGCTGCACGTGGGATCTGCCAATTTTTTTTTCTCTTAGTGCTGTAAGATGAAGGCTAGTTATGCGTCTACGCGTGGAGCACCAACGTTTGGACGAGTGGTAAAATGGTAACATTCAATGAACTAAAATTCATGATACAAGGTAGGTCTTTAGAGTTGCTGTTTCCAATACTCTTGTTTTAAACATTACTGACTACCACTCAAGTCTTCATACTTTCGATTAGTATTACAAACTTTTCATACCTTTTATTAGCCCACTACGGAAAAAAGAACTACTCCTTCGTTATGCAATAAGCTTTAAGAAATAGTTCATCTCTACTTTAAAAGGTATGTTGGACAAAGCGGTGTGACTCATCAAAAAAGGAAAGTACTTCAAGACCATGCTTCTATATATCACATAAGAACGTAAAGTTATAACAGTGGTTTAATAAAAGTGCACCTACTGGGAATGTTTACTAACAATTAAACATTACTGGATGATAATCACGGAAAAGTATGTAGGTAGGACTTATTATAGTGGATAACTAGTGAACTACCAAATAAAAATGGCTGATTCGGCACGTTTCCTGCGTAAACTGGATTACTTCACTTTTTTTACCCTCATGAGCGATAAAAGATAAGTGAAGTATTGCACCTGTAATTGAAGTATTATATCTCAGACATTTGCGACAGCCTCGCTAATAGTTATGACAATAGACTAGTTGGCCACTATGGTTGACCGCCAATATGCATGCGATGGATTTACTGCTGTGGGCTTCTGGTCATGCAGCTTGGCTGTACACCCGAAGTCAAGGAATCATTTTGATGATGCCTAAATATTGAAAATACTGGTGATTAGATTTATAGCGCACGTTATATGATTCCAGGTTTCAAGCTTTCCAAGGAACTTCGGCATATCTTTTATTCATGTCTTTGTTTTTGAATGTATAATAAAGCACTAAATAATGTGTTCTCAATGTTTCACGCATGTAATGATACTCTACTTTTATAGGACGAGGCAAGCTGAAGGCGTACGTGCTACATTGATTGATTGGAATTCCTCTCTGACCACAAAACCTCATTTTACCGTATCATGTCTCGGTTAATTGATTTGACTACAAGTCGTTAGTGTGCCGTGTATAGCGAAGGGTTTTTGGTCTTTCTCTCAACCAAGAATGCGATAATCTTCACGCTATTAAAATGCCACGCGTGCGAAAAGGCTGCGAAGTACGGCTCAATGACATGTGGCGTTCGCGTTGCCAATTAGGCCGGAACTGGAAAATCTAACTAATGACTATTGCGCATTACAATTCAATATCTTTTGTTTTTGTTCCCATGCGATTAGCTCGAATGTCTATATAAACTCTCCTTTTTGCTAGCCACAGCAAAAATCATTGTGGTGTAATAACCATGGTGATAGTTTCAAGCTTGCCCATTGTTGCCTTTTTGTTCACATTTGTTGTATTGTCAGTATTCTTGAACGATGGTAAGTCCTGTGCCTACGCCGCCCCAAATACGCGTTCACGTCCTGGTCCAGGTCCCCGTCCACCAAGCAGTCCAAGACTACCCCATGGTCTACCTGGTACGCCATAGAATATATTTATTCCTTCATTACGTCGCGTTTGTTCTTGACTTGAACGAAATGGTTTCGAGCCGTAGTTCAAAAGTTCAAACAAAACGCTAACAGATTGTTCTACAAAGAAGAGGGTTATCAACGGTAATTCAGTGTAATACTGCCGAAGGAATTGAAGTATTGCAGGCTTTGTTTTCCACCATTCTGGTGAAATCTTTTAATCATTGACATACTTTTAATCATTCAATGAAGCTAAGTCTATCTCTTTCCGACCCTTTTCCCCAACCCCGTACAGGGTAGCAAACCAGTTCATCTAGGTTAACCTCCCTGTCTCATCCTTTTATTTATTTCTCTCTCTCTCTCTCTCTTAATAAAGCTAAGCGGAAGTTAGCAAGTAAGTAATTAAAGTTGTCATACACGGTGTTTCATGTGATGCGTCCCAAATGCTCATGAATTGAGGAAATGCAATATTTGTTCGATGTCTTCACAATTGTGTTTTCAGCGCACGTATCATAAGATGGCTAAACCCATTATTTGGGACAGTAATTAAGAAAAATAGGTGATATACGTTTTATAATTTTAGTTAGGTGATTATGCCAGGAAGGAAATTTAAAGTCCTCCTCGCGAAGAAGCCACAGAAGCTATGTGATTTTCAAAATCAGATTATTCCAAAATAATCGCGACTTAGAAAGTATTGAAAGTTATTTTTACTCAGCAGTAAAATAGAAACCGAAACATGGACGAGCGCAACTGCTCCAATCTGTCAACCATCAACCGACTCCGACGAGTTGGTTTTTAGGCTTCGTTTTCAAGTATACCACACGTTACGCAAATACGTTAACGAACGCGGAAGAACTGCACCGCTGCAATGGTTGTCATAAATAGTGACTCCAATGTAGTTGTGTGCTTGTTACACTTACTGTTGACTTGGTTTTGGTTTTCCTGCTGAATTCACGTCAGAGATATGACATAATAATCACTAAAAGCTGCGTTTTCGTACTTTGAAGCATCGATGCGGTCTTCACATAAAGAATCTTAGATCGCTCGCTTGACGCAACCGCCTCTCACTACACTAACAAAAAAGTTGTTTCACTAAACATTTTTCATTGCGGCTCTAGATGATGTATATAGCCATCTTAGGCTGCTAGCGGCTATACAAGTAATTTTGCAGGCATATCGCGTTTTCCTGATTTTTCAGTATTTTGGATGCATTATTTAAAACGTGTTGTACATAACACAACTAAACATCACACTGGCATTGATTTGATTGATTTGTGGGGCCTAACGTCCCAAAACCACAAGATGATTATAAGAGACGCCGTAGTGGAGGGCTCCGGAAATTTTGACCACCTGGGGTTCTTTAACGTGCACCCAAATCTGAGTACACGGACCTACAACATTTCCGCCTCCATCGGAAATGCAGCCGCCATAGCCGGGATTTGATCCCGCAACCTGCGGGTCAGCAGCCGAGTACCTTAGCCACAAGACCACCGTGGCGGGGCAATCATCCCACTGACATTATAACTTAGAAGTGTGGCAGCTTGGCTAGTTGGCATGACATGACGATAGTTATAGCGCGAGAACAAAACAACGACTAAGAGCAATTTCCTGCCCAGTTGTAAACTAGAGAACTCACAGGTTAGGCACAGCTAGAGTGGTTCTTCCCACCATAGCTGTGCCTAGAGGCAAGGAAATTCCTAGAAGCAAGGACCCTAGAAGCAAGGACGATTCTTCCCTGTTTAGAATATTAGATGTCTTGTCTGAAGGTAACAAGAATGTGGGCAACCGAGTTGATAGAGATTATGAGAGAATTCATTACCACGCCACCTTGAAATAAGTTTTAGGATTACTTCTTGTCTCTGTGTCGTCGTTTCGTTCTTGCGCTGTAAGTATCGTCATCACACTGGCACAATGCCCCGCCGCGGTGGTCTAGTGGCTAAGGTACTCGGCTGCTGACCCTGCAGGTCGCGGGATCGAATCCAGGCTGCAGCGGCTGCCTTTCCGACGGAGGCGGAAATGTTGTAGGCCCGTATGCTCAGATTTGGGTACACGTTAATGAACCCCAGGTGGTGGAAATTTCCGGAGCCCTCCACTATACGGCGTCTCTCATAATCATATGGTGGTTTTGAGACGTTAAACCGCACATATCCATCACACTGGCACAAAGCTTTACAAATCGCTACACTGAGTATAAACGTGTTGATAATTGCACGTATTACTTGTAAACTCTGTGCGATTCTCACTAGCAATACGCACTTTAGGAATAAATTTAGCAGCAGTGGATAACTTTTAGATGCAGGTTAGGCAACATATGTGTTTCGCCAACGCTACGGTGTATATACTTAGGTGTAATAAGAAAACACGTGCCATGGCGGCCGCGATAGATACCAGTAGTCTGATTATGTTGAACAACCAGGAAACAACCCTATTCCTTTTTTCAGCTGTAGTTGAACGAGGAGCTTCTTCTTTTTTTGCAATAACATTACCATCGCATTTAGTTTTTCTTCTTCAATGAGCAGGTATAAAACCACGTACGGCTAAACTTATACCAAGTTTATGGGTAGTTTTCGAGTAGACATCTCAAGAATTCAGGGCGCCAGGGCACTTTGAGTAAGTGGGCACCACGTCAAGCAAAAACAAGAAGTTTACGAATAGAGTTTAAAGCTTAGTGGTTCAAGCTTAGCCTTGAACTTTACGGCCGTTCTTTTCATCTGAAAAATCAGAGAGAGACATTTATAACATTTAAACGGCACTTGAAAACGTGCTTTTCATTTCGACGTTAGGAGCTGATAAATGAGGTGACCGGAAGTTTACTGGGGTACAAATCTTGTGACCTTGAAACCGTCTATAAAAACCAATGCGTTTTTCTGGTTGACAAAATATTCAAAGGATGACGACTGCTGACGCCGCTGTGAGTGCGCAGCATGTTTCACTTTTATTTAAAGTTTAAATCTCCTGGGCACTATTTCATCCAAATGAAGAGTTGTATTTTTCCAACAATGTTGCAGCCTTCTTCAACATTCGATTTATGTGACAATACACAGTCTAATTTTTCACGTCTACTTCTATCTGCAGGACTTTTTGGACGTCCAGGAGCAGCGCCATCACTTCTTCGTATGCCATAGCTTTTGTTATATTTTTTGTTGTGTTTTATTCACTACTCTCCTGTGCGAAGTCATATACGCTGGTTCTCACTATTTTGTTTAATTGTGGTGATGATCAGCACGATTGTCAAACAGCATTCACATAATTGATGTAGATGTTTCCTCTGTCCTCTATTTTCTTTCGCAGAGCTATAGTTCGTGTATTTCTTGCAAATCGCCAAACGAAGTAGCATTTCACTTGATTGAAGAGCGCAATACCTTCTTAACAGATTTGAGAACTTTGCAACAAAATGTTATTGATTGCAATCACATACACTTTCTCAAACACACAGCTGCTTCCAGCGATTACTCAGTGCCCCACCGTGGTGATCTAGAGCTAAGGTACTCGGCTGCTGTACCTCAGGTCACAGGATGGAATCCCGGTGGTGGCGACTGCATTTCCCATGGTGGCGAAAATGATGTATGACCACGTGCACAGATTTGGGTGCGCATTGAAGAACCCTATGTAGTCAAAATTTCTAGAGCCCTCTACAACGACGTCTCTCATAATCATGTGGAGGCTTTGGTACGTTATATCACACATATATTATGATATGCTAACATATCAGTTATTACTTAGTGATTCTTGCCAACCACTGAAATAAGCAAAGCAAATTATTGAAGTATCCGTTTGTGTCATAATGTGAAATTTTTCATCGTCAAGAACTTTGATGCAGTGATGCATCAGGCAAAGAAAGCGAAATGTTGGATCTGAAAACTAATACCAAGAAAACTAAAATTACGTTAAACAGTCTCTGAAGAGAACACCACTTCGTTGTATGCACTGGCAGTTGCAGAGGAACAAGTCTACTTCATTCAAGTAGTGGCCACAGTGCCGTACTTTGAAACTGAAGTAGCAAAACTAGTATGAGTGTAAATATTCATCATCAGGCGACTTACAAAAGGGGGTTCAAGATACAATGACAACAACGCTTGATGCTGTGCTTGATGCTGTGGAAGGGAGAATGGCTGGTGTAACCTCAAGATACAAAGAAAAGTGCAGGGTCGGTTATTGAAGAAACAGTAATCGGGGACAGCCCGGTCACCTTCAAGAAGCAGAAATAGACATGGGCAAGGGAAGCAGCGCGTAGGAATGATAACCGGCAGTCATTCAGAGTGAAATAATGAATTAAAATAGAAGACAAGCATGTCAGAGGCTGGCGGAAACCTATAAGTGTGCAGACGTCATTAAACGATTAGCGTGAAGAGCCTGACTGCAAGAAGCACAACTCTACGTTGATGGACGAAACACATGTGAAACATTTAGTTTTCAGTAGCTGCAGAAATACTAGACGTGATAACATTTGACGATAGCTAGTGTTTTTCTCCTTGTTGCTCTTTTGCATTGTTTTTGTCACCGCATACTTGTTTTGCCGGTCCACTGTTCTTGTTTGTTGAATAACACGCTATTACAGACTCGGAAAACGCAATTTTATGCGCGGTGAACTGAAGAGCAGTGGCCTTACTCACTAAAACACAACTAGGAGGTGTTTACGTACACAAACTCACTTGCATCGAGTCTTGTGCTGCAAAATGATGCAAAAAACAACTATGTTTGTTCATATCTTGGCTCTCAAATCCCAGTGAGGAATGTGAAGGACATTGTAGTAGAAGACTCAGGAAATTTCAACCATATGGTGCTCTTTAATGTGCACCTAACTCTAAGCGCACGGGCACCTAGCATGTTGTCTCCTTAAAAACGGCCAGTACTCGACCGTGCAATCTTCGGGTCAACAGGCGAGTGCCATATTCACTACAGCGGGCACAGCTCTCATTGTTTTCATTTGTCTCCAATTATCTCTTTGCTATGCTTCTAATAGTCCATTTTTTCACCTGATCTTGCTTCTGCAGGGAATCGTGTGATTGGTCCAGGACGAAGCGCACCACTTGCTGTATTACATGGTATGTGATAATACCATAAATTAGGGGTAAATATTCAAGTAACAATCGCAGCTGCTTAAAGCCACCGTTTATACATGAGCCGCGAATTGATGATTATTATCATCTTGAGCCGGCAAGCACCCTTTTCGTCATATTTTTCATCTGCTTACTGCCCATAACACGTGCGCCGATTCGGCGCGTGATGCAATACCTCCGATTGGCGAGAAACTGAGTATGGAGAAAGAAAAAAAGTGGCACAAAAACATGGAGAAAAATAAATATATATAAAGAAATGGAAATCTTAAGGACGAAAATATTTCGCGAGTTTATTGCCAGGTCCGCGGACTGATGGTTTGAAGTTATGTTCAATAACCACCGAAAATTTGAAGCACGTTCTATTGTATAGTGTTGCAAGGAGGTCACAAATAGCAAGTGGGTGTTAGGAGGAATTGTTTAGGATTAGGAGGACACAAAGAATGACGGTAGATGTAAGAATAACCTAAAAAGAAAGAGAACGAGAAGTTGATGCAGAAAGAAATATATAGACATAGAAAGAGATACAAGGACAAAGAAGCAACAAATGTAAAGAAAAAAAAACATTATCCTATGCCGACGTCACGTGTGCATATTTTCTCTATCAAATAAATTTCAAGAACTGGTGTGGTTTGCGGCAGTACACCTGATTGCCACAGAACAATTTTGAGTTTGACTCTTACTGCCCTCATGCTTTTTTCCTAGAGTCTTTGCGTGCTCGAGAAAAGAGATGCTGACACTGGTTTTCCTAATGCCGTGGAATTTAAACTACAGATATGTGTCCTCTACAATAGGCAGAACTATATGACAACAAAGCCTTTTTATCATTTTTTGTCTCTTAGTTTAAAGAAAACTATCGTATAACAAAGAGAAAGGAAAATGTAAAATTTCCATTCTTTTGTTAATATTCGTTCGCGCTGTTCTTGAGTACACATACACTGTCAACTGTGGTGCATACTTGCATATTTACTTTATTCACGCCATGGCCATCCAGTAATACTCCTCTAGCCATCTTACTTTCTCATAGCAGTTTTGGTGTACACGGAGTTAAGGAGGCGATCACACGAGCCCCCAGATGTTGGCTGCTATACATAAATAGATAAAGTGCATTTGGACTAATATATGCTGCACATTTATTGTGAATTTGCTTAAAATAAGTGAGAATAAAAACTCGTTTTAAATAAAAAAAGGCCATTTGTTATATTTGGTTGCTCATAATATTAAAACTCCACATTAACAAACAACCAACAAAACGTGATACATAGGCTAGCCCTCGCATATGACAATGTTTTTGCGGATTCCTCATACAATGTTTACACGCTCACGTTTTCACAGGCAAAAGGGGTCTGTTCTGATGATAAATGAAATCGTTGTTCATTTCTTGTAATCATAACACCCAGTACACTAAAGTGCTTTTTTATACTTCCAATGGTTCTCAAATACATGTTAACATATATCTGGACAAAAAAAATGACATAAGACTTTCCTTTCTTTTTCAGGTGGTGGACACTTCGGACGGAGAGGTGGCTTCAGTTAGTGTGTCTTCCGCGAATGAACAGTGATTATACTGTGCTATTCGCAGCTACTGCTCATGTTGTCGGTAAGAAACGAATAAAGAAACTTAAACTCCAAAATTATGGATGCTTTGTAGTGCAACTACACTACCCTTGAAGTGCCTTTTGTTTTCAATGTGAAGTATCTTTGCGGAAGAACTGCAATATGAGTGAGTTGGTCAAGAACACACCCAAGAGCCCACTCATGAAAAGTACATTCCGCTACCCTCCCCCCTCCCCCCCTACGCATCGTAGCTGCAAACGCCCACGTGGCCCAAGACGGAAAGTAGCAGAACCGACAGCTCCACTGTTCGCCCAAGCTATAACATCGAAACATCACGTCATTCTCAGCAGGCCTCAGGAACCCAACCATTCAATGGTGACCGTGCCTTAGCATCAGTCATGCAATTGGTTCTACCAATGATTTTCGCAGCCCTTAGAGCAATCCTGTCTGCTCTACCAGAAGCAAACAATCTGCCAGAAGTAAAAGCCCTGCTACCTTTGAAAGCACTATTCTGTCAACATTTCTTGTCCTACCTGCGACAAGTAACATATAAATACGAGCTATAAAAATGCTCCCATAATCCAGTGGAATGCCACCAGTCCTCGAAGGAAGTGTGCTGACTTCCGTAAACTCTTTTTGCAATATAACTTTCCAATACTTTGCCTCCAAGAGGCAGGATTGAATGGCAATTTTCGGCTTTCAAACTGGGTGATATATAAGTTATCTTGTCGAAGTGGTCCCAGCAGAGTGCATCAGTGCGTCAGAAAGAACCTACCTTCTCACCAAGTTCACTCAAGTGATTCGGACTTCCCGGAATTCGTCGCTTGCAAAGTATCCTTTGGTGAGCAGTGCGTAACAGTGATTAATCTTTACCCACAACCTTCAAGCCGTATTTCGGTAGAAGAGCTGAGAAGTATCTTCAATATTTCTAATTACTATACATTTGTATGTGGAGACTTTAATGAGCACAACATAATGTGGGGTAGTGATCGATGTGATGCACGGGGGAACGTTGTTCAGTGCGACTATTTTGAAGGACGGCTCCCCAACTTTTTTCCGTGGACAAAATTACTCGAGTTGCATAGATGCTACCTCGTGTTCCCACGATTTAGTGAATGATGTGGAATAGACAACGGGTGTGGAAACACGTGCCAGTGACCATTTTTCCATTCTTATAAATCACCCCTACTTGTGAAATCATGACATCAAGCGCTACAGCAAACTGACAAACTGGAAAGCATTTCGGTACCGGCTGACAAACCAAAACAGTGAACTTACGACAGTTGAAAGCTTTACTGAATTTTTGCAGTATAATGCGAAAGAATGTACAATTGAACTCCTGATTAAATAGACTATGCTGCAGTCGACGGAGAGTATCAACACTTAGGAGCCATCAGACGACGTTCTGACAGGGTATACCGACGCAGTGAAAGTTTATAAGCATACAAAAATGCACGAAAAATTTACAGTTTATTGTGTAGATGACTAGAAAATTCAGGTAAACGATGCTGATGTGATTTTTGTGGCACGCTCTCTCCCAACACAGCTGTTCCAAGAATGTTTCTTGTAATTAGAGCATTTGGTGGCCCTATATCACAGAGCTTCCCATTTCTTGCGCTTGCTGCAGCCTTGGACAAAATGGAAGTTGCGGTAGCAGATGAATTTTGTCAACTTATCAGTAGGCCCGGCGCATCCCAATGTGCTTTATTTGATAAATCTGTCGCGTTAGCCAGCCAGAAAGTAATGCTTGCTATTGGGCTCAGCACTCTCAACTGAACAATGTATTTACGTTAGGTGAGCTGCAATGTGCTGTAGCATCAAGTCACCGAACATCGGCCTCTGGACCGGACGAAATTACGTACAATAGATTACAGAACCTTGGGCCAACGTGTACTACCATTTTCTTAGATATTTACAATAATATATGAATGCAAGAAATTGCACCCGAGTCTTGGAAGTTTCCTCGAATCATTCCGATCCTAAAACTGTCTAAGACGCCCTCGAGCCTTGAGTGCTTCCACTCAGTCTGACAAGGTGTCTATGTAAGGTAATAGAAAAAAAATATTGATACGTGACTTCAGTGGTGGTGCAACAGAACCGGTGTATTCACCAACTACTTAACATGTTTTAGGAAACAGAGATGCACAATGGATGTAATACTGGACATTGTAACGTATGTGGAGCGTGTACGTGCCTGTGGTAGTTTTAAGGTAGCAGTGTTCTTTCACATCAAAAGGGCATTTGACACGGTTAGTTACACTCATGTTCGGCTGAGTATGTTGGAAGTTGGACTGTCCGGCACGTCTTTGCGGTGGATGTCTAAATTTTTATCAGGTTGCAAAATATTCATTCAGACAAGCGAAGGAAAGCGTGCGGAACACGACGTCAGACAGGGAGTTCCACAATAGTCTACTAAGCCCTTTTCCTTTCAACTGTGTTATGGCTAATTTAGGTAAAGGACTAGGTTGAGATACTCTTTATATATAGAGGATGTGTGCATTTGGGCATCTGAGTGATATGTGATTGATATGTGGGGTTAAACGTCCCAAAACCATCCTATGATTATGAGAGACGCCATGGTGGAGGGCTCCGGAAATATCGACCACCCAGGGTTCTTTAACGAGCACCCGAGTCTGAGCGTACGGGCCTACAACAATTCCGCCTTCATCAGAAATGCAGCCGCAGCAGCCGGCATCAGATCTCGTGACCTGCGGGTCAGCAGCCGAGTACCTTAGCCTCTAGGCCACCGCGGCGGGGCGCATTTGGGCATCTGGCATGGAGGTAAGGTTAATTCAGAATGCCTGGCAAGACGGCATCACTATTATTAACAACTTTTCAAAAGAAAGAGGAATGGTTCTGTCACACGTAAAGACAGCTGTATTGCCCTTCACCCGTAAGAAGTTAAAAAAAACTTCAATCTCAATTTAGAAAAACCAGTAATGACTGTGACACAGCATCGGTTTCTCGGAGTAATGCTTAATAGGCACCTCATATAAAGAGATGGGCACCTCTCATAAAGAAATTCAAAAACGAGGTGAATATGTTATAGTGAGTATACTCCGCCGAATTGCTGAGATATCATGAGGCGAATCATGTATCATGCATGCTCGCTGTGCACAATCCTTTATTGCGACAAAAATTGCATATTCTGCAACAGTCTTACACGGCCTTTCCGGCCCTTCAGAGGAGCGACTTTAAAGACTATTAGCTAGGGGACTGCGCGTCTGCCTAGGTGTTCCACGAGCGACTTCCAGCAGCTATAGCAGAGACTTGACAACCACCATTTCCAGTCATGAGAACAATCGAAACATGCCGTCATTTTTTTCGCTTACAGACGCAACACAAAGACCACCCATTGACACTGGAGATTTTGCTAAGGAATAAAAGCAATGCTCATGAAGAAATACAGAGTAATGCACATATATTACCAAGAAATGAATTTTTGAGCTCTGAAATGAACTATCCTCCATGACTGCTTACCATACCAAGCATTAAGTTCTCAGTATATGGCACTTTCAAAAAGAGAGACAAGTTCAACGAAGCTGCTCAACAACTAGCACTTTATCAGATGCACATGCAGTATACAGGATACATACATGTTTACACTGATGGCTCAAGTATTGCAAAGTCTTCAACATTAGCATTTAATAAACAGCAGCTCAATATTCGGGAATTATTCAAATTATGTCGCACGACGCCCTCTACAACAGCTGAATTTTTCGCTCTTCTCTATGCTCTAAAGTTTATAAACTCGGCAGTATACGCGAGAAAAGAGGTAATTTTCAGTGATTCACAGGCCGCTTTAAGACCACTCTCCAGTAAAAACACGAAAGTAATTTGTGCAAAGTATGAGGTATACGAAACGCTGAAAGAGCTCACTAAAGCAAGCAAGGCGCGATATGAGATTAAATTTCAGTGGATACGTGGCCGTTGCAACATTACTGGAAACAGGTGTCGATGAAGCGGCACGACGAACACATAGTAATGATGTTACTGTTTGTTAACCAATTTCGAAAAACGAATTGCGCAGTATTTTAAAGGCAACAACATTCGGAATGAGCCAAACTGCTTGATTTAGCCAAAGTACAAAGAGCTTTGATTTATATCAAATCAATCCGTTCAACTAATTCAGAATTACGCTAGCATTAGATAGAAGTATGGAAACTCTTATGCACCAGTTGAGGCTAGGCTTCGCATATACAATACATTTTGTACACAGAATTGACAGAGCTGAAACTCCCGAATGCGAATGTTGATTTATGTAGGAAGACGTATGTTACCTTCTCATAGACTGTCCACACGATGGCACGCCGAGATGCCGTCTCAAATCAGAACTGTTGGCATTGGAGCGCAGACCGTTTAGCACGAAGAAACTGCTGTGCCCGTGGCCAACTGGAGTTTTTACAGACTCACGCTTTAAATGGGCTAACACGTTTCTTACAAGACAGCGGAATGGCTGACAAGTACCAAGAAATAACGTACTTTCATTTGTATAACAAAAGTACTTAATATGTGCAGTATCATATGAAACCTATCATATGTGTGTGCTGAAGTGAATGACGTGTCGACTGCTTTGTACACACGATCGAATACATCTTCATGAGGACCAGACATGTAGTCTTCTGTTTTGTGCTGGTTGGATCAAATATTATTGAAAGACATTATCATGGACTTGATTAGCTGACTTTTGAACATTTCCTTATCATTGTGTTGTCATATGTGCGTATGTGTTTTTGCATATGTGTGCTCGAGTTTTCTACTTTCCATGCACTGTTTCGTATGTTTTCTTTTAAATACACCTGTTAAACTTGCCCTCAAAAGCTAAGTAGGAGCTGGTGCAATACTTGTGCGCCAACACCTCCTTATATATCATATAAATAAAAAAAGTTGGTCAGTTTAAAGTTGTAGCAGTTCGACTTGACTCTATAAAAATTTCGGAATCACAATTAGAAGTTTTTGTTTTTGTTTGCTTTACACAGCAGTACCTAGAACTAGCAGACAAAAAGAAAAGGCCTTCTTATACGCATTTTGTTCATTCATACCGTGGGTCTTACTCTGGCAGACTCGATACCTAACGGTAATAGCGAAGGGATCACTTGTAAGCTGCGAGCTGACGAGCAACACAAAACGAGAACATTGGTATTATCATGTATGAAATAACAAAGAAATGTTCACGTAACATTGTTTCAGTTGAGAAATTGAATGATAATCACATGAAACATGTCAAGTGCCAAAACCACGCGATGCTTATGAAGGGAAAACTGCGGAAATTTCAAGCTCCAGATGTTCGTGAATGTGAACCTAAATAAAATTTACAGGACCGTTGGTTTTCACGCCCATCAAAATGCAACCACGGCGCAGGGGCTCAAAGCCATGATATTAGGGTCAGCAGTTGATCCCATTGATCACTGTGAAACTGTGGAAATTAGGCAAAATTGTGATATTTACAATTCTTGTTCGAGTGTTCCTTTAAATTATTTGGCGGGCAGAACTACTACTTCTGTTTACCACCTGCAAAATTTTACTTTGTGGCGGTAGGCCACGCAGAGGCGAAACAAGTAGCAGTTGGTGCTTGAATTTGCCATTGCTTTCAGGCCACATAGTATGAGCAAAGGTGCCGGATTTCAGCAGCACCATTGCTGTACGAATATTACGTGCTCGAAGAAAACTTTTTGGTCGCGACAGCACAAGAAAAAGAAAAGCACGCCCGACTGACGCATATCAGAGGCACGTTCTTTGAGGATGAGCAATTAATTATATGCGAAAAAAATGCAGTATTCCAAAATGAAGCTGTGACGCGGCGTTCGCCAGGCTGTGCAGCTGCAACTTTCGGAATAAACTGTGGGCCATCCAGCAAGCCCGCGAAGTGGCGAGGACACAGATTCTCCGGTTCACCTTTTGGGCGTCTTAGGCCCTGGCTAGGAATTTGCCGGAGTTTGAGGTGCGAAGCTCCTTATAATCGAAACTTGTACGTTGGCGCACACCGTAGCCGCCAGTAACTATGATGATGATAACGAAGAAGAACAAGCGCTTTCTATAATAGGCAAGGAGTTTTCTTCCGGCCATCACAGCACAGTATATGGAAGCTACCCGCAACACGCCATGATGATGACGGTGACACTAATGACGCTGAAGATGATTGCAAAAGTTTATATGCGACTCAAATAGATTTGGCAGGTGTATCAATTACTAACAATTTTTATTCAGCCTTCCTAGTCAAAAGATCTCCAGCCTTTGGGAGATTACACAAAATATTGCAAGTTAAAGTTATTATCATTCATAATTAACGTTGCATTAAAAATCATCTCAAAATTATTTTAGCTCTTACTACATATTAGTCATAAATTCATTATGTATATTTGATCCAATCGACTCATGTCCGATCCCCCCGAGTGGGTAGGTGCCAGTGATTCAAGAATCATCACCATCATCATCATCATCAACACCAACACAACCATGATCTTGGAAAACGACTGCCTTATGCAGTATATAACGTCTCGAGATGTTCTACGATGCATTTCGTATAACTAATAACTACAAGGTAAACGTACCCAGACCTCGTCTTTTCAGATTTCAGGCAAGATACGATACTAAGAAGCAGTAATAATGAACGCAAAACGTATGTCGCAACTGAAGACTACATACCGTTTATGATCAATAAACATTGTATATAAGTACACACCGCTTGTAACTCATTTATATGCGTGAGTGGTGAATGTGACGGGTAATTTACGGTAACACTGAATGATCTTACTGCTTCGCCCCCTCGTCAACATTAACTTCGTTTGTCTACTGCGTCTTCGTCTGCCTCTTTCAGTATGGCAGATTAAGCGCGTGGCAATATACTTCAAGAATAAACTCAAGATCATTCGCATGATAGATATAAGAATGATAAAAGCAATTTCCTGTGTTCTCATAGAACGCGGAGGCTATTCCTCTAGAAAGCCAAGTCGGGAGAGTACAGCGCATACAGGGGTGCATGAGTCGTTCACTAGCGTTCGCCCATATAGCGTGCACGAACGCTCGTGACTGTGCCCTGAGGGCCGTCGACATCACCATTATCACCTTCTTATTGATCCATGCACCGGGCATGTCATGACCAACTGAATCGCTTGAAGTGGTGGTACCTATCTGAGGTCAAGAGGGCAGAATATACAGCAGTGAGTCAGTATTTACTGAAGCGGCAGTCTCTCCAAAGAATGCGTCAGGCTACGCGAAGCAGTTTCCATTCTCGTGAATTGTGTTTCCATTCTCTTGAATTCTCTTGAATTCTTAAATACGTGGGACAATAGACGTCAAACTTTATAGAATGAAAAGCAATGTGGTTGTAATGCTTGACTGACTGATGCATCGCTAACACACAGATGCTTAAAGGACAGAGTGCACAGGACGTGGACTGTTGGACACGTGTAATTATAATTGACATGCTGCATCTTCTTATCTTTGTGCTCGTGCGATGTTATGTGACATATTTGACTTTATAACTTACGCGGATGCTCACAGCTTGGCTTTTTCTGTACGTCTCTTCAAATAAATATTTCAGTTTCGACTCGGCCCTCGTCCTACGCGCTTTATTTTATGTCTTTGTATTATAAAGCAGCATCTGTCAAGTCCTACTATGATTTAGACCTGTTCGGCGAATATGCATACTTGTATGCGATAACAATATGTGTGTGCGCCCTCGTAACATTGCTCCTCAATTACGCTTGTTTATTATACTCGTGGAGTAGCTTGAAAGTGCCGCACAGTATGTCGTTGCCAGTTATGAAGGAATAAGAAAAAATCAAAACCTTATTGACAGTACTGAAATATATATATACTCCTAATGACGCGATCAATGCTACGTCATTTAAAACTGAAGTTGCTTACACATGCATTATACTTAATTTTTCGTGTGAGCACGAATGAATGCCAGCAAAAACACGAACCCTTCATGAATCACAGAAAATGGCGGATCATCCTACCTTCGGAATGATTACACTTGTGGGTGCATAGTTTTCAATTGTGGTCCCACTTCAGACCAAAGTACACTCAGCGTCAGCGCAATAAATCCTGTTAGACACAAGCCTAAACTCAAACACAAGGTTCCACTTCGGCCTCCTTCCCAAGTTAAAATGACTCTTTTTTTTTTGTGCACCGATTCCAAGTACATATATACACATTGCTTGCCGTGGAAATTCCACTTGCGAGAAGGAATTTACTGATGCATACGTAGCTTTGAATATCAACGTGACAGCGTTAAAAAGCCGGTAGCGCTGAAATTCTGGGGTTGATGTCATTGGTTGTGGGCGGAAAATATTCGCCTCGTCCGTGACTGAAAAAAGACACGAAAGATGAATATAAAATAAATGATAAATACTTGCGGCCCGAGTGAAAACCTAACTTAGGCTGTCTGTGTGGCAAACCGCTGTTCTATCCAAGGGCGACGCTATTTCTTGAAACTGGTTCAAAATAAACAAAAAAACTAATAAATGTCGTGTAGGGGAAAGAGTCTCCTTAACGCAAGTAAAATTACGTGCGATTAGCTTAAAGTAGCTACTGCGTCACAGCACGTGAATTGCGTAATGAGGTGGTGTTCTAGACCCTCTCAGTACGAATCGCTGACACATAATTAGTAATCATCAGCTGCCAAAGCACCAACAAAGTGAGCATCCGCGTAGGGCCCCATGTATGCTTAGAGAGGTGTAGTGGACCCTTCGCTTATTAAGAGGAAGAAAAATCATGACCAAGTTGGCACTTTACAAGAGTACTTTTGAGCGCAATATGAAGGTTATTGCACCAACGTCGACCAGCCTATCGTTTCGGTGGCCCAGTGGCACGTTTCGGAACAACAAGTGCATATCAAGATTACACATTCTACTCCTCCTCGTTAGCTGTTCCATGCTGAAATAATCGCCCCTACCATGGACTCTACACCTTTTTACACTATTTTGGGCTTTCCATGTGTTGTGATTAAGCGAATGCTTTGTGGATCGCTTTGAACGCGGACAATACCAAAATTGCTGGGAATGATCGGGCAATGCTGGCTGGTGCTTGGCACTGCACCATTTAAACAACTTCCTTAGACGGCAGTGATCGTGGCTTAAAAAAACCGCAAAAAAGTGATTGAAGCTTGCGTGCTACCACCCTCTCCTTGAAATGGTAGTCTGGGACGTGGCTCTGTTGTTGACCTTCGTCGACGCTCGCGCATTCACTTTCAAATCACCCTCGACTGTACATGCGGTAAGCATTCTTTACGAGTTGCAAGCTGCCAGGGCTACTGACACAGTCGTACGTTTGACTAGACACAGTTGTACGTTGACCAGACGTCACGGCGATGTCATAAGAGTACACAAGTAACGTTTGCCAAATCTATAGTCTATCAATCACAATTGACGTTTCACGAACATCAGAGTGTAATTCAAAAGTATTTACGAAAGCTGGCATGACTTTGTGGAATATCGGTTGAGTTTACATAGAATGCTGTGGTTCAATTCGCACTGGGACTCTGGCGTTTATTATTTGTATTCATTGAGCCAATACTGCTGATGTCAGCGTTTTCTTAAAGCTCACGCGTCAAAATCACCTGTCAGCTTTCACCGTTTCTTAGTACATGTAAATTCTCAATAACCTCTGGCGCATATCCCCACGTCCGCGGCAGATCCCCATGGGTGTGTGACACACGTGTGGTGGAAAGAGTTTGGCAACGCACCCAACGGGATAGTGGCATTATACATTTCATGACCAGCGAGTCACGTTCCTCTAACCAGCCTACCCTCCCTTACTAATTTTGGTTTACTCCAAGTTAAGGGGGTAGTCTTGAGGGCAGCCAAATATAGGCGGTCAGATAGATAGATAGATAGATAGATAGATAGGTAGATAGATAGATAGATAGATAGATATATAAACATACATACATACATACATACATACATACATACATACATACATACATACATACATACATACATACATACATACATACATACATACATACATACATACATACATACATACATACATACATACAGACAGACAGACAGACAGACAGACAGACAGACAGACAGACACGCAATTAGACGCCCAAAGTGCCATCAAGACGTCAAAGGAGTGCTTCGCAATAAAAAACAAACGGTTCTTCCAGTTGGCGCACAATGTTAGAAGAATGTTTTACCAAGTCCACTTTTTATGTTTTGTTTTTTAACCAGGTACTACATTAATGCCATTATCACAGAAATATTTTTCCGAAACTCCTGAATGGTATAGCGCGACACCGTTAAGTGATTAGGAAAGATTTGCTAGCACTTAAAAGAATGGGTGAAGAAAACAGCGTGGTTGAAATATTCCTTTATTGTAAAGCGTGCTTCGAACATGCGAGTGATATCGCACAGTACTATATTCGACATAGACCATTCTTGAAGGAGATCAATTCTTCGTAAAGACCTCAATCATACAAGATGTATCAAATCCTAGGTACATTCTGGCATTTGCTTCCAAAATAAACATTTTGCGCGCAATTTTAGAAGCATGTGTAACCTACTACACCATTTATGTTTGTTTTTTCAACTAGGAACTTCAAATTTGTCATTATCACAAAAATAGTATGCTGAAACTCCTGAGTAGAAGAGCACGACACCAGTACGTGCTTTGGAAACATTTCCCAACACTTCAAAGAATGGGTGAAGAAAACAACATGATGGAAATATTCCACAATTGTAAAGCGTGCTTACAACATGCGAATGATGTCACACACTACTATTTTCGACATAGACCATTCTTGAAGGTGATCGATACTTCGTAAAAAAGTCACTCATACAAGATGTATCAAATCATAAGTACATTCTTGCATTTGCGTACTATATTAAAAATTTGGCGCACAATTTTAGCAGAATTTGTAACCTACTCCACCCTTTATGTTTGTTTTTTCAACCAGGAACTACAAGTTTGCCATTACTACAGAAATAGTTTGCCGAAACTGCTGCATAGAAGAGCACGACACCGGTATGTGCTTTGCAAAAATTTGCTAACTCTTCAAATAATGGGTGAAGGAAACGGCATGTTCGAAATATTCCACACTTGTAAAGCGTGCTTACAACATGCGAATGATGTCACACAGTACTATTTTCGACATATACCATTCTTAAAGGGGATCGATTCTTCGTAAAAAGGTCACTTATACAAGATGTATCGAATAATAAGTACATTCTTGCATTTGCTTACTATATTAAAAATTTGGCGCACAATTTTAGAAGAATGTGTAACATACTCCACCCCTTATGTTTGTTTTTCAACTAAGAACAAGAAATTTGCCATTATCACAGATATAGTTTGCCAAAACTCCTGAATAGAAGAGGACGACACCGGTATGTGCTTTGGAAAAACTTGCTAACACTTCAAAGATTGAGTGAAGAAAACAACATGGTTGAAATATTACACATTTCTAAAGCGTGCTTTCAACATGCAAGCGATGTCACACATTACTATTTTCGACAAAGACCATTCTTTAACGTCATCAATTCTTCGTAAAAAGGTCACTCATACAACATCTATCGAATCATAAGTACATTCTTGCATTTGCTTAATGCATTAAAAATTTGGCGCACAATTTTAGAAGAATTTGTAACCTACTCCACCCTTTGTGTTTGTTTTTTCAACCAGGTACTACAAATTTGTCATTATCACAGAAATAGTTTGCCAAAACTCCTGAATAGAAGAGCACAACACCGGTATGTGCTTTAGAAAAATGTGCAAACACTTCAAAGAATGGGTGCAGAAAACAGCATGTTTCAAATATTCCACTATTGTAAAGCGTGCTTACAACACGTGAATGATGTCACACAGTACTATTTTCGACATAGACCATTCTTGAAGAAGATCGATTCTTCGTAAAAAGGTCACTCATACAAGATGTATGGAATATCAAGTACATTCTTGCATTTGCTTACTATATTAAAAAATTAATTCATCTTGATAAAAGCCGGCGTCAATTTTATCGCTGAATTTGTTTCACCAGCTCACGTAGCTTCATTTGAGCTCATTATTTTTACACACAAGAACAATAGCAACGTAATCCTACGCTGATACATCTTCATTGTAACGCCGTCTCCTCTTGCCTTCTATATGCTAATTACATTAACAAAAAAAGAAAACAACTAGCCTGACGATGCCTGAATTTTCTAGGCAGAAGTATGTGGGGGGGGGGGAGAGAGATTGATATATCGGACGTCAAATGTAACACTTGCTTATTGCTACGCATCTCGTTAAAATTGTGTATATAAGCGCAGCTCTCCAGTGAGCAGAGTAAGCTGCCCTGTAGGTGCATTGAATATGGGGAAGATATCAAGCTTCCAATTTGTGGTCGTCGTGGCCGCATTGGTTTTCATTTTGGCCACAATGCAGGAGGAATGCACTTTTTTAGCCACTGCACAACCTATGCCTCGAACTGATAGTACACCTAAACCTGATGAAAAGAAGAAACGACGACGACGACGACGAAATCGCAGTAAGAAGAAGTTTTTGCTCGTTCTACTCTCTTTAACAAAAAGAGGGGGGCATTTTTTTGTTGTGACTCCTAGCGATTGTGCATGCCCAAGGGTGCCTAAAGAAGCTGCGGAAGCTCTGGTTGTTAAATAACTTTCCTGAAAAACCACATGCATGCCCTATATGATTGCAAACTTTCTTTGGCTATCGAAATTTTATCCTGTATGATACAGTCAGAGTTGGTTAAGGTAATATTTGTTAGTTATTTAAAAATTCCAGTTTTACTCTTGAAAGCGCTTATAATGCACTTTGGCGTAAAGATTAGTGAGAAAGTTTGTCACGTTGTTCAGCTTGTTCAGCAGATGGGACGGGTGTACGCTCGGCTGTAAGGGCCTGTGGAGTATGCGGCCACATACGCTCTATTTCGAATATCAGCTATAATGCATGTATGCGTTCAGTATAGACGAGAGGCTCGGTCCACCAGACGGGGCCCCCATTCACCGCCTAGTGGGTTGTAGCACTTGCATATGTATCGTTTTTCCGGTTATCTTGTAACTGATGTTCTGGTTTGTAATGGTTCAGCCATGCCTCATATTGCGATCTCGTGTTTTATCGAGGCTGCTTGTAACGCGCAACCATTGTTGTGGCCTTCAGCAACTGAAGACCCGCCTGGCTAGACCCGGGGAGGAGGGTCGATATCGAAATATGGAGGAAGGAGAAAAAGAATATTTGAGGCAGAGGAAAAGTAAACTCTGCTTACGTTTATTTCCCTTACTTTGCTTATTGACCCTTGATTTTTTTTGGCACAAGAAGTTAAAGGCAGATAACGTCACCGCTTTCGAATGTTTTTTTTTTTTTACGCAGGATGCTGGGACCCACCAAAGTGCCCTATAAAATGGAGGGAGATATTCTAAGGTGAAAAATGATATGTGAAGCAAACTGTGACCAAGCTCTGCTGTTTGTATTTTTCTTATTTTGTTTCTTGTTCCTTAAGCTCTATGCACAATAAATAAAAAAAAAACACCTGGCGAGCTCACTGAATTTGATCGCTTCCCTATTTTAAGATGCGGTGACAAACCAAAGTCTGCTCGTACCTGAAGCTCCAGCATTTCCTTACATGGCTGACTACAGAATTAGCTTTTCTATAGGGCACTCATGAAATGAGGACTTAAAATAAAATTACTTTTTCCGTACAAGATGTGAGTGGCGTCTTTTCACAGCCATAGAAGTTCTTGAATTCCGAGTCAAAATTACAAGGCTGTGCCTTAGTGAGGAGAACCTTCGCTTCAAAATCTATATTAGGCTGCAGCATTGCGGTGGTAACAAAGGAAAAATCCCGTGTGCTCTTATTTGGGTTTCACGTTAAAGAACCCCAGGTGGTCGAAATTTCCGGAGTCCTTTACTACAGCGTCTCTCGTAATCATACGGTGGTTCGGGCCAGTAAACCTCAAATATCAATCAGTCAATCAACAAACAATAAATGTTACCTAAAGTAGTAAACAGCGGTCTGACAAGGGTCCAGCTCTGCGATGGCGTGCTCTTGTTTCCATGAGCTGGAGATTCAACTCCTTTTCAGCAGGGTTCAAGTCCTGGCAGTGAGTCCCTCCAATTATGACGCCTAAAAAAATCCGTCACTGTTGTGAAGTCGACGCGAAGGCCAATGTTGTCATCATCATTTTCTTCTCACTATCTCCTTGCAATAGCTATCGTAAGCCAAATGTAGTTCAGCGCTGCCCCCTCGCCTGAGGGGCATGGCGCAATTTTAGCATAAGGTGCGCGAGAGGCATGGGGTGGTTTCGCAGTGCCAGTGAGATCTGCACCACTTAAAATCATAAAGGATGTAATTAACTTTCTCCAGTCCTCGCCAACCCCCTAAAATTTGGAAAATATGAATAAATTCTTTCGAGTGAATGGAGAAAAATCCCGCTATTTCCGCGAAGTTAATCGTGAGGAGTAAAGTGAAGTTTCATGTATGCCTGCCACCTAAACTGTGAAACTCTCGTTGGATCACAGCAGTAGCGTATTGCGGCGATGGTCGTTATAGGTTGCTGGAACACCACAAGTCGTCACACACCCTACAGCTGCAGCCGAAGCAGTGATTTAAGAAGTTCCGCCTAAAGGACGCGCCCATGCCAGCAACTTCAGGTAGCAGACACTTTTGGCGCCTGACCCCTGCTTCTCGCGCTTGCTCTGACTCCAGGTTTTATTGCCGCTGCTTGCGTGCCGGTTCATTCGTGTGTGGAATGAACAGACTGGACAGCTGGGTTGTCGAGAAAGAAGTGAGCCCCATCATTACTTCTGCGTTGGTAGTTATAGTCGAAGGTGGAAAGGGTTAGAAAAGGTGAGGGCCAGGAGAACACACGAGGAAATCATGCATGTAGATAGCACATGTGCTTTCATCAAATATGATACATCCTCCTTCCAAACAGTTGACGAAATTAATGCCGCTGGCTTGTCTGGTGGAACTGCTGGTCATATCCCAGGCGCTCTGGCAGCCGCGTCTGTCATCGACAGCGTCTCAATGGTTGAGGCGACGGCTGCTGAGCTTCCGCGGGCGAGGCTGCGGTGGTCGATGACGCCTCACCTTAAAATGGGATGTGGTTGTTGGCAAAATCTTCGTCGTCTGATGAACCAACACTATATGGTTCCTTCGTCGCCAGAAGCTGCCCACGGTTGCGCCTCAGCACGGTGTTCTCTGTGCGTACGTAGAAGGACCGTGGGCCGGCTGATCCAATCACTTTGGCTTTCGTTGCCCATGGTGTCCCATTCAAGCGAACCACGTCATTGTCGCAGAGGCCAGGTAGGGTGCACCTATGATGACTTCTCTGCCGGTGTTTCTTGACGAGCGTTGCTGATGCTGGATTGAAGTCTGGCAATGGTGTGCGCAGCTGCCTTCCTTGCAAGAGTTCGCTCGGAGACCGTCCATCTTCAACAGGACTCGCCCTGTAATTCAACAAGCCCAGCCAGAAACACTCTCTCGCAGCTTTTGTTTTCTTTAGGATGCGTTTTACAACTTGTACACCCTTTTCTGCAAGCCCGTTCAATTGCGGGTACTGCGGGCTGGATTTCACATGCTTAAAGTCGTAACGCTTTGTGAAAATAATGAACTCTTGGCTGCTAAACTGCGGGTCATTATCAGTAGAAACCTCGGCTGGTATGCCGTACTTTGAAAATATTGCACTCAGTCTATCGACGACAGTACTGGCTGTTGTATCGAGCAGTAGCTCCACCTCAGGGAAATCGGACATCAAGTCATAGGCGCACAAATAATGTCTTCCCGAGTACTGAAAGAGATCGACACCGATACGTTACCATGGCTGAGTAGGCGTTGGTTGCATTATTAAAGGCTCCGGTGGCTGCTTATAAGCGTATGTCTTGCAAGTTGGACATCTTTCGATCAAGGACTGAATTTGTGAGTTTATATTCGGCCAGTGAACCATTTGTCTTGCTCTAGCTTTACACTTTGCCTGGCCAAGATGGCCTGCGTTGATCCGTTTCAACATGTCGCTACGCATGCTTGTCGGCATTACCACTTTAGTGCCGTTCAATAGTACACCGTTTACTACGGATAGCTCGGCGGCCACTGGTTTCAAGGGGCCATCGACAGGTTCTCCCTTGGCAAGCTTTCTTAGCACTGTGCCAAGATATGGATCGAGAGCTGTTTCCTGTGCAAGTTTCCTAGCTGTCGTTTCACGTACGAGTGCTGATACGACCGTGACGGCATGGATCTCGACGTCGTTCGTGCCTGCAGCTCCCTTGATTCCAAGAATAGGTGATCAGGACAGCATATCAGCATTTATTGATTTGTGGGGTTTAACGTCCCAAACCCACTATATGATTATGAGAGATGCCATAGTGGAGGGCTCCGGAAATTTCGACCACCTAAGGTTCTTTAACGTGCACCCAAATCTGAGTACACGGGCCTACAACAATTCCGCCTCCATCGGAAATGCAACCGCCACAGCCGGGATTTGATCTCGCGTCTTGCGGTTCAGCAGCCGAGTACCTTAGCCACTAGACCACCGTGGCGGGGCAACAGCATATCAGCAAGAGCCATCTGTTTACCAAGAATGTACGTCAAGGTGTAATCATATTTCATGAAACTCAAGAAAAATCGCTGCACTCTGGGTGGCGTATCGCTTATGCCTTTCTTTGATATGTCTATCAGCGGTCTGTGATCACTCTCGAGGGTGATGGTGCGGCCATAAACAAAATGATAGAATTTTTCACAACCAAAAACTGAAGCCAAAGCCTCTTTTTCAATCTGTGAATATCTTTGCTCTGATTCTCTTAAAGCTCTCGACGCAAAGGCTACCGGCTGCCAGCAGTCTCCAGGACGTTGCAGAAGTACTGCGCCGACCCCACTTTGAAAGGCCTCTGCAGTTACCTTTGTCTTTCGATTTGGATCAAATATAGCAAGCACTGGGGCATTACTTAAAACCCGGAATATAGCTTGCCATTCGCTTTCGCGGTTTGGTGTCCAATCAAAGATGGCACCTTGTTTCATGAGAGAACGTAAAGTAGACGGACGCTGTGAGAGAGCTGGTAGGTACTTGGTGAAGTAGTTAACTATTCCCAGTAGCCTTTGGACAGCCAATTTGTCCTGAGGTCTTGGCATTTTCAAAAGACCGTCAACAAGATCCGGATTCGGCTTAATACCCTTGTCTCTAATGATGTCACACAAAAAGAGCACTTTTTGTTGGTCGGAGCGACATTTGGATGCGTTGAAGGTAAGCCTCCTTTTTCAGCTATTTCTAATGCTCTGCGCAGCCTCTTATCATGCTCAGCCCTGGTTCCTCCCCAAATTAACACATCGTCTACGTACACGCGTACACCGGCAAGACCACCAAAAAACTCGTTAAGGGCCTTTTGAAACACTTCGCTCGCCAACGCTATACCGAACAGTAGACGAAGAAAGCGATACCGGCCGAAAGGCGTCGCGAATGTGCATATCTTCGACGATTGTTTGTCTAATGTGATTAGATGAAATCCCGCATTTGCGTCAAGCCGCGAAAAAAATTTCGCGCCTGCCAAGTCTGCCTAACTATCCTCTCGGCGCGGTATTTGGCAGTGTTCCCTCTTGATGTTTTCGTTGATGCGTCTAGGGTCCATGCAGACCCTCAATTTGCCGTCTTTCTTTAGTACAATGACAAGGGGGCTTACCCAATCTGTGGGGCTGCAGACCTTCTGGATGATGCCCTCCTTTTCCATTCTGTCCAGTTCAGTACCTAGAGGCTCACGCAGGGACAGGAGAACCTTCCGAGCTGGATGGACGACTGACACGGCATCCCTGTGCAGCTTAATCTTGTATACACGTCGGGCGCATCCTGTTTCGTGGAAAAGATGTTGAAACTCCTTGACAATTTCTTCAATGTCGTTCGTCGTCACGCTGTCAACAGCCCACTGTACGATTCCAAGCTTCTCGCTGGTGTCCAATCCTAAGATAGTGCTGTGGTCCTTCGTTACTACAAAAACTTCTGTGCACGCCTTACGACCACCAATCTCGAAAAGCGCTGAAAACTTGCCGATGTGCTTTATCGTGTTGCCACCATATGATCTCAGAACTGCGCTACTGGGCATCGGGGTTGTCATCTTGAGATTGTGAAACATTGAAAGTAGCAGAATATCGGCCTGCGATCCTGTGTAAACCTTAAATGGGATGTACTTGCCGCCAATGCAAGCGTTCACACGCCAGTCTCCTTCTCTGCTTGCGCAGCTGCTGGCGACATTCAGTACTTCGAAGTCGTCGCTCTGATGGTGCACTTCATACACGCGCTCTTTCTCACTGCAACAAGACGCGAAGTGGTTGCGGCTACTACACGAGTAACATACTTTTTCTTATGCTGGGCAGCATCTGTAGGCATCCCTTCGGTTGCAACGATTGCATTTTAGGTCGTTCCTGGACCCTCTAGGGGTGCTCTTACTGGCTGCGACAGCGTTCATATCGAGTTCTTCCTTCGTTTTCTGCCAATATTCATTTTGACGAGCCGATGTTTCCGCCGCCTTGCAAAGGATGATTACTTTTTCCAAGGTCAAGTTTTTGTCCCTGAGCATCTTTTCTGGAAGTCTTGGCGAGTTTGTTCCAAAAACAATTTGATCTCGCACCATGTCATCCACCATGGTCACGAAGGTGCAGTGCTGCGCTTGTTTTTTAAGCTCACGTAGAAACTGCTCAAAAGACTCCGCCTCACCTTGACTGCTGGAACGGAACACGTATCGCTCGTGTATTTCAATTTGTTGCTACCGGCAGTAATCTTGGAATTTGGCAATTACGGTGCTGAAATCCTCCTTGTTTTCTTCTCCGCTGAACACAAAATTGTTGAAAACGTCCAAGGCTTCCTCCCCCGCAATGCTGAGGTGCAGGGCCGTTTTCGCTGTTTCCGACCTTAGATTAGCTTGGCATGCCCCGCCGCGGTGGTGTAGTGGCTAAGGTACTCGGCTGCTGACCTGCAGGTTGCGGGTTCGTTTCCCGGCTGCGGCGGCTGCATTTCCGATGGAGGCGGAAATGTTGTAGGCCCGTGTACTCAGATTTGGGTGCACGTTAAAGAACCCCAGGTGGTCAAAATTTCCGGAGCCCTCCACTACGGCGTCTCTCATAATCAAATGGTGGTTTTGGGACGTTAAACCCCACAAATCAATAGATTAGCTTGGCATGCCGTCGCTTGCAGAAAAAATTCGAACTGCTGACAAAACCAAGTCCAGTTCCTTCCTCCACCAGCTGTCAAACGTAGCGGTTCAGGTGGCCACAGGTGATCGATGTCAATGCTTATACGTTGCCCACTTCTGACATCATGTTTCATTCGCATGTGGAATGAACAGACTGGACAGCTTGGTTGTCGAGAAACAAGTGAGCCCCATCGTTTATTCTGCGTTGGTAGTTATAGTCGAAGGTGGAAAGGGTTAGAAAAGGTGAGGGCCAGAAGTACGCACAAGGTAATCATGCATGTAGATAGCACATGTGCTTTCATCAGATATAATACAGCGTATGGCGGCGATGGTCGTTATAGGTTGCTGTAACACCACAAGCCGTCACACACCCTACAGCTGCAGCCGAAGCAGCGATTTAGGAAGTTGCGCTTAAAGGACGCGCCGATGCCAGTAACTTCAGGTAGCAACCACTTTTGGCGCCTAACCCCTGCTTCTCGCGCTCGCTTCTGACTCCAGGTTCTATTGGCCGCTGCTTGCGTGCCAGTTCTGCTTCGTGGGCGTTCACATTGGGCCTCGCTTGCCGAAAAGTCCGCTTTGCTTCAGTCGCGCGAGTGCTCGCCGCTGCTACTCCCTTCGAATCAATGCTGGTGCTGGCTAGCGATTGCTGCTGACGCCGTTGTCTTTCTTCAGTCTCGCAAGAGGCCACATTGGCACCACGTTGCGAGGTGCTCATGGTGATTGCCGCCGCGTTGGTCTAGTGGCTAAGGTACTTGGCTGCTGACACGCAGGTCGCGAGGTCATATCCCGGCTGCTGCGGCTGCATTTTAGATGGAGGCAAAAATGCTGTAGACCCATTTGCTCAGATTTGGGGGCACGTTAAGGAAGCTCAAGTGGTCGAAATTTCCAAAGACCACCTGTACGGCATCTCTCATAATCACACAGTGGTTTATGACGTCAAACCGCACATATAAATCATCACTCTCATGGTCGGTAGATGGGCGGAGATGTGCCCTCACCCAGTTCCCAGTGTTGAGAAAGGAAGCTTGAAAAAGCGCTTTCGCATAGATTTACTGCACGTGGTACCCCTAGATAGCAGAAGAGGCATCTGCTATTCAAACCCTGCTACCAGCCATGCTTCCCAGGGAAGCTGATGCAAAGGATGCACCAAAAAAAAACTTAGCCACGATTCCAAATTGGCACCAATATATAAGACAGGTAGAGTCCGGGACATAAATAGACGTAGCCACGAGCGCCGAGCCAATTCAGACATAGGGTATATTAAAATGCAGGGTGGTAGGAACAGGCTGAAGTGGAAAGAGATAGAAGAACCGCTAAGGGAAGAGAGGCCGATGTTATACGGTTTTGCAGAAACACATCTCAGGGACATGGAACAACCTCCGAACAATCCGGACTACGCGTGGGAATATTGTAATAGAACAGAAGGCAGCAGAAACGGGGGGTGGTATTGGGGCATTCATTCATAAAAGTACAGACTGGCAAAGGGTCAAGCAGGAGTGCAAGGAACATTTATGACTAAAAGGGAAAGTGGCAGGTCAAATGACACTCCATGGTTTCGTGTACATGTGGACGGGAGCAAAGGCCAGAGAGGAAAACCAGGCAATGGTAGAGTGTATATCAAAGGACATTCAGGAGTTAGGAACAGAGTGCGAGATAGTTATACTAGGAGACATGAATGCGCACATAGAAGCTATAGATGGGTATACCGACGCGACAGGCAAAATGATCATGGATATGTGTGAAAGGCTTGATTTGATCATTTGCAACAGTACCGATAAGTGTGAATAACATGGGAGGTAGGAAGGCTGCAGTCGACGATAGATTATGCACTGATGTCACATAGGATGTGTGATAAGCTCAGGGGAATGCACATAGATGAAGGTGGCTCCGGAAGTCTGGGTAGTGATCACAAACGTATCAAGCTAAGTTTTGGAAGAGCAGTGAAAGTGGGAAGGAGACAAGATGAGCAACTATGGGAAAACTTTTATTCAAAAAGGCAAAGTGAAATAACCACTTAACAAATTGAGAAAGCAATCAATGAGGATAATAAAACAGTGTGGACATACACGAATCTAAGTATACTGTTTGAGCTAGAGCTTGCTAAGGCACCTGACGGGTCGCCCCAGAAAAGAAGACACAAACCCAAAAGTTGTTGGCATGGGGACGTTAAAAGTGCCATAGCAAAACGTCAGGTAGCCTCTAGGGAACACAGACATTCTAAGCAGTGGGGTGAACCGACAGATGATGTTAAAAGAAAATGGAAAATATTTCTAAGCTGTGGAAAAGATGCATCCGTTCTGATCAATGAAAAGATTAGAAGAAAGGGAGCTCAGTGGCTGACAGAACTACATAAAAAAGATAGAAAGGCAGATGCGAAATTTGGGAACCATCTAAACTACCTAAGAAATGAGACGAGCCTAGAACAGAGGTTTGTAACTACAGCTCAAGGTGCTAGGCTAGAAGGGTACAAAGCTATTGGATATAAAAGAACAAGGGTGAGAGAAAAATTTCAAAAAATAAGTGCTTTATGCATCACAATAGACAAGGATGAATGAAGTGGCGCAATGGCTCCATTTTCACAAGAGTGGTAAAGGGCTGAGAAAAGGGTTCCTTGTAGTAAATCAACACGCCCAGATGGCATTCCAATTATGCTGATAAAGACATTACGTCCGAAGTCTAAGCAGGCTTTGAGAGAGGAAGTGAGCAAAATAATAATCGATGGAGAAGTTCCTGATGAATGGAAACTTAGCAGGATGAGCATGATCTATAGAGGAAAGAGGGACAAAGCTGACATAAACAACTACCGTCCTATAACAGTGACATCAGTGATCTACAGGCTGACGATGCGGATTATAAAGGAAAGACTGCAGGCATAGATAGATGCTGAGGGGGTGCTGGGGGATCTGCAGAATGGTTTTCAGAAACACAGGAGGTTGGAAGGCAAACTGCTGTCACTGACACAGTGCATCGAAATAGCAGAAAAAGAACACAGGTCCCTGTGGCTAGCATTTTTGGATTCAAGAGGAATCCTGGGGAATACTGGACACACTATACATAGAAGATGTGGTTACTAATCTTTTAAAGGATATTTATAAAGCTAACAAAGTAATTATAAAAAGGGAAAAACAGGTATCCAAGCCTGCAGAGGTAAAACGGGGGCTTAGGCAGGGGTGTCCACTGTCACCCTTATTATGCATGATGTGCCTACAAGGATTAGAAGCCAAATTAGAGGGAAGTGGACTGGGCTTCAACCTCTCTTTAGTCAAACAAGAAAAACTTATTGACCAGGCACTACCAGCATTAATGTACGCAGATGATATAGTGCTAATGGCAAACAACAAGAAAGATTTGCAGAGATTGATGGACATCTGCTGTTATGAGGGAGATAGGTTAGATTTTATAATTAGTTAGGGAAAATCGGCAGTCATGATTTTCAATGACAGCGAAGGTAGTGAGCTTAGAATACAGGAGGTCACGCTAGAGATAACAGACAAATACAAATATCTGGGCGTATGGATAAGCAATGGGACCGAGTACCTGAGGGAACATGAAATATACGTGACGACGAAAGGTAACAGGAATGCAGCAGTGATGAAAAATAGGGCACTGTGGAATTACAATAGGTATGATGTTGTGAGAGGAATATGGAAAAAGGTCATGGTTTCTGGGCTGACGTTCGGCAATGCGGTCTTGTGCATTAGATCAGAAGTTCAAGCAAGATTAGAAATTAAGCAACGTGGAATAGGTAGGTTTGCTTTAGGGGCTCACGGGAATACACCAAATCAGGGAGTACAAGGTGATATGGGATGGACATCATTTGAGGGCAGGGAAGCTAGCAGCAAGATAAAATTTGAGAGCGATTGAGAGAAATGGGGGAGGAGCGTTGGGCTAGGAACGTTGTCAGCTACTTGTACCTGGAGAATGTCGATACAAAATGGAGGAAGCAAACCGGGAAATTGACTCGGAAATACTTAGAAAACAGCAGGTGGCCAAACCAAAAAGAACTATCGGTTAAGAATAAAGTGAATTTAACGGAGACTGACATGTGGAGAATGGGCATGATTAAGAAGTCCGCACTAGAGATCTATCGAACAGTTAAGCAGGAAATCCCCAAGGAAAGGATCTATGATAATACTCGGGGTAGTTCTCTACTATTTGAGGCCTGGACAGGTGTATTGTGAACCAAGACATATCGGGCCAAATACGAAGGGGTAGACACAGTATGCAGTGTGTGTGGAGAGGAAGAAGAAACTGCCGAACACTTGATAATGTTCTGTAAAGGGCTTCACCCTATCGTTCAGGATGATGGCACAGAGTTTTTCAAAGCACTGTGGTTAAGCGACCGGGAGGGCAAAATAGACTTTAAGCGGGTATACTTAACTGGAAGGAGGTTATCTGATTGGTGGCTAAAGTCAAGGCACGAGTGAAAATTAAACTCTTCACTGCAAAGTACGAATCCTCAAACTCACTTTTTAAAGCAAAAAAATTAATCTAGATTTTGGTTCATTAAGTATTACGGCTTGGTGGCGCCAGCCACCACCCGGTCTAAAAGGTACAGCCATATCCATCCATCCATCCATCCATCCATCCATCCATCCATCCATCCATCCATCCATCCATCCATCCATCCATCCATCCATCCATCCGTCCATCCGTCCGTCCATCCGTCCGTCTTTCCGTCCGTCCATCCATTCATCCATCCAGCCATCCATCCATCCATCCATTCATCCATCCATCCATCCGTCCATGTGTTTCTGCGGTACCCGATGACTTCGTGCAAACCGGACAGAATAATGGATACTTTCGTACTTTCATTTCACAGTACTGAAAGCAGGTGTTTTTTAATCACCAGGCATTGAGGCACCAATAATATTGATGGGTGGATGACGTCGGGCTACGTTGCTCGGCGACATGCTTAAAGGCCAACTGAGACAATT
Organism: Rhipicephalus microplus; assembly: GCF_043290135.1. Classification (NCBI taxonomy): domain Eukaryota; kingdom Metazoa; phylum Arthropoda; class Arachnida; order Ixodida; family Ixodidae; genus Rhipicephalus; species Rhipicephalus microplus. Next base: position 23,555,858 of record NC_134706.1, on the reverse strand, counting down.
TTTTTACCATGTCAAGATAATGGTGTTTCTATATTCCTGAGACACTCTTATCCCGAGCCCAATAGCTGAAATGCTCAGGAACATCTAAAGTAATTTTCAATAAGCAGAAAGATTCAATACCAAAATCGAAACTAATCCGGGTGCCCTGTCTCCATGTGACGTACTGTTTGGTGAGAACCGGCGATCCTATACTGGTTCAGCCGGGGCGGAGTATGAAAACTGTGAAAGCCAGACCAGCGAAGTGCCAGCCAAACACCGCAAAGAAAAGAAAAAAAGAAGCTTTCCCGTGCTATACCCGTGCCAAACACCTTCATTGTCACCTTGTGGCTAGCAGAATAAACGCTGTTGTGGCCACAGTAGTGATGTCATTGACTGTGTCCCTTCCGGTTACATGCCGAACATGATGTCACACAGACAGTGTTGACTATATTTCTGGCAAGCAAGGTGAGCTTTTCGAGGCGATCTTTAAAATTCATTTGCAAACAATCACTGCATCTCAGAAGTCTGTATTTTGGCATAAATGACAGCAGTGTGCTACGTACCTAGCGATTTTCATTGAGATCCATCGACCTCAAAAAATTGCCGGAGTTGGCCTTTAAGCAAGTCACCTGGATAAACAGAGAGAGCTTCGCCACGTAGCTATTGTTGCTAGCCAGGCAAGACGTCGGACCCTTTCTCCACTCTGCTTCCGTAGGAAGCATATACAATAACTCCATAGGCGCCATGTAGGCGTAGCCCTTTGGCAGTCTCCTCTACACACGATACGCGCACCCGAGCACGCAGAGGAACAGTGGAGACGTAAGAGTCAGGTGCGTGTAGTGGCGACACGCTATCTAGTGGGTGACTGATGAATTACTGCACAACTGTGCCTCTAGCGGTTGCCTCGATAACGCGTGAGCGTTGTGCGCTAAAGGAACTTGTTTCAACCCAAAGGAACATCGCCGCACATAACTTGTAAATAGGCAGCTCACAAACAGCATTTCTGAGTGGTGTAGAAGTTGACAGAAGTGGACGTTCACGAAGCTGTTTCTGGTCTGAAAACAATGGAAGACTGCAAATTAGGAAAAATGTACTGCGGATTCGCCTCGCCACCCTCATTTTTCAGCATTTATTTAAAGGTCATAGAAGTTTAGGATGTTCAGAAAAGTGTCTTGCCTTGTAATACCCTGCGTCGGTGGTGTGCAAGAAAGCAAGCCTTCACCCCTGGCAAGCAGTCCGCTATTCTTTTTTTTTCTTCATTTCTTCCATATTTCAGTTTTCAGTTGGAGATTGCTGCTGGTAAAGTCATCGGCACGGATAACCTCCACGCCATTTCCCGTACTTCTTGGGTGGGAAACATATTATAGAAGATGGTGCGCGACAGGTTATTCGAGATTCTAGAAGCCAAAAATGAATTTGCAGACACGAAGTTCGGGTTTCAGCCACCTAGGTCCACACAGAATCTTTTGCGTCAGCTCGATCATGAGATCATCGATTAGATCGAGTATCCCCAGAATGACAAAGTTGAGCTCGCTTTGAGTCTGAAGGGAGCCTTCGATAATGTGGCCCACGACATTAACATACACATCTCTAACAGGTGGGTGGTGGTCAAAACACCTTTAACTACAATAGGCAATTTCTCACCGACGGACAATTATAGATTTGTATTCAGGACACTCAACACGGCCCTTACAAATTAGGCATGAGATTAACCCGCATGAAAGAGACCTCTCACCTCTTTTATTTATTTTGGCAATGTTCAGACTCACCGCTCAGCAGGCGAAAGTCGAAGGCGTACAGCATGTGCTCTATCCCGACAACGTCACCATATGGGTGTCCCGCTGCTCGTGCGGAGACATAGAGGCCGACCTACAGCACGTGGTGAATATCATGGATGACTACACCCGTCGCTGCGACGTTCAGTGCGCCTCAACGAATTCAGAGTATTCACACTTACGTTCATCGCCAAAGTGCACCACTACAATTGACCTCTCCCTTCACAGTGGACCCATACCCGAATGCCATGAGATCAGTGTACTGGGGCTCTCCATAGATAACAGTGGAAGAGCAGACACAACATTGTCTAAATTACAAAAGTGGGGTACCAGGTAAAATGGATGGTCCACCGGGTTTTCAATTAGTGCGAAGGGTTACGAAGCAAAGATTCTTTGCGGCTGGTACATGCATTCGTATCCAGCTGGGTTGCCCTCTACTCTGCTCCCTACCTCCACCTACGCAAGTTCGGCGAGAATGCACTTGAAGTCATTTTACGCAAAATCTACAAGGGCGAGCCCTCGACCATCTGGTAGACAGCTCCAGCCAGCGCCTTCTCGGCCTAGTAATGGTGAACATTTTCCAGGTACGGCGTGACGCGCTCTTGACAAACCAAAACTCCAGGCTGTCCCCGACACCGTCAGGTCGCCAACTGCTGGCATGAGTACACATTCAATATGCTCTACGTACGAAAAAAAAACGCGTACACGCTCCTGAAATCGGTCGATTGATGTTGGGGGTTTAACGTCCCAAAACCACCATATGATAATGAAAGACACCATAGTGTTGGGCTCTGGAAATTTCGACCACCTGGGATTCTTTGACGTGCGCCCAAATCTGAGCACACAGGCCTACAACATTTTCGCTATGTAGCCACCGCAGTCGGCATTAGATGCTGCGCACTTCTGAGATAAGAAATAATACGCGCACGTGCACCCTCTTCCGGCAGGCATCACCCGAGGGACCGACCACAGTGGCCGACACCTCATGTGGGGAAAAGCCATGACTCGCCACTATGTTCATAAATTCAGATTTTTTTACGTGGATATGCCTCGGGCCCCACCTCGGAGGTTTGTACACGGCCGTTATCTTCCGGCAAAACAATCCAGTAAGTAGATTCAGCTTCCATACACATAGAATAACGCACGCGGATGAGATTGTCATCGCACTAGGCACCGCAGATCAGGACTCGAGGGTCATTATCATCGACTCAAGGGGTGCCTGCCGCCACATTGAACAGGGTGACGTTCCATTCTTGGTCTACAAAACTCTGCAGCAAAATCAATGCCATGGTGCCTTCGTGCACAGAACGGTAGTATTGGTCCTATCTTTCACGAGCCTTGGTGGTAACTCTCCATACCCGTCCTCATGAAGCGTTTTAAAACACCTGAAGAAAAACCGGGCGTCACACAGTGCAAATTGCCTAACAAGTGGGTCATACTCTTCAAGCCAGTCACGATAAAGCCTCTCAAATTCAATGACTAACAGCATTAACGTTGGTGGCCTTCGATTGGACGGCAGACCAGCAGTTACGAGAAAAGAAATATTAAAATCTGGTGATTTACATCGGAAACCACCGCTTGAATATGCGGGATGTTCTGTAAGAGAGATCTTTGGAAATTTTGAGTTTGATTGTCTTCGGCCTGTATTGACATCACGGAGCACACCGGCCTTCACCATTTCGCCTTTATGGAAATGCTGGAAAAGCACAACATAAGGTAAACGAAAGGCAGTTCCAAATTACTGTGGTTATTGGAGTACTTGTGCACTATTAGTCAATATACACGCGTCCAATATAAATATTGCTACGTGCCAGTGCATGGAGCTGAAGAAGACGAAGCAGATAGACTGGCACGAGCTAATCTGTGTGGCTGGCGCTGCTCGCCTAACCGGCTGTAAATACATCGGTGATCGGTGACCCCTCTGAGTCAGTCTCCTTCCCGTAACATATTTAGTGGAGTTGTGCGATCCCCGTCCTCGCTACGGAACTCCGATTCGGACGCTCCCTCGCGGCTAACAACATGACCACTCAAGACTCGGCTACATCCTCTCCGTTCGCTCCCCCTTCTGCCCGACCTGTCAACCCAGCGCCCGCAACAACTTTCGTGACGCTTCCCGCGCTCAAAGACACCGGCGTGTTCTCGGGCAGCGAGGTTTCTGACGTCGACCAGTGGCTACGCCTCTACGAACGCGTCCGCGCCACTTACAGGTGGGATCCCACTCTTATGCTCGCAAACGTCATCTTTTACCTCGACGGAACCCCTCGTGTTTGGTTTGATAACCACGAGCATGACATATTAAGCTGAGACAGCTTCAAGGCAAAGATCCGTGAGCTTTTTGGCAACATCTCTGGCCGTCGTGAAGCTGCGAAAAATGAGTTGTCGACTCGCGCACAATCTTCCACGGAGCCCTACATCGGTTATATTCGGGCTGTCCTTTCACTATGCCGCCAAGCTGACGAAAATATGTCTGAACCTGAAAAAGTTGCACATATCCTAAAGGGTATCGCCGACGATGCGTTCAACTTGTTGGTATTCAACAATGTGTCATCTGTTGATGCGATCATTCAAGAATGCCGCCGGTTCCAACAAGCTAAAAGCAGACGCATCTCCCATCAGTTCCAGCGCCTCCCGAACACCACTGCGACGGCCTCGTGTCTCGACACATATCATCCACCAGACACCTGTGACAACTTGACGCGAATCGTCAGGCGGGAGCTTAAAGCGGCTGCTCCACCTAAGGTGGGAACAACGTCCCCTGACCCCTCTCCGCCAATTACGTTGCCTCTCATTCAAGCAGTCGTCCGGCAGGAAATCGCCAGCTTGGGAATTCACTCTATCTCACCGCCTCCACGCACCGACTACCAGCCCCGATACACGCCTGCACGTCCCTTCCCGACCAGCTCTCCCTCAACGTTCCGTAATCCGTCCGCATGGCGAACACACGATGACAAGCCGTTATGCTTCTCGTGTCAAAGAATCGGGCACATTTCTCGCCATAGCAGAAGTCACTGGGGTCCTCCGGCACAACCGTTCTCTTGTCCCTTCTATGCACGTCTTGCCTATCGCCATGAGACGAGCCACGACCATTTTGCCCAAGAACCTGCTTCTGAACACCGCCACTCCCACTCTCCATCCCCCCAACGTCGCCAGTCTCGTTCTCCACAGCCCCGCCGACCATCTTCCCCCGCCTTTCCACGAGGTTCTCCGACGGCAAACTAAGCGTTGCAGCCCCCGGAGGTGGCGCTTATGGTGACCCCGGTCGCAGCTGGCAATGGCGAGTTTTGACACGCCGGTCGGGAAAGATCCCTCGCGGCTATGCTGCGCACTCTCACGATGGCCAATGGGCCTGGTCGCGAGTGTTAGGGCAAACTCCGTACGCGTAGGCCTAACGCAAGTGCGGCTCGTTGTGGTACGACCACTTCAAGCACTAGGCACCGCTCTGGGCTTAGCGTACGCTACCGAAGCCAGAACTCAAGTAAACACGCCTGTCGGGGTGCCCAAGGCCACCCCGGACAGGCTACAGTCCGCGATTCCCAAAGGGGACGCGGACGAAGGAAAACACGTGCTTACCCGGCGCCGGCCCACGGAGAAGAGAACTCTCCCTCGGCGCGCGCGTACCGCGTGCCGTGCCCGCACGTGGCGCCATCTATCGTCACGTGGTGTTAACAGAGCGGGAAAGCAAAAGAATGTGGCCGTGTGGCGGAATGCCCGCGAAATGGTCGCAGGCGCGCCTCAGATACCCACATCCTCCTCTCCTTAATTCAACCTATATACCGGTCTGCAAAGGCAGCCGGTCGTCGCCCATGCATGCAAAGGCGTCATGCAATGGGCAACAGCTAGCCTCAGTCTCGCTCTGCAACTGCTGCTGAAGGGAAAAAATAAAACAACGCAGAATACACATGACAAATACAAAAAACATATATTTTGCCTGCTGCAGCGTTCTTGGGGGGGGGGAGGCTCTGCGTGGGCCTACAGTTCCAACAGACGGTTGAGGTCCATGGTGGCGACGCCGTCCATAGGTGGTCCGTCGGTGGCTGCGGGCGGTGGCAGCCCTGACAGCAGTGCCGCGAAATGGGGGTCCTTCCCCATTCGCTGTCGGCACAGGGCCGCCAGGTCCGCGTCCGAGCGCTGGCTCAGCGGGGCTGGATCCAGCGCCTTTCCCTCGGTGGCCATCCCCTCAGCGGCCGCCTTTGTCCGCGCCAGGTGCATGACACCCTTGTAGTGACAGTTGAAGTGCACGGTCACGCGGCACGTGGCGCAGAACCCCGCCGCTGCATCGGTAGGTAGTTGGGCGCCTCCGGCTGTCTTCTCGCCCTCCGCCAGCGTGCAGCCCCGGAATGGCCACGGGACACGGTCCAGCAGCAGGTCGCGCCGAACGCGCCGCTGCGTTTTCCACGGCGCCTCACTTACGAAGTAGCGCGGGACCTCCTGCCCCTCCTGCCGCGCCCACGTGGCCACGTTCCGTCCTGGTGTTTTGGGGACCGGTGGCGGTGGCGATGTTGTTGATCCCCGCCGTCGGGACGCCCGTCTGGTAGACTTGGGTGGTGCCGAGGTGCCCGGGGCGAAAGGTTCTGGCCGCCAAGGTGCCCGCTGTGTCGGTTTCTGTCTGGAGGGCATGTCGCTGAAGGGCGTGCGACCACGACGACCGGCACCAGGACAAGAATGGCGCACCGCTGGCAGTCTGCGGCTTGCCCCGTCGCCCCACCGACAACCAGCGCCACCTATGTTGACGTAGGGGTCATTGACCCGGTTCTTCCCCCTCTCCGCACAAAACAGACACACACACCTGCACCACCAGAACGTCTTCGAATGTTCCCGCGAGCGAGCGGTCGCTCCCCCTCCCTCCACAGGGCAAAACGAAAAAAAAAAGAAAACATGAACGCTCACAGACAATCAGCAGCAGCAAATGAGCGGGACCGAATTCTTTGCAAGCACTGGCTGTAAAGAAGCTAGTTAACTGAGACTAGACAGTATAAATGAGGGCCTTCTGTTGCGGAAATAAGCCCGCCGTCCGGCGCGAAATCACTAAGGTGACCGCTTCCTCAGATTATACCGGTGCGCGTTTCGAATGCGGTCCGCCGCGCCGGGTGTGCGCCGTTGCTTGCGCAAAAAGCCGCTGGGCGCTGGCGCAGGCTCGTCAGACCTTGACGCAAAGGCTTTCAGGTCTGCGATGTGCGCACGGCTGAGTTTTCCCGAAAGCGGGTCTTTCAGCAAGTACGCGAGTGGAGTCCAAGCTTTGTCCACTCGGTATGGACGTAGCCACTTTGGAGCGAGCGAAGTTGAGAAACCCTTGCTCGCGTCGCTAAGAGCGTGGTTGCGCTTCAGGACGAGGTCACCCACCTTAAATGAAAGGTGGCGACGTTTTCGGTCGTACTGGGCCTTTTGCTCGGCCCTGGCCGATGCCAAACTCTGCCTCGCTCTACTGAGAACTCTAAAAAGCCTGTCCCGAAGTGTGGAAGCGTAAGCAGAACGGTCTTCCGGTTCTTCCTCGTCTCCGAGCTGGCATTGCATGACACTGGTCACCGCATTTGCCAACTCCCTTCCGAAATTAAGAAAGGCGGTAAAGAAACCAGTAGAGCAACCCTCGGAGGTTCGGATTGCAAACGCGAGTACACTCAAATGGTCTGCCCAGTCCCTTTGACTTTCGGCAAAGGCCGCCAACATCGGTTTGAGCGTACGATTGGTTCGCTCCGTCAAATTGGACTGGGGATGGTAGGGCGAAGTGGTGCAGTGATCTATTCCTAGGGAATGGCACGTATCACCAAACACCCGAGTGGTGTTTGGTGATACGTGCATTGTGCATTGTGCGTGAACAATCTTTCCGAAAAGCCGAACCAACAAAACACTTCCTGTAGCCTCTCTAGCACCACTCGCGCTATCACTTTCCGCAGCGGAAACAGCTCCACCCATTTGGAAAAATGATCAGCAACTACCATCAGATGTATGAACCCCTGCTTACTCCTGGGGAACGGCCCCATTAGATCGCAGGTGGCTACTTGACATGGACGCTCACTGACAATCGGTTTCATCAAGCCGGGCGGCTTGCCACCCCTTGGTTTCACCGTTTGACAGACGTGGCAGGAACGGCAATAGCGAAAAATGTCACGCCTCATGCCAAGCCAAGTCACAACCTTGCTCAGTTTCGCAAAAACTTTAGAGCCACTCAGGTGACCGGCAATGGGCTCGTCATGAGAGGCTCGCAACAGTGCGGCTTTCAGACTTTTGGGCATAACCACCTTAACGGGTCGATGGACTCGTCGTCAGTAGCTATATAGTTCAGCAGGAATCCGTCATGGTCCAGCAAAATGAATACGCCGGGGACTCAGCGACACACGCTGTTTCAGCCCCCTAATCGCGCCCGCCACAGAACAAGCAGCGTAACGGCGCTCCGCGCCTCTCAGGACGGTTTAACGGCGCCCGCCGCAAAGCAAGCAGCGTAGCAAGCCTCCGAGACTCGAAACGGATCACTCTGCTGAGCCTTCAGTAGCTCTTAGCTGCCGAAAGCAACTCCCATTCTCCCAAATGGGGGAGTCTGGTATCGCGCCCACTCAGGACCGGAGCAACCGCCGCGTGCACGGCGTCATGGGTTCGCTCTCGGCACGGTTGCCTTCGGAAAGTTCCCCCGCTCAGCCGCTACGCAGTGTGCCGCTTACCTGGATAGCAGCCAAGGTCGTCCTCCTGGGGACTCCCCCTTTCCGCCGCTGTTCGCCCCCGACGCTTGCATGTGCTAAGGCACCGCGAGCGGCTGTCGCACCAGAATCCAGGTTCTCGGCAGAAAGCAGGAGGCACGAGATAGCGCGTCAGCTACCACGTAGGAGTGTATTCACCACAAAAAGGGGTGACAACACAGGCGAGCGCCGAAGGGCGCCCGTCGATAGAGGCAGTTGCCTCTTTGTGCAACGCGGCATGCCACGAAGCAGACATGTTGGGACGAGCCCGAATCGCGCAGGCGAAGTGACTCGCTAAGACTAACCAGAGGCTTAATGAGCTTTTGATACCGCGTTGGGCGCCAGTATGGTGGCGCCGCTACTAACTTGGCTGCCAGGTTGCGTAGCAGCCAGCGGGTAAAATTCGGCAACGGCTGTAGCCGTGGTGCCGATTCGCGCTCCGGAAGCTCCACTGAGAGCCGTTTCGGAGCGCTGTGACATGGAACTGCCATGCATTCCAAAGGGAGCCGCAGTAGTCCAATTTGCCCTTGTGCACTGTTCGGGTTGGGCTATGGCCCCGGACCCAAAACACGCTACCTCTCCAGTGGGAGCTGATACGTAGCGCCTCGTGTCATCCCGACTGGGGCTTGTGACAAGTGAGGGTGCGCGATTGTGATGCTCAAGGGGGGCACTGGCCCTGTTCTCGAGCAGTGCGGTATCTGCTAAAAGCGTCAGCGGACAGAACTCACGCGGAGCAGACATAACGCGGGTAAACGCGGCGAGTCTGATTCGCAAAGGCGGGCTGACTCGGTTAAGACTAATCAAAGGCTTAATGAGCCTTTGATATCACGTTGGGCGCCAGTATGGTGACCCCGCTCCTAACTGCAGCGGACGATCCCCGCGGGTTCACGCTTAGCGAGCCACAGGGCCGCTACTCCGTTTACTCGCGTGTAGCGCACCGCTCCGCGCGCGCTCAACTAATAAGGCGTTTAGCGCGGCGCGGCAAACAGACAGTGTTCTAATGCAAAAACACAACGCTTTATTGCCACTGGCGGCACCCCGAACAACAGTACAACGTCCGCTCCCGGGACGCGGGTAGCAAAGGCACCCGCACGCGGACGTTCACAATAAGCGGCAAAACCGCGAGCACGTCGCAGCTGGCAATGGCGAGCTTTGACACGCCGGTCGGGAAAAGGTCCCTCGCGGCTATGCTGCGCACTCTCGCGATGGCCAATGGGCTTGGTCGCGAGTGTTAGGGCAAACTTCGTACGCGTAGGCCTAACGCAAGTGCGGCTCGTTGTGGTACGACCACTTCAAACACTAGGCACCGCTCTGGGCTTAGCGTACGCTACCGAAGCCAGAACTCAAGTAAACACGCCTGTCGGGGTGCCCAAGGCCACCCCGGACAGGCTACAGTCCGCGATTCCCAAAGGGGACGCGGACGAAGAAAAACACGTGCTTACCCGGCGCCGACCCACGGAGAAGAGAACGCTCCCTCGGCGCGCGCGTGCCGTGCCCGCACGTGGCGCCGTCTATCGCCACGTGGTGTTAACAGAGCGGGAAAGCAAAAGGGTGTGGCCGTGTAGTAGAATGCCCGCGAAATGGTCGCAGGCGCGCCTCAGATCCCCACACGCTGCATCGCTCAGACTGACCGAAAATCCTCTTTTGACGATACCGACAAAACGGAACCTCATAGACGTACAAGTAGACGGCGTACATGTCACTGCTCTGGTCGACACCGGCACCCAACTTTTCGTGATGACGAGTGATTTTCGCCGCAAGCTCAAGAAGGTTCTCACACTTGTGACCACTCAGTTCGTCCGTGTTGCGGATGGTGGAATAGCATCAATCGTTGGAATATGCTCCGCTCGTGTGAGCACTGCACAGATCGACACACAGTTGTTCTCTTCACCATCCTTGATAAATGCCCCCACGACGTAATCTTAGGCCTCGACTTCCTATCCGCGCATTCTGCCCTCATAGACTGTTCGACCAGTACGCTCCGTCTACACTTGCCCGCAACAGAACCTTTTACACAACGGACGAGTCGCCTCTGCACAACGGGACGCGCGCGCCTCCCTCCACAGACACTGACCTACATAGAGCTCGTCTCAATACCCCCAGTTCCCGACGATGACTGTGTTCTGACCCCTATCACCGATGTTCTCATAAGCCGTGGCATTACAATACCGCACACCATTCTGTCCGTCGCAGGAAATTCTACCTGCCTCCCAGTTGTCGACTTTAGCTTGACACCTCAAGTTTTGCCACAAGGAATCTCTTTGGCGTTGTTCTGCACCTTAGAAGACAATGCGGTAGATGTTTTCGTGATGCCCGCCCCTTCTGACCCCCACGCTCAACATCAGTCTGCCACTTGCTCCGACAGCGCTATTACTTCGATGATCGCTTCCAACTTAACGCCGCAGCAGACTGATGAGCTCCACCGGGTTCTGCTGTCCTACATCGACGTTTTTGACATCAGCGGCCATCCGTTGGGGAAAGCTACCGGTATGAGCCACCGCATAAACACTGGTAATGAGCATTCTATTCAAAGGCGTCCATATCGGGTGTCGGCGGCCGAGCGTCACATCATCCAAAGTGAGGTCGACAAAATGCTCGCCAAGGACATCATTGAGCCATCTTGCAGTCTTTGGGCTTCTCCTGTAGTGCTAGTCCGCAAGAAAGACGGTGCATGGCGTTTTCTGTGTGGATTATCGACACCTAAACAAAATTACCAAAACGACGTCTACCCTCTGCCACGAATAGGCGATGCGCTTGATTGCCTCTATGGGTCCCACTATTTTTCCTCCATAGACCTTCGTTCCGGCTACTGGCAGATAAAGGTAGATGAAATTGACCATCAAAAGACGGCATTCATCACCCCCGATGGCCTATATCAGTTCAAGGTCATGCCCTTCGGCCTTTGTAACGCTCCAGCCACCTTCGAACGAATGATGGACTTCCTGCTCAGAGGATTCAAATGGTCCACCTGTTTGTGCTACTTGGAAGACGTCATCGTCTTTTCACCAATATTTGAAACTCACATAGAGCGCCTCTCAGCCATCCTGGGAATCTTCCGTCATGCTGGCCTGCAGCTCAACTCATCGAAATGTCACTTTGGACGCCATCAATTCACAGTGTTTGGCCATTTAGTAGACGCCAACGGTGAACAACCAGAACCGGCAAAAATCAGCGCCGTCAAAAACATTCCTGTACCAGCATCTGCGAAGGATGTACGCAGCTTTATCGGACTATGCTCCTACTTCCGACGCTTCGTGAAAAATTTTGCGCACATAGCGAGGCCGCTTACGCAGCTCCTCAAGAAAGAAGTCCCGTTTTCATGGGGTTCCGAAGAGGCTTCTGCGTTTTCGACTCTCGTCGCCCTTCTCGCTACCCCTCCGATTCTGGCACACTTCAACCCTGCTGCCCCAACAGAAATCCGTACAGATGCAAGTGGGCATGGCATTGGTGCAGTGCTGGCTCAGAAACAACATGGCCATGATTGCGTTATTGCATATGCCAGCCGCCTCCTATCCGCCCCTGAACGTAACTATTCGATAACAGAGCGTGAGTGCTTGGCTCTTGTAAGGGCGGTGCCGATATTTCGACCTTATCTATACGGACGCCCATTTTCGGTAGTTACCGACCACCACGCACTCTGCTGGCTGAACTCTCTGAGAAATCCATCAGGCCGCCTTGGTCGCTGGGCTTTGCGCCTGCAAGAGTTTTCCTATTCGGTGGTCTACAAACCTGGCCACCTACACCGTGATGCCGATTGCCTCTCCCGGTACCCTGTCGACGATCCTGAGGACACTGACGAGCCCACGGAGAACTCTATCTTGTCAGTGTCCGACTTCATTAATGTTGGGGAAGAACAGAAACGTGATCAAGAGCTGCTTGACATCATCAGCCGTATAGAATCCTCCACAAATGATGCTTCCGTCCGCAACTTTGTCATTCAAAGGGGTGTGTTATACCGTCGCAATTTCCGACTAGACGGGCCCGACCTTCTCATTGTTGTGCCTAAGCATTCGCGCCGCTGTGTTCTCACCGAACTTCACGACGCTCCCACGGCTGGACACCTTGGCGTATCCCGCACGTACGAGCGCGTCCGGCGCCGTTTTTTCTGGCCAGGCCTTGCTCGTTCGGTACGCCGATACGTCGCCACATGTGACCTATGCCAACGTCGTAAGACACCGTCGCTTCTACCCGCTGGCCATCTTCAACCAATTGACATACCCGCGGAACCATTTTACCGTGTTGGGTTAGACCTGCTTGGTCCTTTTCCCACATCAACATTGGGAAACAAATGGATAGCCGTTATCACAGACTACGCTACACGCTACGCTATTACGCGAGCTCTACCGACCAGCTCTGCAACCGACGTCACTGACATCTTGTTACGGGACGTTATATTGATTCACGGTGCACCGAGACAGCTTCTCACAGACCGTGGCCGTACATTTCGATCCCAAGTCATCAGCGACATTCTGCGTTCTTGTTCCACGCAACACACACTGACAACCGCTTACCACCCTCAAACAAACGGCCTTACGGAACGATTTAAGCGCACTTTAACAAATATGCTCGCCATGTACGTGTCGCCCGACCACCGAGACTGGGACCTTGCCTTACCCTACGCAACTTTCGCGTATAATTCATCCCGTCACGATACAGCGGGCTTTTCGCCGTTCTACTTATTGTACGGAAGAGACCCGACTTTACCACTGGACACAGTCATCTCAGCTCACACCTCGTCCACCAGCGAGTATGCCCGCGACGCGATTGCGCGAGCCGATCATGCCCGTCAGCTCGCTCGCGCTCGGCTGATGGCGTTGCAAACCAACCCTTGCCGTCGGTACAATGCGGAACATAGACACGTACATTTCGCTCCCGGTACCCTCGTTTTACACTGGTCCCCTCATTGTCGGCTGGGCCTATCCGAAAAACTTCTGTCTCATTACACGGGACCCTACCGTATATTGCGTCAAGTAACACCTGTCACCTACAAGATCAGCCCCATCTGTCCATCATCATATTCTATGCGGCCCAGTGATATCGTACACGTCTCGCGGATCAAGCCCTACAATAATGCGTCAGATAACGACCTCTAAAGCACCGGGACGGTGCCTCCGCCGCCGGGGGCCATGCTACGTGCCAGTGCATGGAGCTGAAGAAGACGAAGCAGATAGACTGGCACGAGCTAATCTGTGTGGCTCGGGCTGCTCGCCTAACCGGCTTTAATTACATCGGTGATCGGTGACTACCCCTCTGAGTCAGTCTCTTTCCCGTAACAATATCAACTATTTAAAAAGTACTGATTTTATAGTGATCAAACGCACGTTTTCTAGTTCTGATATATTCATCGCCTAAACGACTTTGCGAGTAGGTTACGTCAGGTTTCTTACTATCCTGGTGCATTATGCTTCTAAAGGTGACACCTGTGGAAACATTCAAATGCATGGGAACGACACGCTTAACACTCATGCGAAGGTGTTACTCTCAAGGACCTTGTTACACTATTTTGACATTTCGTGATTGCACAGAGACGCAGGTTCTTTTTCCAACATTTAAAGTTTACGTTACGTATTTTGAACACTTGTTGCTCATGACCAAAAGTACCGATAATATATCACAGATAATATTGCAAAAGACTGTATTCATCTGTTCTTTATAAGGTGAACGATTGAAACCAAGCCTCGGATGATCACTTATTCTTTTCATCATTGCAAGGGCACAGTCTTAATGAACCTTGATGTGTGCCTCAACTAAGACTGCAGCAGAAGGATCGGTGGTAAGATGCAGCATTGCGTTCCAGGAATCACAAAAAGGCAGAAATAGAGTGTGCATTGTCTTGGAGGCTTTACACTGACGTTAAAGTAATTTAAGAACTATTCTCTGAACGGCCTGTTTGAATGTAATGTTTTATACGCCGTCGCGATCGCTAAGCAGCAATATTTAGCGACTGATAAGCGTGATGTCGTTGCAGATAGCCGAGCTAAATTAGCAATCACAATCATCTAAGTTATAACGCCAGTGTTTATAGTGTCTCACTTGCTTCCCGACTCCTAAATTGTAATATATATTTCGTACAGATAGTTAGCTATCGGTTGACTACGCACTTCTCCGGATTAAAGGTTGGTCAATTTCGAAAAAAGTGGGTTGCTTCAAACGTGACTACAGTGGCAAGTATCGTAAAAAGTTTGGTGACATTTTGAAGGCATTTTGGAAACAGTATTTGAGATTATCATTAGTACGTGAAATGTGCAATAGTATTATACACGTTAATCATGCAACTGGGAAAAGTAGAACAGAAAATGTACAAAAACATAAGACTCGTGCGCTTTCGATTCATCATGCATGTTTTTTAAGTAGGTCAGGTGCTGACAAAAAGAAAAAGATTGTGCATGACTGCGCACAACTGGTGAAGTTTAGAACCATATTTGCGTCATGAGTGCTCTTAGTCTGATTTACCACTCGCTATAAAAATAGGCGCGCCATACAATTAATATTCGATCGGAAGCGAACTAGCAGGCGTAAATCGCAGGAAGAAGCCATGCTCACAAAAATAAAATCTAATTGAGAAAAAATGCAGCATTATTTTGGATAACAATATTATACACTTCCCCTAAATCGCTAGCACATACCGGTGATATATTATGGAAGAAAATAATTGATAACGGTATTTTCGAAAGGTGACACAAATAAAATAAATTAGCCTATATAAAATCATAGGAGTACACGCAAGGTTCGTTGCCAAATTATTACCAGTATTGTTAAACCTACCCGTCCCTCAAGTCTTCAGAAAATTGAGAAAAGTCAAACATAATTTGAGCTTGATATGTAAATAAGTTACTGGATAACGACAACGACGATAGCAACACTCTCTCTATGTTCAAGAATTACGATAAACTGCGTATGATAACTTCCGATACCCCAATGGAATGAAAAATCACACAGCTGAAATTTAGTGAAAGATAAATGAGCTCTTGGTACCATTTAGACCAACAGTAAACAGGAGTAGTTTTAAACGTCAGGTATGCTTCTTGATTATCTAGTTATTGAAACAAGCTGCATACCCACTTCTGCTTCATTATAGTCCTTTGTTCAGTACAATGTCAACTGTTACTAAACAGCAAATGACGCTCTACAAAACTAATGCTTTGCTGGAGATAAACATAACACAATCGAGTGGAAACAGTCTAAGCTAGCAAAGTGAAGTACCCAGACATCACAAATCCTTCGCACTTGGTGTCCATATTAGGCACAGCTTTCTGCATATGCATTTTGTGGTTGATTGTTCTGAGAAAGGATGGCTCAGGTAAAATAAAAGTAATTTGGCGTTAAGGTTGAAAATATATGATTTGCAAGATTATCCATCAGCTGAATACGTTTCCATTTTTTTGGTGACAATACGTATTGGACAATTGCGGACTGTTAAATAACATACGTGTCGGTTGTCACCTCAGTTTGCATGTTTTTTAACTTGAAACAATACTTGTCCAATAGGATTGAAAGCTTCACGCACATTATAGGATAAAGCTGATTCATGGAAGTTGTTTTTATTACTGTAGCAACTTTTGCGATGTGGCTTATCTGCAGGTTGCGTCTTGCGTAGACGAAGTTTTTTTAAATAAAAATGTTCACTTCAGCGCAAAGAAAAAGCAGATCTTCCAGAAAATACTAAAGTAAATATTACGAGGTGTAACTTCATGTAAAATCATTTTGTCCACGCGCCTATAAATGTTGTAACACACACACACAGACACACACACACACACAAACACACACACACACATATATATATATATATATATATATATATATATATATAGATATATATATATATATAGATATATATATATATATGTATATATGTATATATATATATATATATATATATATATATATATATATATATATATATATATATATATATATATATTTGTTGGCATTATTGTCTGTTTGATCTAAATAATATTGTGTAAAACATGGACACACGAGCCCTTCAATATACACAACTTTTTTTCTTATTATACATATATATATATATATATATTTATATATATATATATATATATATATATATATATATATATATATATATATATATATACACCTTTTGTTTACTGGCAAAACCCCAGCACTGGGTATGAGTAATTTTGCAAAAACCAAGAATCCTAGACATCGTGGTACAAGGGAATTTTCTGGCAAGTTTGATTTTTAGACTCTGGTTGGGCACGAAGGAATGTATAGGAGCCGCACTCTATTCTCATTTGCATTCTCATTTTTCAAGAGGGGTGACGGTATCAATAAATTATATGAAGTGTATACTCGTATTTTTTAGGGTACTTTTAAGGTTACAGCTTGTAATATGCATCAAGCTCGGTATGAAGCTGCACACACTCGTAAAATATTTCTGGTAAAAATATGATAACTAGTTAAACAATGTTCTGGCACTGTGATTTCCCAGAAGAGCTCTAACGTCCACGGATCTTTGATGGAAAGCGGGGATCTCTGAATGGATGGTATGATTTATTCCATCCTTCCTTAGCGTCTATCTGAAAAGCAGTTCCAAGACCTGGCGTATTTCTGTGGTAAAATGTTTCATTGCCACGCATAACTATTGGATTCGATTCCAACTGGGTCCCTGGCATTTATTCTTTGCATTCATCGGGTCGTCCCTACCAATGTCTCGTGTTTCTTAACACTCGCGCGTTAAAATTTCCCCTGTGTGTTCTAGTCGTTCCTCGGTAGATACTAAGTTTTTCAACCAGGAACTACAAATTTGCCAATATCACAGAAATAGTTTGCCAAAACTCCTGAATAGAAGAGCACGACACCGGTATGTGCTTTGAAAAAATTTGCTAACACTTCAAAGAATGGGTAAAGAAAACAACATGGTTGAAATATTACACATTTGTAAAGCGTGTTTTCAACATGCAAGCGATGTCACACATCACTATTTTCGACAAAGACCATTCTTGAAAGTGATCAATTCTTCGAAAAAAGTCACTCATACAAGATATATCAGATCATAACTACATTCTTGCATTTGCTCATTATAGTAAAAATTTGGCGCACAATTTCAGAAGAATTTGTAACCTACTCCCCCCTTTATGTTTGTGTTTTCATCCAGGAACTACAACTTTGCCATTATG
This sequence comes from Rhipicephalus microplus, assembly GCF_043290135.1. Classification (NCBI taxonomy): domain Eukaryota; kingdom Metazoa; phylum Arthropoda; class Arachnida; order Ixodida; family Ixodidae; genus Rhipicephalus; species Rhipicephalus microplus. The sequence continues at coordinate 23,538,296 of NC_134706.1, read as the reverse complement.
ACAGAAATAGTTTGCCAAAACTCCTGAATGGAAGAGCACGACACAGGTATGTGCTTTGGAAAAATTTGTTAACACTTCAAAGAATGGGTGCAGAAAACTGCATGTTTCAAATATTCCACACTTGTAAAACGTGCTTTTACACACAAGAACAGTAGTGACGTAATCCTACGCTCATACTTCTGCATTGTAACGCCAACTCATCTTGCCTTCTATATGCTAATTATATTAACAAAAAAAGAAAACAACTAGCCTGACGATGCCTGAATTTTCTGGGCAGAAGTATGTGTGGGGGGAGAGAGATGGATTATATCGGCCGTCAAATGTAACACTTGCTTATTCCTGCGCATTTCGTTAAAATTGTGTATATAAGCGCAGCTCTCCAGTGAGCAGAGCAAGCTGCCCTGGAGGTGCATTGAATATGGCGAAGATATCAAGCTTCCAATTTGTGGTCGTTGTGGCCGCATTGGTTTTCATCTTGGCCACAATGCAGGGGGAATGCACTTTTTTAGCCACTGCACAACCTATGCCTCGAACTGATAGTACACCTAAACCTGATGAAAAGAAGAAACGACGACGACGACGACGACGAAATCGCAGTGAGAAGAAGTTTTTGCTCGTTCTATTCTCTTTAAAAAAAAGAGGGGGGTATTTTTTTGTGGTGACGACTAGCAATTGTGCATGCCCAAGGCTGCCTAAAGAAGCTGCGGAAGCTCTGGCTCTTCCATAATTTTCGTGAAAAACCACATGCATGCCCTGTACAATTGCAAACTTTTTTTGTCTATCGAAATTTTGTCCTGTATGATAGAGTCAGATTTAGTTAAGGTATTATTTGTTTAGTGATTACAAAACTCCAGTTAATACTCTTCAAAGCGCTTGAAATGCACTTTGGCGAAAAGACTCGTGGAAAAATTAGTCACGTTGTTCAGCTTTTTTAGCGGTTGGGACGGGTGTACGCTTAATTATAAGGGCCTGTGGAGTATGTGGCCGCACACGCTTGATGTTGAATATCAATTATATTGCGTGTACGTGTTCAGTATAGACGAGAGGTTCGGTCCCCAAGGTGGAGCCCACGTTCACCGCCTATTTCGTTCTAGCACTCGCACGGGTATCGTTTTGCCCGGTTATCTTGTAACTGATGTTCTGGTTTGTAATGGTTCAGTCATGCCTCATATTGCGATCTCGTGTTGTATCGAGGCTGCTTGTAACGCATGATTAGTGTTGTGTCCTTCAGCAACTGAAGACCTGCCTGGCTAGGCCCGTTGAGGTGGGTCGATATCGAGGTATGGAGGAAGGAGAAAAAGCTTATGTGAGACAGAGGAAGACTAAACTCTGCTTACGTTTATTTCCCTCATTTCGCTTATTGGCCCTTGAGTTGTTTTTTTGCAAAAGGAATATAAAGGCAGATAAAGTCACCGCTTTCGAATGTTTTCTTTTTTTACGCAGGATGCTGGGACCCACCTAAGTGCCCTCGAAGATGGAGGGATGAATCCAAAGGTGAAAAATGATATGTGAAGCAAACGGTGACCAAGCTCCGCTGTTTGTATTTTTCCTATTTTGTTTGTTGTTTCTCAAACTTCATGCAGAATAAATGAAAAAAAAAACAGCCAACGAGCTCACTGTATTTGATCGCTTCCCTATTTTACGATGCGGCGACAAATGAAAATCTGCTCGTACCCGAAGCTCCAGCAGTTCCTTAATTGGGCGCCTAGATAATTAGCTTTTCTACAGTGCACTCTTGAAATGAGAACTTAAAATAAAATTACTTTTCTCATACAAGATGTGAGTGGCATCCTTTCATATCCATAAATGTTCTTGAATTCAGAGTCAAAATTACAAGGTTGTGCCTTAGTGAGGAGAACCTTCGCTTCAAAAGCTCCATTAGGCTATTCTTTCCGCAATAGTACTTATTCTCTGTGACAGGACGGCAGAAGTATTTTGGCACGCCACATTTGCGTAGCTTCCGAAGTACTTCTAGCACGATTGTGAGAAGCTTCAGTATTGCGACGGTAACAAACAAAAAATCCCGTGTGCTCAGATACGGGTGCACGTTAAAGAACCCCAGGTGGCCGAAATTTCCGGAGTCTTTCATAATCATATGGTGGCTTTGGGACGTTAAACCTCAAATATTAATCATTCAATCAACAAACAATACATGTTACCTTATTTAGTAAACAGTTGTCTGATAATGGTCCACCTCTGCGATGGCGTGCTCTTGGTGCCATGAGCCGGAGATTCAGATTCTGTTCAGCGGGGTTCAAGTGCCGGCAGTGATTCCCTCTAATTGTGACGCCTAAAAAATCAGCCACTGTTGTGAAGTCGACGCGAAGGCCAATGTCGTCATCATCATTTTCTTCTCAGCATCTTCTTACAATAGCTATCGTCAGCCAAATGTAGTTCTGCACTGCCCCACGCCCGAGGGGCATGACGCGCTTTTAGCATAGGGCGCCTGAAAGGCATGGGGTGGTTTCGCAGTGCCAGTGAGATCTGCACCACTTAAAACTATAAAGGATGTAATTAACTTTCTCCAGTCCTCCCCAACCCCCTAAAATTGGGAAAATGTGGAAAAATTATTCCGAGTGATTGGTGAAAAATCCCGCCATTTCCGCGAACTTATTCATGATGAGTAAAGTACAGTTCGTATATGCTTGCCACTTAAACCGTGAAACTCTCGCTGGAGCAGAGCACTAGCATTGCCGCAAGACTGGTCATTGCGTATGACGGCGACGGTCGTTATAGGTTGCTGTCACACCACAAGTCGTCACGCACCCTACAGCTGCAGCCAAAGCAGGGATTTAGGAAGTTGCGCCTAAAGAACGCGTCGGTGCCAGCAACTTCCGGTAGCAACCGCATTTGGCGCCTGACCCCTGCTTCCCGCGCTCGCTCCGACTCCAGGCTCTATTGCCGCTTCTTGCGTGCCGGTTCTGCTTTGTGGGCGTTCACATCAGGCTTCGCTTGCCGAGAAGCCCGCTTTGCTTCAGCCACGCGAGTGCTTGCCGCTGCTACGACCTTCGATTCAATGCTGGTGCTGGCTAGCGATCGCTGCTGACGCCGTTGTCTTTCTTCAGTCTCACAAGCTCTCACGGCGTCAACGCGAGCCCACAGTGGCGCCGCGCTGCGAGGTGCTCATGGTGAGCCCCGCCACGTTGATCTAGTGGCTAAGGTACTCGGCTGCTGATCCGCAGGTCAAGGGGTCAAATCCCGGCTGCTGCGGCTGCATTTTCGATGGAGACTAAAATGATGTATGCCTGTGTGCTCAGATTTGGGCGCACGTTAATAACCCCAAGTGGTCGAAATTTCCGGAGACCTCCCCTACGGCGCCTCTCATCATCATATGGTGGGTTTGAAAAATTAAGCCTCGCCCATCAATCATAATCAATCTCATGGTGCGAAGCTGCTTGATGTTCCCTCTCTCAGTTCCTGGTTATGAAAAAGGGAGCTTGAGAAAAGCACTTTCGCGTTGATTTACTGTACGTGGTACCTCTAGATAGCAGAAAAGACATCTGTTTTTTAAATCCAGCTACCAGTCATGCTTTCCGGGGAAGCTGATGCAAAGGACGCCCGAAAAAAAAAATTGCCCGCAGCTTCCCTCGGGGGAACACTGAGGAGGATGCGGACCATATAATTGGTTAACGGGGTGTTAAAGTGCGACTTACTTGGGTCGATGGCTAAATTGGTTAACGTGGTTGTGAAATGGGGTGTTAAATTGCGACTTACTTGGGTCGATGGCTAAATTGGTTAACGTGGTTGTAGGAGGGGGTGTTAAATGAGTGAACACGTACACACGTATGCGAAAGGGCGGCGCTGGTCGAAGGGACGTCGATCATTGTGTTTGTGGATTCGTTGGAATTCATTTCACCGCGACCTTGGACGTCGACGCGCCGTACAAACCAACCGACGAGCGGCAACTGAGCGAGCGAGCGCCGACCTTGAGTATATATACAGCACGACGGCGCATGCACTGTCAGCTGTTGAATGTTCTCGAAGCGCGACGCCACATGCGCGTACACTGGAGAATCAGGAGAATTGTAGATGTCGAACGCGGTGTGTAGAGGAGGAAGGGTGCACAGATGGTGGAGGAGTGAAGCGCGCGCGGTGTGTAGAGGAGGAAGGGATGCACAGATGGTGGAAGAGTGGGCGACGGCGCGACGGCGCATGCGCGCGCGTCAGCTGTCGAATGTTCGAGAAGCGGTGCGGACGGCGCACTACAAGGCGCGAGTATAAGATGCTCCGCATCTAAAACTTGGCCATGACATGAAAAGTGGTTGTCGTCCACTTAGAGTCTATCATTTTACCGCCGTGTGCTTTGTAGATTGTTGGCCAGGAAATGGTGTTTTTCTTCATCAGACATGAATCTTAGATTCATGTCTTTAGGCTTGGACGACAAAGTATATACATCGAATTGGCACCTTTTTTTTTTGAAAAAGACAGAAATATTCGATGCTGTAGGCAGGAAGTGGGCGCTCACAGAATTTCAGAAGACGTATAATAATACGTGTTTGCGATTTGTTTTTGTGACTCACAGCTGGTGCCGCTTGAGCTGGCGGCAGTTGACAGCCGACACCACTTGATGGGGCGAAAGCGGCGCTGCATGTGTTTCTGCGGCACCCCGTGACTTCGTGTAAACCAGACAGAATAATAGATACTTTTTTACTTCGATTTCACAGTACTGAATGCAAGTGTTTCTTTAATCGCCAGTCGTTGAGGTACGAATGACATTGATGGGTGGACATCGTCAGGCTGTTTCTCTCGACAATTCAACTAAGACAATTTTTTGACCATGTCAAGATAATGGTGTTTATATGTTCCTGAGACACTCTTGTCTTGAGCCGAATAGAAGAAATGCCCAGGAACATTGAAAACAATTTTTGTGAAGCAAAAAGATGCAATGCCGTAACCAAAACTCAACTGGGAGCCTTGTCTCCGTATGGCGTACAATTTGGTAAAAACTGGAGGTCGTATACTGGTTCCGCCAGCGCGGAGTATGAAAACTGTGAAAGCCAGATCAGTGAAAGGTCAGACAAACACCACAAATGAAAGAAAAAGCTTTCCCGTGCTATACTCGTGCCAAACACCGTCATTGTCGACGTGTCACAATAAGCGCTGTAGCAGCCAAATTAGCGAAGCAATTGGCTGTGTCACTTCCGGTTATATGCGAAACATGACGTCACACACGCAGCGTTGCCAATAATTTTGGCAAGCAAGGTGAACTTTTTGAGGTGATCTTTAAATTTTTTTAGCGAAAAATCAGCGCAACTCTCAAGCCTGTATTTTAGCATAAATGACGGAAATGTGCAAAAGAACGTACCCAGCGATTTTCATTCAAATCCATCGATCTCAAAAAATTGCCGGAGTTGGCCTTTAAGCAACTAACCTGGATGAACAAAAAGAGCTTCGCCGCGTAGCTATTGTTGCTAGCCAGGCAAGACGGCGGACCCTCTTTCAACTCTGCTCTCGTAGGGAGCATGTACAGTAACTCCATAGGCGCCATGTAGGCGTGGCCCTCTGGCGGTCGCCTCTACACATAGTACGCTCGCCCGAGTACGCAGCGGAACAGTGGAGACGTAAAAGTCAGGTGCGTGTAGTGGCGACACGCTATCTAGTGGGTGACTGATGAATTACTGCACAGCTGTGCCTCTAGCGGTTGCCTCGATAACTTGTGAATGTTGTGCGCTAAATGAACTTCCCCGATCAAAAGGAACTTCACTCCACGGAACTTAAAATTAGGCTGTCCACAAACAAGATCGCTGAGTGGTGTATAGAAGTTGACAGGAGTGGACGTTCACGAAGCAGTTTCTGGTCTGAAAACAAAGGAAGACTGTAAATTTAGAGAAATTTAATGTGGACAGCCTCGCCACTCTCATTTTTCAGCCTTTCTCTGAAGTTTATACAAGTTTAGGTTGTTCAAAAAAATGTCCTCTGTCATACCCCGCGTTGGTGGTGTGCAACAAAGCAAACCTGCGCCTCTGGCAAGCAGTCTGCCCTTCTCTTTTTTTTTTCTTCACTTCCTTCTAATTTCAGTTGCCAGTAGGAGAATGCCGTGGGCCACGTCCTTCGCATGGACAACTTCCACCCCATCTCCCGTACTTCTTGGGTGGGAAAATCATTGGAGGCGATGGTGCACGACAGGTTGTCCGAGTTTCTGGAAGCGAAAACTGGATTCGCAGACACCGTGTTCTGGTGCTACCCACACCTGTTCGCTAAGAATATCTTGCGTCAGCTTGATCGTGAGATTACCGATCAGTTCGAGTATCCCTAATATGACAAATTTGAGCTCACTTTGGGTTTGAAGGGGGCTTTCGATAATGTGACCCCCGAAATAATCCTAACACTTCTCTCACAGGTGGATGGTGGTGAAAACAACTTTAGCTATAGTACTTGTTTTTTAACCAACGGGCAAATATAGATTTGTATTCAAGACACTCGACATGGCCCTTACAGACCAGGCACGAGAGTAACCCCACAGGGAAGGGACCTCTGATCTCTTTTATTTATTTTGGCAATGTGCAGACTTGCCGCTCAGCTGGCGATAGTCAAAGGCATACAGCATGCGCTCTATCGCGACGACGTCACCATATGGGTGTCTCGCTGCTCGTGCGGAGACATAGAGGCCAACCTACAGCAAGTGGTGGATATCATGGATGACTACGCCCGTCGCTGCGATGTTCAATGCGCCTCAATGTATTCAGAGTATTCACGCTTACGTTCATCGCAAAGTGCACCACAAGAATTGACCTCTCCCTTCACAGTGCACCCACACCCGAATGCTATGAGATCAGTGTACTGGGGCTCTCCATACATAACAATGGAAGAGCAGGCGCAACATTGTCTAAATTACAAAGGTGGGGTACCAGGTGCACTGGATGGTCCACCGGAATTTCAATTAGCACGAAAGGGTTATGAAGCAAAGATGCTTTGCGGCTGGTGCATGCATTCGCATCCACCAGGTCGTCCTCTACTCGGCTCCTTACCTCGACCTACGCAAGTTTGAAGAGAATGCGCTTGAAGGCATTCTACCCAAAATCTACAAGCGCGCCCTCGACCACCCGGTGAACACCTCCAGCCAGCGCCTTGTCGGCCTAGTAATGGTGAACACCTCCCAGGTACGGCGTGACATGCTCTTGACAAACCAATACTCCAGGCTGTCCCCGACACCGTCAGGTCGCCACCTGCTGGCACGAGTACACATTCGTTATGCACTACGTACGAAAAAAACGCGTACACACTCCTGCAATTGGTCGATTGATATTGGGGGTTTAACGTCCCAAAAAACAATAAGATAATGAAAGACACCATCCTGTTGGGCTTTGGAAATTTCGACCATCTGGGGCTCTTTGACGTGCGCCCAAATCGGAGCACACAGGCCTACAGCATTTTCGCCTATGCAGCCACCGCAGTCAGCATTAGATGCCGCGCACTTCTGAGATAAGAAATACTACGCGCACGTGCACCCTCTTCCGCCTAGGCATCACCCGAGGGACCGACCACAGTGGCCGCCGCCTCATGTGGGCAAAAGCCTTGACTCGCCACTATGTTCATAAATTCAGATTTTTCTACGTGGATGCCTCAGGCCCCACCTCGGAGGTTTGTACACGGCCGTTGTCTTTCGGCAAAACAATCCAGGAAATAGATTCAGCTTCCATGCACATAGAATTACGCACGCGGATGAGATTGTCATCGCACTAGGCACCGCAAATCAGGACTCGAGGGTCATTATTATCGACTCAAGGGGTGCCTGCCGCATCATGGAACAGGATGGTGTTCCGTTCTTGGTCTACAAAGCTATAGCACAACCACTACCATGGTGCCCTCGGGCACAGGAATGTGACGATCCAGCGGTGGCCCGCTGGCGTTACGGGAAGTGGCCCGACGAGGTCTATTCCGACAACGACAAAAGGTGTGTCGGGACATGGAATGGGTTGTAATAAGCCAGGAGGAGCTGAAGTTGGTCGTTTCCAGCGTCGACAAAGTGCGCAAAAAGCGGTATAATTAACCACAAAGGTAGAAAGACCAGGCCAGAAGAAACGGCTCCTAACGCGGTTGTAGGTCTTTTGAAATCCTAAGTGTCCAGCTCATGGGTCATCGTGCAATGCTTCGAGAACTTGTTTTATCAGCGAAGGGGGAAGTACTGGCACCCACCGATGCCCATCCGCATTGTAAGTATAGTTCGGCAGGACATTGTTATCTAGCTTGAACAGCCATAGCTGACGACGTAGTCAGGCATTAGGTGGAGAAGGCGAGCCATTGAAGTATCCGATGATGCGGTTACAGCAGGGGTCGTCACGTTGGTACGCGGCAAACTGGGCGCTGCTGTTTAAAGGTTGTGACCCAGCGGCGACCAGGGGTGATAACGTGAGTGAAGAGAAAGCCGCTTAATCACCTGAGGGGCATTGAGGATGCGTGGTTGGAGATGAAAGTGGCAGAAGGCAGCGAAAGAGAGCGTCAGCATCCTGATGCTGTTTGCCGGACCTGTACATAACGTCAAAAGTGTACTCTTGCAAACGCAGTATCCAGCCATCGAGGCGCCCAGACAAATTCTTCAGCGAGGACAACCAACATAGGGCATGGTGGTCGGTAACTACAGTGAAGTGGCGTCCATACAGATAAGGTCGAAAGTTTTGGATGGCCCAAACGACAGCGAGACATTCCTGCTCTGTTATCGAGTAGTTCTGCTCCGCAAGTGTTAGTGCGCGGCTGGCATACGCAACTACTCTCTCCCGTGAAGTGTCGTCGCGCTGGAGGAGGACAGCACCGATTCCGTGGCCGCTGGCATCTGTTTGCAGGAAAGTGGGTGCACTCTCATCGAAGTGACGGAGGACGGGGTCTGATGTCAAAGCACGCTTAAGGGCTTGGAAAGCACACTCGCACTCGTAAGTCCACGTGAAATTCGTTCCTGACGTCGGAAGCTTGTGTAACGGCCCCACAATGGCAGCAAAGTGACGGATGAAGCGGCGGAAGTAAGACGCCAGGCCCACGAAACTTCGCAATTGTTTTTGATTGTGCGGACGTGGAAAACTAATTACGGCAGCAATCTTGCCGGGGTCGGGTCGAACGCCGTCTTTGCTGACAAAGTGACCCACTACTTTGATGCTTGTGCTGGCGAAGTGGCACATTTTTGTATTGAGCTGTAGGCCAGCGTTTGAAATCACGTTAGAACTTCGTCCAAACGCTTAAGGTGCTGAGGAAAAGTAAAAGAATAAATGACGATGTCGTCTAAATAACACAAACAGGTTTTCCAATTGAGACCACGTAAGACAGTATCTATCATGCGCTCGAAGGTTGCTGGAGCGTTGCATAAGCCAAAAGGCATGACGTTAAATTCGTAAAGCCCGTCAGGCGTCGCAAACGCTGTTTTCTCCTTGTCTGCTTCGCGCATAAGTATTTGCCGATACCCGCTTCAGAGGTCGAGGCTGGAGAAATTATCTGCACCTTGTAGGGAGTCCAGGGCATCATCTATGCGTGGCAACGGTTATACGTCTTTTTTCGTGATCTTATTGAGCGCTCTGTAATCAACACAAAAGCGGACAGAGCCATCCTTTTTCCGGACCAACACCACAGGAGACCACCAGGAGCGGGATGAAGGTCAAATAATATCCAGTTTAAGCATGTCGGTGACGTTTTCCTCAATGATTTGCCGCTCCGCCAAAGAGAGACGGTATGGGCGGCGGCGTACAACGGAGCTGCTTTCGGTTTCGATGCTGTGCTCTGCAATGGAGGTGCGGCCCAGAACTTTGCAATGTACATCAAACGAAAGGCTGTGCTTTTGGAGAAGGTCTAAGAGGTCTCTCTCTCTCTTTTGCTCGGCAGTGAGGTGAGGACTTATGGTGTCGTTTAGGGTAACAGTGGTAGCCTTGATATCAGTAGTAGCAGACAAAGATGGTGATTCTGCGTGAAGGGGAACCAGCGGAAAAGGCTCACTGTCAGCGAAGCAGCTCACCGCAGTGCCTTGGGGCAGCATCACTGTTGAAGAAGTTTGATTAAAGGCAGTGATTAATGCTTTACCGTCGTTAGACCACACAAGGCCGGGTGTTATAGTAAGCCCCGCTGATTCGGAGCAAACTGATGGAGCTATGAACACGTCACCGTTAACTATAGTATCCGAAGCGATCGTTAGAAGTTGTTCATCTCCTGGCGAAATGAAACAATCAGTGGCAGCAACAAAACGGAAGCTGTATGGATCGACATCGGATGAACTCTCAGTAGCTGACATTTGAATGACTCCCTGACGACACGATATGAATGCTGATGCCGAAGAAAGGAAGTCCTATCCTAAAATTACTGTGTGAGTGCACAAAAGAAGTACAAAAAACTGAATGTGGTGAAGGATGCCATCTATGAAAACGCGGACTGTGCAAACACTTGAAGGCTGAATAGGGACTCCATCTGCGCAACGAATGGGAGGAACATAGTAGGGCGTCTTAACTTTTTTCAAGTGGGCACAAATTCTGCACGAATTACGGAAAGTGATGTGCCTGTGTCCACCAGTGCCTCTGTCTGTATACCTTCAACATACACCAATAAAACATTCGATGGGCGGTCCGGAAAAGTTTGATGCAGTTCGGAAGATGCAGCTTTCTCTCCCGAAGCTGCACTGTTCAGTTTTCCAGTTGGCGGTCGGGAATTGAAGTAGAAGGTCGGAAAGGAGAAGACGAACGCCGCATCGGTGAAGGTGAGCGACGACGTGGGAACTGGGAACTGCCAACTGGGTCAAAGTTCTGCAGAGACAGCGACGGACGTGTGCTGTTCGGATACGGCCGACGATAGCGTGGTCCAGTGGCGTAGAAGTCATCCCGTTCAAGGTTATCGTAGCTTTGTCGTTCGTCTTGCTGACGGCGTCGGCAAAACCATGAATTATGACTACGGATGCCGCAATAGAAGCAAGTCGGCCGTGAACTGCGCCAGGCGTTGTAAGGCTGGGAAGATGGTCGCGGTGCGAGGGAGTTGAGCGAACCATGCACTTCGGGCGCTGTTAGCTGCATTGGGCTTTGCTGGGGTGCAGGTGTCCTAGCAGCAACCTGAGTATACGTTGGCATGGCCACAGGGTATGAGCTCGGGACAGGTGTGACAGTCATCGAGGCCAGGCTTTGGTGGGGCGTAGGTGTCGTTGCAGCAACGTGAGCCTAACTGGGCATGGGATGTGAACTTGGAACTGGTGTACCAGACATCATGGCCAGTTCCTCTCTCACAACCTCGCGTAAACTAGTAGCGGGTGGCGTCGTTCGGATATCGAGTTGGCGAGGTGAAGCCTGTGCATGAAGTTCCTCGCGGATGATAGAGCGGATCAATGCACGCAGCTTTGTTGTATCATGACTTGAGCTCAGATCAGACATATCAGGTTGTACCCGAGTGGTCTGAAGCTCCTCAAGGCGCTGACAGGTAGAGACAACATCGGCTACAGTTGGGGGATTTTGCACCACAAGCGCATTAAAAGCGACAGTCGCAATTCCTTTTAGCAGGTGGCGCACACTGTCGTTTTCCGCCGTATGGTTGTCGATGCAGCGGCAAAGGGCGAAAACATCTTCGATGTAAGAAGTGTAAGACTCACCGGGGCGTTGAACACGTGCACCAAGCCTCTTTTTGGCGATATCCGAGCGAACTGACGGGTTGCAAAAAATTTGGCGGAGCTGACGTGTAAAGACGGGCCATGTCGGAAAATCTGTCGCATGGTTGAAAAACCACGTTTTTGCGACGCCGCTCAAGTAGAATGCAACGTGGGTGAGTTTCGCAGGCTCATCCCAGTTGTTTATAACACTCACGCGGTCATACTCCTCGAGCCAGTCTTCAACGTCTTCACCCAGAAGCCCTGCGAACAGCGGAGGATCCTTTTGAGGGCTGGTGACCAGGTGAGAAGGGTTTCTTGGTGGTGGGAGCGGTGGCGAAGCTGGCACGCTGGACTGGGCGGCTTGCGACATTACCGAACCCAGGTCGTTTAAGCGGCGGCCTGAACGGAGCTCCAGAGATGTGTTCTAGAAGACGCTGGGGTGTCCGAGAACGCGAGAGAACGCAGGAACCGGGCAGCACTCTCCACCACTTGTAAGATGGCGTCGAGTACACTCAAGACTCTCCTTTATTGACTCGAGTATGTGCCCCACAACCTAAACTTGACTGGTGATGATGAGTATGTACACATGAAAAGATGGGACGCATAAATATTGCTCACAATATATATATCTATCTATCTATATATATATATATATATATATATATATATATATATATATATATTATGACGACTTGGTTGAAACGAGGTTTATTGGCCGTGAACTCGGGAACGAACAAGCGCAACGGACCCGAAGATGAAGCGCACGTTCAAAAGAAGATGATGATTGTCAGCCTGAACTTCTGATGATGATTGACTGCTGTTAAGATAAGATTGAAGCGCATAATAGATGCCTACACTGATCCCCCCCCCCCCCTAAAAGCGGCCAGCCTGGCCGCTGCGGGCGGGTAGTCAAGGTGACGAGGAACGTCGTGTGAAAAGCTTCATGCGGGAAACGTGTACAATTTCGGTGCTGCGGTAACGGTGGTCAGTTGGGACGACAAGAGGCGTCACACGATTGTTGCCAGGTGAAGTCTGCTCCAAAACAACATATGGGCCGATGAATCGAGGCTGGAACTTGTCGCAGAGACCAGGTGTGCGAATTGGGGTCAATAGCTGCACCTCGTCACCCGGTCGGAATGATACCACACAATGTGAGGTGTCGTAGACGGCCTTCCTTGCTTGTTGCGTAGCTTCCGTGTTCATACAAGTGCGCTGGCGGCCCTGGGAAAGGCGAGAAATATATTCTTCGCAAGAAGATGGTGATGGAGGGCCATTGCTGGTGAAGAAGGAAACATCGATAAAGAAAGTAGGTGAACGTCCGTAAACGAAATAAAACGGTGAGTAGCTGGTTGTGCGTTGAACAACGGTGTTGTAGGCAAACGTGAGGAACGGTAGAAGTTTATCCCAGTTTCTGTGATCCGGTTGAATGTATACGGTGATCATGTCGGCAAGGGTTCGATGAAATCTTTTGGTCAGACCGTTTGTTTGAGGATGGTAGCTAGACGCCATCTTGTGTGTAGTACCAGAAACGCGAAGAACTTCACCTAAAAGCTGTGACAAGAACACTTTTCCACGGTCACTTAGAAGTACACGAGGAGCACCATGACGTAGTATTATGATCTGAAGGACGAAGTCAGCAACTTCTGATGCTGAACCAGTAGCTACTGAAGTTGTCTCGGCGTAGCGTGTCGTATGGTTTACGGCGGTGACTATCCATCTATTTCCAGCACCAGTAACAGGAAGGGGCCCATAAAGACCGACACCGACGACAACGAAAGTTGTTGTAGGGCACCTCATTGGCTGTAACTGACCAGCCGGGGGAGATGTCGGAAGTTTGCGAAGTTGGCACGGAGGGCAGGAACCCACGTACTTTGCTACGCTGGTAGAAATTCCAGGCCAATAAAAGTGGCTTCAAATGCGGTCGTAGGTTTTGTAAAAGCCGAGGTGGCCAGCAGTCAAATCGTCATGAAAGGCGTTAAGTACATGATGTTGAAGAGCGCGTGGCAGAAGAGGTACCCAGTGTTGGCCGTCAGGATTATATATGTGACGATACAGCACACCGTCCTGAAACTTGAAGTGCTCGAGTTGTCCACGAAGGCGTGCACTGGGTGGACACGTAGCTCCTGAGAGTTGGTCTATAATGCGCCGACAACGCGGGTCAGCCTGCTGGCGAGAACTGAAGAGTTGTTCATCGTCGATTGGCGGTTGGTACAGCGAGGCGAGCAAGGCAACAGCAGTGGGAGTCACGTCTGCACTGGTGTCGTTGGAGGTGGCAGCTGGAGTGTCGAACGAAGCCGTAGGTAGTGGGCAAAAGAAAGAGCGTCAGCGTCTTGATGTTTTTTGCCCGATTTATAAATAATGTCAAATTGATACTCCTGTAGGCGTAAAATCCAACGACCCAAGCGTCCGGACAAGTTCTTCATTGTAGAAAGCCAGCATAAGGCGTGGTGGTCAGTTACGATGGTGAATTGACGGCCGTACAGATAAGGACGGAACTTTTGTATGAACCAAACCACAGCGAGGCACTCCTGCTCAGTGATGGTATAGTTCTTTTCGGTAGAAGTAAGCACTCGGCTCGCATATGCGACGACCCTTTCCCGTCCAGAGTTATCGCGTTGGAGGGGAACAGCACCTATACCGCAACCGCTGGCGTCGGTATGCAGGAGGGTTGGGGCGGTGTCATCAAAATGGCAGAGTACAGGCTCTGACGTCAAAGCTTCCTTCAATAGGTCAAACGCTGACTGACATTCCTCGGACCACACAAAGGGTGCATTAGAAGCAAGTAGTTTGTGAAGTGGCGCCGCTATTGAAGCGAAATTTCGTATGAAGCGACGAAATTAGGATGCGAGGCCAAGAAAACTTCGCAAATCTTTAAGTCTTGTAGGGCGTGGAAATCGAAGGACGGCAGCGATCTTGTCGGGGTCAGGGCAAATACCGTCCTTGCTGACGACATGACAGAGAACCTTGACGGATTTGGTGGCGAAACGGCATTTCTTAGTGTTGAGCTGCAAAGCCGCCCCGGCGAGGCATGTTAGGACGTCATCGAAGCGCCTCAGGTGCTGAGAAAACGTTGATGAAAAGATGATATTGTCATCAAGGTAGCAGAGACACGTCTTCCGTTTGAGACTACGCAGGACGGTGTCAATCATGCGCTCAAACGTCGCGGGCGCATTGCAGAGCCCAAAAGGCATCACGTTAAATTCGTATAGGCCATCGGGGGTTGCAAATGCCGTTTTTTCTTTGTCATCAGCGTGCATGGGTATTTGCCAATATACCGAACGCAAATCAAGGCTTGAAAAGTATTCGGCGCCTTGCAGTGAATCAAGGGCGTCGTCGATGCGTGGCATGGGATATACGACTTTGCGTGTGATGTTCTTAAGTGCCCGGTAATCAACGCAAAAGCGCACGGAGACATCTTTTTTTTCGTACCAAAACAACAGGAGATGACCAAGGGCTAGTTGATTCACGAATTATTTCTCGTTGGAGCATGTAAGCGACGTTTTCCCCGATGATTTTTCGCTCAGCGAGAGACACGCGGTACGGACGGCGATGTACAATAGATGTTCCCTCCGTCTGAATGCGATGAGCTGCAGTGGTAGTTTGACCCAACGTTGAGGAGCAGATGTCGAAAGAATCGGTGTGTTTCGTTAATAACGCAGGCAACTGCTGCGCCTGCATAGCTGTTAAGTCATCACTGATAAGGGCTGCGAAGGGAGAGGATGATCCAGGCTTACTCATAGAACGGTCGTCGGTAAAGACAGGTTTAAGTGGCGTGACGCTGACAGGCTCAGCATCCACAACACAGGCTACTGCAGTGCCCTCTGGCAGGAGAACTTTCTCTGGCGTTTCATTCGTAGCAATGATGAGCGCGGAGCCATGGTGAAAGCGTACGACACCTAATGCAAGGGCTATGCCTTTAGCGACGACAGTCGACGAAGGGTCACCGTGGTCGATGTCCTTAGAGGTCAGGGTCACAATCTATTCTTGATGTGGCGGTACTTCGAGATCTTCGTGAGCGAACAGGCGTAGTGGCTTGTAGACGCCTTCGTCGAACATGGAGTCCGTATTAGTTAGGTGCAGAATCCGTTCACGACAACATATAGCGGCTGAAGAAGAAGATAGGAAGTCTCACCCTAGAATTAGCTGGTGAGAGCACCGGGTAAGCACAGTGAACTCGATGTAATGCAAAATGTCATCAATAAACACACGAGCAGTACAAAGAGCAACAGGGCGGATAGTGTTCCCCTGGGCTTCGACTAGACTGGGTTCATTATAAGGTGTCATTACTTTTTTCAGGCGTTTGCACAAATCATACCTAATTACAAATACTGTAGCACCGGTGTCCACCAAAGCGTCCACGAGAACTCCTTCCACCGTAACAGAAACCATGTTGAACGGGCGTGCTGGAGGAATATGAGCCCTACTGTTACATGCAGTTTCTCCCCCGAAAACTGCATCATTTAGTTTTCCGACCGGTTGTCAGTCGTAAACGAGGCTGGCCGAAGAGGAGAGGAGGAGCGACGGAAGGGCGAAAGTGATCGGCGTCGGCTTGAACGGTAAGTGTTCCGCGTCTCGGTCGACGCGGGCGGAGATGGAGACCGCTGCTGTCCAGATGAATAACGCCGAGCGTAAGAATCACCACTGGAAAAGTCCCGTTCGCGCATGTCGTACCCACGACGCTCGTCCTGCTGGCGCTTGCGGCAGAAGCGCGATATATGGCCCCGATATCCACAGTAAAAGCATGTTGGGCGAGACGGGCGCCAAGGCGGGTAGTAGAGGGCGTTCGGCGCACCGTGAGATAGCGCACTGAAGTGGACAGACGGAGGGTCGGGTGGCATTGGCCGGAAGTGGACCGGTGGTGCAGCAGCAACCAGCTTGAATGATGGCAGCGGCGAAGTAGAGTTTACGTTGCGAGGAGGCGCGGCTGCGACTTGCGCGTATGTTGAAGGGCTAGACGGAGGTGGCTGTACGTAGGCTGGACTGGTGAATGATGTTAGTTCCTCCCTTACGATGTCACGCAGGGCCATGCTTGAAGGCTGTGTGACAGATGGAGGTGGTGAGATGCCCATTGATTGAATTTCTTCGCATATGATCTCCCGTATCATGTCACGCAGGTCCCGCTCTGCTGGACGGTGTTCACTATTGCCCGACTGAAGGCGAACAGAATCAAGTTCGTCGAGACGCTGACACGTAGAGACGACGTCAGCGACAATAGAAGGATTCTGGGCAACAAGGGCATTGTAGGCAATGCTTCCGATGCCCTTCAGGATGTGGCGCAGTTTGTCCGACTCGGACATCGAACAATTGACGCGCCGGCAAAGCGCAAGGACATCCTCGATGTAAGATGTGTATGACTCGCCGGGATGTTTTTGGCGAGTATCTAGGGCCCTCCTCGCTAGAGCGGATTGAACGGCTGGCGTGCCGAATACTTGGCGAAGCTCCTGCTTGAAGGCAGGCCAGTCGGTGAGGTCGATCTCATGGTTCAAGAACCATGTCTTGGCAACGCCCGTAAGATAAAGCGATACTCGGCGGAGCTTGTTAGAGTCGTCCCAGTGATTAGTTGCGCTTACTCGCTCGTAGTTATCAAGCCAGTCCTCCACATCTTCGCCGCGGAGACCAGAGAAGATCGGAGGGTCACGCTGGTGGTTTACGATGTAAAGAGGAGGGGCTTGCGGCGCAGAGACGGGAGCAGAAAGGGCATCCACCCACTCACTCTGAGACATGTTGGTGGACTGAGGGTCCAAGCGGCGGCCTGAACGGAGCTCCAGCGAGTAGGCGTTGTAAGGAGAGGTACTGGGATCGTCAATCCACCTCCACCACGTATGACGACTCGGTTGTAACGAGGTTTATTGGCCGTGAACTCGGGAACGAACAAGCGCAACGGACCCGAAGATGAAGCGCACGTTCAAAAGAAGATGAAGCGCATAATAGATGCCTACTATATATATATATATATATATATATATATATATATATATATATATATATATATATATATATATATATATATATATATATATATATATATATATATATATATATATATATATATATATATATATATATATATATCTTGGCACAATTTAGATCTCATAATTATTGTGTAAAACACGAAAACACGAGCCCTTAAATATACCACTTCTTTCCTGAATATATATATTTATACCTCTTGTTTATTGGTGAAACCCCAGCACTGGGCATGAGTAATTTTGCAAAAACCAAGAATCCTAGACGTCGTGGTACAAGGAAATTCTGGCAAGTTTGATTTTTAGACTGTGGTTGGGCACGAAGAAATGTATAGGAGCCGCACTCTATTCTCAATTGCATTCTCATTTTTCAAGACGGGTGACGGTATCAATAAATTATATGAAGTGTACAATACTCGTATCGTTTAGGGTACTTTTAAGGTTGCAGCTTGTAATATAGATCAAGCTCAATATGAAGCAGCACACACTCGTAAAATATTTGTGGTGTAAATATGGTAACTAGTTAAACGATGTTCTGGCACTGTGATTTCCTAGAAGAGCTCTAACTTTAACGGATCTTTGATGGAAAGCGGGGATCACTGAATGGATGGTATGATTACAGAATAAACACCGGAAATATAATTCTTTTACATTCGTGGGGCGTTGCGCTCCGGCATTGCGCCATCCTCTAAGCTCAATTCAAAGGAAGTATCAAAACATTTGGAAGTTAGCTAATTACATACCTGCGCCTCACATTCAAATGGTGGCAAAAATATTGAGTATAAGATTTATCGAGGCAGTTAGCATAGCCCTATTATTGTAGCTAATGATCATATTACTAGTAATTAATATGTTCTAATTTGCGCGTATTGATGTACAATTGTGCATATTGACGATGTAATGAACACAGCGCCCTGTTTTCTCCGCCTCCGCACTTTTTTGGTTCTCGCTATGCTTTCTCAAATGGCTCGACAATGCCTGATTTTTGAAAGGAAAAACAGGTGCAGGGTGAAAGAGATTGATAGTGAACGAGTTAAATGCAACGCCTCTACGTTTCTCTGCATCACGTTCAAATTGCGCAACTGAGCGTAGCTCCCTGCTGAGAACGCGAAGCGCTGCATGTGCATTCAACATGGCGAAGATTCCAAGCTTCCAGCTCGTTGTCATCGTGGCCGCATTGGTTTTCATTTGGGCCAGAGTGCAAGAAGAAAACACTGTTTTAGCTACTGCAAGATCTCTACCTCAAGTCAAACGTAGAGATAAGGCTTGTCCACAGGACGAAAAATGGCGACGTCACAGTAAGAAAAAAATTTAGTTTTTTTTTGCTGAAGAAAAGTCGCTTTTCTTGTGAGGACTTGCCGTTTTGCATGCATAAAGAAGCCTAAATGGGTCATACAGGCTTAGGTGTTTCATATACTTTACTGAAAAAGTAAATGCTTCATGAATGCGGCGTTTCTTTGTTTTTTTTTTAAATTAGGGCTTTTAATATATGCCTAAACCTATGTAAATTAATATTTTTTCCAAAAACGCTTACACTTAACACTCTTCGAAACGTCTAAAAATCAAGTCTGTTCTTTTTCAGCTTGATTACCGGTCGAAATGGCTGAGCTTGGTTCTAAGGACAAGTGCCGTACGTTTCCAACACGCTCTATGTTGAGCTGTAGTAGTATTGCGTGGGTTCATTGAATATAGACCAAACTATTGATCCCCTCAGTGCGGTGCAGATTTATTGCTTTATGGGCTATAGGAGTCAACGCATACTTGTAGGCTCAGTTATCAAGCATCAGATACTCTCAGAACATCAGTTTATAATGGTTCAGTAGTGCGTAATATGACAATCTGATATTTGATCGATACCGCTTGTAATTTCACGTGGCTTCATTTTCTTTTTGCCTGGAAATTAACGAAGAACCTTCGTCGCTGCCTTCAGCAACTGATGAGTCGCCTAGCTAGGTAACTAGAAGAAGGTCAAACTCAAGGCTTTAAATAAGTGAAAAAAAAGAAAACTAGGGTCAGGCATACAAGAAGTTTTCTTCTATTTGTTTATGGGTCCAGAAACTTTGTGCGCAAAAAAAATAGAAAACAGTGGAATTCACTGCTCTTGAACAACCCTTCTTTTTGTTTTCAGAAAGCAGCAAAAGAAAGAGAAGGTGCCGTCCTAAGTTGCAGGGACCTCTTTCCTAGTAGGACGACCAAAAAATTTTTTTGTAGCAACAGTTCGCTGCAGAAGCAAAAGCTTCAATTAAAAATTACTTGTCTAAGATTGATGCATGCGCCGTACTTGCATATCTCAATATCCCGTTGATGTGGGCTTCAAAATTACAAAGTTTTGGCTTTGTGAGCGGAACACATCCTACAAAATCTGTAATTATAGCCATTTCTTTCATAGTACCAATCCTACTATGGGGCATTGTGCAGCAAAGGAATGACTCAGCGTGTCACTTTTTCATGGCTTCTAACAAAATTCTAGCAAAATTATGAGATATTTCAGTGTTCCGTTGTTAAGAGACCTTGATTGCAGCCTAACTGAAAGAAAAGGGCTTCTTTAAATAAGACCCCAAGTGACAGAGTTCGTTTTTTTTTAGTAATAATTACTAGAAAGTATTTACCTGCCATATAAAGAACACCATTTTAGGAATATGTGATCGTTATAAAGCAAGTGTTACTTTATGAAGATTTTTCAGCAAAAAAAATTCATTGGAAGTTTACCTTGTGCGAATTTCCGCTCGTTAAAATTTCTTTTTAGCAAGTACTTATGAGAAACTTTGCTGTGCAATGAATAAAAACAAATGAAATCTGATGATTAGTAAAAACGTAGACTGTATAAATACCCAAAAAAATTCGGCAGATGCCACGTACCTAGGAGTTGACGTAGTGTTAAGCATGTGAACGAAAGGTGACTGTGTGTATCCCGGGTGTGGCGGCTGCATTTCCGATGAAGGCGGAAATGTTGTAGGCCCGTGTACTCAGATTTGGGTGCACGTTAAAGAACCCCAGGTGGTCAAAATTTCCGGAGCCCTCCACTACGGCGTCTCTCATAATCATATGGTGGTTTTGGGACGGTAAACCCCACAAATCAATCAATCAAAGGTGACTGTGAAGCATTTTTTTTATTGAGCGGCACGTCATAAATTGATGCTTAATATCTGTCCTAATTTTGCATGCAGAGACATATGCTGAATAATTGCAGATGTTTATATGACCAGTTGCTTGCACTAGCGCTACGATGCCAATCGGAACATGCGTATTAGCAACACCAGAAGCTGATATAAAGCGCTGAGGCCCGCGAAGATGGTGGCCCTGATTACTGCTACATAAATCGACCTCAGCGCAAGCCAACTAACCCCAATTGATGTTACCCGGAAGAAACGGCTGTATCAAAGTTTATAAAATTGGGTAGGCAAGACTGCGAACCCTATTGACGTTTAACGAAGATTAGGACATTGCAACAGAAGGCGAAAAAAGCATTGTTGAAATTCCTACGTGACACGGACTTGAAGAAGCGGCTGTAACAGCAACGTAAAACACCACGAAAGACAAGACTGGACTATGACTGAGTGTGCGCGCGTGCGCTCTCAATGTGCTGTGTTTACCTCTGTTTCCTCTCTCCTCTCTATCTTTCATCTCCCCCATCCCCCTTCCATGCGCAGGGTAGCAAACCAGCTGCCTATAGGCTGGTTCACCTCCCTGCCGTTCTTTTCCTTCTATTTTCCATCCTTCCTTAGCGTCTATCTGAAAAGCAGTTCCAAGACCTGGCGTACCTCTGTGGTAAAATGTTTCATTGCCACGCATAACTCTCGGATTCAACTCCAGCTGGGACCCTGACATTTACTCTTTGCATTCATCGGGTCATCCCTACCAATGCCGCGTGTTTCTTAACACTCGCGCGTTAAAATTTCGCCTGTGTGTTTTCGTCGTTCCTCGGTAGATACTAAGTGTCAATCACCTATTGCACATACCCGCATACCAGCGGCACATACCCGCCCGTGGGTATGTGGCACTGTCTGGCGGGAAGCGTTTGACGACGTACGCGACGGGATTGTGACATTATTCATGTCTTGCTTGACCAGCGTGTCATTTTTGTCAATTCATCTTACCCTCCCATGCTAATTTTGGTTCATGGCAATTTAATAGGTGACCACGAGAGCACCCGAACATAGGCGGATAGATAGATAGATAGATTGATAGATAAATAGACACGTTCAAAGTCGCCGACGTTTGCTAAGAAGTACTTCACATATAAAAACTATTTACTTGCACCAGGCGAACCTTCGTATAACAGGCAGCCATTTTAAATCTTGTAGTGTAATTTTGCTCATTCAAGTTCATTGCATGACTAATAGTATAATAAAGGAGTGTGCAAAGTTTTATTAAAAATGCGAAGTAGCGAAAGAGCTACGACTGTTCGTGTACGAAAAATTACCTCCAATGCGTTTCAACAAAATCGACAAAAATGATTTGAAGAAGGTGCAATGCTTACGCAAGTGTTCACGTGTTGCAATTTAGAATACTTGTAGCCATATCATCGTGCACTTTACTACTGTGTGCCTATCCTCTAGCTGCAACTCTAAAATTTTTTAGCCGGTTTCATAACACCACTTTTTAGACGGGGTGCTCCAATGCTATAGTGCTGATCGTTTGTGAAGCACGCCCTTCCAGAGTCGGGTCTAGGCTGTGGGGGTGCTGACACCCCCCGTGTAAAGTTGTCTGCGCCGCGTGGCGCAGGTGTCTCGCCCCAAGGCTTTATTTCGGTGGTGACCACCGCCGGGCGATAGATGGCGTTGTGTTCGCTTTGAGTACCACTGTTGGTAGAGTGGTAGCGCCGGCGGTGGCCCCTGGCGGAAGGCAGGCCTTGGTGGTGGGCGAGCGTTGAGCGAGCCTCTTCTGCGCGTGGCGGCTGCCGCGAACGGTTGTCTGTAGCGTGGGCTCCCGGTGCTCTGCACCGCGGGCTTCGCGCCGGGGTCCCACGTGGAAAGTCAGGCGTTGGCGACGCCGCCTTTGGTATGTGTTAGTGTGTTGGGTGTGTTAGTGTGTGTTTATCATGTTATTGTGTGTTTAGTGTGTCACTGCGTTATGTTGTTTGTATGGTAGCGTGTAAGTTGAAATTGCTGTATCATTCGACGGACGATATCGTCGTCTAAATTAGCTAATAAATGTATGTATGTTGTGTGCTTTGTACCAACCGCGTCAACTGTGTCCGTTCACTCCAAGAGCGTGGCGTGGCGAGGCGCTCGTTCGCCTCGCCGAGACCCCACACTGGCTGCCCAACGTGGAGCTCTTGTAGTATCGGACGACAGTTTTTGCGGTTCAATACAGGGATTTTGTTAGAGCCGGAGTAGAGTAGGCCTAGGGGGGGACTTCTTTGCTAGCGTCGGTGGTGTGCTTTGTTGAGAAGCGAGGAGATTGGTTTTGTAAGGTGTTTGAATTTGTCGGCAGGTTGACGCTCTATTTATTTTTTTGCTCGCAAGTGTTGTTATTTTTTGTTGTTGTTAGTTTTCAAAAACGTTGTTCGATTAGGACGAGAGCCATGCGGTCTGCATCCTGGGGTGAGCAAGGCCTAGATCACGTGGTTTGTAGGCCAGGCCCGAAGCGAGTGAGTACGGAAGCCTCGTGGGTGGTCCGATTTTCTGTAAACAGCTTCTTCTATCTTTGGGCTCAGGGAGCCGGGCGTCGTTGCTGTCTGGTATTGCGGCTTGACGCCGCGGCGTCGTGACACCGCCCGGGGCGGTGGACGTCGATCGCTCGGTAAGCTGCTGTATGCGGCGAGCGATAGGGCCACCTCACAGAGTGGACGTCTCCTCGCGGCTGCCTCTTCGGCGCCTAGGCTGGGTGCTGGGTGGTTGCCGGTTGTTGTCGAGCGACTCATTAGGCGTAAGGCTCTGCGCAGCCGCCTGTCGCACGTGGCACAACTAGGTGGATCGTGGCGTTGAGGTGTTGTGCTCTGCTTCCCTCACTTTTTTTTATCTTGCGATGCAAGGGTTAGGAAAAGTGATTTTTGTTTTATTTTGATGGGCGTCTTGGCCGCCACCGATGTATTAGCTAGCAGTACTGACCAACGTACCACGTGGACGAAAAGCTCGAAGCTCTCTTCCTGAGGACCTGCTCGATCGTTTTCTTTCAAGTTTTTTGTTGTTGTTATTGATGTATTCAGCGGGAGGGATGTCATCCACGGCCGGCTGTCCTGCACATCGTCAGTGTCGCTGGCCAGGAATGCGGTCGTGAGGTCGGGCGATGGAGATGACAGGGACCTGCGCAACTGTCTGCAGTCCGGCGCCCTCGCGTCTGCTGGTCGCAACTGGAAGACGTGTCGGCGCTAGCGACGGATCGTCGCACCGACGGCAACGTTGCTGTTGCGGGGCCGGTACTGAGGTGAAGTCTAGCCGGACAGTGCAGCAGTGTCGACCAACGGCGGTGTCGTGGTGCAAGGACATTATGGTCTTGCGATATCATTTTTTTTTTGTTAAAGCTTGTGTAGCTAATTTTTTATTTCGGGATACGGTTTGATTTGAGGTCGGGGGAATGTGGGGGTGCTGACACCCCCCGTGTAAAATTGTCTGCGCCGCGTGGCGCAGGTATCTCGCCCAAAGGCTTTATTTCGGTGGTGACCACCGCCGGGCGTTAGATGGCGTTGTGTTCGCTTTGAGTACCACTGTTGGTAGAGTGGTAGCGCCGGCGGTGGCCCTTGGCGGAAGGCAGGCCTTGGTGGTGGGCGAGCGTTGAGCGAGCCTCTTCTGCGCGTGGCGGCTGCCGCAAACGGTTGTCTGTAGCGTGGGCTCGCGGTGCTCTGCACCGCGGGCTTCGCGCCGGGGTCCCACGTGGAAAGGCAGGCGTTGGCGACGCCGCCTTTGGTATGTGTTAGTGTGTTGGGTGTGTTAGTGTGTGTTTATCATGTTATTGTGTGTTTGGTGTGTCAATGCGTTATGTTGTTTGTATGGTAGCATGTTAGTTGAAATTGGTGTATCATTCGACGGACGATATCGTCGTCTAAATTAGCTAATAAATGTATGTATGTTGTGTGCTTTGTACCGACCGCGTCAACTGTGTCCGTTCACTCCAAGAGCGTGGCATGGCGAGGCGCTCGTTCGCCTCGCCGAGACCCCACAAGGCTCAAACCCAATTTGCTTTAGTATATGAAATATGCTTCTGTTTGGATTAGGGATACGACACACATCGTCAAGCAAGGCAAAGTTGATGGTTTACAGGCTGACATGAGTGTCCTTGAGCATGAATAACACATGTACCTCTTTACGCGTTGACCTATTGAGAAGTTTATTACATTTAGGGTTAAAAAAGATGTGTTGGCAATTATTTTGAAGCCTTATGACATGTTTGTGCTGAACATGAATGCCTAATATGAAAATAAACACTACAAATCAAGCCAAGCCGCTTATGCACACAAAACTAGTATTTTCAGTTTTGTGTCAGGATGGGTGGTCAAACATTTTTGCTCCTGTCTTTGTAAGTACACTTCGTAGATAGAAGATATAGGAGCTTGATGCAGCAAGGCGATGAGCAATCAACTGGGTAATTAACATAACCAAAAATATGAAAACCTTTGAGAAAAAACAGACAGATAAACGCACAGACGGGCGGATGCGTAGATGGACGAACGGATGAATGCACAGACGGATGGATGGATGGATGGATGGATGGATGGATGGATGGATGCTTCGGCCCACTCATTATGCTGCATTCCGTGGGTATGCTGGGATATTTTTTGCTGCATGCTTCTCTCTGGGCATAAGCCGGAACAACTTTGCTTCTGGCGGCCACCTTACCGTGGCGGATGGCTAGCTCTTGGTTTTTTATTCTGAAGTGTAGAGAGAAAATCGCTCGAGAAAGAAGCGTACTTAAAAGAATCCATCCAGGTAAGGCTGATTTTCTCTTTGTTTAGGAACCTAAGTATGGCAGAGTAAATGGTATACAATCTCAGGTGTCCACACGCATGGAACATAGATGGGCGCAGCTTCCACTTTCATGAAGCCCGTCCACGTGGCCTAGGAGACTGCGATAAGCTTGGCCCTCAATATTGCTAAGAGTCAAGCAACTCTGTACGCCGACTAGCATACGGTGGTCAGGGCTTTTGCTGCCATGCTGCTGTCTAAGAAACCGGCTAGCGTGGTACACAAAATCTCTCCAAACAACTGCAGACATAGAAATGGGAACAAATACCATGGTGCCCGACTCCCGTTGACGGTGTTCTCAATTAGGTACGATGCAACTCCAACAAGCAGGCCCATGGCCTAGCTCCAAGTGGCACCGAGCAAAACGAAAGTGCACCCACAAAAACACACAAATTACATACTCGAACTTTCTACACCCCGTATGGGACCCATGTTCACAATCTAGATCATGAACGAGACTGTGAATGAGATATGAAACAAGGTTCAGCCTGAGTGCTTCATGAGACATCATTCTTGCATGAGCTGACGGCACCGCTTAACAGTAGGCCAATAACGTGAGAAAAAATATCAAATAATTCTGCTTAGCGAAGCCAAGTACGCTGCGGAGAAACTATTAAAGCGTTTATATTCATCAAGGTAGGCTTAAAAGTATACATGGCAGCAGCTTGCGAGTGTGCCTCAGTTCGCGATACAGTAAAAATTCTCGCGCTTTTTGATTAATGCGTCATGGCAAAGACTACCAAAGTTACAAGGGCAGAGATATGCGAAACAATAGAATATCTTCCTTCATAGTTGTATTTTCATGCAGTGGCATTACAAGAATATTTTACGCACCTTGATGTTGCTGCTAAATTGCGTGGCAATGCTACAACAATGTGTGAACTGTTTCATATTTTGCGTATTTTTTTAATACAGGTGAAAAAAAAAATCTGCCATAGGTAAAGAAACTTATTTTGGAATGAATTTTTGAGTCATGAGCACGACACCAATAAGTGCGTAGAAAAAAATTTAAAATTCTTGACGAAAGGCTTTCAAGAGAGCAATTGGAGTTCCACTGAATGCGAGCACTGAAAAGTTACTAGAACTTGGACTGCACAACTCACTCGACGAGTTAATTGAGGCCCATGTCGTTTCGCAAAACGAACGCTTGTCGGGGTCTAAGACGGGTCGACACATCCTCGAGTCACTTGGCATCCGGTACCACACTCAGCAGGGAGAAAAAGCGGATGTTCCTGCCTCGGTTCGCGACCGCCTAATTGTTCCGCCGCTTCCTAAGAATATGCACCCGACGCACCACGTCGGGCGCCGTAACCAGCGAGCTAGTGACCTTCAAAAGAAGTACGGCACTAGCGACGAAGTTGTGTACGTAGATGCCGCGAGATATGGGGACGGGAGACACGCACACGCCGCTGCGGTCGTTGACCGTGCGGGCAAATGCCTCGCGAGCGCCACGGTGACCACGGGACATACGGAGGCGGCCGAAGAAGCCGCGATAGCCCTAGCAATCGCCACTGTGCCGAACGCTACGATCGTAATCAGCGACTCGCAGGCAGCAATCCGCGGCTTCGCGTGCGGCCGCGTCTCGCGGGAAGCGGCCCGCATCCTTAAGATGTGCGGTGATGGTGACTCAGCGTCGCGATCGCCACAACAAAATTTAACAGTCTTCCTCCTTTGGACCCCGGCACACACCGATGTCCCGCTTCCGGGCAACGAGGCGGCCCACGCCGCGGCTCGAGGTCTCACTCGCCGAGCCGCGGCACATTCCGTGGCCGCCGCCTCCGCTCCCGAGAACGGGGCTTCTGATCTGCCGGATCGAGACACTTCGACAGACACGCAGCGACAACACAGACCACAATGGTCGTGGGGTGATCGTCTCATCACGTTCCGAGATATTACGCAACACTACATACTGGAAAGGCGAAAGTTACCGCCACCGCAAGACAAATTAAGCAGACACGATGCCGTAAGCTATCGCTTACTACAAACCCACTCTTACCCCAGCCCGGTCGTCTTACGCCACTGCTACCCGCACTTACACATTACCGATCTATGTAAAGCATGCGGGCGCAGAGCAACGCTGCGCCACATGCTCTGGGAATGCGCCGGTAACAATGGTCGAGAAACGGCTGCCGTTCGCGATGCGCCTATGGCGGCTGCCAATACCAGGCAACAGGAAGCCTCGAGCTCACTCGTTCCCGCCGCCGTCCCGTCTGCGGGAGCCGCGGGGGACCTTCTCCGTCGGCGACGCCGCCGCTGGGAGGCGGCGCTCAGAAGCTCGGAGCTCAACGACCAGCTCTGGGCTGTCCGGCAGGCCGAAGATGCCGCCCGAGTTCAGGGACTCAGCGCCGCCATCTGAGGCCACCAAGACCAAGCTGCCGGCCAAGTTCTAATAAAGTTTCCTCTCTCTCTCTCTCTCTCTCTCTCTTGACACCATGGGTGAAAATGTCCGCAGAGCCCCACCCCGGTGGGCTAGTGGCTAAGGTATTCGGCTGCTGACCCGCAGTTCGCGGAATCAAATCCCGGCTGTGACTGCTGCATTTCCGATGGAGGCGAAAATGCCGTAGACCCGTGTGCTCAGACCAGCGTGGACGTTAAAGAGCCCCGGGTATCCGAAATTTCTAGAGTCTTCTACTATGGTGTCTCTCATAATCATATGGTAGTTTTGGGACGTTAAACATGACAAGTCATCAACATCAAAACGTCGGTAGAGTTAAAATAGTCCGCTCTTCTAGAGCGTGCTGCTAACGAACGAGTGATGTCCCAGAGCACTGTTTTTGACAAAGAGCATTGTTGAAGGTAATGAATCCTACGCATGAAGTGACTCATGCAAAATATATCAAACCAGATATATGCTACTGTATTCGATTCATATAATGAAAATGAATTCATCTTAAGGAATGCAGGCGACAATCTTCCACGTCGTCTTGTTACAATGCTTCATGTAACTGAATGTGAGCACGATATTTTCGCACACATTAGCAGCAGCTATCAGTAATAAAATTGAGGATTTTTGCAAATATATAGTTGTTAACAATGTAACTTATTCTGCTATTGCATCCTACGCTCTTGGAAGTAGCACACGCACATGCACACGAAAAACTCGATGATGGCTCGTTTTTTAAAAGCCGAAATAAAAGAGATGAATAGTTCACCAGTCAGTTGTAACGTTCGTTTATTCCTACGCACCACGCTCAATTTGTGTATATAAGGGCAACTTGCCGGTAAGCGGAATACAGAATCCTGGATGTGCACCGAACATGGCGATGATTTCAAGCTTCCACTTTATTGTCGTCGTGGTCACTATGTTTTTTATTTTGGCCACACTTCAAGAAGAAAGCACGTTTTTAGTCTCTGCAGCACCTCCATACTATCCTAAACCTGCACTTCTGATCTATCGAAAAGGCAAAAAAGGACGACGTCTCAGTAAGAAGGAATTTTTGTTCAGATCACTTAAAAAACAAACTTCGTTTTCTTCGAGAAGACTAGAGATTGCGTATGTACAAAGGGTGTTTAAAAGGCTGGCCAAAGCTTTGTCTATTCATATTATTTCCTGAAAGACCATAATCTATAATTGATTGCGAGATTTGCTTAACTGTCTCAATCCCGTCCTATATGATAAGCTTCTACTTGGTTAAGATATTACTCCTTTTTTTGCGTTTTCAGTTAATACACTTGGAAGCGCTTAAATATTACTTTGCCGCAAGATTTGTGAAAAAATACCTGATGTTCAGTGCGATTAGCGGTCGTGACGAGCAGCCTGGTTGTAAAGGCCTTTGGAGTGCGTAGCCAAACACGCTTTTGTTGAAATGTAACAACGTCACATGCCTGCAATAATTATCGACCAGAAGTTCAATCCCCTTGGTGGACCAGGCTTTTGTTCCTTTATGAAATCTAGAAATCGCATGCATACATGCCCAGCATTGGAATTGATGTCCGCGGAACCATCGGTTTTATTGGTTCAGCCGTGCCTAATATGACAATCGCATATCGCGTGGAGGCCACTTGTCATTTCGCCTTGCTACATTTCAATGTTGTCTGGTTGGGCACACATGACCACCACTGTTACCTTGAGCAACTGAATAACTGCACCTGGCAAGACGTGCGCGCGGAGGTAGAATTGCCGTTGCCGGCATGGCGGAAGCAAGATATATATATATATATATATATATATATATATATATATATATATATATATATATATATATATATAGAAAACGTGATATGTGAAGCACACAAATTTCAATCTCCGCTTCCCTGCTTCCCTTCCTGCATTGTTCTTGCGTTTCGCACATGACCTACATTCCAGCCAAAGTTCCGAATGTCTCTGGTAGCTCACAATAGGCAAAGATGTTGCTAGCAGTAAGCCCATTTCAGAGCACTGCTTTTAGTTTCAGATGGGAGAAAAGTTTTTTGTCATATTCAGAGGGCTTTGATTGTCAAAAAGAATTAATGCGTACGCGATTCATGATTGCAAGTCACTCAGTTAAAACCAATTAATGCATTCATTACACTCAATGACACTTCAAAAACTCGGTGAGTACTTATACAGTTACAAATGTGTTTAGTATCAAGCAATTCACTGTAAATATTGCAAAAAAAACAGTAGTAACTGTTCAAGTGCTCCCGGTATCTTATGCACTCGGTTAGTTTCACGTAACGCTATACTTCTCATTTACAAACATACTGCTTGATAGCCGTGACCCGCTTTAGGTGTAATAGATGGTTATTATTTTATTAATGCTATGTATTGTTTGCAAACCAAGTGTTTCTAGGGCCGTTCTAGGTTACTATATATGCTTGTTCTGGTTACACCTCTACATATTCGTGGCCGTGTTCTTTTAGGTTTCAAAAGTATTTGTTCAGGATCCGTTCTAATATGAATATTATTACGAGAAGCAGATATTCGGAAAAGGAGACGCATATATATATATCGGTACAGCTGGTTAAGCAAGTGACGCCAGCCATACAGATCATTGTTCTTGCTCTTGTTGCCCTTAACTTGTGGCTCATACCCACTGTGGGAGATCGGCTAATAATTGAGTGGCCTTATAAAGTTTTATTCTATATTAGAGCAAAGAAACTTACAGATCGAAAACGATACCAATTTTAGAATAAAGTTTTGATGATCACTGAACTTAACTTGAAGTTTTTATTAGTAATAGATAATAACCTAGATCAGAGCCTAGCTTAAAAAAGAAATAAAAAGGGAGACGTTACGCGTATGTCGACACAGAAGAATAATATTGGTTTGTAAGACTTTTCATTTTATTCAAATAATTCCACACTTTTTCGCAAACTTTCGCGCTGGAAAACCCAGAAATAGCGGCTCCAAAGGACAAAATCACGGCCATGGATAAATTCATTCCAATAGCACGTAACAGATTTTCTAATTAGGATGTAGGAGCTGTAGTAAATTGTCTACATGTACAAGAGTAATTATCCATAGCTTCTGGCTCGCCCAAGAAAGCGCACACTGCAGAAAGAGCCTGACTAGACCTGTGTTGGCAGCAATTTAGTTTGGGCCCCCTACAGCGCAGCCTCGTAATTGCGACTGCTAGTTTACGTGTGTCACAAGAGGATATGCGCCAGGAATATAATAAGTGCTGATATTCAGTCGAATTTGTGAGTGATGCACCTGTGGAGCGTTCCATAATGGTAAGCCTGCAAAATCGCGCAGCCGTTACATAAGTGGATGGTGGAAAACACGGTAAAGTTGGCCCACTTATTACTGACTTCTCTAAAGAATCGGTCATTTCATTTAAGAGCAACCCTTTATTTCCAAGCACCCAAACTAATCTACCTTTTCTCTAATGGGGGGGGGGAGAGGCGGTATTAATGCACAAAACTCTTGTATTATGTGCAATTCAGCACCAACCAAAAGAGACAGAGAATCTGTAAGTATAACAGCCGATGAAATTTTCGCTTTTAACTTTCGGAAGGCGAGTACCACTGCTAGAAACTCAGCCACAAAAATGGGCATGAAATCAGGTAGTCGGAGCGAATAGGACCAATCCAAGTTCGGGCTGAATGTACTAACAGCTGACTTTTTGTCACTCTGTGATGAATTTGTCACAATAATTACACTTGTTTTGATGCTCTGCGAATGTTCTTGCAATAAACCATCTAGAGAGTGATGGGGGAGCAACTTTGAGTTGTTAGGAAAAATGTTATCAAATTGAATATCCACATGGGTTGAATTACCTCTAGTCAGCCATATCTCGCCGATACGTACGTTCAGCGGGTCCAGTAAACATACAAATATATTTGGTGGGGTGTGAAACCGTGCCTATCTAACACCAAAATAATGATTCGGAGAGAATACTGTTGCGACGGCTGGAGTGGTGCCTCATAAATTCCTAAAAATGTCTGATTGGTCAAGATACAAAATAAGCACGAAAGAGAAGGAACTCTCGATTCTAGATATAAAACGCAGTTAGAAACTGTTTTAGGGAAACCAAGGCATAAGCGTTATTACGAAACGACTGGCTCCCAAACCGTAAGACAAAACGCGACTTCATTCTGCGTTCATGGCGAACTATCTGTCTTGCCGTCCCTCTCGAGCTCTCTGTTTTCGGCTTTCTCTTCTTCCTTCCCGGTGTCGCGTGGTATAGTTGCTCCGTTCTGGTTCAATTTTTCAGCATCATCCGGGGCGGGCCAAGGTGAATCGGAGGCTTCGAGCAAGCAAATATTTTGCACAGGGCGATTCACAACAGAACCGTTGGCGAGACGGATGGAACGAGTGCGCACAATGTTATCTCTCCCTGGCGATAGCTCAAGCACCCCGCCCATTTTCCATATCGTCGCTGGTGCCGAGTCTTCTTGCGATAGCACTACATCACCAACTCGGAGCTTTGTTGTTGGGCATTTCGAGCGATTGTGTGCCGACCGCAGCATTAGCATGCACGCTCGTTTCCATCTCCTCCAATGTTCCACTGTTAGACGCAGGTGAAGTCGAGCCTTTCGTTGCAAATCAACGGATACGTGAGGCACTGATGAGCGCTGTTTTGGCAATGATGTGCTGCGTTTGTCCAGCCAGAAATGCGATGTAGTTAAGGGCTGTACCTCATTAGGCTCACTTCCAAGATAGGGGCCTGCTGTTGATCGCAGCTTCAACCACACACAGCACCGTTGTGAGGCCTTCCACTTTGTCCACTGTTAGACGCTGTTAGACGCTGGGATGAACGAACGGATGTAATTTCTGTGGAATATTCTCGATCATTCTTCAGTTGCTGCGGTTCGGTGAACAGTATTTTTTCCTTAGATTCGCTGACGTCTATAACTTCGTAAGACCTTCTTTTGTCACACAGCCAGCTTGGGCCATGCCACCACATGAACGATTTGGTAAGATCCGAAAGTGATAGTCCTCGAGTGATGACATCGGTGGGATTTTCTTTGCTGCTGCAGTGAAATAATTGGGAAGCTCTAGTATGCAGCGGGATTTCGATGACACGGTGTGCCACAAATGGTTTGAACTTGGTCACTGAACTCCTTATTCAGTTTATTGTCACACGCGAGTCCGTCCAAAATGTAACAGTGGCCTGTTAGAAAAAAGGTACCTTTTGCACGTAACCTATAGGCCGCACCGCGATGGTGCATGCAGGGAGCTCCAGGCGTAGAAGCGGTACTATTTTCAAAAGAGCAAGTCTGCCCTTGCTGATGAGGAGTCGCGTGAAGCACGTTTCGGGTGGCGAGTTCACTTGTACGTAAATGCAAGCACCGTATGCTTTAGGACTGGCATCTTCGAAGATGTGCAGCTCAAAAAAAATGCTTATTTTTGTCTTGTATGAACATATATTGTGGAATAGTGACGGACGACTCGGACAGCTCAGAACACCAACTATTGCAT
The DNA here is from genome assembly GCF_043290135.1 of Rhipicephalus microplus. Classification (NCBI taxonomy): domain Eukaryota; kingdom Metazoa; phylum Arthropoda; class Arachnida; order Ixodida; family Ixodidae; genus Rhipicephalus; species Rhipicephalus microplus. Next base: position 23,505,041 of record NC_134706.1, on the reverse strand, counting down.
TCGGCCTGTTCAATTTCAGGCATACTGGCGTCCCATGCAAGATTTTTCTTCCATGGATTCTGGAATACCATATTAGCCTGGTGTGAATAAAGTGACGTAACCCTGTGGGTTGTATAGCCTCGCCAAAGTTTTCAGTGCTGTACGTCTAGTAGCTGGATTCCCGGCGGCCAACATAGCTGCGTGCTCAGTGCCCAGGATAAGGTTATTGCCTGAACGTTCCTAGGCAACACCTAAAACCTTCATTATTAGTCTCCAGCTTCATTTTCGATGGCGCAGCTGACACGCAAGAATTTTTATTTCAACTCGCCGCAACTTGAGGCCTACTTGCGAATTTCTGTGCTCGACTCATAAAATATTTGTTTCATTTCTTCATATACCTTCATTCCCGCCTGCCTGCTAGGTATCTACGTAGAACGAGTGCTCAAATAGGGCTGTGGTTTCTAGATAGTTCTGCTGACAAGATAACAGGTGATGACGACTTGTTGCCGCCAAAAGAAACGGGCTTGATGCAGCTCCAAACGGTACTCTGGCCATCCTCTAAGTTGTAATCGGTAGCATGGGCTTTTCCTTAGTTGGCCGTCGTTCCAGCCACAAGAAACCTCAGAAGGTCACGTTCTTCGGGCCAAATCAATAGCTGGAGGTATGCCTTCTTTATGTCGGCTGCAAGAACGACAGGGTGACAGCGAAAGTTCAGCAGTAGCTGGACAATGTGCATGCCGAGTTTGATGCCCTTCAATAGGACATCGTTGAGGCAGAGACGACCAGCTTCATGTGATGACGCATCTAACGCCACTCGAAGCTTCGTTGTGACGGCATCCCGTCAAACTACTGCGTGATGAGGCATATAGTATACACTATCTCCAACTGACGGCTCTTCATCCACCTTCTCAGCATATGCGTTTTGAAATATGCGGTAATAGCCAGGTCTTATTTCTCTAGTAACGTTGGCTGTTCTCGGAAACGGTTGATTTGACGTTGTAGTCGCTGTTGTGCCAGTTGGCGATAACTGTTTCCGGCTGGTAGTCCTGGCTGTTTCATTATAAGCGGCACCTGATAACGTCTACTTTACTTCGTTATGTAGCGCTCAAATGCGAAGAGGTGCGCGTCGATCTTCAACGGTTGTGAATAGCTTCCATCGATTCTGATGGCATCAAGACGCCACATCGACGATACGTCTATGTCTGTTGGAAAAGAATTGCAGCTTGATATGTACAGTGCGCTAGACGGGTACTGGATGTCCGATGATAAGGGTCTTTCTACCATCCATCCAAACATTGTTTCGATCGCTGTTAGCTTCTTGTTGATGCGATCAATCTTGCCGGTTGTCATCTTCCAATTGGCGTCAGATCCTATCAGCACAGTGATGTCAACTTCTTGCCACGAATTCGATTGACATGCGTCAGCCACATGGTATTCTTTTTCGAGGTGCGTCTGCAAGATATGGTGCTCTAGCGGTGGATTCGTTACAGAGCAGACCTTTGGAATCGTCAAGGCTCACTTCACCATCGCTAAATCGACTGTGCAGCCGCACGGAGACACGGTCGGCGCAGAGTCGTTTCTCAGCCTGGGAGCTTCCAAACGTCATTTGCGAAAGTTCTTCCCTTCCAATGACAGGACACTGAAGGATTCTGGCCGCGTCTGCGCGAATAAAAGCAGTGGTGTTCATTTTTTCAACAAGCGTAGCGATTCTCTTCAGGAATAATGAGAGGCCGGATTTTTTAGGTTGCAGCACCAGAGAAAACCACTCATCCCAATTCCAGAATAGGACGAACATACATTCGATTCATCATTAGTGGTGTATCTCTTCTCATTCCTCTTTGGTTGTTGCTTATCCTACGTAACATGACGACGGCTCGTGCACCCTTTCTAACTATGTATTTAATGTGTTGGCGCCAGTTTAGAGATGCATTATAAATTACCCGAAGACATTTATAGATTCCACCTATGGTATGTTCTTAGAATGGTAATATAATGAGATGTGCACGTGATATTTTGAGGGGAAGACAAAAGAGCACATTTACTCGGATTTAGTAAAAAGTGATTGTCATCAAGCCAGTTCTCCAGGGTGGTAAGATAAGACTGCAGGCGGTCGTATAACGTCTGAATGCTGCCTGCCCTGGCAAAGAAGGCGATATCGTCTGCATAAACATTAGGTGTTACGTCCTGGTTACGTAGAAGGGTGCTCATTAGCACATTAAATAACACCGAGGACAGCCCTGAGCCTTCCGGTACTCCTTTCGTTTGTCTGTGCATAGTCGATGAAAAGCCGCTTTTGAACCAATATAACTTCCTGTCCAAAAGGAAATTGTGAATCCACGTTACTATGTATGCCGGAAAGTTCAGGGATTCCAGTTGATTTATCAGAATACCATGCTCCACAGTATCGTATACTTTAGCGATGTCTAAAGTAATTAAAGCTGCATATTTGTTGTCCCATCAGGCTAACTGTATACGACTTTCTACATCAACATTGAATTCTATATGGAACACCCAGCTCTGAACCCAATTTTACAGGGGTTTAGAATTGTCGTTTTGGTAATAAATCTATTGATTCGAGTATAGATAATTATCTCAAATAATTTCACCAGGTTTGAGGTCAAGGCAATGGGCTTTATGTTTTCCAATGTATGCCTGCCGTCTTGTTTTTTTAGCAACAGTAGTATTTTAGCTAGTTTTTATTCTTGCGGTATTCATGAGTTCTTCAACGAATAGTTTTCAATATCTAAAAGAACATTAGGCGATTCTTGAAGTAAAACTTTTTCCGTGAAATTTGTAATTCCATGTGGTCTAGGGGCAGTAATTTGTAAACAATGTACAGTTTCAGTCAATTCAGATACGAAAATTTCTCTAAATTCTTGCATAGATATCTGCATGTTGCGAATGGCCGAGAGATCTGTCCTAAAATGACGCTATAAACCTTTAGCTATCTCTTCCAGAGAGGCGGTCATCTTTTGCGGCGTCAAGTTACATGATTCTAAAGTTAAAGGTGTTGGCAGTACCTTTCTTTACCGCAGATACGTAAACAGAGCAAGCTTATTGTTTGATTTGGAAAGATAATCTAAATGTCGACTGTCATAATCTTCTTTCGCACGTTTAACAGTGCGGCTAAATACGCCGGCAAAAAAACTGGTAGTCTTTCCTATTTTTTGGGCAGTAATTATGCGGAAGCTTCTTCCAAGCGGCTTTCCGTCTTCTGTAATCGCGCGTACATTCATGAGCCACGAATGAGAAGATGGACGCTTACTCAATAGAATAACGAACTCTGAATTTTTCCGACATCCCTTTAGTATGGAGCTGATCTTAGATGCAATTTCCGGACCATTGTCATTCTGAAGTTTTGCAATGCTCGAACGCAGACAGGTTGCAAATTTTTTATGGTTGACATATACTCGAGGTTGTTGCTTTAAAGTTGTCATTGGACATACAATGTCAAACAACTACCGGGAGATGGTCGCTGTTAGTTGCCGAGTGAACCACTGACCATGACGAAACATTAATCGCACTGGTACAAATAGTCAAATCAAACACTGATTGAGTCTGACCTCGAACAAATTTTACGTGTTCTTTATTTACACACGAGTAATTTTGGTCAATGGTACATTACTACACAGCCACCTACCACAAAGGTCTGTCTTTCTGCCCCAAGACAAATGATGGGAAACAAAGTCAATTGTGAGCACCATTTCTTTTTGCCAGGCTGCCAAAGCGCTGCTGTAGGGACTTGTACTTTGCACATTAGTGGGAAAATAACAATTTCAAATTAAAAACGTGTGGTATCCTTGAAGGTACAAACCTAATGCTATTATTTCACAATCAGAGTCCTACAATCTGAAAGCATATTTCGTTTTATGACAAATTGTACTTGATACTAGTATCAATAAACCACCACCACAAGTTTGGCAATCTAATTTAAAAGAACTAAATCCTGTAAAAAATCATTCCAAATCTGCATGTTACACCGCAAAGTCGTCGAAGTACGATAGTCTTGCGTCTGGAAAGAGTGAACAAAACATTTATTAGATGATCTTGGCCAGAAAATTGCGGAATTGTACTCTGGAAGCGCTGCGTTAGAGAGTGTTGATCTGTGCAGCGAAGGCGAACGAGCGCTTTGAGGCACGTTAGACACAAGCTCCATCTGGCAGTTATTACGAAAACGAAGGCGTGCCGCCCGCGGAGAAAGATGTGCGCGAGTCTCGGAGGTGATAAGGTGTAGAACGCAAAGGTACAGGCAGGTGCCACCACTGTGACGTCGTAGCAAAGCGCTGGAAACACCTTTCTGAGCATTGCGTTGCACTGTCAGCGCAGCGCGATAAACGCTACATTGCTTAGAGTTACTTGTGTGGGCCTGTTCTGGTATAAAGACAGACATACAAAACAGTGAAGCGTTGTTGTGGTGCCTCAAAAATGCGCAATATTTGATTTTTAATTGACAATCGCACAGCTGTGAACGGTAAACCTTGAGCAATATTGGTGGGCGCTGCGGATGGGGTTGGCCATTTGGTGCCGTTTGGGGTATCGTCAGGGCGGACAAACAGACAAGTGTGCAGACAGACATACCAAAATTTTTCCGTCGAAGGTCCCCAAGGAAGACTGTCGTCTCTAATATTAACTTTATTTAGCTGTAAACGAAGTTTCTTGTGGAGTTATATTATTGGGGTTAAGTTTGTTACAGTGGTAATGTGAATACGTTGAGGCTGAGAATATAGAACGGTAGTTTCACTGAAGAACCTTCAGTTGACTCATGGTTCTGAGCGTACCGCAGAAGCGCATGCCTTTTGCTTCTTAGTATCTTTTCTCGCAATCAACAACTCATTTTTTTTAATTTTTACTATATGCCCACAGATATAGGCAATCGTATAAGTTTGTTGGCTTGTATCTCAATTTTCATATCTGTAGCATCACCTGTGCTTGGTTGAGGCGTACAACGGTCAGGCTGCACCCGTGGAACAGGTTGCTCAGCATTATGAACACATTCCTAGAATTTATCCAGCACCATGCTATGTAGTACAGTGACGTCAATGGTGTCTGATTGTGCTTGCACTCCTTGCATCATCACTGTTGAGAGGATTTGCGTAAAGAGTCACTGAGGTTAGATATTACGATAGTTATAGCGCGAGAACAAAACGACGACACAGAGACAAGAAGGACACGAAAGACACGAGCGCTCGTGCCTTTCGTGTCCTTCTTGTCTCTGTGTCGTCGTTTTGTTCTCGCGCTATAACTATCGTCATGCCATACCAACTAGCCTAAGCTGCCACACTTCTAAGTTAGATATTACCTTTTCCGTCCTCAGCCATTGCCTTTTCAACAGCAAATTCAATGGCTTGAGAAAGGCTGGAGTCTAGACTACACATGCGTCTACTGCTGCACCAGGATAGCCGAAGGCCCTGTCTTTAACTATATCAATAGTTTCCCTGCACGAACAGTGGCGGCGGTCTATAATATCTAGGATTTGTATTTCCTGAGAGCGAGCAGAGCATTCGAAATGGTCTGTGTAATGACTCCCTCCACAAAGGCAGCACTTTTCTGATGTTGCTGAGCATTCGCTTAAGGAGTGGCTTTTGCCGCAGACGTGGCAACGAAGATTCGACTTGCATCCTCCCGCACTATGGCCAAATTTCCAGCAGTTTTTACATTGTACTGGACGGGAAGCGAAGGGCTCCGCGCGAAAGATTAGAGGCCATAGCTTTATTTCTGACGGTCAAGTTGTGCCCACAATTGTAGCAGTGATCGATTCGATTGTTGTCATCTCTTTATTATTGGGGCGACTGCAACGGTAAATAAAAATTACTCCTGCTCCGGAAAGCCTGTCTAGGGTCTTTTTTGGCCTAAGTTTAGAATTTGCACCACTTACGAGGCCTTTAGTACATGCAAGGTGAGGCGGAATGAAAGCACTCACGGGTTGACGCGCACGAAGTACACATAAGCAGATGCTGCACACAGGTCTGGTCCAGTGACCTGCACACTATGCCACATCACACTAATTGGCGCATGTCAGTGATGGTCTGAAAGTGGTTCGATGTGGCTTGCAGTTCTTTTTGGACAGCCTGGGGGTTCTTGAGCCTGATGAAACCTCCATTTGTAGGCAACAGTGCGACAGGAATGCTGCTGACCCCACCCCGAAAGAACAACTGTAACGGCGATTTATTAGGTGACAGTGACGCTGACCGGGCGGATCGCGCCTGGCCAGGAGAATCGTTCGACATCAGCCCAAAAGATCAGGGTAGATTCAAAAGCAAAGAAAATCAACTAGAGACTGTAAAAAAAAACTCAGACCACCTAATGCTTAGCCAACAACGCCACAGTGGAACCCGGTGACAGCAAGAGCAATAGGTGATGGTCTCAAACGACGACCTCCGAACGTGATGGCTTCTAAACCAGTTCTTCTTAACCTAACGGTCGTCTGCCAAAAGTCCTCTTCTTCTCGGTGTCACTGGTACGTGACAATATGAACTAAGTTCATGGAGAGTATTCAAAAATTTCTAGAGGTTACAAAATCTCCCTACTGCTTCCCTAGTTTTAGATATAAAGGATGCGCAATGATATAAATACTAGTAAAAAAGTAACAAAAACAACTGTATTGGCCTCATTGATAATTGTTTTAATAATATCTTCAGTGATTTTTTCTTGTGCAGCACTAAAATAATGTAACTAGATTCACGTAGCAGTAAATCTTGAAGATTTTGTTATTGGAAAGGACAATCGGTACTATTTTGCCTAAACTTTCCAGGTGTTTTTATGGTTGTACAGTGTTTCACTCTGAAATTATTATTATTATTATTATTATTATTATTCGTAGTGTTATTTGATTTACATACACGAAAACACAGAAACACAGAGAATATCGGAAGAGAGCAAGCTGGCAACTGCCACCTGGAGGGGCACAACGCCTGCTCTTCACATGTGAACTTACACGCATTCTATTTGCAGAACTGAAGCAGTTGCAAAGAAGGAAGGAACGGTGGCCACACCATCGTTATCCCCTGAATTTTCAACCACGGGAAGATCCTGATTTGAGCGTCTAGGTGACTTGCCTGCAGCAATAGCACGATTTTTAAAACATTATATTAAATATATATTCCTTGCTTGAAGCATCATGGCTGCACACGTTTTGCTCCGATATGTTAGTACGGAAGTTACAAATAAATTTTCATGGTTACAAAGAGAAAGTCTAGAAGTCTTCGCCAATGAACTTTACGAAGGAAAATCTAGAACTTTGTATTCATTTGAAGCTTTTTAACCTATCGAACACAATATTTTGCATGAAATTTAGGGCAGCTTCAAAACCACTGTTATTATCAGTAGTACTGGATTATTATTGGTACTGACGATTAGGGCTTAAGGTCCCGAAGCACCACACGAGCATGAGATGGACTGTAGTGGAGAGCTCCACTATTTTCAATGCTGATCTCATAAACCCTACACAAAAACATCTTTCTGAGAGAGTATGAAAATGACAAGAATGACATTTTGCAAGATGTACTCATAGACTTGGTTTTTGTTGTGTTCAGCAAAACGTTAATGTTGTTACGTCATTTGAAAAATACTATAAAAAGATTGCAGCAAGCGACAGTCACTAATTGAATGAATTTACCTGAATATTTTTGTGTCATCAGCATAAAAGGAAAAAAATAAGGAACTCCGTTGGCAACACCGTTAAGGCAAATAAAATATAAGAGTATATTTGAGTTGCCTTAACTATTTTTGATGGTATAAATTCTTGAGGGACACCACAAGTCAGTTTGTAGAGACGAGATGGCTTGTTATGTACGGCAACAAACCATGATCTGTAAAGCAGGTGCCTATGCAAGAGATTCAGAACACACGCATACACACCAAAGTATGTAATTTATCAAGAATGAGTGAACGGCTGACTAGGCCAAATGCCTTACTAATGTCACAGTAGACTACACGACTGTGCCCACTCTATCAAATATGTAGGGATTTATGCGCCATGAAACTACCGAAATTCGTCCTCTATGAGCAGCCAGCCAGGAACCCGTGTTGATTATGGATCAATAATGTTTTCAAACTGTGATAATCATCTTCTGAAGAGCCAGCTCAAAGCTCTTCGCTGTGGCACATACTAGAGATGTCACGCGATAGTTTGAAAGGTCAGTTTCGTAGTTCGTCTTATATACTGGAAAAACATATGCAGCTTTTCAGATAGTGAAAGACATAAAAAAATGCTGAGAAAGTTACATGAGAAAGAAGGAAAGTAAGACACATGCCTCCATTTCATGAGGACAAAAGAAGAAAAACTGAAATATACAATAATCGTAACCATGTTGTCTGGGTGGTCCTCGGCATCGTCACAAATTTGGCGCAGCCTAAAGGATCCTGTGCTGCGCCCCTCACAAGGTCCAGTTCCTCATGGGGAATATGTGTGTACATCCCTGCGAACTATGCGACTGATGTCAACACGGTGAGCATTGTATGGTCTGTTCACGGCAGAAGTACGACCTGTTCACGCGAGCTTTGTGTTCGGAGACGCAGTGATCTCTCTCTCTCACTGCCTATTAGAAGCGATTGGCTTGTTCCTGTAGGAAAAACCAGTACATGACTGCATGCTTTGCACCACTCTAGTTTTCTCTCCTGGAAAATGCCGGGTTGAGCGTCTGCGCCAACGCTGCCACCAGTGTAACCATGAGCGCCCCCTGTGTCAAATCTACACATGGCTCTCTTTAGCCGAAATCGGTGTGATTTTTTAAATGCGAAGCAGCTCTTTGACACCTCTGTGTAACGCTGTCCTTCTGTCTGCACCACTCCTCTCATTGAAGGTGTTGGAACGTTGCCAAGCAGCTCACGCCCTCCTAGAAGAGCGTGGTGATGTCGCTCTCCCTCGACTGCCGCGAACTCGGTCACTTCACCCTCTCTATCGCTCAAAACCCTCGAGCCCACTCCTCACGCGGGCATGCCGTTACCCGCGCCAGCTATCTATATCTGTCAGCGAGAAGAAGCACCGAGCCGGCGGGTCCGTGTGCCTCGAAGATCTTGGGGCGCTGACATTGTGGACAGCGTACATTGCTTGCCGCGCTATCGCGCCGACGGGCAGCATGCCACCATTGCTTGCTTCCTGATAGTGTGTGCGTACCTTTCCCGGCTGTCACTGGTGTTGCAAGGATTGGCGAAGCCGATCGCGTTCGCGAATGGCGACGTCCACACTGACGAGGTGCGGACGTCGCCGACGAGGTGCGAGCCAGGAAACATTGATGGGCTGCAAGCCAAGGAAGCCAAAGGCAAGCGTCTGCAGTCAGTTGAACACAATCGACACCATTCAGGTGCCAGTCCGAAACACCAATTGCGTTCGAGAATACAGACGGTGCGTGAGTAATACTGACGAGACGCGGGCCAAAGAAGCTGAGCGCTAGCGTCTTCAACGCGTCCCGCCTCCCGTATCTTTGCGTTTCGTGCAAACGCTTACTCGAGTAAGTGCTACACCGAGTTTTGCTTCTAACCGTTCTTCAAGCACCCGGGTTGACGACCGTTTAAACCGTGTCCACGCCGTGTGCACCGCTGCTGCTTTGCATTCCATTTGGTTTCCTGCGGGCAGATGGTCAACCGTTTTACGTAGCCCCTGCCAATGTGTAGCAGGGCATAGGCCGCTATTTGGCGTGACTTGAATATGTATTCTGTCGAAAGAAGGCATCATGTCTCCTATTTAAATTCATTATATGAAGGAAGTGTATATTTAAAAATCTTTGCACTAATAGTACGTTGGAAATTCCCTTAAAACGAATTAACGTATAGGTATTGAAGCGTATTACAATGCCGCTAAAGGTGTATTATGACGCGCCGAAACACCCAAGTGATATAAAACTAGGAACCAGGAATTCGTAAGCTTTCTTCCTGGGTGCCAATACAGAGGGAAAACTTTGTAACCAAGAAACTCAAAATAATTGCAGATATTGCGAAGCCTTCAAATTTCTTTTAATTTCTTGCAATTGAGCCGTTATCACGGAACCACATACGTGCGCTTGCTGCACCACAATATCGAACATTCTAGAGTGTAATTGTTGTAGTTATCATTCGCTTGAGCGCAGAACACAATCAGTATAGATGAAAACTGGAACTCATATGACCGCCAACGACAAGGTTGGAGTTTTGAATGCTACGTTTTTCAAAAGGACACTAAAGTTAAATAACAATTTACGTCAGAGTGAAAGCCCAATGTATGACAAATTCGAAAACGACAATATTAACAGCAACAGTGCTGTACTTATGATTAATTAAAAGTAAATGCACAAAAACACGACTGCCGCAGTAGGACATTCTTAAAATGTTCCCGATGACATCAAATGGACCGCTTATAATTATTTACCAGTAATATATCTAACTGCTATAAATAAAGAACCTTCCGTGCATTAAGAGTCGCAATAAAATGATTCCTGTTTTTTTTCTCTTTGATGCATCGCAAAAAGAACCGCCGGATCTTTCTATGGAGAATGGCGCGAGTGGTTAAAGTTGTTTATCGCATGGTTACAAGAGACAGGTGGTGCCAAATATTGGGGAGCAGTTGAAACAAAAGCGTCAGCAATCTCAAAGCCAATGGCGGGAAATTGATCAATGGCCATTAATTGCTGCTGTGGCTAGCTGCTTTCGGTATTCTGCTACTAGCGCAGTAAGGCAGGGCAAACGCTGTGCACGGTAACAGTGACGTGAGTCGGTCTGGTTGGTCTGGTTGGTCCACTTCTTGAGGCGTGTAATTTGAAGTGCGCTAAGCCGATTCGGTGCACTTAAACGTGATTTTATTTCAAAATAGACTTTCTTGAGGCTGCCGGCGCTGTCGCCAGTAAATCAGGAGGGCGTGCAGATGAGTCCACTTCCATCGCTGCCGAAAAGGGAACTATATTCCCCGTATAAATGCGAAAATAGGTGAAAAGTCTGAAGATGAACGGCAAACACTCAGCTACAGCAACACTTCGTCTTCTTTTTTTCTCCTTCTACCATCATGATTTCTACCAAAGGTTAGACCTACCGACCGATCCCGTACAATCGTGTTATCCGTGCTTGTGGGTTTCAGAATACACAATTTCGACGATTAAGAATGACAATCAAGCACAGCCAAGGCATCAGTTATAACCTAGAAGAAACATTTTTCATTGTGTACGGTGTCCGCGCAAGAAGCAACAAACATTGATGCGACGTGGTTCCAGCACTCCCAGGGAACCTACGTCTCCCCACAGCGACAGCCACCGGTAACATTCGCCGGCACTTCTTTAGCTTTTATGCGAGAAAACAGACTTGGAAGTTCGTATGCTTGGGAAACCAATATGATAGCATAATGTTTCCCACACACTGCATTCGTTTTCGCCAAGCCATTATGTAGTTTTTGCTATAGCGATAGGGATACAGCACTGCGCTGGCACGACTGCACTCTACGTTGTGCGAGAAGCATCCCAATACTCAATCAATCAAATTAGGTGGTCGTATATATAGAGTGATTCTCGAGGCGCCATTAGGCGTGAGCAGGTGGCGCCCTGCGAACGAGCGAGAAATGGATAATAAACTTGGCAGAACCCGCCGGTAAACTGTACCTGCTCTCAAGTCCACTTGGTTTTTCTTGCAGTTGTGAATTCTTACAAAAACATAGCGCTGGTGCCTATAACACAGTGGCGATCGTTACAGGTAGCAGTTGCTTGTGTTTAATAAATGTGCAAATTTTGGCAGCAGGTGCAGATCTCGTCTATGTCGAGTACAGGACAAACAAATTTGAAGTTGAACCGTAAGTTCGTATGCGAACTAGCTACTTAATATGTTAAATACGTCATGTTGGTATGGCGCTGCGGTTAGGGTCTCCGAATGGCAATCTGCAACATGCATGTTCGATCCTCTGTGGTAGCCTGTTATTTTTTCTTTTTACCGGACAGTTGTTTTTACATTGCTTTTAATACACTTCTTTTTCATTTTTGTGGCAGCTCTTCACGTTGATTCTGACGCCATTTCACGCTCAAGCGTCGCCGTCACTGCAGCATCCACCATAACCCACCATACACAATGGTGGACGTTTTCCAGCATTCACCCACTACATTAATCCACTATAATGGTTGGGGGTGGTATACATCATGCCCACCATTAGTTTTTTTTTTTAATAGGGCTACTATTTGGCACAGATTCCGCAGCCCGCTTTCCGTTATCGCCAATGCTGCACAAATTTCATTTTTGTTGTTTAACAACGCAAATAAAAAATTTGCCACCACCATTACCTTGGAGGTCAACATTTAAGCCTACATAGGCAGGGTGGCCAGTGTACATAGAAACAGTAGAACAGGGGAGGGTATCAAAGCGTATTCACATTCCGGATAATGCGCGGCTAAAGCCACCATGCATACGTTAGGAGCACAGCCACAGTTCTGGGCTGCCTCCACAGACAAAGCGTGGAAGCAGATTTGACAGGGTATGACTGGGTACATATTGCTTGGGGCTTCGCTAGAAGCACTTTCCTTATCGTTTTATTTAAAAAGACGACAAGTTGTCAGCAGTCGTGTGAGAACCGCACTAATAACGCGCGTGCTTCTTTTCGTCTGACTTTAAGCACCCTCAGATGAAACGGGACCCATCAAATTCTTGGCAAATACAACAACAGAGATGACGAGCTCACTTAGGGAAACTGCACGCGTGTAGCGTGGGCCACTTCGCTGACTAAATGATCACCGCCGATCGCAATCGAGGTGACGCAACACCCAAATTGGCTGTACCTTGAAGCAGACGACACCAGCGATTGCACTGACAAAGCCTTTGCAGGAGTGTTGTCGGTGCTATTGCGCCATGATATCTTATACGCATTACGCTATGGTATTCCTATCGTTCAACATTGGCGGCTTTATGACAGCGTTGATAACGCAGATAGACCACCCCTCTGACAACAGGGTAAGCGCGGAAAGCATCGGCATCGGATAAGGCCTCGTTCCGCGATTGCTACTCGGGGCGAGCGGCTTACAACACCCTTCCAATTTTGTTTCAGTTGCTGCTAGCGCCGGCTTCGTGAATTAAGTCAGCATGAAACCTATAACGGCGTAAAATCCCGTTTGGTGGAAGCGAGGTTTACCGAACCAGCTTCTACTGTGCCGATGAGTCTTATTGCACCTTTTTCTGGGGTAGTGGCCATTTGTTCTGCCCGCCACCAACAAATCACAAGGGCAGTCATTCAGGAATACTCCACCATTTATGTGGCAGCCGTCAAGGCCCGGGCCGAGATCGATACCATTCCCCTGTGTGTCCGGCATATGCATCATGCAGCCCAGTAGGCTCCATGCAGACGTAACTCCAGACAGCGCCTCCTATAGCAGCAACAAGCGCAGATCTGAAATAATATTATGAGCCGATTGCACTCAACAGGAATCGCAAAACAACGTGCTGTTTTCAATCGAATGCTTCTCGTGTTTTCGCTTTAAGCAAGGGATCAGGGCAGTGGTCCGTGGTCATCATCAACGTGTGCAGCCAGCCACGAATGTTGCACGATAAAAATATCATAGCATAAGGCGTCGCTCCGCGTTAGCACCACTGCAGTGGCCGGGACAGTACCAATAACTGCTGTCAACTGTTTCAAGTGGCTGCTGAGTTTGCTGTCACGTTAGCTTGACCACATGCACGCGATTTTCTAATGACAGCGACTAACATGCTCCGTCGCGTCGTGGCGCAGCTAAGGCTGCAACCGCATGTTATAGGTCAAACTGTCACTCTTGCTTGAAGGAAAACTATCGCGTGCATACCCATAAACTGCGAACAGAGATTAAAAAGCCGGTCAATCTTACATGCCAAATTTATTAATATTTTGTGTGGCATAAGGAAGCCACAAAACATTTCGCGGCCGTCCTTTTTTCGTGATCTTTGGTTTCAACCGCACAGGGTGCTCAGAAGCGTACGCTACGACGGCTAAGACGCAATTCGTATGACGATTTAACATTGCAGCAAGCGACCATAATTGCCACAAGCTACCACGCGAACATTAAAGCATCCTTCGATAACGAGATTAACCACAAAGTAAGACACTCTCTCACTTTCAGTGCTATATACAATTGTAAAAAAGGTGCTTGATACCTTGAGCTCCTTCGAGTACGCATGAGAAACAAGCATCGAGAGGAAATTACAACCGGAATGAGGATCAGGGGTGCAGCCATTATGCTGGAAATCGCCACGTTGGCTTTCGGACATAAAGAGATCTTTTCTAGTTTTCTAGAAACTGGTGACGCGACAAGTGGTGGTGACGGATTGGCCTCTGCGACATCAAGACTCGTTGTTCGTCACTATGGTTTGTCGCTCTAGCCAGAAAATTACGTGTATGCGTTTGCATCTTAATGAACTTTGCTTGATTTATTTATTTACAAATACTTCAAGCTTTATCCGGTCCTAAGCAGGAGTGGTTACATCAATTTCAGTGAGAATAATAAAGAAAATCACTAAAAGGTACGAAAGTTACGAAAATTTGCAACATGAATGAGAAACGAGTCACATACCTTTGTCATCCATTGGCGTCACGTAATACCAAATTTGGCATACGTGATGCTAGTGAAATGGCCGTGAGCACATCGTCGGTGCGGCATGTCGTCACGTTGTTACATGACACACATGTCGCGATTATCATGTTAGGATGTGTCACCTATGTCGTCCGCTCGCGTCGCGTATTACCGAGTTTGGTACAGGTGAAGCTAGCGAAACGACCGCGAGCGCATCATGAGCGTAGCATGTAGTCTTGTTGTTACATGACCCACATCTCATTTTTATCATGTTTGCACCAGTATTATACCTTCGTCGTCCATTCGCGTCCCGTAATACCAAATTTGGTTTAAGTGGCGCTAGCGAACGACCATGAACGAATCATGAGCGTGGCATGTAGTCATGTTGTTACATGACACGCGTGTCATGATTTTCATTTTAGGGTCTGTCGCTTGTGTTCGCCATGCAATCATGCCGTAGCATGTTTCGAAACATGTCATGTCAACGAAACCACCACAAGGGCCGGAAGACCATGAAACGTAAATGATGACACTCATGACATGCTTATTATGATTTTCATGTTATTACTAGTCATATATGCTAACCATACAGCCATGTTACGACATACCAATTTCAGTATCAATAGCGTTATCAAAACTGCAAGGATAGCTAGAAGTTGTAGCCAGCTAGAAAGATCGATAGATAGATAGATAGATAGATGGATAGATAGATAGATAAATAGATAGATAGATAGATAGATAGATGGATAGATAGATAGATAGATAGATAGATAGATAGATAGATAGATAGATAGATAGATAGATAGATAGATAGACTCAAAGTCGCCGAAGTTCATTGGATATTTTCTTCGTAATAATACGAATCTTCCAACATGTACACCATTTCTGAATTTTCATCATGACTTGTGATGGGCGAGTTAACCTTTGTACTTGTGATGGGCGAGTTAACCTTTGTAAACATGAAATTGAACGCGTAAAATTTTTTATAATAATTTGTAGCAAGGAGGATGCAACCAGGATGCTTCAAGCAAGCAAAATTTATTGAGCAGTTCTGCTTGGAGAATCGCACCACACCCGCAGGTGTGTCACTTAGGAACCCAAGTCAGGATCTTCCCAAGGTCTGATACGAGAACGGTAGTTTGGCCACCCCAACCATGCCAAATCTTCCAGCTCTGCCAATGAAAAGCGTATGAACAGTATGAGTTCACTTGTTATTACGTTTTTATGGGTGAAGCTTCTTAGGATATGAGTCTGTCCTTCCTCCGTTGTGGTCATACGTATCCACCGGTGGCTACGTACGACCACAATGGAGAACGAATAGACCTGCATGCCTGCTCTAGGGTGGGTATGTGCCAGAGGGGATGTGAGATGGAAGATAGCAGTACTTGAAGTATTGACTCGATGGACACATGGACGGACTGACAAACTAGTGTACGAACGGACGGATGGATGGACGCGCGAAGGAGGTATATGTCATAGGGGATTCGAAATATGAGATGGCGGTACCAGGATTGTTAACTAGATTTAGGCACGGACGGACGGACAGACACTGGAAGATGGACGGACAGATGGACGCACGAACGGACGAATGAACAGACTTACGGATGAACGCAAGGACATACGGACGGACGCATGGATGGACACACGAATGGTTGCGCGGACGGCGGAAGCAAGACCAAACGGATGGATGCACAAACAGGTTAATGGACGCTTCGCCCCACCCATCATTCACTCTTTAGACATGCTGTGATTTTAAATGCGAAGCATTTCTTAGTGACCTTCGGCGACTTTAAGCGCATCTATCTATCTATCTATCTATCTATCTATCTATCTATCTATCTATCTATCTATCTATCTATCTATCTATCTATCTATCTATCTATCTATCTATCTAGCTGCTCACGACTTTGAGCTCTCCTGGGCGTTTCAATAATTTTATCGTTACCAAACTTGGTATATCATAACGTCATTGTATGGCGAGCATAAGAGAATAGTCATAACATAAATATCGTGACATTATTGTCATGAGTGTCTTGATTTACATTTCAAGGTATTGCTGCTCTTGCGGTGGTTTCGTTCGCTTTGCATGTAGCAAAGCTGGTAGGTATGATGTTGCCGCATGCATAGCTGCGCCAAGCTGCGAGATAGTGACGACAACGAAGATCGCGGATTTGCTCGAGAGGCGCAGCACAAGCGAGTGAAGAAGACGACACTGTTAGCCGCTTTATTTTAAGAGCGTCTATACGAGTTCCACTGTCCGTGTTCCTAAATAAAGCCTCTGTATTTTATAACCCGCGACACTGGTGGAGGTGCTGGGTACTATCACCTCATGATCGGCACTCCTGTGAGAAGCCCTGAGTCCAGTCCTACGAGACAGCCACGCGTGGAGACGCCTGTGCACCGCTGAAGTCGTCGCCTTCAATATATTGAACCAGAATTGGACCTTTTAGAAGGAGCGACAGTTTGGACAGCCACACCAACTCAAAAAGTGGTATTTTCAAGGAGTCCTGCAAAGGTGACGCTCCAGAGTATGCGCATTCCAGAACCATTTCATAACCGGCTGAATGAAGGTGCGCAAGACTGGCTGGAGCAGTTTGAACGGGTAGCTAAATCGAACTACTGGGGTCTCAATGAAAAGCTCTTCCACGTATACTTCGCCTTCGAAGACGGCGTGAAGACGTGGTTTATAAACCGGGAGGCAAGATTGAAGACAAGAGAGGAGTTTTGTCGTTGGTTTCTTGACACCTTTGGCACCACGGACCGACGCGAAAACGTACAACGCCTTCTTGATGAACGCACTTAACAGCTGCATGAAAGCATCGCCATGTTTGCTGGGATGTGGTGTGTCTGTGCCACCGCGCGGACCCCAACATTCCCAAGGCTCAAAAGCTCAGCCATCTCACGAGGGGCGTCAAAGAGCAGCTGTTATTTGGTCTTGGGCACAATCCGGCCACAACAGTAGACGAGATCATTAGGGAGGCCACCGCAAAAGAGCGCGCCCTGCAGCAACGGTACCGACAGCCTGATCGTCCGGCCACCGGCGCAGCTGCAGGCGCCACCGCACTTACCGCAAACGATGAGTTTTCTCTACGCCACCTGATGCGACAGATCGTGCGTGAGGAGATATTGAAGGAAAACGCAAAGTACACATTGCAGTCACAGGCGCCCGCGTAGCAGGGGTGCACGGTAGCCTCCGTCGCTGAAGTCGTTCAGCATGAACTTCGACAAGCGTTTGCCTCTCCTCAGCCATATTCCGCTCCGCCGTACCATTGAAACTCCTATATCTACGCAGACGCTGTGCGTTGTTCATTGGCTCCAGAAGTATCCCATCAGCCTAACGGACACAGGTACGCAGACGCTGTTCGTCGACCTACGCCCATTCCAGCGCCACAGTACCTCGAACCGTATCCTGTGGACGACTGGGCTCAGCAGGATTCTGTCAGGCAACCCTGTAGGCGGAAGACCGACATATAACACACTGCGGATCACCAACCACTCTGCTACAACTGTGAAGAGCCAGGGCACATTTACCGTTTTTGCCCACAACGCCCAGCTGAACACCGCGGGAGTGCAGCTGCTTCTACGCGCCGACAGTTCGACAAAAGCCGTGCCCCCATCGACGACGACTAGGCTGACCTGCGAGAAGGCTCTGCTTCCTACCGGATGCGCTCGCCGACACCGGCTCGTTTTGGTTCACCAAGCCGCCGTAGTTTTGCTGACACCGTCAGAGATCGGTCTTCCAGCCCACGGCGGGCAAACTGAAAGCAGCGACCCCTGAGGGGAAGGTTGCAAGCCGTTAATTTTCACAAAAACTCCCACTGCTGCCGAAACACGCGAGAGACGACGAGGAAGACTCCGCCGAGAAAACTGTGACTGCTGACATTGCTGTGGGGATTGATGGCGTTGAAGTGACGGCCTTAGTCGACTCGGGTGCAGACTTTTTTCATAATGAGTGAACGATTAGCAGACGAACTCAAGAAATTCAGGAAGGAATGGACGGGCACTTATTTCCGAAATAATGGAGGCGAGAGAATGACACCCGGGGGAAAATATACAGTAAGAATCACGATTGAGAACGTGGCTTTTGTAGCCACATTTCTGATCCTACCAGAGTGCTGGAAACTTATGATACTGGAAATGGACTTGTTAAGAGAGCACGGTGCTGCGGTCAACATACGTGATGGTGTGATTACATTCGCCACTGACAAGCCTGTGGCCAATGATCCAGACCAAGAACCCAGGGTGTTACGTGTGGTCGACGACGACGTCTGCGTGCCACGACTGTCATGTGGTCTTGTAACCGTGTGTCACGGCGTGCACTGTATTGAAGAGGCCATAGCCGAACGCATCACTGCCCTTCTTTTTCGCCAAGGCATTGCCATCGTTCACGGTATCGTCAGCTTAGTGGATGGGCACGCAGAGGTGCTTCTGACTAACTTCATGAATGAGCACTATGGCCCTTTGGTAAAGGCACGGCTGTGGCGTACCTGTAGGAGCTCGACTACACTCACGACTGTCCTCCTATGCAAGGGTAAGTCCAGCCCAATCACCTCCCCATACACCACCAGTTAATATCGGTCTGAGTCTAACACCGACTGAAACGTGCCGTATTATGCAGCTGCTCAACCAGTTTAAGGGCTGCTTCTCATCGACATCACGAGTTGGTCAAATGCCTCTGTCCAACCATCGCATCATTACGGACGACACAGCAAGATCGATCCGACAGAAACCATATCGCGTCGCTCAGAAAGAACGTGAGGTAATCTAGCAGCAAGTCAAGAAGATGCTAGAGGATTATGTAATCCAACCATCAAAAACTTGGGTCTGGCGATAGCTCTACGCTGTGTCAAAAGTGGAATGTTGTTTGTCCCGTAGGTGATGAAGGTGAATCAAGATTGTGATAGTAGGCATTATACATGAATGCTGTCACCTATATATATATATATATATATATATATATATATATATATATATATTATAAAGGAGATTTATTAAGCAGAAAGGTTGCTGCTTGGAAGGCTTGGAAGGCGATGCACCAGCCGCGATTTCCGAGCTCGAGCCGCTGCTGCACACTCGATGCTGCTGCCTCTGCGCCGGAGTACTTCCTCTTCTTTACAGACACGCCGAAGCGTTCGCGTCTTTGGGAGTTCAGAAGTGTCGGAGAGATGATTGAGGAGAGACGCAGTCCACGGGTCATTGCGTTGTTCGATAGCAATGGTGTCAAAGTCAAGCGATGACAATGCGGAATCGCAAGCGGAGTCAGCTGTGGCATTCTGGGACAGGGGGGAACGGGAAAGGGCGTTGGCGTCAGCATGCTTCCGTCCTGACCAATAAACCACGCGTATGTCGTAATCTTGCATTTTCAACGCCCAGCGAGCGAGGCGGCCAGATGGGTCTTTTAACGTCGAAAGCCAGCGCAGCGCGTGGTGGTCGGTCACGACGTCAAAAGAACGACCATATAGATATGGGCGAAACTTTCTAAGGGCCCATACAATGGCCAAGCACTCCTTTTCTGTGACGCTGTAGTTGCTCTCAGCCTTGGTAAGTGTGCGACTAGCGTATGCCACGACGTATTCCTGATGCTCCGGTTTACGCTGTGCGAGCACAGCACCCAGGCCTACACCACTGGCGTCAGTGTGGATTTCAGTTGGAGCTTCAGGATCGAAATGGCGTAGATTGGGTGGCGTCGTGAGAAGCCGTCGCAAGGTGATGAAAGCCTCGTCGCAGGCAGGGGACCACGATAAGAGGTCTTTACAGCTGCTGAGAAGTTGCGTGAGAGGTGATATATTAGACGCGAAGTTTCGGACGAATCGCCGGAAATACGAACACAAGCCGATGAAACTTCGAAGTTTTTTGATGGTGGCAGGTTTAGGAAACGCCGTAACAGCTCGCAATTTCTCGGGATCCGGGAGGATACCTTCCTTGGAAACAACGTGGCCCAAAATGTTCAGTTGACGCATGGCAAATCGACATTTTTTGGGGTTTAATTGCAAACCGGCGTTAGTTAAGCAAGTAAGGACGTGCTGAAGGCGACGTAAATGTGTGTCAAAGTTAGGGGCAAAGACCATGATATCATCGAGGTAACACAAGCATATCTTCTATTTTATTCCACGCAGGATGTTGTCCATCATTCGTTCGAACGTTGCAGGTGCATTGCAAAGTCCGAAGGGCATGACGGTGAATTCATATAAGCCGTCTGGCGTGACAAAAGCGGTTTTGGGGCGATTGGCCTCCGCCATAGGCACCTGCCAGTAGCCTGACCGCAAGTCTAACGAGGAAAAGAACTCGGCACCCTGCAAACTGTCCAAAGCATCGTCAATGCGCGGTAGTGAATAGACATCCTTCAGCGTGATCTTGTTCAATCGCCGGAAATCGACACAGAAACGAATAGAACTGTCTTTCTTTTTGACGAGAACCACCGGAGACGCCCATGGGCTCTGTGAAGGTCGAATGACGCCTCTGCGAAGCATGTAGCTTAATTGGTCAGCAATGACGCAGCGTTCTGTAGCGGACACGCGATATGGTCGTTGTCGCAGCGGTGAGTGAGACCCAGTGTCGATGTGTTGTTCTACTGCTAAGGCACGGCCGAGAGATGTTTGTTCAACGTCGAAAGAATGGCGGTAGCTCTCAAGAATGGTGAGGAGTTGTGAACGCTGCGAAGATGTCAAATCTGCAGCGATGAATGGTTGAAATATGTTTGCCGACGTTGAGTCAGCCGCTGAGACGACTGCCAGTTCACAGACGGAGGTAGAAGGCACCTCATCGGGGACGAATATAATTCTGGAAGAACTGATTGTCTCGACGTGGCCAAGGCACTCGTGACAAAGTAGGGATAAAGACGACGACTCATGATTATAAATTGGCATTGTGGTTGAGCCTTCTACAAGATCGAGAGCAGCAAAAAGCAGGGGGGGGGGGCTCTTCGGGCGACGAATATTGGAGATGGTGTGAAGAAGACCGTGCCGTCAGATATGGCGCTGCATGAAACTGGCACGAACGCAAAAGAGCATGGAGGGATGTAGGTGTCATCGCTAACGACAAGTTTAGCGGCAAACTGGGTGTCGATGGACGCTTTGTCATCCAGTGAGCAAAATTCAACCTCAGCCCTAGCACAGTCGATTACGGCGTTATGACGCGACAAAAAGTCCCATCCCAAAATAATAATATGGGAGCATGATGAAAGAACCATGAACTCTATCGTATACAGAACGTCCTGAATTGTCACGCGGGCTGTACATGCTGCGGTCGGTTGAACAGGTTGAGCACTGGCTGTGCGAAGCGATAATCCGGAGAAAGGCGTCGTAACCTTACGAATTGAGCGACAAAATCCAGCATCTATACCCGAAAACAGCTGCACCGGTATCTACAAGAGCGACAGTAAGGATATTTTCGAAGAACACATCAATAACATTGGTAGGTGACAAATGAGGACTTGGGCAAACCGAAGCTTGCGCAGTTCTTGCCTCAGGAACTGCGTCGTCTAGTTTTCCTCCTCGTTAGGTGCGGGCCGTCGACGCATAGGAGAAGGCGAGCGGCGGCGTGGAGAAGGCGAGCGAAGACGTCCCGACCGAGGGCGGTGGTCGTCCTGGTAGCGGGCTGGCATTGGAGGGGAGGAACCGTATCGCGCGTTGGAGTCAAGCGGGAAGAAAGGCTCACGGCGGTTTTCATTGGTGATATGCGTCCGGCGGCGGCAATACCTTGCGACGTGTCCGGGGTATCGACACGCGTAACATATCGGCCGATTATCGAGGGTGCGCCACGGGTTGGCGGTGTTAGTGCTGGTCCAGTGAACTGGAGCTGGCGGATAGCTCGCGCGAGGCTGGAACGGAGGCGCAGGTGCCTTGCGAGTTGGCATGGCTGCAGCCGCGGCGTAGGTGAGAGGAGCAGCCACAAGATTGGGCTCGCGAGCAGCCGGTAAGGCCTCGTCGACCTATCCTTGAATGACGTCACGTAGAGACGATGGTAAAGTTGTGGTAGCTTCTGGTGTGAAAGGCACCAAGAAAAGCTGTCGTGCAACTCCTTTGTGGACAAATGCTTTTATTTCGGCTATTAGTGACACGTGGCCATGACCACTGATCACACTAGACAGCGATGCCGAATCATGCGCTGGAGGACGTCTTGTCAGAGCTCGCGGCTTCCGCAATTCATCGTAGCTTTGGCAGAGGCTAATTACGTCGTTAACAGTGGTCGGGCTTTTCGCCAAGAGCATTTGAAAAGCGTCGTCGTCCATCCTTTTGAGGATGTACTTACATTTTTCAGCTTCCGTCATTTAGGCGTTCACGCGTCTGCACAAATCGACGACGTCTTCTATGTAACTTGTGAAGGTTTCACCCGTTTCTTGTGCGCGTGCGCGTAAACGCTGCTCGGCACGAAGTTTTCGGACAGCAGGTCGATCGAAGACTACTACAATCGACGTTTTAAATTTCGGCCACGTTCGGACGTCTGCCTCGTGGTTTTTAAGCCAAAGGCTGGCTACACCCACGAAGTAGATTGACACGCGTGTCAACTTGTCCGCGTCCGTCCATCTGTTTAAAGCGCTCACCCGTTGGAAAGTCGAGAGCCAATCTTCAACGTCGTTGTCATCTGTTCCACTGAAGATTGGAGGCTCCCGCTGAGGAACACTGCCTGGACAGGTGGCCGGAAGAGATGGAATCGTCTGCTGATCGGCGTCCGGCATAGCAGAAGGTAGCCGTCGAGAACGGAGTTCCAAGATGGTAGCGGGAAGGTGTAAGGGGCGGTACCCGGCAGGCTTCACCAATTATAAAGGAGATTTATTAAGCAGAAAGGGTGCTGCTTGGAAGGCTTGGACAGTGATGCACTAGCCGCAATTCCGAGCTCGAGCCGCTGCTGCCTCTGCGCCGGAGTACTTCCCCTTCTTTACAATACATATATATATATATATATATATATATATATATATATATATATATATATAGCGAGAGAGAAGAGATTAAAGAGATACGAATTAGTCGTTGTCCTAATTATTTTATTTTCAACGGTATTGACAAGTGGACCGATACTCGTCACGGTGTCAGGGTCTGTGAGTAATTAACAAGCCCTGACGAAGACCGGTTCACTGGTCGAAACCGTTGAAAATAAAATTAAGACAACACCTAAGTTGTTTTTCTTGCCGGAGGGAGAAATAAAACAGTATTTTTTGTAAACAAGCTTCCAAACAATAAGGTGCTAAACTCTAAAACGGTGCAGAAAATAAAGCAGCTAACTACGTCGTCCCAGATGATTTTTATGTGGGGTTTAACGTCCCGAAACCAGCATATGATTTTGAGAGACGCCGTAGTGGAGGGCTCCCGAAATTTTGACCGCCTGGGGTTCTTCAACGTGCACCCAAATCTGAGCACATGGGCGTACAACATTTCCGCCTCCATCGGAAATGCAGCTGCTGCAGCATGGATTCGATCCCACGACCTGCGGGTCAGCGGCCGAGTACCTTAGACACTAGACCACCGCGGCGGGGCACGTCGTCTCAGCATTCAATTAACCCAATCAACTGCACCGATTCCCGGGTGTCCTTCAATCACACACAAAAAACCTCTACTGCACTGAGACTATCAAAGCACCTCCTATCAACACTCGGCATTGTCAAAATGCAACACTTCAATTCATCGCAATCACATGGTGACACTGACCCTGTCAATCAAGGTCACTATGAGAAAGAAGAGGTTTGTGAGATCTATTGCGCTAATGCAGCATCCCCCATTTGTCGGCATAGGGCATTCGATACCACGTTTGGCACGAAATTCCGTGGACCAAGCAGCCGTCGGTTCCACTCTCAGTAGACGCACACCAACTAAGCTTAATACGAAAGTGTTTTCTGCCAGGGTTCACCAAGCCCACAGCGGCGTGCTTGCATCACTGAAATGACACCAAAAAGTACACACGATCGTAAAAAAAAGTACTGTCAATGGCGATCAAACTTACGACCTCTCGTTCGGCGACAACAGTTGCCGGGCACGCAATTCAGTAAGGCACGATCCCATGATTTTTTTGAAGATGTCTGTTGTGCCTACCCCAGCCCTCTCACAACAGTCTTGGTAAAGTGCAGTAATGCATCACAATCGTGCCTTCCACGATTAGTTCATTCAATGCGTCGTTTCCACGTGCACGTCCTATTCAGTGCGTTTTCAAAGGAAGTTCAATTTCGTCAACGCCTTAGCACACCACCAGGTGGCGGCCCTACCCAAAGCGTTGGCGTTGCTCAAAGCATCCGTCCATACCGAAAATAGCTCTGCAACGCACAAAACAACGCACCTGCTTTGTCTAGATGTAACTCTGCGTTTCCTGCTTATGCTTAATCCACAAAAAATTATGGTTGGCCAAGAGAGAAGACGGAAGGGGGGATGCATTTGCCTCTAACCGGAATGTTGTGTTTACTCACGCTAACATGTGGCGAGTATAGGCGATCTTGGCCGATGTTTTACGTTCTGTAAGTCACACTCTTCTGGCTATCACACCGTTTTTCTGAAGTTGCGATCTTTTCATTTACTTGAGCTGCCACAGGCATCCATGGCCACATGAAACATTTATTCATTAAGAACCGTTAATCATGAACGCTAGCCACAAGTACCAAGACGTAGCAAAAACACCAACTTGAATGCGTTTATAAAAAATAGTACTTTAGCTGTCACACATGTGTAGTAAACGTTAAACTACTTCTGCAAAGAGACGTTTCATGTTCGTGTTCTACCGATTACTATGATGAAGGGATTAGCCATGTTTATTTTTGTTGTCTGTTGCTTTGCGCTTTGGTTTGCATCAGTTAAAAATGCCACCTTATGTTGTATTCTCTATCGTTGTTTTCATGACATAAGTTACGTCTTCAATGTACTGATTTAGAACTCGCTAAAATATTTATGTGGCAAAATAACAGACATTGCAATTCGGCTTCACGGATCGCTATCCTAGAGTAGATGTGCAAAATTATTCAAAAGTAGCACAGCACCTCAGGTCTCTTCAGGGTATATCACAATCGCTACACAGGGAATGCTACTTATTTTCAAGGTAAGAGTACAGATACAAGATCTTACCACGCTGCCTCCATTCTTCGGGACAAAAAAATTTAGGGTTTCTACAAGGCGTCCAAGTTCGTCTTGCAGTGGCACAAAAGCGGCTTTGATCTTGAAATGTTCCCAAAATAAAAACCAATGCAACTACAAGGACCATTCGCTGGATTCTTGAAGTCTTCGCCATTGTTTTTGCACTTATGAGCAGTGGTTTCGCGTTACAAGCCACCTAGCTTATATACCTGTTTCACCAATTCGTATATGTAGATAAGTCCCTATTGCAAAGTCACAGTAACTGTTGTGATACTAGTGTCATCATTCACGGACCTATTTCTGATAAAAACAATGCATGATCAAATCTTATCTCGACAGAGTCATCGTAGAGGGCGCCTAGGAATGGCGGTACTTCGTTGGAATGAATTGGCGTAGCCTTAGAAATAACTACCGAACCCTATTGTGCAATGCCCGATGTTACATTGACATGTACGTCTTGAGAACGTAATAATTTTTTTTCAATGCCAAAAGCGAAAGGCTATTGCGATATTGATCTCCTGTAACATTAGTTTTTAATGGTAGAATTGTAAAAAGCATGGCCTTTAGTCGGTACGTGTCTACAATAAATATGCATGGCACGTGCTGTATGTCGGCAAGATATATTTAGGCGCACTGCACTGTTCATTTTACAAAATTGAATTTACCTTTTTTAAGTGCCTTGCTAACCAAAGTGGAGGCGTTTTTTCCCATTATTTCATACATTAGGCAAGAAAAATTCGATCTGTACGGAATTATCAATTATCAGAACCTAAAATAAAAAAATCACAGCATATCCATGGAGTGAATAATGATGAGTGGAGCGAAGCGTCCGTCAGCCCATCCATGCTTCCATCCGTTCATTCATTCTCGTTTCCGTACTTCCTCGCGACTATCCGTGCGTTCATCCATGAGTCCGTACGTACGTCCTTACGTCCGTCCATCTGTCCGTCCGTCTTCTAGTTTGTCTGTCCGTCTGTGCGTCCTTCTAGTGAACACTCCAAGCACCGCCACCTCACATATGGCATCCCCTGTGGAACATACCCGCTCCGCGCATCCGTCTAGCCATCCGTCCGTCTGGTAGTCTGTCGGCCCATTTGTTCATGCGTCCGTCCGTGCGTCCATCTAGTGAACACTTCAAGTACCGCCATCTCCCATCTCGTATCACGGTGGCTGCGTGCGACGACGACGGAGGATGGACAGACCCACGTCCTAAGGAGCTCGGCTCCTGAAATAATTACGTAATTACCAATGAAGAAAAGTGTTTATCCGCTATAAAGAGCCCCGAAGTCGGGAATAAACTGTGGGCTGTCCAGAGGGCCCACGATGCGGCGGTTGGGCTTGGCCTGACTGTTCCCACTGCGCGGTCCACTGCGTGGTCAGTAGGGCACCCGAGGACTTCAAATAAAGTTTCGCATACATCGATTCGTAACAGGCGCAGTCACCACAATTGTTATCATTGTATCTGCTTATTGTGACTATTTTCCGCTTTGAATTGTGTGAATTTGAATTGAACGCATTGCTAATAACGCGATAGCGTTAAAGAGATTGTTTCTCAGAAATATCGACGTTGGTGGTTGCGAGCGAAAAGTTATCACCTTTGTGTAACCAAAAAATAGAGAGAGACGCAAAAAATAATTAACAAAAATGCTGGATTTCAGTAGGACTTGAACCCGGGTCGTTCAAGTGGGTGTTTTACAACACAGCTGCGTATATTTACCACACAGCCGTGCCCAAACAGATACTGACATACACACAGAAACAAAGAGGCAGAGATGTAAAAAACATATTCAGAACCAATGAAGGCCACCCATCTTACCTAACCTTTTAAGCTTGGCATCAATATTGAATGGCTTGCATAATTATCCTCAGAAGCTCTGTATTTGTAGATTCGTAGCTTCATTTCTAAGCCTATGTCGCTAATCGCAGGTATTAGAACCCCGCTAAAATCCACACTTGGAATGCTGTAACATTATGTAACCTCTCATAACTGTAACTTTTACCTATGCGCAATACTCCTCATTAAAGGTCATCAAGTTATTCTTGTAATCTTTGAGCTCAAATAAACAAAGTGTCACCAAGAAAGACAAATACGCACTACAATCGCTCCTTGTTTTAATAATCGTTATACAAGACCCCCACCCTCCTCGCTATACTGTCTTATCATTTGGCTGAGGTGAAAACAGGTAGCTCATTACTCTAGTATACTAGGTTCTTTTTGAATAAATTTCAAATGCTTTGCGATAAAGCGTAAAATGTATTATGCGTACATGACAGCTTTTGTCGGCAACCTATATGAGGAGCACTCGGTAATTTCGTCGTATAAAATGCAGGGCCCTGTTACTGTTGTCTCGTGAAATAAAAGTCGATTATAAGTAAATAAAAAAAACTTGCTTCAACAGTGTGCTATACTGTGTAGTACTCTCTTAGTAGCTCCACAATAGCTAAATTCAGCCTAGAGACTACAATGAAGTAATAAACAAATTTCAAACAAGCTTAGTAACAGCACAATGAATTCGCAACAATATCGAACTGCCCTGGTTTTCCGCCTTGTGACAGCTAGTCAATCAGAGATTGGTCTAGAGCCCAGGTTTCATTTAGAGCTTACTCTGACTTATAGTGAGCGAGCCATAGTTAAAAATGCAAACAGGAGGTGCTTCTACGCAGTTGGCATGCGGAAGGTCACCTAGCTGACTTTGGTCTACTCGAACAATTCAATCATCATTACTGATTATGTGTGCTCGCCTGTGACATTCTCCTCGTAACGTAGGATATCTTTCGTGCAATTCCACAACATGGATGCTTCAGGTTATTTCTGGTTCTTGTCTTTATCATGTGTTAAATGCTAAGCATTTCTTTGTGTACTGTAGGCAGTTTCAGCATCTATCTATCTATCTATCTATCTATCTATCTATCTATCTATCTATCTATCTATCTATCTATCTATCTATCTATCCCTTTACGTCTCGGTGCTCTCATGATCACCCTCTTAACTTGGGCTAAACCAAATAATATGAGAGGGTAAAAATGGTTTGACAAATACGACTCGCTGCCCGTAACTTGAATAATGTGACAAATTTGTTGCGTACGCCTTCCAACACAATTCAAAAACAGGAGCACATACTCGGGTATGGGTACGTGCCACCAGTATGTGGGTATGTGCCGGTTGTGTTTGACAGTTTAAATCAACCCAGGAACGGCGAGAAGATAAATGGTAAAATTTAACGCTTCATCGTAAAGAAAACGTGTACGTCTGCAGCGCCAAACAATAAAAGTGTGTACCAGAAAGAATGGAACCCTATCATTTTGCGTTGCAATCAGATAATCTATCACAGAGCCACGCTTGGTCTTGCAAATACCTTTCAAATGGACCGTAATCTTTGTTAGACGCCAATCGTTGTTGCAATGCGGGCTTTCTAACTTTATAATAATTATATACGTACTCCTGTATACGGTACAGCCATCAGGTTGGTTAACATCCGTTAACGCCCACTAACATCCTCCCTGGGCTGTTGGTGCAC